>NC_062547.1:128946891-129571891 GCF_016906955.1 Phacochoerus africanus
CAGGCCAATTTCACTGATGAACATTGATGCAAAAATCCTCAACAAAATACTAGCAAACCACATCCAGCAATACATTAAAAGGTTTGTACGTCATGATCAAGTGGGATTTATCCCAGGGATGCAAGGGTTCTTCAATATCCACAAATCCATCAGTGTGATACACCACATTAACAAACTGAAGAATAAAAACCATATGATCCTCTCAATAGATGCAGAAAAAGCCTTTGACAAAATCCAACACCCATTTCTGATAAAAACCCTTCAGAAAGTGGGCATAATGGGAACCCAACTCAACATAATAAAGGCCATATATGACAAACCCACAGCAAACATCATTCTCAATAGTGAAAAGCTAAAAGAATTCTTGCTGAGATCAGGAACAAGACAAGGATGTCCACTCTTGCCACTACTATTCAACGTAGGTTTGGAAGTCCTAGGCACAGCAATCGGAGAAGTAAAAGAGATAAAAGGAGTCCAAACTGGAAAGGAATAAGTAAAACTATCACTATTTGTGGATGACATGATACTATACCTAGAGAATCCTAAAGACTCTGCCAGAAAACTGTTAGAGTTCATCCATGAATTTGGCAAAGTCGCAGGATACAAAATTAATACACAGAAATCAATGGCATTTCTATATAGTGACAATGAAAGTTCAGAAAGAGAAATTAGGGAAACAATCCCATTTACCATCACATCCAAAAAGAATAAAATACCTAGGAGTAAACCTACCTAAAGAAACAAGACCTGTACTCTGAAAACTGTAAGACACTGATGAAAGAAATCAAAGATGACACAAATAGATGGAAAGATATACCATGTTCGTGGATTGGAAGAGTTAATATTGTCAAAATGACTATACTACCTAAGGCAATGTACAGATTCAATGCAATCCCTATCAAATTACCAGGGACATTTTTCACAGAACTCGAACAAAATATTTTAAAGTTTGTTTGGCAGCACAAAAGACCCAGAATAGCCAAAGACATCCTGAAAAAGAAAAACGGAACTGGAGGAATCAGGCTCCCAGACTTCAGACTAGACTACAAAGCAACAGTCATCAAAACCATATGGTACTGGCACAAGGACAGAAATATAGATCAGTGGAACAGGATAGAAAGCCCAGAATTAAACCCACACACCTACAGCCAACTAATCTATGACAAAGGAGGCAAGAATATACAATGGAGAAAAGACAGCTTGTTCAATAAGTGGTGCTGGGAAAACTGGATAGCCACATGGAAAAGAATGAAATTAGAACACTCCAAAACACCATACACAAAAATAAACTCCAAGTGGATTAAAGGCCTAGCTATAAGACCAGACACTATAAAACACTTAGAGGAAAACATAGGCCAAACACTCTCTTACATAAACGACAGCAGCATCTTCTCAGATCCACCTCTTAGAGTGATGACAGTAAAAACGAAAATAAACAAATGAGACCTAATTAAACTTAGAAGTTTCTGCACGGCAAAGGAAACCCTAAACAAAATGAAAAGACAACCCACAGAATGGGAGAAAATCTTTGCAAATGAATCAACTGACAAGGGATTAATCTCCAAAATTTATAACACCTTCTGCAGCTCCAGACCAAAAAAACAAACAACCTCATCAAAAAATGGGCAGATCTAAACAGACAGTTCTCCAAAGAAGACATACAGATGGCAAAAAAAAACATGAATATATCTTCAACATCAGTCATGATTAGAGAAATGCAAATCAAAACCACGATGAGGTACCACCTTACACCAGTCAGAATGGCCATCATCAAAAAGTCTACAAACGATAAGTGCAGGAGAGGGTGTGGAGAAAAAGGAACCCTATTACACTGCTGGTGGGATTGTAAATTAGTGCAACTACTGTGGAAAACAGTATGGAGAGTCCTCAGAAAACTAAAAAAATAGAACTACCATTTGATCCCACAATCCCACTCCTGGGCATCTATCCAGAGAAAACCATGACTTGCAAAGACACATGTACTCCAGTGTTCATTGCAGCACTATTTACAATAGCCAAGACATGGAAACAACCTAAATGTCTATCCACAGAGAAGTGGATAAAGAAGATTTGGTACACATACACAATGGAGTATTACTCAGCCATTAAAAGGAACGAAATACCAGCATTTTTAGCAACATGGATGGACCTAGAAACTATCATGCTAAGTGAAGTCAGCCATACAATGAGACACTAACATCAAATGCTTTCACTGACATGTGGAATCTGAAAAAAGGACAGACGGAACTTCTTTGCAGAACAGATACTGACTCACAGACTTTGAAAAACTTACGGTTTCCAAAGGAGACAGTTTGGGGGGTGGGGGGATGCACTGGAGTTCTGGGATGGAAATCATATAAAATTGGGTTGTGATGATCATTGTACAACTATAAATGTAATAAAGTCTTTGAGTAATAAAAAAAGTCATTAGAGAGTTTGAAGAAAACATGCATTCATAAGCTGGAAACAGCAAAAAAGACAGAAAGAAATATGAATCAGATTTTCAACAGCATCATAAAAGGTAGGAGATGGTAGAGCTATATTTTCAAAATTAGAAGAGAAAATTCTTTTTATTTCACAAATCTATGTCCAATGAAACTTCCAATCTGGTATATAGGTAGAATAAAGATGAACTTAAACACACAGGGAATTCTTTCTCAGGAAGTTACTGAAAATTATGCTCCAGTAAAATAACTCTGCAAACCAAGAACAAGAAAACCTCCTTCTTAGAGGAATAATCTGATTGGTGCAGCTTGGGTCTGGTATATACTTCTACTCCAGCTGCCAGTGAGGTAAGAGGCAGAGTCAGGGTATACAATTTAGTGGAGACTCCCTCCTATGGATTTTGGATTGAGAGTATAAAAGAAAATTTTTTTTTGGTTTAAGCAGACACAACCACATCATTTTTGAGCAAAGACTTTGAATCTCACAATGGTAATACAATTTGATAGCAGTGGAGTCAGGTCTGGAACTCAGAATCTTTCATTCCTAATTCAGTCCACTTTCAACTTTGCTAGCATCAGAATAAGGAACTCCATCCCTGTTGGATATTAAGAGCTACCAATTAACACTAGCCTAGCCTGATAGTAAGTAGTGGTTGAGATACTAAAGAATTATAAAATATAGTGCAAATTCAGATATAGCTAATGTTTGTCAAGCCCTGTGGTTTGACTCTTTCCCATATATTTTATTTAGGAGCTTTCTAAATGCTGGGTGATATATTCAAGGTCAAATTAGATAAACACAAGGAATAATGTAATTACACATTAATATTTACTGTTAGAAGAATATAGACAGAAAATCACCAGGAACCAGAATAATTTGTATAAGCTTCAAAGAAAGGTAAAATTTTCTTTGAGTTTTGAAGAGTGGGTGAGTTTAGGATAGCGACAGAGGAGAATGGGCATTCTAGGCAAGGAAATATTCTTGGCCAAAGGTGAAAAGATAGTGATGGGTATACACTGGGGGTTTGTTGGAGGGAAATTCTATAGATTATAATTAGACAAAGAAGAGAGATTCTGTTGGAAATTTTTGACTTAAAGGTAACAGAACTTAATGTTGTAAAATAGGCGAAGCTTACTTTAGAACTCTTGGTGTTTAGCTGAATCATACTGTATTCAAGTTATGGTGATCTGTGTTTTTGCCAGCTGCTTGTGGTTCTTCTACAGTTTCATACATAATAAAAACTCAAATTTTTCTGAAAGCTCCAAGATTTTATTGGAAACATATGGCAGCAAAAATGGCTAGAGCTGCAAAGCATGTTACCCTTTTAAAACTATTTATGGGTCAAAAATACCAGAAACTGATTTCAAACAAAGCAATAATCTTTACCATGAAAGTGAGAAGGAGTAAGCATATCCTTATATTGCAGCTGTGTAAATTATTACTGTTAAGACAGACCTTCAGTCTTGGACAAGGGGGGAAAAAATCAATATTAATCCACTCATAGTTGTAATGGAAGGATGTGGTCATATGAAGTATTACTGGCTAGTGCAGGAACACAGTCTGAATTTGAAGACAGATGCTATATGTTTGCTATGGAAACAATAGACCGTAACATTGTATTTGATATGGAAAAATCAATCACAGCATTATCAGCTAGAAACTGCTCCACTTTGAGGCAAGAATACAAAGTACCTCAAGCCGTTGTTAAACAGAAGTTTCATGATTATTTAATCACTTGAGAAGCCAAACCAATTAAAATATCATCTGTCAATACTTTTTTCTAGGATTTGTTTTCAGGAATAATAAATGTTTCTTCAGTATCTATTGTTTTGACCTAAATGGTTTCAAGAGAGGAATAAAAAAAATCAGGACCAGGTTCACATTTTCCAGTGGGAAGTGGTTTCAGATTTTATTTAGAGATGGAAAAGGCCAAAGTTCCTTCAGGCTTTTTTTCTGGAATCTATCAGGTAAAATTCAGGGTTTACAAAGGTCTGGCAGTGTGGATCGGAATCATCAAATAACAACCAGAGTGTACAAAGCCTTCAGGCCTCAGAGATCTGGTATGAATTCATCTCTGGCTGTGACCACACACATGTGAAATGGTACTCCACGGGCAGGATTCAGACATTTAATTCCCAATGGCTCATAGTTTCAGTGTGACTGGAAATAGGGGCTTATGCAGGCAAAGGTGGGAGTGTAGGTTGGAAAGATAGGTAGAGGCACCCAATAGCTTCTCAAGGAATGTGAACTTAGAATCTAAGGAGGTAAGGTAGATTCCTCCTATTCTCCAGATGCTCATGAGGTTTTACATAAGAAACTAGGCCTTAAATTTCAAGAACGTTCATATATAGTTTCTTATGTTAAACCCCTATTTTGTGTCCATGTCTTATAGTTTGCAGAAAGTCAATTAAAAAATTATTTTCCATATATTCCTTTACATCCTCTACCTTTACAGCTTTGACCAAGAAACTCCTGGAACCATGATGAGTAAGCAGTGTTCTCTAAAGTCATTTATTGTTAAGAGAAGAGCTGTCAGTTCCCAAGGTGGTATAAGGCAGATATTTAACAGCTGTCCTTCATTCACCTCTCTTGTTCTCTCTCCCTCCTCCTGTCTCTGTGTCTGATTTTTCTCTTAACCTGACATAGCCAAGAAGCATTCTGTGCTTCACAAAAATACTTCCAGCTCTGCAGAAAATATGAATTGTCTAGATCTGCCACTGCTGTCTGATTTTCCTCAGACCACAGATAGGCCTTAAACCTTACATTTGAACTTACATATGACATCAGAGTTTATTCTAGATTCAATACTACTTGTCAATCACTTTCATATAAGGTCTCCTCTTCACATTTTTTCAAATGCAGATGCACTTCAACCATTTCCTATCATGGTACGTAGTTATTTCCATGAGTAGTTTGATGCTTTACCTACTAAAACTTAATACATCTAATAATAAAGAATTTTCAAAAATTAATTTGGCCCTCTGCAGTTCTCCTAAATCGATTGAAAGTTGTAACAGTACCCATCACTGTCTACACACAGTATAGTGTCTTACCTGTAATACCATGTAGACAGTCAAAAATAAAAAATTACTGAAAGAAGAGTGAAATATTTTACGTAGTTGCATAATCTTAAGCGAGTTAACTTATACCCCTTGCCTAATTTTCTTGACTATATAGAAGTAATAATAACATTATCTCAATGGTAATTGTGAGATTAAGGAAATAATGCATATTAAGTGCCACATACAGCATGTATCATACAGTAAGTGCTTAATAAACAGTAACCTTTACTATTACCTAGAATAATAGCATATAATAGAAAGACAATGTGAGACACATAACGTAATTTTAACTTTTCTAGTAGCTACATTTTAAAAGTTTTATAAAAGGTGAAATTAACTTTAGTAAATATTTAACCCAGTGGACATTCTTATATCAGCAGGTTATCAAAGTGAAAAGTTATTAATGAGATATTTTGCTTTCCATTTTTTTTTCATTTTTTTATTACTCAAATGAATTTATCACATCTTTAATTGTATAATGATCATAACAATCCAATTTCACAGGATTTCCATCCCACAGCCAAGGCACATCCCCTCACCCCCCAAACTGTCTCCTCTGGAGACCATAAGTTTTTCAAAGTCTGTGAGTCAGTATCTGTTCTGCAAAGAAGTTCCGTCTGTCCTTTTTTCAGATTCCACATGTCAGTGAAAGCATTTGATGTTAGTGTCTCATTGTATGGCTGATTTCACTTAGCATGATAGTTTCTAGGTCCATCCATGTTGCTAAAAATGCTGGTATTTCGTTCCTTTTAATGGCTGAGTAATACTCCATTGTGTATGTGTACCAAATCTTCTTTATCCACTTCTCTGTGGATAGACATTTAGGTTGTTTCCATGTCTTGGCTATTGAAAATAGTGCTGCAATGAACACTGGAGTACATGTGTCTTTGCAAGTCATGGTTTTGTCTGAATAGATGCCCAGGAGTGGGATTGCTGGATCAAATGGTAGTTCTATGTTTAGTTGTCTGAGGCATCTCCATACTGTTTTCCACAGTGGTTGTACCAATTTACAATCCCACCAACAGTGTACTAGGGTTCCTTTTTCTCCACATCCTCTCCTGCTCTTATCATTTGTAGACTTTTGGATGATGGCCATTCTGGCTGGTGTAAGGTGGTTCCTCATCCATTTTTTATAATACATCTACAAAATCCACTGTGCATTTCACATTTACAGCACATTTCAATTCAGACTAGCTACATTTCAAGGGCTAAATTGCTAAGTGTGGCTAATGGCTGCTAATTTAGACACACAGATCTAGATGCTCATTAACTTTGAATGTGAGTGATATGTAACTCTGGGTGAGTCATTTCTTTATAAATGGGTTCAAAACTTTTTAAAAAAGGGGAAAAGGAGGAGTTCCTGTCATGGCTCAGTGGTAATGAACCCGACTAGCACCCATGAGGATATAGGCTTGATCCCTGTCCTGGTTCAGTGGGTTAAGGATTTGGAGTTGTCATGAGCTGAGGTGTTGGCTGCAGCTGTGACTTGGACCCCATGTTGCTGAGGCTGTGGTGTAGGCCATCAGCTGAAGCTCTGCTTCATCCCTAAGCTGGGAATTTCCATATCCTGCAGATGCAGCCCTAAAAAGACAAAAAAGATCAAAAAAAAAAAAAGAGAGAGAGAGAAAAGGAAAGAGAAAACAAAGTTCTTGATGACCAGGTTCCTAATGATCTTACTATTTTCTTCTTAAGTATTCTTAAAAATTGTTTCAAGTAAGTAAATTATAAGAGTAACACTATTTGAATTAAAAAAGTAATTATCATTGCATCTTTAAAAGAAGTATGGGAGGTCTGCCCTTGCTTTAGAAAACCTGTATTTTGAAATTGATAAACTTACATGGAATTCTAGTGTAAGTGTGATTCTCATATAGGCAAAAAGAACCACACAGTGTTTAAAATGTTCTTAAAATATTTTAGAGACTGTTTCTGTTCCCACTGGGCTCAAAGCACAAAAGCTCTCCTAGGACCCACCCTAGGCTTGCCTGCTCAGTGTACCCTCTTAGGTAAAAGAAAATCCCTCCACCTTCTCCTCTTCACTACATGAGCTGATTTCACTAGCTCTTTACATGCTTTATTTACTATTCATTTTCATCCTTGGGAGAGAAACTTGAAATATTTATTCACAGGACATTATTCTTTTAAAATGCTTCCTAAGCCAAGGATTTAGTAAATGGCAGGGGAAAAAAAAAGTGTCTGCAACAATCAATGTAATTATTATCCCTGAAATTGCACTTTAAAATATTTTAATAATTAAAGGAGTTTTTGGAAAAAATAGGCAAAAAATACTAAGAGACGAAGAAGCTCAACAATGCAGGGTAAGTAAGCCTGCTGGGCTGTGTGTGTAGACACACACTTAATTCTTACATAAAGCCCAACAACATTAATCATGTCTGTAAAATGATAACCAAACGACAACTCACACTCTGTAATCAACTCTACAAGCAAGAAGTTTCTAGCCATAACCCACGACTTTGAGCAAACAAGTGACAGACAGCGGTCTTTTTGTCAGATTCTGACAAGTGAATCAATAAATAGACACAGCAAAAGTTCAATCAGAACAGACACCACTAATACAGCTGGCCTTTGGGGACACACAGAAGCTGTGGAACTGCTTTTCCATGTTAATTTCTCTTCACTGCCCCTTGGGGTTATCACCTCCTCTGGCCCCTGTTAATTAAAAACTGACTCCTCCTAAAGTTCCTTGGCAGGCATTTCCCTCATGTCAGCCTATTTTGCTGACTGCTAAAAGAAAGAGAGGAAGGAGTATTTCAAAGCTGAGAATGTTGTGATACCAAAACTCTGTTCCTGTCCTCCTAAAAAGACTGTGTGCATAATCATTTTTTCCATAGAATCCCTTATGTTGTAATATGAATGAATAGAAACCACATATGAACAATTAAAAATAATACTGTATCAAAGTCAAACAAACAATAAAATTTAAAAAAGGTCAAAGCAATAGGTAGATAGACAATCTTGCCATACTATTTTTGGAGTTAGCATTATTTTGAATTTGGTGGTTAAGGAATTTTAATTGCAGATGCATTTCTATTTGCTGATTTAGCATATCGTGGCTAGGTGGTCAGGTTATTCTAAACTGGTTACTTGATTTAACATGCATTTATTTATTTTACTCTAAAAAATTAGGCAATACACTCAAACAATATAGCAGCATATTGAGAGAGTCTAAAAAGACAGTCTTCTGGTTCACCAAGACTATTCCAACCCCATTACCATTATTTACTCTTAGTATAATTGAGATTTCCCCATGCATTTAGAAACATACATATAAACATGTAATACTGCCTTATTTATGTAATACAATCATAATGTACAGCTTTTCCTAGTACTTGAAGGAAAATAGTAGAACTTGTTTGCAACATTCTGGCCTTTCTTTGTGCTATGTAAGGGATTGATTTCCATACTATTTGACCCAGCGTTCAGATAGGAATGGCAGTATAGGCTTCATCTCAGGCTGGAAGACAGGGAAAGCTGTGGTAGGCTCTGAGATGCACAAAAACTGCAGGGTTACTGCTGACCTGCAGATGCCTGAAGATAGAGATTATGGAACAAATAACAGAACATCTAAGACTCAGGAAGAAGCAGGGATGAGACTCTTAAGGAAATTAAGACATTTAAAAGCAGCCATCTATATGGAATAATTGGAGAAAAAATAACATACAGAGGCCCAAAGAAGATACCTGCTCTGAAATGTCCTTAAAACACCTTAAATCTTCATGTTAGGCTGATTCCAACAAAAGATCACAAAGCATACAAAAAAAAAAAAAATAGGAAGACATGGTCAATTGAGGAGAAAAATAAATCTCCAAAAACTAACCTAAAAAAACAAAGGCCTCTGACTTGACAATGAATTTAAAACAAGTGTCTTAACTATGCTCAATGAACTAAGAGAACATGGACAACCATGCAATGTCAGAATAATGATTTATGGACAAAGGCACATACCAACAGTGATAGGTCTATATTTAATTATTTATTTATAAGTATTTTCTGGAGCTGAAGGACCCAATAAGTAAACTGAAAATTTTTCTAGAGGAGTTCAAAAGTAGACTTTACAGGAAGAAGAATCAATACACTTGAAGACAGGTCATTTGAAATTATGAAATGTTTGAGCCTGAGGAGCAAAAAGATAGTAATAAAAATAATTTTTGAAGTGGACAGAACATTAGGGACTTACAGAATATAATAAAGCAGAGCAATATTAGGGACTTACAGAATATAATAAAGCAGAGCAATATATACATTATGGGAGTCCCAGAAAGAGATGTGAGAGGGAAAAAGGCAGAAGGATGACTGGAAGAAGTAATGGCTGAAAACTTTGCAACTTTGAGGAAAGACATGGATATACAATACAAGTGTAATGAGTTCCAAAATCTAAAGAAATCTATACTGAGACATGATACAAACTGTTGAAAGTCAAGGACAAAGAGAAGATCTTGAAAGCAGCAAAAGCAAAGTGGCTCATCATGAAAAAGGGTGCTCCCAAAAGGTTATTGGTAGATTACTCAGCAGAAACCTTGTAGACCAGAAGCCAGTGGAATGACGTATTTAAAGTTCTGAAAGAAAAAAATAAACAAACTGTCTGCTGTTAATACTATATCTGGCAAATGTTTCCTTCAAATATATAGGAGAGGTTAAGATATTCTTAAATAAATTAAAAGCTGAGGGAATTCATTATACTATACTTGCCTATAAGAAATATTAAAGGAAGTCCTTCAAATTGAAATAAACAGATACTAGAATGTAATCTGAAGCCATATGAAAATATAAATTTCTCCAAGAAAGGTAAATAAATGGATAAATATAAAAACTTGCAATACTATAATTTTAGTTCACATTATTTTATAATACTTAAAATGCAAAAGAATAAAAATAATTATAAATCTATGTTAATGAGTTCATGATATGCAAAGATGTAAGTTGTGAGATAAATTATATAAAGAGGGGCCAATGTGTAAATAAGAATTTTTGCATGAAAATTGGCATTAAATTAACATCGATTTAAAATAGATTACTATAAATTGAAGATATTTTATGTTATCCTCATGGAAACCACAAAGAAAATACCTATAGAATATACTCAAAAGAAAATAAGAAGGAAATTAAAGTGTGTTTCACCCACAAAAAAAAAAAACTAAACACAAAGGAAGGCAATGAAGGACAAAATAAGAGACAAAAAGCTATAAGAAATACAGAAAACAATTTTTTAAATGGCAATAGTATGCCTTTCCCTCTCGGTAATGTAAATGGAATTACTCCCCACTCCAAAATCAAGACATACATTTGCTAAATGAATTAAAAAACAAGATCCAATCATATGTTGCATACAGATGACTCTCTTTAGACCTAAGCACATTCATAGCTTAAAGGTGAAAGGATGTTAAAAAATATTCCATGCAAACAGTCACCAAAAGGGAGGGTTTCAACTCCAAGGAAAGATAGGAGTGAGGATTCTCAAAGGTTTTCAACTGTCTGATCCTGATGCTTCCCTCTCTATCTTCTCTTAACATCTCATCTAATTCTTCCCTCATTCTAAGAGGGAAAACAATAAAGTGCTCTAATGTCATATCCTGTGTCTTTACTACTACACATGTGTTTAATTTTCATAAATTCTATGTTCATGGTACAGCAGACTTTAGTTCTTGATATCAAAGATGATTTGGATGTTTTATTTTTGGAATGTAGACGTTTTATCTCAAATTCTTGATTCTTACGACTGAAAAGTATGGATTACAAGACTATTTTTGTTTGTTTACCCTGCTACACTAAAAAAGCAGGGAGGGGAAGACTCTCCTGAAATTCAAAGCTGAGCTAGCACAATGACTGGTCTGCTTTCAACTGCATCAGTCTTTTTTCTGAGGACTGTGTGGAGAGAAAGCTGTCACCGATCCATGACTATTGGGAGAGAAGATATGAGGAAAAACGCATAATATAAACAACGGCCAAATACATGAGGGTGTTCCCCCCCCAATGGATAGACAGATGGGTAAACAGATCAGTCAACTAGTTGACTGAGAGATGAGAGAGAAATAGAGATGGCAACAGAAAGAAAGAGAGGGATAAAGCTCAACATTTTTTTAATATTTCCACAAATATCTTAGTGCATAGTTATCACTACCCCTACACCTCAGCTGAAAATTGTGGTTTGAAGATGTTAAACCATTCAAAGTCAAAATACATACTAGAGCTCAGATTAAAGCTCTTGTCTTTCTCTGTGTGCAGTATCACAGTATGCAATTTAAACCATTTTTACCGAATACTCAGGACGTTATAAACAGTTTATAAAAAACAGAAATATTTTATGTACTGAGGGGATTTTTAAAAATAACTTAAGTATCTTTTTGTTATAAAATGTGTCAATAGGAAGATATCTGTGAATAATAATAATGTTTACTATTGATAATATCCAAAGTTGGATGTTTGGTCCTAATACACATAAGTCTTTGTCATCAGATTTTTGTATGCTTAGGTAAACTAATCCCTGATTCTTAATGAATCAGAGCTTTCATGCAGCCTTTTCTTCAGCCCTGCATCTGATATTCAAATGATGCTTTACTGGAGAGAACTGTCAACTTGGCAGGTCTTAGTGGCCCAACTCAATGGTGCTGGGGATCAGGACCAGGAAAATGGAATGTGGCCCAGTGTCTTCTCCAAGAAAGTACAGTGCTTCAAGAAGCACAGGAATTAGGAGAGGCAAGGCTTTGAGGCAGTGTCTAGGTAGACCAAACACAAAGTCCAAGTCCAAAGGGCAGGAAAAATGCTAGAAATAGAAGTTAGGGCTGAGCTAGGAGATGGGCAGGGAACTAGACTGAAATTCACCATCACTGCTCCCAAAGGATGGGCTCTGGGTAAGGTAACTCTAACTTGTGGTTTTTTGTTTTTTGGCTGCTGTTTCAGTATGATTATTAATGGTTCTCCTATTATTCTAAGTGTTCTGGTTTAAGGAAACCTTAGCAGCTCCTGGTTCAGAAGAAAACTATATAATTACCTTACCCCTTGTTGGCTAGAAGTCATGTTGGCGCATCTGCAAATACTCTAATTGATTGGGGTTACAGGTCGAGTAGGCAAGCTCATTAACGTGACTTAAGGTTCAAGACTATGTTGGACTGCTGGGTAATATTAACTACTGGAGTAGGAGTGAAAGCCAGAAAAACAATAACAAAATTATTTGCATTTATAATACAGAAGTTAGGTTGTTCCCTACTCAGTTGCTACATAGTAATTCTCTGATTTAATAAATTATCTGTGTAGATGGCGGTCTGTAATATTAAATGATTCTTAAGCTCAGTGATGCTGCCGTGTTCCTTCTTGTATCTCTCGGTTCTTAGCATTAAAATTTGCACTCTATAACATTTACAAAGTTTATCATAATTATTAATAAAAACCTGTAAGCAATCCAGGTTTTTAGACAAAGTAACTAGTGATTTCTTATTTCTTTGTATTTATACATAACAGTAATTGAAAAATAACAAGTACCTCATAGCTACTACTTTTGGGAAACAGTATTATATATATATTCATTTTATAGATGAGGAAACTGAGGCTCAGAGAAATTACACGGTTTTTCTCATGACAACCGAGTTATTTACTGATGGATCTGAGATATGCACAATCAATATATACAACACAATATTCTGTGGTAAAGTTAAATTAATATCTAATGCATTGCCAAGAGATATTGGGATATCTGTAGATGTGACTTTTTTCTATTCTGGAAAATCTGATTTTAATTGCATACTCTCTCAATCGACCAGCTTTAGTATCCATATTGTTCCTACCCATGAAATTACTGTTAGGCTCTCTTCTTTCAAATGCTGTATCTTCAAAAACACATTTTAGACTAAAACAGTAGTAAATAATACATCCGTGATTGTGTGAAACTTAAATAAAAAAAGAACATTTGTTGATCTAAATATTTCATACCAATGTATGAGTCCTGTAAGTCTCTCCCCAGGTATTTCTACGAATATAAACCTTTTGAAGTTCATACACACAAAGCACGAAATTCTTATGAACTCTTTGATATCTGTGTGTTGTTAAATCCTTATGTAGTATAATACACTTAGTGAATTAATCATTCAGCAATATCAACAAAAACCAGCTTGGCTCATTAATAAAATAACACCTTGCAGGTTTACTTTAATAAGAATTATACTAGATATTTGACTCTAAAATATATATGTATATAAAATAAAAATAATGAACTTGGACTTAAAACAGTAATTGTAACCATCATTGAATATGTTTTATTTAATCAGTATAACTTTATCCTGACTAAACTGGGGTCATGAATGAATGAATGAATGAAAATAAACCATATTTTCCATTGGCTAGAAGTTATAAAAATTTGAAAAATATATTGTCTCCAGTACCTTCTCTTTGAAAAGTATATCACAATAAATGGTCTTATCACACTACAAAATCTTGCATTGCCTTCTGTTGTGTGTAGACCTATGTGGGTGTCTGGATGTCTAGTGTTAGTCACTCAGTGACTGTTGCTGATTAGCAGCATCTTTTTTTTTAATATACATTCAATTAGATTTTAAATACTTTGCCTCAGAGCACTAATTCAGTGTATTTTTATAAGTGTCCAGGCAATTTAGTAAAATCAAGCAATCAGTTAAATGTCAGTGAATTCAGGCAGTAGCTTATCTGGCAAACATTCTCCCAACCCTACACTATTTCTGGATGCCTGGTAAATACAGCCAAAATACAGCCAAGTTATTAATTTATTTGGAAAGTTTCTCAGGAAGTCCACCTTTCTAGAAAACTCATTTTCAAGTATATCTTAATTCAAGTGTATTTAACCCTTCTGGACCAATATGCATTAAACATTTAACATGCCAATTTTAATAAAGAATTTTTTATAAAAAATCAAAAAAAGAAATCACACCACAAATTTCTCTTTGTTCTAAATATGGGTTTCTAGTCTCTTAAATGTTTAATGAAGATCTGAAAATCACAGATTAAAAGGAAACATTTTCAAAAACAACGTATCAGAGACCAAGTCAAACCTTTGATGTTGTACTTCATTTCACCCCAAGAACAGTAAATTATTTTTGACATGAACAAATGTATAAAAGATTATTTTTATCAGAAAACCTTTACCTGTAGGAAAATAAAGCATATTCTTTATCCTTCATATGTTTAGAATTATTAAAATGCCAAAAAGAAATGTGCTGTCTTTGCTAAAGTTTCGTATATTTTTAGGCAGGATGGGGAAAACAAAATCATTTGTCCTTCTATGACAACTAGCTTCTTTGTCTAATTTCCGTTTGTTTCTTTGGCAGCTAAAACACCTTGAAATTACCTTCTCCAGCATGGAAGAATGATTTTTTTTTCCTACCTCTAGCTGTCAGAGTGATTAGAATTTTAATTAGCAAAGTAGAGTGCGGAGAGGAAAAAGGCTGGAAAAAAAGCACACAAAAGATTCTCAATTGGAAGAGAAACAAAAGGGCAACCAAGGCTGCCTCACAGCTTGAAGGTTACAGCCCTGATTTCCTTCCACCCTGGATTCTCCGTGACTTAGCACAAGGCTCTCCTTTACCGACACCAGCACTGGGTGCCAGTGCACTACTCAATGTTATTCCTAGTTGTCACTCAAAGTAAAGCAAAGCTCTTAAAGCACTGGAGCACCTCTGCCTTCAAGGCCAATGTCAGCCTCTTTAATACTCTGAGAAACCTACTGCAAATTATAAGTCTAGCCACAAAAGGCAGAATAAATAAAGTAATTGAAAAAAAAAAAAAAAGGAGTTCCCATTGTGGCTCAGTGGTTAACAAATCCGACTAGGAACCATGAGGTTGCAGGTTTGATCCCTGGCCTTGCTCAATGGGTTAAGGATTGGGGTTGCTGTGAGCTGTGGTGTAGGTCGCAGACACAGCTCGGATCTTGCGATGCTGTGGTTGTGGTGTAGGCCTGCGGCTACAGCTCTGTTTGGACCCCTAGTCTGGGAACCTCCATATGCTGCAGGTGCGGCCCTAGAAAAGACAAAAAGACAAAACAACAACAACAACAAAAAAAACCAAAAACATGCTTATGTTGGTGATAACACTCAAGTTTCAGAGGCATTCATTCCTCATATGTAGGGTGAGGCGCAGCAGGCATCTTTCAAGAAGTCACTCAAATATAGAAATATATTAGTTGTTAAATGTGCCATTAATTGGCTGACTAGGGATTAGACTATTTCTGAAAAATCTAAGATAAATCAAGGCGATCTAAATTAACACTACAAAAGTTATGTCTATGGTCTATACTATGCAGTAGTACTGAATGCATGTATATGTGTACATGTACATATGTGAATTCTGTGACATATACATGTTAGCTATGGAAAGTCACAGCATGCCAGGGACCTGTGGATTTAGAGTTAGATCAATTGATCTAACATTGGTGGGTTTTCTTAGTGTTAGTTATGTTATCTTGGGAAGTGTTTAAAATTCTCAGCCTCACTATATCATCTCTTTAAAGTAGGAAATATAAAATATACGCCATGGAGATAATGTGAGGAGTAACAGAGACAATGGACATATAGTTGTGATAATAATAATAAATGAACACAGTTAACTGGCACTAGATTATAAGTAATATCACAACTGCTATGCAGAAACATAGGGTTAAAGTTTTAAGTTGAGTTGTAAAACAAAAGATTTTGATGGATAAACATGGGAACTGGTAATTTCAGAAAAAAATGCAAAACCACAAAAGAGCAAGGCCTAAGCTGATGGCGATGAGTAATGTAAGAAATTTAAGAATCATGAGAATCAACAGTTGAAAGAGGAATCTGATACAGTAGGCTGGGAGGAGAATGTAATACACCTCAAATTTTATACCAGGGTGCTTGAGACCCCAGCCTGTGGGCAATAGAATGTTTTGAGGAAAGGCATGACTGAACAGTCTTACGTCCCAGTAATAAATACTATCTGCTATCAATGTGTATTATGGATTGAAGTCAGGAAAAATCAATTAATAATCAAAATGAGAGAAAAAGGACCTCTGCCCTTGGTGACCCTCCCAAAAAAGAGAACAAAGATGGGAGAGCTAAGACCAGAAAAGCAGAATTTGACATTCTGTTGGGTGACAGAACAAAGGAGAAGGGTAGTCAATGAAAACTATAACATTTCGACTCCAGGAAAACTGAAAAAAAATATGATGCGATTTGTAGACATTGGGGTTATTTCAGTTTTCAAAACAAAAAAAGAATTTTTAAAAGAAGGATCAAAAGGCTTTGAGTTTACTTTTGCAGAACAGAAAAACATCAAAAGCATTTGATGAATATTGTTCAAAACAACCTGTTGCTAGCCAGAATATAGGTTCCCCTTTGAAACTTAGTTTATTCGTGCCATTTAAATCCTATTTTATTGGATTCATTTTTAATTGATTACTAAGGACCACTCAAGGCACTGGAAGAATTTGGCTTAATTTCCAAGTTGCATAATGTGTAATAGTTCATTGTTGTTCAGATAACACTAATCTATTAGTATTCCTTTACTGAACTTATAACTTTATATACTGAAAATAGTTTATATTGACATTACAATTAATTTGTAATTGATGTATTTAGGATGTTGCAAAATACCATATATTTATTCTCTATCACAGAAAATTAAACTAAAAATAGATATGGCAAGCAAAGACCAATTCACAGCTGCCTATCCAAAAGGTGTGCTATAGTCTAACTATTATGAGTAACAGTGATTTAAATTCCATTTTACATACAATTTTTCTTTCAGTTGAAATCTAGGCTAAAGAGTTAAAACCAGAAGGATTTCAACAAATGGATCACTGTCTAAACTCTGGTAAATGTGCTACTGGTGTAACAAATTGGTTTGCTGACCTTTTGTCTAGTAACATAACACATGACATATTTGTAATTTATGGAAATCAATCCACAATGAATTTTTAGTTTCATGTAATTACAGACCAGTGCAAGATCTAAATAAAGGTGAAGGAAAGGGCTTTAGGAAAGTAATGGTACACTGCTGATAAAAACTAAAAAGCAAAGTTCAAAGCACTGATCCATGCAATGCATCTTTAAATACTGGTAAGAGGCCAATAATTACAGTTAAAGTCAGTTACCAGCTGTGTTTTACTGCATACACTTTAAGGCACCATTAAAACTGCAACCCTATACTCAAGAATATAGGGGGAAAAATCACACAAGCCCAAATCTATCACCTAGTTACAAATTTTAATAGCGCTTGGCATTTTCCATCTGCTTAAGTGCTATTTTCATCAGGTAGTCAGCAATCCATTTAGACTATGTCTATCTAGCAGTCAGCCCAACATTCACCTAGATTGAAGAGTATCAGCTCTGCTTTCAGTAGATCTTAGTTTGAACTTTGACGCCTGGCTCTGCCAAATAACAAAAGTGCCATATTGGGCAAATTATTCAAATTCTCTTGTGTACCTTAGGATTTTTAGGTGTTTTGAGTATTCAATGTGGTAATAAGTTTAAAGCGCATTGAATGGCATCTGATACTAAACTCTCAGTAAGTATTTCGTATTTCATCATCCCCACCATCATTTATTTTAGAGAAAGGAAAAGTATTGGCTCATATTCATCTTCTTTCCTGTCTCCCATTGTTCCCCATGCAATGAATTAACTCCCCTAAACTTATGGGTCTCTTACCCAATCCCTCAGGCAGTCTCTAGAAAGCCAAAATTGGTGTCTGTTTTGTGGCAGAAAGAGCCATGTTATACTTTTTCTAGTAGATCAGAAACATCAGGTCTTCCCCTACTTATGGACCATAGTGTATACACTACACCTTAGGTCTAGAAAACGTCTCCTCTTGGCTTAGATAACTTTTTTCATTCTCATGTCTTAGCCTCAGACACCCCCTCTTTCAGGAATCTTCCATTGGTGCTACAAATGAGAATTAGACCTGCCTTCTCTCTGCTCCCAGGGCATCTGGTCCTTCCTTGTCACACAGAACCCACCATTCTAGAGCATAATCCCCTGCGGTCCTTCCCCTGTATGTTCCTGAGTGAGTTTTCTGAACACAGGGACCTTGCTTATTTTGCTTACTGCTACATCCTCAGCATATAGCATAATACATAGCAGACAGATCATGCTCAATAAGTATTTTCAGAGTGACTATTTTGCAGGATTGTTGTAACTATTAAATGTTATAGAAATTCATGCCACAGTTCAACATACATTAGACACCCAACCCTCCTTTCTCAGTACCAGAACTTAAGTACAAAGGCACAAAGTATCCTCATTTTCTAAAGGTCACTCTCAGTAATGTTTCCTGTCACCAATTTGGAATCTATTTGCGAAACATATCCCCACAAGTAATTCCTTTAGCTCAATAGCTGTAACTTTATCCTTTTGGTTCTATTCAATAAAGTAGGTGAAAATACAAATAAATACAAGTAATACCATTATTAGGGATAATCTAACTTGTACCAGGTAGTATATCATAGTATGTATTATGGACTGAATGTGTATCTTTCCCTCAAAATTCATACTGTGAAGCCCTAACTCCCCAGTGGGATGGTATTTGGAGGTGGGGCCTTTGGGAGGTAGGCAGGTTTAGAGAGGCCATGAGGGTGGACCTCATAAGAAAAGGAAGAGAGGCCAGAGTTCTCTCTCCCTGGCTTGTGTGGACACAGTGAGATAGCAGCCACCTGCCAGCCACAAGGAGAGTTCTCACCAGGAACTGAATATGCCAATACCTTGAATTTAGACTTCTAGTCTCCAGAACTGTGAGAAATAAATGTCTATTGTTTAAGCCATCCAGTCCTGAGCATTTTGTTACAGCAGTATAGCATGAGCTGGCTAAAACAGTATGTACTAGATAGGCTAGCTTAAAGGAAAAATTTCTCTCTCTGACTACATGAAATCAAAGTTGTTTAAAGCTCCAGGTAATCTTTATTAAGACTTGAATTGATGGAATAGGCACCATCTGCAACATTTCTGATCTATATATATAACCTGAGAGAACTCTAAAGGGTCCTGTATTGACATTAAATGATTGAGCCCAAAAGTGACAACATCATTTCCACTCACAAATTATTGACCAGAAATAGTCATATGACCCCATTCAATTACATAGAAACACAGATGTATAATCTCACTATGTACCTGGAGCACAGATAAATTAAAATACTCAACAATCAAAAGTAATGATTCCTACATGATAAAATTTCAACATGTTAAATATTATAGTAAATATCTTGTACACATTCTCTGAAAAAAGTGACACATCAATATTGTCATGATCCAGAAAAAATGCTCTATATTTTTCCCTTTCCTAAATTTATACGCCTGGACCAAATATGTGACTATTAGGATTTTCTGAGCAAAATATCAAGTAAAAACAGGCAGGCAGAAGAAAGGATGGAAGGACAGAAGGAAGGAAGGAGGGAGAGAAAGAGGAAGAAGAAAGATAAAAAGAATAATAGAAAGAAAGAAGGAGAGAGATGGAAGGAGGGGTAGAGAAACTGAGAGACACAAAATAAAAAGAAGAAAGGTAGGAAAGCAGGGATGGAAATAAGGATGAAGAAATACTAAGCCAGGAAAATAGCCTCAAGAAATAACCAACATTCCTGTCTGTATTTTAAGATAACTGCTACCTAAGAAAATTATCAGATACATCCAAGTTTAATAATGCCATGATACTCAGGACTGCTTCTAAAGAAATCAGAGTTCCACATTCTTTCTAAGATTATCTCTTGGAGAAGGCACAAACTGAATAGTTTCAGATCATTTCATAAAGGAACTGTTAATAAAGACGTAGGCAGCTTTTGGGTGAAAACAAAGAATAGTGCCAAATCCTAGGGCCAACAATAGTGGAACATCATTTAACTCCCACAGACATGACTGGACAGGAGGAGAAAGGAGCTAACCACAGTGAGCTATTACCTCACACCTCTCAGAATGACTATCATCAGAGTCTACAAATAACAAATGTTGGCAAAAATGCAGAGAAAAGAGAACCCTCCTACACTGTTACTGGGAATATAAATTGGTGCAGCCACTATGGAAATGAGTATGGAGGTTCCTCAAAAAAACTAAAAATAGAACTACCACATGATCCAGAAATTCCATTCCAGGATATATATCCAGAAAAAAATAAAACACTAATTTGAAAAGATACATGCACACCATTGTTCATAGTAGAACTATTTTCAATAGTCAAGACATGGAAGCAAACCAAGTTCCCATAAATATACAACTGGAATAATAAGGTATACATATAATGGAATATTACTCAGCCAGAAAAAGAATGGGAAACTGCCATTCGCAGCAACATAGACTGCAAATGTTATGCTTAGTGCAATAGTTTAGACAAGGACAAATACTCTATAATACCTGCATGTGGAATCTAAAAATAATGCAAATGTATGTATATAAAAAAAGAAATAGACTTATAGATATTGAAAACCAACTTGTGGTCACCTAAGAGTCTCGAGAGGGAGGGAGGGAGAAATTAAGAGTATGAAATTAACAGCTACAAATTACAATATGTGAAAGAGATAAGGAACAAGGATATACTGTATAGCACAGGAAATTATACCCTTTATCTTAAAATAACCTGTAATGGAGTATAATTTGCCAAAATACTGAATCACTATGCTGCATATTGAAACTAACACAATATTGTAAATCAACTACACTTCAATAAAAAAAGAGGCAGCAGGAACAGCTAAAAAGACCTGGGGTGAAGAGCATAAAGGGAGGTCCCCTTATAAAAGCTATGTCATTAAAGAATGCTGCCAACTTCCACTGACCCAACAAGGAGAAAGCTAGATGAATAGCCTTATTTGATCCTCATCCCACAAACCAATCACCAGGTGATAATCCCACTGGCTAATTTATAGCCAGAATATAAGGGAGCTTGCAGAGATAGTATAGTCCGCGTAGCTCACCCTTTAAAAAAAAAGTGGAAAATGGTGTAAGGTAGAGCAGGAGGGGCAACCAGATGATATGCACAGCTTGTAAATCTTAGCTATACCTCAATTATCAAAAAAGAGAGTACTTCCTTCACTTGCTGTTCAATTCTCAAGGCCCAGGGTCAATCATTCCCCTTGTGTGGAAATTTGATGTCACCTCTCTAAAATATTTTTCCTGAGAACAACATGCTTCCTTTCAAGTAACATCAACCTTGATTTTATAGCATTGCCTCTTGAGACAAACCTGTTTTCTAGGTACATGTGACACTTGATGGTGATGCTGTTTCCAGTGATAAGGAGCGGTGCTTTTCCAAAAAATATTATTACTAAAGAAAGGAAAATGTGTCATTGATTCCTCGGCTTTGCCAATAACAGGAAAAAGGTTTGTCAGACTCCAACAGAAAAGCTGGATCTGCATAGATTGGACTTGCTGAATTGGTCCAGTGGGCTTAAAAGCATAAGCCAAGCTGGGGCACCTAGGTAAAACCAACTCAAGAGTAAACAAAGGTAACAGTGGTTGGAAGGGATTCAGTGCTCGGATGTCATTCCAAAAATGGATAACTATCAAATGAAGAGTCTTTGCACAGATTTACATACCTGAGCTTCTCCTCCAATAAAAAGTGGCTACAAATGCTGGGAGCAGTTAGGTCAAGTCCTTTGAATGAAAGACAAGTCCTTTAAATTGTTGGGAAGAAAAGACAAAAAAATTAAAGACCAAGTAGTACTAACTTTGCTTTCTTTTATCCCCAGTTGCCTTCTATATTTCTAGTTCTAACCCACACTTCTTAATGGGGGAAAGAGATGCAGACAGATATGACACATCCTTGGAGCATACTAATTAGGAAGTATGGTATGCTGGTAAGCCCATGTGGAAACATACAAAGATGCCGTCACTTTGCTTTTTCCAAGAAGACAGAAAATCTTTACAATTTTTAGTATAGCTGAGAATGAAATGTGCAGAACTAAAGTGTATGCATTTACATCAATATACACCACAGGTTTTGAACCCTGGCTACGTATGAGAATCACCAGGAAAGCTTTTAAGAATGTCTGTGTCCTGTCTCAAACTCCAGAGATTCTGATGTAAATGTTCTAATGCAGGATCAACCATTGGTATTTTTTAAACACTTTATAGGTGATGTTAAAGACATTCAAGTTTGCAAAGCACACTATGCAGGGAAGGGATTCTGTCGAGTTTATTAGACTGTTCTTTAGGTATTTGTTAGCACAGCAAAGAAAAAGACAGGGCTATTCAGTAGGCAAGAGTCATGCCAAGATTTGAAAGTATCTTTTAAAGAGGAGAAATCTAAGGAATTTTCACACTGATGTGTAGAAGCAATAAAGGATAATGTTTAAGACATGGACTTTAGAAATTAGAACAATTTGACTGAGTTGTATCACTGTGATTTGCTAGCTCTGTAATTTAAGTATCCACATCTGCAAAAATGAATATAATAATATCTACCTTGTGGAATGTCTGTGAGGCTGTGTGTGTTAAATGGAGTCAGTTATGTAAATTACCATTAAATAGCTTTTGGTCGGTAATTGGCAGTTCCTTTTCATATCCAGCCATGCTCTAAGCCCAGTTCCTTTACAGAGATACCTGAGTAATTCTAAGAGCAACCTAAAAAAAAAAAGTCCTTAAATAAGCAAAGTTTATCAATAAAATTAAGATGTATGATTAGTAAAGTGAACAGAAAATTACAGCTGAAATCAAGCCATCATTTTCATGATGCACTCATTTACTCAAAAGCAAGTTTAGACATCAGCTTACATATTCCTAAAATATACCACTTTCATTGAGAATGAATTGTATTCAGAGAAAAGAAATTAGGATATTTCATTCCAATCCTGAAGTGCTAAAATAATCCCATCATGAAAAAGTTCGAGAGAAAATATAAACCTCATAAAGTATTGAAAGATTATCCCTGATGTGATTTTCACTTGAGAAGTAGTTCAAAAAACACTAAAGAGCAACTTTTTCCAAAGAAAAATGTTCATGTTTTAATCCTCCTTCCACAACGGAAATCCAAGGAGGCTAGGTCAAACTTTATTAAAACTCTGAGGCACAAGGAAATGACTGCATAGAATTTGAGCTCTGCACACAGAACAAAGCGTTTTTGTTGTGTCAACATAAGATCTCCTTGGCCATCCTCTTTGAAAAGTTACAACCAGAGTGGGAGGTGCCTTACCCATTTCTCCAACCTCTAAAAATATCTCCTTGCAGAACAGTCTCTGTAAGACAGATCTGTTTGCTTCAGTTCCCCCCTGCTCTATGCTTCACATGGGAGTACTTGCAAATAGAGCGCCTGGAGGGATCAACACAGTTTTCTAAAGCAAACATAACACAAGTGCTATTCATGGGTTACACACTCCACAGCTGTAATACGAAATGTGTAGGAGCCCCTAATGGCATTCAAATCATGTACTAACAGTTCTCAAGTGTCAGGTGTTTTTCATTTTCTAGCTAGGGGAAGAGACATTCACGTGCTGATTTCCTACACTGAAAAGCTTTGTAACCCCCGCAGAGTGAAGGCGAGCTGTGTTTCTGAGTCTCTATTATGTCAGATGAATGCCACAGTTAGAGGCCAGAAAGGACATGTGATCCCAGTTTAGATTCTTGTTTTTTTTTTTTTTTCCAGCCATCTCTCAGCATTTCAGTGGCATAAATTTTATGTGTATGCATGGAAGAAAACTCACAGAGCATGTATCAATGTTGAATTTCACATAAAAGACTGAGGACACATAGTTTTCTATCTGGGTATAATTTAATACTTCTCTAGACACTTTGATCTTATTGAAGGTTTGAATTTTCAAAATGGCCTCGTGCAGTGCCCCAGATGGCTGCCTGTCAAACCCAAGCATCAAGCTCACTATAAATAGTGTGGGTTCTCATTGGAACAATGAGGTTCACATTATACATGCTGAGGGAATTAAGATACATTTTATTTATTTAATTTTTTTTTCTTTTGCTTTAAATGCGACTCAGTCATAGAATATACCAGAGAAGACTGTAATATATTTTAAGAACACTAAAAGGCACACTTATTATTCATGTTGTATCCATAATTTCAATTTAGAGAGAAGGAGTGTGTGTGACACTAGTGTAGGATAGTCACCGTTATCATACAATCTAAATATTTGGGACTCAGGGAAATCTGAAACATATTTTACCACTGTTTCCATTACGTTTTAAGTTGTGCATTTCAAAGCTATTCAGCCCATTTGTTCCAAATGCATTTATATTAACCTTATTAGGACAGTGCTTTGTAAACAAAAATCTTGACATGTAAGAAGACTTATGGTCTCTTTAAAGCCATTTATCTTAATTTCACCAGGCGACTGGAACTTTAGGTTGAAAAAGTTTCCTTCCATGTTGAATTTTAAACATGTCCATTAAGGGGAAATGAACAAAATCATTTGTTGTCTGAACATAACATATGTGTATAGATGCACTATTTGTAGCTGATTAAAGACACATGCAAGAAAGAAAGCATTCACAGCATTTGGAAAACCTGCTGTGTCGAGAATGTGAGAAATGGCTACAAGAGAGGTGCTGTGTCCAGAATTTAGTCAAAAAATCATTTTTTAAGATGGCAATAAGAACATGCTTGCCAGGGTAAGTGAAGAACTTGGCTGCTGATTGCTTCCTATAACCAATGTCACTGTCTTTTTGTCCTTGTTCTTTAAGTCCAAGCAAGGTGGATCCTTGAGGAATAGCCTGGAGATACACGTAGTAAAATACCAACAACTCTTTTTGCAAATGATAGCTATATAACACCTGCATCTTACAAACAGTTTCAAAGAGGTCATAAAAATCTGAACTAGAGGAAAAAACAATCTGTAATCTTGTTTAACTGCCTTCATATAACTATAATCTATATTCTGTGAAGAGAGAAAGAGTGAATTTGGTGAGGACTGGCATAGAAGACGGCTGACGTTTAAATAATAACACAGACATCAGTGAGAAGAGATATACTGAGGGGCCCTCTTCACTCTCTGTGCCCACTCCAGGCCCGCTCACTCCTGGACCTCAAGAATCTGTAGAGGATACAGGCTGTCGTAACATCCCCCAGCCCTGCCCCTTTGGCAAGTAAACTAATGTACCAGAACTGTTTCTTCACGCTTAAAAATAAGTGAGATACTTACCTATTTTTGCTACCAGGTTGTTAAAGTTGACATAGCGTATGCAGTGTTTATCACAAAATAATTGGAAAAAAATAAATGAATATTATTAGCAGGAATTAAATGAGTCTGCCCTCTGACAGATAGATACTATATACTATCACAGAAGGGATTCAAGAGAAGATAATCAGAGTCATCCTAAAGATACACTTAAGTGTAACTTTATTAATGACAGTGGGATTGAATAAAAGAATGTATTTTAGTTATTTTTCATTAAAGTACAGTTGATTTACAAATGTGTTAATTTCTGTTGTGCACGAAAGTGACTTAGTTATACTCACATATCCATTCCTTTTTTAGTATTCCTTTTCATTACAAATAATGTATTAGTCATAAGAGATATTGGTCAGAAGTGAACACTGTTCAAAGGGGATGAGTTTATTCAGCAGAAATTCTTCCTGAGGAAAACTGACTAGGAAAGCAGAGTACCACACATGTCCATCTCTTAGAACAGGGGAAGAGAGGAAAGGGTGAGTCAGTGGATATGCTGGGTCTTCAGATCATCAAAGGATGCTACTCAAGATGTGCTTGCATCCTGCATACCAATGTACACTGCCATGTATCCATGTATTAACAGAGTGCTATCCAAAGAGAACTACTGACTCAACAAGTCTTACTAAGACTATGATGCTATTATAGAATGAGATAGTACATTAAAGATAATACAACTGGGTTCCAGCAATAAGGGACTGCTTTGGGGCATAAGAAGTCAAAATTAAGAGGGGTGAAAGTCCTTTATTTCCCTATTCCACTTAAACTGAATTGTATTTTTAAATATATATTGTAATTTGTGTAGGACTGTATTTGATAGAATGATTTTCTGGTTGTTTTTTTTTTTTAAGAGTTTAAAAATCATAAACCTAGTCCCACTTTTCATGCTACAGAGACATAAATTGATGCTAGAGGTGAGGTAGTATCTCCCAATTCCAGGTGACAGTAAGTACAACCCCATTGTCACATACTAGATTCAATTATCCTTTATCTGTACCACAACATCTCATCACCTCTCTCTTCCATATAAGAGCAAGTACCTATATTTTTTAAATAGCATTGAAATTATTCTCCCAGGCACACAAGCTTATAGGCTAAACTTCCATTCACTAATCAAATTTCCTAACATTTCTTAGCAGTTTGTTCTTATCCTAAAGGTAAGATATGGATTAAACAAAGAATAACTAAAGACTATGTATGATGGCTGTCTATGAGGTGCCACTGCTTCTCTCCTCTTTCTATCCCTCAGACCCAGGTATGAAGATAGCAAAGGCATCAAGAAACAAAATGAAATTTTCTGGTTCTCAGGGGCTTACTTACAGCTTGTCAAGGAAGGAGTGTTTGGCAGAAGGAGAGGCATGCCCAACAAACTCTGGGCTTACAGTTCAAAGATGTTTTCACACAAAGCATTTATTTATTTAATTAGGAGGTTCACGGAAGACTCTTACACTACTGGACCCAGATGTCAGACCCTCTGCTCATGCTGGAGATCTTATTCCATATATGTCTATTGGTCATCATCCTAACTGTCCCTTTGCTTTGATTTCCTTGCCTTCACAAAGGATACTTAGGTACATTATGGGTTTTCTCTGGGTACTATCTCAATCTCCAATGCATGTTTCAAACTCAAAATAATTAACTAACGACCTAGCTGTCTAGCTTAAATATTTCAGACCAAAGTACGTTTACTTTTCTACAGTACATGTGTTCTTATCATTAGTGAGAACCTCCCACTTAATCTCTTTTGCCCATATAATTATTCACATTAATAACAAACATTCTCACAGTGTCCCTAAAAGAGTGATGGAACAGTTCATAATATTATACATATTTGCGAGTGGAAGGTGAAGGGGAACTCTGACAGGAAAGCATTTCTTTCCAAATGTCTCACTACACTCCCCATTTCACTCCTTAATCAGACATGGCCAGACCCCATGCATCTCTATGGCAAAGGCTCTGTTGAGACACCCTTTCCTTTCCATACCAGGACAACACCCCTCAACTAGAACTTATCACAGTATAATATAGCTCCTTCAATAGCTCCTTGCTTCCTCTACTTCGCTTCTCTCTTCTAACATCATTTCCTAAATACTTCGATCATCTTTAGGTAGCTAAATCTGATGCCATGCCCCCACCAAGGCAAAATCCAGCTATATATCATTCCCAACAGCCTCCTTCTTCTTACAGGTAACTGCATGTTTTCTCAGATGCCTTTAGAGACTCTGTATTTCTCTTCTGGAACTTGTGGGAAGTTGAATGGAAGCACCCTCAGGCTAACTTCCTAGAAAGAGCTTCCCTGATAGGCAATATCCATACCTGGGCTTAGACTTTGTTATGGGTTGAACGGTGCCCACCCCCATTTATATCCTGAAGTTCTAACCTTCAGCAGTTCAGAATGTACCTTATTTAGAAATAGGGTCTTTGCACGGGAGTTCCTATTCTGTTCAGGCGCAACAGAAATGAACCTGATTGGTATCCATGAGGATGTAGGTTTGATCCCTGGCCTTGCTCAGTGGGCAGGGGATCCAGCATTGCTGTTAGCTGTGATTTGGGTTACAGACACAGCTCGGATCCTGCATTGCTGTGGCTGGGCATAGGCCAGCAGCTATAGCTCTGATTAGACCCCTAGCTTGGGAACTTCCATATGCTGCAAGTGCAGCCCTAAAAAAAAAAAAAAAAAAAAATTTGCTTAAGCTGAGGTCATTAGGGTGGGCCCAGATACATTAAGATGTATATATTTATATCAAGGAGAAATCTGGACACAAAGACAGTGTGAAAAAACACTAGGAGAAAATAGTTATCTTGAGAGAGCCATGGAACAGATTCTTCTCATACCCCTTGGAAGGAATGAACCTGGCTAACACCTTGTTTTAAACACTCAGCATCTGAAACCTTAAGACAATAAATTTCTATATTTTAAACCATTCAGTCTGTAGTACTTCATTACAATAGTCCTAGCAAACTATACAGCTCATATTGTTTCAGTCTCAGAAACTACATCTTTTCATTCTTTATGTATTCCCACTCAGGGATGCTGAATCACATTTTTTAAAAAGCAATGCAAGAGACTGATGTATGAAGCCAAATTGATAACTCATAAATGACACTAATAACTAACACTGCTCATAGAATCAAACACCTTGGTCCTTGGGCCAGCACATTCTCTTTGAGCAATCACACCACTTGGAAAGCCTAATCACTAAATTGTACAGCGAGCATGAACATATAGAAACTGAAATACAGAAACAGGATTCCAGAGTTTAAGGCAGAATTTACCATGCCCACTACATACTTTCAAGTGGCATGCCTGCTGGTGGGACCAATCAAGTGAGATCCTTGAGTAAATTATCTTTTCCATCACCCAGTGTTTTAAAGACGGCAATAGCTTTCCATGTCGTAAGCACTGCTGGCTTCCCATCTAGCATTTATTTTCCCTGTTTTTCTTTCCTAATTTTGTTTAGGGGCCTGGGCCTTGCCCCCATACGATGTTAGTAGCCATGCATCTTCCTCTTCAGAGACAGATTAAATAACCGTGAAGTCAATCTCCACATGACCCTCCCTAGGCTCCCTAGGAAACTGATCTTCTTTGGGGTTAAGATTTCTGTTTCTTTCCATTGAAAGAATCCTAATTCCTGAAGAACATCTTTTTTCTTGATTCCTAGAACACTATAATTCATACTTTTTTGGTTTGCTAACATCACCAACATTTTATTGGTCTGGAAACCATACATTTTATGGTTATTTTGCTCATCTTTGATCTCACATGTTCTGTGGGTATTTATAATGGAAATCTCACTAGGCAAACTGCTATGTGGTTAAAAGCTGCTGAGGATTCAAGGCAGGCAAGTTGTTGTAAATGCGTGGATAAGAATTCTAAGTGAGAAGACACATGAAAACATATACGTCCATCAAAACAGATACTACATGGTAATCTGGTTTGGAGAAAACAAATAAGGTGCTGGTATAAAGAATGAAGATAGACCCTTCCTGGGCTAAAGTGGTCACAGAAGCCTACTGGAGGAACTTGAAGCTAAAACCTTACGTTTTTAGGAACCACCTCAGTATAGCTACCCAGTGCCACTCACAAAACTCTTCCATTTTATTACATATTTTTCACATACTGTGTGGATATTTGTCATTATTTCTGACAAATATCTAGATATTTAAATACATATCTGGATTATGAACTCATCTATTCATTTCAATGTTTGAGGTATTCCTTTTCTTATAAAACTTGGTGGTGGCTGCCACGCATATACAACCCAAAATGTTAGAAATCCACCTTCCCAACCTCCTGTGCAGTTCCGGCCAATGACCCAGGATCCAGGAATGAGAGGCACACACTTTGACCTGGGAGCTTCCACAGGGACAACTTCTCTCTGGTAGTGGTCCTGCAGCAGTGTCCTGATGACAGCTTCCTGGGTCACAAGGATAAGGTGTGAAGTGAAGCATCCAGTCCTGTTTCAAGGCAATGGCTCACACACCAGGCACGTTTACAGCATTGGAGGCATTGTTTCTTCCATTTGGGTTCTTTGGTCCCATCAGGTTTCTATGAGCTCTGTAATCTCCTTTAAGAAGATGTATTTTCTATTTAAAAGTTGGTTTCTGGTGCTTGCTGTTAAGAGCCTTGACTGTTACTTATGTCTTATGTCATATAACTTACAATACCCATGTCAAATTGTGAGAGCACTGTTTGTATTAGATCTTTTGTTACTGTTTATCAAGCAGCCACGTGGCCTAACATACTCCAGTTGTTCAATGCTTATGGAATGAAAAAGTTCTTTAGGTTTTAGTTTTCCTTTTAGTAAGAGGGATACAATATAAAGGGTGCTGATGGCATATTTATCTTCTAAACATGGCTTTAATTGCTTCAGGTGTATCACATCGAGTTAAGTAGAATTATCTTCAAATAAGCCTTTTTCCCCTATTTTCTAAAATCGTATTTGGCAAGGTACATCGGTTTCCTTGGAGAAAACTATTGATATGTGGGTGTCTGACTAAGAAATCTCTCTTGCATTCTTTACTTCCCAGTGTGGAAAATTTTGAGCCAATGTTTTACATTATCTGATGACAGATATGTACCATTCCTTCTTTCTTTAGCATAGGTAGAAGAGAGCTACAAATGATGCCAAGGAAATAGTAACTAATGATTAAAAAAAAAAAAAGCTCATAAAATAATTTTTTTTGACTTAGGAGTTTAGAACCTAACTTTCAATTTAGAATCATTAATGATTTAAAATATATAACATTATCATTTGTCCAGCGATAGAATATCTAGGTAATAACTGACCATTTGAGAACACAACACATGCAAGCACTTGGCATACATTTTCCTAATTCTCACAACAGTCATGCAAATAGGAATCAGTAATTACACTTACTACTGTATAAGAGTTTCAGAGAATCTGAGGATCTTGCCCAAAGTTACATTATTAGCAGGTTATTGAGCAAGGATTGAAAATGGATCCTTCCTAATCCACTAACCTCTATTACAGAGTCTCCTTAGGTCAGTAACAGGCAAAACTGTCCTTCCACTCATAGATATTGAAATAAAGCTGAGAGGGCCAGAGCCATATCCCTCTGTTAGAACAAGGCCATATATGTGGAAGAAAAAATAATGAATGGTTTGCCTGAAGGTGATTACTGTTTTTTACCATTTTAGTGTTCAAATTAATTATATATGTTTACAGCCACTATTTCTATTTAGTTGTTTCTTGAGTACCTAGCACAGTCCTCAATCATAAGTTTCTGATAAGAAAATAATTGAGTAGCATAATAAAATACAGAGCAAATATTATTACGTTAAAGTCATTAGACTAAACAAATTATAAAGAAATAAACATTAGAATTATACACAAAGTAAAATTAATTATTAGGCAAATGTGGCAGAAGAGGCCATGATATTTGAAGCCAACTGAAAAGTAAAAGTAAACAAAAAGCAAGTTACATATTATATTTAATGATTTTGGGTGATATTAACAGAAATAAAAATTTTAAAACTGAGAAATAACTTACACCAATTTTTAGATCATGGCTCAGGATTTTTGAATTTTTTTCTTCCTTTTTGGCCACCTGTAGCACATGGAGCTCTTGGGCCAGGGATCAGATCCGAGCCATGCTTGCAACCTATGCAGCAGCTGTGGCAATGCCAGATCCCAAACCCACTGTGCCAGGCCAGGGATGGATACTGCGTCCTAGGACTCTAAAGATGTGGCTGATCTCTTTGCGCCAGAGGGGGAACTTCTGAGTCAGGATTAATTGACGATATCAGGATTATTTACATCAGGATTTCATTTATCTATTTCTAAAAGGATTTAGAAAACTCAGGAGTCCATAGAAGGAAACCAGATTGATTAAAAATTGAAAACACTCAAACAAGGTGAGGTTAGCTATGCAGCGGACACTCAACTGAGCCATGGCTTAGTGAGTGACTTCAGAAACAGAAACATTTATTAAGTGGCAGGTGTTGTCAGAGCACCTGTCAAGGTGAAGCTGGCTTAACTGGCAAGAAGTGAGGGCCTGGCTAATAACAAAGGTAACACTTCTTGACAAAAGTTTCCCTCATGCCTTTTGCCAGTCAGTCGTTTCTATTACCATAAATTAGTTTGCCTATTCTTAAGCTTCATATATATAGAATTACACATTATGTACAGATAAAGTGTCATTTTTTGTCTTCAGATATGAAGCAAATCATATCCATCAAGTCTATCATGAAATGTGATTTTCTCTTTTGGGATCTCATATTCTATAATACAGAGTGCCAAACAGAGCATTTATGCTACTAGGAAGACCTAATTCCAGCTTGCGTTCCAGTTGACAGCCTGAAAATCAAGGTCCCACACAGACCTCAAGAGCATATTATGTCAGGGCCAGAGTATCACATCATCTGTAGGAGGATGGCCACTCTTGGTTCTCAACAACTGGCTACCAAATCGGAACATGGACTTCACAGCCTCACAACTGGGTTCAAGATCCATCTCTTCTTCCTACTAGCCATGTGACCCTGGGCAACTGTCTTAACCTTTCTCTTTGCCTCTCCAACTCCACTCTTCACCCTTTTCCCTGTACTCTTTTCCCCTGAGAAACAGACCTTTATGCAAAATGTGTGCTCAAACTTGACACTGGTTTCAGCCAATGGAGAATCTCATGAAGACTGTAGAGGAGAGGAAGAGAGTAAACCATGACACTGATTCTCCCTATAATGGGTGTTGCCTTAGATGGCTATCCCTACTGAAATCATAAATCCATTCTCAAGACACCTTCTCTGTTTCTTGATTTGGCAGTATCTCCTCCTCAGTTATTTCAACCACAGGCTGCTGCCCAATTCTTATTAATTCCCCAACTCTCTTTTCACAGCTTTGTAGATTGTTTTTGTTTAAAAAAATAAAGGAAAGAAAAGAATAATAAATGACAATGATAAACTCAAATTATCCCAATTTGAGTGTGCTGTGTCCAATTTCTTCCTATGAAAACAGTTATTTTCTATTTTACTTTGTGAACATTAAATGTACACGTGGTGCTTAGCGTATAGGTGGGAAGTAAGTGTTCATTGTGTTAGTCTCTTAGGTGGAGGAAGACTAAAGAATTCCCTGTCGCCTTCACCTTCATGCCAAGGCAGGTAGTCCTGTCCAAGCTGATGTCATCCCTCAGAGGCAGAGGTACATCTCTATGTCTGGTCTGGAAGTAACTGCTCTTGATAAGATAGGAGAGGGAGAGGACTCCTCTATTCAGTACCATGCTCAGTTACAGGCACCTAAAGCCAATGTAGACCCTATATTCACTCTCAGGTACCATGAGTCCTTCCAAAGATACCTACTGTATTGGCATGACTAAGTCCGAGGAGCCCTCCAATGTCAGCTACAGGATGTGTCTTTAAACACATCGGCTCTGGCTAGTCACACTGACTTCACACTTAGCAAACTATTAATTTGCTAGGATTGCCCTAATAAGGCCCCACAGACTGGGGCGGGGGAGTTAAAACAGCAGAAATTCATTTTTTCACAATTCTGGAAGCTAGAAGGCTAAGAATAAGGTGTTGTCAGGGTTGGTTCCCCCAAGGCCTCTCTCCCTGGCCTGCTGATGACCATCTTCTCCCTGTGTCTTCGCATGATCTTCCCTCTGTACCTGTCTACATCCAAATTTCCTTTTCTCAGAAGGACACCAGTCATTTTGAATTAGGACCTATCTTAATGACCTCATTCTAACTTAATTACCTCTTTAATGAACCTACCTCAAATATGGCCAAACGCTGAAGTACTGGAAGTCTATTCTTCACTGAATTTTGGGGGAATACAACTCAGCCCATAATAGGCTCCCTCTCTGCCCATGGTAATTTCTTCGTGTGAGAGATCTGTTTCTTTGGACCACTGGATCTCACTTGGGAAGATCTGAATTCAACAGTAATTTCCAATAACTACTAAAAATAAAAAGTGAAGTGAGGCAGCATGTAATTTCCTTTCAATGGGTGGCTTCTGGGCTCCCTATGCACTTTTGTCACTGCCTCCCAACCTGGGCAATGGGTATAAATGCTCTAGGAAAAATTATGCTTCATAGTTATACAAGTTAAAGGGACCATACAAATTATTCTTCTTGGTATTGGGAGATCCTCTAAGGTTGCCTAGATCTAAGGTTGAGATCTAAGAATGGAGGTAGAGAAGCCTAGCAAGTACAACAGAAAAAAAAAAAAAGTCATCCCACTGCACTGCTAAGACTGATTAAATACTGAAGCTAGTTACAAATTGTGGAATCACCACACCATTATCTATTTTTGAATATAACGGGAACTCATTCATCTTCAATATTTAACTATTGATAAGCCTAGGAACAGGAGCCTGAACCAGGTGACCCCTTGAAAGACCCTGTTGTCAAATTATGTCATGAAATTAAATTGCCCGCAGCCTGAAGGAAAGCAAAATAAGTCCAACTCCAATCCTTAGGATGACATGGTGAGAGCCAGGTACCACTTTGTTAATCAGCATGTGGCAAAAATGCTTATGCCTGCTAATGGGATGACAATGGCTGTGTTGAGCAAACTGTCTTAGTGAAACATCCCTGCCTGGCACCTATGCCCTTGGGCACTTGTCCAATCACCCTGTGAACAGCAGTGGCTGAGCAGGACAGGTTTTAGAGATGGAATTCATGCACATAAAATCTTTCTCTAAGATGATTTCTTATACACATTGAAACAATAATTCTGCCAAACTTACTAAAGGAGGAAATTCCAGCCCAAATCACAGTAACATTGAAAAATAAGTAATACATTCTGTCAGCCTATAAGGGCTTCATTACAATAGCCAAGAGAAAAAAATAGTGCTCATGCCATCTCTCCCCTGTGGTGTTTTGTAACTTACAAAGCTTGAGCTGAGAGCTTTAAAATATTGCATATTAAATCTTGCTAAACATTAGGAATAAAGTAATGGAAAGAGAATGCTGTGTTTTATGTCTACAATTTCCTTTCATAGAATACTGTCTTATCATTTTAGGGAGAAAGGGCAGAATAATCTCATAATGAAACTATTTATTACATCATTCTATTTTCATAACAACTTTATTCTCATTGCATTTCACATAAACGAGAACTAAATAAAATGCTATTTAAAATATATATTTGCTTTAATACATAAACAGATGAAACATTCGAATCAATGAAGTAGGATGGAGCATTAACCTTTAGGGAGCAGGGGTTCATGACTAAGGATTGATGGACTGACTCCATGTGTTATCAAATCACTTAAGCGAAAATGGAGTGTAAGTTAATTGGCTATTTCAAAGCACTGTAGACAGTTCCATGGTTTAAAAAGCATCCATTTCCATTATCATCAATGCAATAAGTATAAAGCCATTTTACACTGTTTCTACATGCTCTTACTGTATGGGAAGGAAAATGCATTATATTATGTTAAGGTAAATGAATTTTTTGCAGCATTGCTTCTTTGTGAAAATTTACAAATTGTGGTAAATATTCCAAAAGAATTAGCTCTAATGAATCAGATAGATAAAATAATGATGTTCCACTTTAATAACAGGAAAACTTTATATAAAAATATAATTAAAGAAGTCAAAACTGCATTTGTTCATATAAGAAAAAAAGAAAAATCACTTGACATATTAAAGAAAAAGGCAAACTAATTTCTTTTATTAACATACTTTAAAAAATTCACCAAGTAAATAATACCAATATGGGGGGGGGGAAAGTATGGCATAAAAGGGCTTACAGTGAGAATTAATTCTCTTTATTCTCTTTCCTATACTTATCCCCCAGGTATGCTCTCTCTCTCTCCCTACAATAAGCTAGTATCATCAGTTGTTTTTATGTTTACAAATATGTATGTATATACACATATGCACGTTGATGTTTCCAAGTCAAAAAATAATAAACATCATTTTACACTTTGTTTTTTTATAAACAATAATGTATTTAGGAGATTGTTCTAGAGTAGCACGTACATGTATGTATGTGGACCCACATGGACACACATATACATCATTTTAATAGCTGCATAATAACCCTCTGGAAGTGTACCACTATTTAGCCGTCTTCTACTGACAAGCATTTAAGCTGTTTTCAATGTGTTGTTCTTAACAGTTACTGCAATAAATCCAAGTTAACTATGTCAAATTCACACAAAGAAATAAGTTCAATCCTAGATGTGGAATTCCACACTGATGAGGGAATTGGGGGCACATATTAATAGTTCACTAATTAGGTTGCACTAGCTTATACACCTTCAAACAATGAATGAGACCACCAGAAACAGTCAACAACTACCTTGATAAAACATTTCCAGGAAGTAAAAGGTACAATGAAAATAAAGTAGAAAAAGAGGATAAAGTGGGGAGGTGGAAGAACCTAAGAGGGTGGTCAAGGAAAACCTTTGAGGAGAAGGTGACAATAAAGCAGAAGCTGAATGAGGTGAGGCGAGACAAAGATACTGAAAGGGCCACTCTGAAAGAGGGAGAACAAGGAGAAAGTTCTGGTGGTTCCTTACATGAAGACCAGCCCAGCTGGAGCATAAGAGGGGAGCACAGGGCAGAAGAAGGGTTTCCCAGAGGCTGAGAGTAGCTAATCAGACAGGATGTTGTATGACAATGTCTTTAAAGTGAGGGAAGACCATCATCAAATATTTTGATTTTGCCAAAAATGATAAGCTTAAAAAATATTACTTTAAATTTTTATTTAATTATGAGTATGAGAAAATGTTATTTTTAGTATACTTAAAAAGGCATATAGTGTTTTCCTGTCAATTGCCATTTAATATCTGCTGTCAACTTTTAAATGACTTGTTAGTTCTTATCCATATATTAAAGAATATAAGCACATTCAATGATGTCATAATACAAAATTATTATTTTAATTTGCCTAATTTTTTAAGATTTCTAAAGAGAGTGGGCAACCTTATCTTGTTTCTGATCTTACAGGAAATGCTTAGAGCTTTTCACCACTGAGTGTAATGTTAGTTGTCAGCTTATCATATATGGCCTTTATTATGCTAAGGTAGGTTCTCTCTATCCTCATTTTATAGGGAGTTTTTATCATAAATAGATGTTGAATTTTGTCAAACACTTTTTCTGCATCTATTGAGATAAACATATGGTTTTCCTTCTCCAGTCTAATGTGATGTATGAATTTGATTGATTTGTGAATAATGAACCATGCTTGCATCCAGAGAATGAATCCCACTTGGTCATGGTGTATAATCTTTTTAATGCATTGTTGGATCCAGTTTGCTAATATTTTGTTGAGAATTTTTGCATCTATGTTCATCAGGGATATTAACCTGTTGTTTTGTTTGTTTTGTGGTATCTTAGTTTTTGGTATCAGGTGATGCTGGACTCATAGAATGAGGTCACAAGTGTTCCTTTCCCTGCAAATTCTCAGAATACTTTAAGAAAGATATTTAACTCTTCTCTAAGTATTTGGTAGAACTTACCTGTGAAGCCATCTACTCCTGGAATTTGCTGTTGGGAGTTTATTGTTGATTCAATTTCATTACCTGTAATTGGTCTGTTCATATTTTCTATTTCTTCCAGGTTCAGTCTTGGAGAATTGTACAACTCTAGGATTTGTCCATTTCATTTTGACTGTACATTTTATAGGAATATAGTTGTTTGTAGTAATCTCTTATGATCCTTGGTATTTCTATAATGTTGCTTATAACTTCATTTGCATTTCTGATTTTATTGATTTGACTCTTTTTTGCTTGATGTCTGATTTTGTTTAATTTTTCAAAGCACTAGCTCTTAGTTTCACTGATTTTTTTCTACTTTTTTTGGTTTCTATTTAATTTCTGCTCTGATCTTTACTATTTCTGTCCTTCTACTAACTTTAGTGAGGTTTTCTTGTTTATTCGTTCTTCATTTTTTAGTCCCTTTAGGTGTAGACGTGGTACTTGAGATTTTTCTTTTCTGAGGTAAACTTGTATCATCATAAACTTCCCTCTTAGAACTGTTTTTGTTGCATCCCATAGATTGTGGATTGGTGTGTTTTTATTTTTATTTGTATCCAGGTATTTTTTGGTTTCTTTTTTGAATTCTTCACTGATTTACTGGTCATTTGGTAGCATATTATTTAGCCTCCACATGTTTATGTTTTTTGCAGTTTTTCTCTTTCTTTTAATTGATTTCTAGTCTCATAACATCATGGTCAGAAAAGATTCTTGATATGATTCTAATTTTCTTAAATTTACCAGGACTTGTTTTGTGGCCTAGCATGTGATCTATCATGGACAATGTTCCATATGCCCTTGAAAAGAACATGTATTTTGCTGCTTTGGGATATATACAGTCTATTTGCTCTAATGTATAATTTAAGGCCAGTGTTTCCTTATTGACTTTCTTCGTTACTGAAGATCATCTTCACTGATGATCGGTCCACTGATACAAGTGGAGTACCAAAGTCTCCTACTATTATTGTATCACTGTCAACTCCCCCTTTTATGTTTGTTTTATATATTTAGGTGATCCTATATTTGGTGCATATACCTTTACGACTGCTATATCTTCTTAGATTGATCCTTTGATCATTACATAATGCACTGCCTTGTCTCTTATAACCATCTTTAGTTTAATGTCATTTTGTATGATGTAAGATTTGATACAAGGCTTTGTTTTCCTTTATGGAATACCTTTTTTCAAACTTTCACTTCTGGTCTGTGTGTGTTTTTAGATCTGAAGTGAGTCTCTGGTACGCAGCATATTATGGGTCTTATTTTTGTATCTATTAAACCACTCTATGTCTTTCAATTAGAACATTTAGTCCATTTACACTTAATTATTGATAGGTATGTACTTATTGCCATTTTATTAACTGTTAAGGGGATTTCCATGTCATTATTTTTCATTCCCTTGTGAGTTGATGACTATATTCAGTGTTACATTTGGATTCTTTATTATATGTGTTTATCTATTATAGATTTCTGTTCTGTGGTTAGCATGAGGTTTATAGCAACCTCTCTCTATATATATATATGATAATTTTAAAATGTTGATTTTTTAATTTCAAATGCATTTTATCAACCCTGCATCTTTACTCTCTACCCTCAAAATTACTGTTTTGACACATTTTATATCTATTTCATGTATCCTTCAAGTCTTTGTTGCAGATATAGATGATTTTACTACTTCTGTCTTTTAACCTTCCTACCATATTTTTGGGGGACTAATTGAATGCCTTTATTATATATTTGCCTTTACCAATGAGCATTTTGCTTTCATAATTTTCAAGGTTCTGGCTGTTTTCTTTTTCACTCAGGAAGTTTCTTTAACATTTCTTGTAAAGCTGGTTTGGTGGTGCTAAACTCCTTTAAATTTTGCTGGTCTATAAAACGTTTGATGTCTCCATCAAATCTGAATGAGAGCTTTGCCAGGGAGAGTTTTCATGGTTATAGGCTTTTCTCTTTCATCAATTTAAATATGTTGTGCCACTCCCCTACAGTCTTCAGAGTTTCTGCTGAAAAGTCAGCTGATAGAATTATGGCAGTTCCATTCTATATAACTTGTTGCTTTTTCCTTGCTCCTTTCAATAATATCTCCTTATCTTTATTTTGTGCCATTTTTATTACAATATGTCCTGGTATGGACCTCTTTGGGTTTATCCTGGTTGGGACTGTGCTTCTTGGACTTAGGTATCTGTTTCCTTTCCCAGGTTTTCAGCTATTATGTCTTCAAATATGTTTTCTGCCTCTTTCTCATTCTCCTTCTGAGACCTCTATAAATGCAAATGTAGTATGCTTCATGTTGTCCCTAAAGGTCACATAAAGTGTGCTCATTTCTTTTTATCTTTTCTCTGTTCAGTGTCGATGATTTCCAACACTCTGTTTTCCACTACTAAAGCATTCTCTTCATATATTGTTATTCAGGAATATAGGTATTTTATATTTACCTGGGAGATAGATAGGCCTTTTCTGTTCTCCAGTTTCTTAAACCTGGAGTTGGCTTCAGAAATAAGAGTGATTGGATCAAAGATGATTTTACTCCCATCTTAGATTGAAAGCCCTGGGACATTTTTTCTTAACTAGTACTTACTACACTAAGAGTAAAAGAGAAAGAATGTGTTTCTCTCTGGTAAATATATCTGATATATATTTTAGATATATCACATTGTGAATTTTAAAAGGGACATTGTGTGCCTGAGTTTGAAGGCAAATCCTGGTCTAATTTGACAAAGTAATGACAAACAGTTTTAAAATGAAGAATAGATTAATTTGTTATGTGTGGAATTTCAGTACAATTATAAACAGGGATATATGTCATAAATCCTACAACTCCAAAATTCATTTAATTACTCAGCTATTCATATATGCAGTCCTATAGCCAAAATTTCATAGTTTCTTAGGACTTCAAATACCTTCAATTAAAGATAAGCAGCTGCCTTAAACTACATTTACATTTCATTTAAATAAATCTAAATTCTTTAGACAAGTCTACTGATTTTATTTTTTACTGTGATATCATTGTTATCATTTTTGATAGAAGGTCTTGCCAGGGATGAGAGAGAATACATAACCATTTTCATCTGAGCAGAGAGGAACAATTTACAAACTTTGCCCTATAATCACTAATGAGAATTAAAGATCTAGATAGCCATAACTAAAATAGACTGTACCCTTCTATTTCTGAACTCAATATGACCCATGTATACATGTGTACTGACACCATGAAATTATGAGGAACAACATCATTTAATACAAAGAAAACTAACTGGGGTGCTGATTTTTTTTTTCCTTTAGCTACTCTCTCTCTAATTTCAAATGAAAAAAGGTCTTCTTCAACTAAGTTATTAATGTTGTGATAATATGTCATTAGAATCAATATCTGCTTTATTATTCATAGTGTATAGAGTGCTAAAATGGACCTTCTCTGAAATAAATTTAGTGCCTTGTCACAATACAATATGATTTTACAATATTGCTAATGTGCATAAAGCATTCAAATATAGAGTATCGACATGTCAGAGATTTAGGACAAATATAAGAAGAAGATGAATCTAGGTTAAGCTTTCATGTCACTTGACTGAGGTAAAAAAAAAATCAATACTATTCATAATGCATCTTTCATCCACAATCTTAAATGAAAAAAGCTTCTATGAATAGAAAGAGCTTATTTATTCTTCACTTTGGTTATATGAATATTCTAGAATTAGCGTTAATAGAGAAAATAAATGAAAACTAATTAATAGGCAAGTGAACCAATTACATTTTGGGGATGGACAATGGCTTAGGGCCAGGGAGCTGTATATATATCTGATATGCTTTCCCCATTTTGATCCTTACTTTTATCTGCAGGTACGCTTAATGTTTGTAAAATCTAACAAGTGCAATGATATAGGCAGTAGTCACATTTCTCAACATTGACTTTTATGGATATTACAAAATATTCCTGCAAAATAGCCAGGAACCGCATTTAGATTTTTTATTAATTTATCATATTCTAATTATTTCAATGCATCATGGTTTTTAGGCAAATACTGAGCCCAGTGTTCAATTCCTTTAATTCCTTTAATCCTTAAAGATTAGTGTAGACCAAATGATAGTATCCTATTGCCCTTGCCAGTGAATAGTTTAGAAATAGGTAAGTCAGCCTGTTCTGGCCAATGATATATATTTGGGTAGTCTTTGCGGGGGCTTTCAGATAAGAATCTTCCTTCATTAAACAAGAGAAAAAAGCTTAGAACAAAGAATGCTATTCTTCCCTCTCTAAACTTTATCTAGTAATTCAGGGAAGTTCTAGAACCATCTTGACACCCCTTGGGGGAAGTCAGCCTAGCTGACTTTTAAAAGATGCAGATCTTATAGATGAAAGAACTTGATTACTTCTTGAAATTATCATCAGATAAGTCTGGAGATCACCTTATCTTTGGTTATTTCATTTAAGATAAATATCCTATTTTAAGCCATCTTAAGATGCAGTTCTATGTTGCAGCCCCAAAGTATCCTAATGATACTATCAGTCATGATTAGAAATTTATAGAAAATTAATTATTATTCATACTTTCATTTTATTCTTTGATGTGAAGAGACTATAGTCTGCAACTGTATTATCATGGAATTAAAATGGCTAATGAACCTAATCACAAATAACTGAAGCCATTTTAGCTCAGAGAAATGATGGTAGTCCTGATTTATAAATGCAAACTATAGTTATATATTTCTACAAAGCCTATTTCTATCTCTGAAAGGTTTTCAAGTGTTAGGATAATTTCATAAAACTCTTTCCATTAATTATTGGTCCTAAGCAATAGTTTCATACGCACATTCAACAAACATATTCAGTGAATAGTGCAAGTTTCTGCCTCTTCTGGGCCTCTGCTGATAGGCGGGGTTTGGGCAGTGATGGCCTAACTCTGAGGAACAGTGCTAATAATCCAAAGTGGCCAACTTTGTTTGAGCCTTGTCTCCCACTGATTTCTCCCAGTAACATAAGCACATTTTGGGCCCATGACACACCTTTATTTCTTCAAGTCTTCAAAGTTTTGCAGAGGAAGACAGGTACATTGAAATCCAAATAACTGTGTTCAATTTATTTCAAGATTCAGGTTAGAAGCATGTGGTTATTATGAATTGCATCTTGTTTAAGGAATAAGCATATTACTAACAAATTTAGTCAAATTTAGACTTTGTGATTTGACTCATGTAATATTTAAAGTGAATGAGGATTGTATATGATTTTTTAAAGTAATTTTTAGATAAAATTCATTTTTTTACATTTAAGCATGTTTTATACCTTTAGTTTCATTTTATCAGATTTGTTTGCTGAACTATTTACAGAGATTTTGCAAATGCAAAGTCAGGTATTGAGAATGAATTTCCAAATGACCACAATGTGTTCCAGAAAGCAGCGCTGCATATGTGATTTGGGGAGGAATTCTACAAAATGTTGGCAACTTGACATGTAGGAACACTGGATGGATAAGACACACTATTTAGGTAAGCTATCTCCACACCCTAAGCTTCTAGATGGATGAAGAACTCCACTGTGAGGTGGTTACGCCACTGTAAAACGATGTGCAGCAAATGGAAACATTTAGTTAGTTTTCTTTCTACTATTTCCACTGTATGGTCATAATTGAGGCTTTATCAAAAATCTTTGTTACACTAAAATATGGCAAACTTTAGCCAAGGAAATCTCTATAATTCCACAAAATGATTAAGAAAAAAATTATCTTCATGGAAGGCTTTTTACTTTTTAATTTATTTATCTTTTAGAATTTTATCTATTTACTTTAGGGTTTTATTTCTACAGATAGCGATTTATTTTACTTAGAATAAAAACTAAAGACTGTTATATAATCTATCATTTCATTACTTACTATATGTAAGATAAAGATTATCATTCATAAATTTATGGATAAGAAATTATTTTACTTTTAACTGCATTTATTGAAAATCCATATTTCATAGTTGCAATATAATCTTCTTCTTGATAATTATAATTTAGAAAGTTCAAATATAACTCTGTATATCATTGCTTCTGCCAAAAGTACTTTGGTAAATTTTTGCTCTTTTGACCTGAAAATCTATAGTTAATCCTTTCAAGTCTTTAGCAGCATTACAGGTTAAAAGCATATCTCATCTTCATTTATATATCTACTTCTTTTTTATGCATAAATATTTTAACAAATAAAACCATGTTTCCTTAATGAAAAAGGGGGTCTTTAGTTCAGCAGCATAGTTCAGCTCAATAATAATAGTGTGTCTTTGCTGGTTTGTTCAATGTGATTATTACTAAGTAGAATGTGAAATAAGTAGATACAAACATATGTAACTTTTTCAGTGAAAACAGTATTAGAAAGATGATTTGAAAGAGTTTTATTCTTTGCAGTTCTGTTTTTAGATATGTCAACTGCATAACAGAAATATTATCACCATGTCAACCAGTTTTCAAAATGCCCCTTGACCAGATAAAACAAGTGATTTGCATGGCAACCAGGTTGCCATGTGTAACTGACATGGATTCATAGACTGGTGGACATTTTTGTAGCCAATTTGAATTAAATGCATTTGTGGCTATTATTTTGTATGTTATTGATGCCATCAACATGATCTAGCCTTTCAATCTTTTTTCCCTCCAAGTAAGAATGAATTTTGCAATACACAAACCCATGATTATAGTTGGACATTTAAATACTCATCTTTCAATATTTGATGTAACAAGTAGACAGAAAACCAGTAAAAATATAGAAGAAATACAACCAACCAATCTGACTTAATTAACATTTACAGGACACTCCATCCAACAATAATCAAATGCATATTCCATCTAAATGTATTATAACGTTCATGAAGATAATCATATTATGAATAAAAAAGGAAGTCTCAATAAATTTATGATTCAAGCCATAAAATCTATGTTCTCTGACTATAATGGAATTTTAAATTAAAATAACATAAAGATCTCTGGAAAATTCCCCTAAATTTAGAGATCAATACCATCATTACCATCATCATCATCTACAGGTCAAGAAATCAACCAGGAAAATAAATAATTTGGATGGAATAAACATAAGGGAATAAATAAAAAACATAAAATAGCAAAATTTGTGGGATGATGCTAATACAGCACTTACAGCTAAATGTAAAGCCCTGGCTGTGTACATTAGAATAAAAAGAAGTTATCATATCAATGATCTCAGCTTCAATATTAAGAAAATTAAACCTACCTACAAAAGACCTATATTCTGAAAACTCTAAGACATTGATAAAAGAAATCAAAGACGACACAAACAAATGGAAAGATATACCATGCTCTTGGATTTGAAGAACCAAAATTCCCAAAATTAGTATATTACCAAGGGAAATCCACAGATTCAATGCAATCCCTACCAAATTACCAATCGCATTTTTCACATAAGAACAAAATATTTTGAGGTTTGTTTGGAAGCACAAAAGACCCAGAATATACAAAGCCATCTGAGAAAGAAAAATGGAGTTGGAGGAATCAGAGTTCCTGACTTTAGACTATACTACAAAGCTACAGTCATCAAGACAGTATGGTACTGAACATAGAAGCACCTAGATACAGATGACAAATACTAACAGACATAAAGGAGATATCGATGGGAACACAATAATACTGGACTTTAACACCCCACTCACATCAATAGAAAGATCCTCTACACAGAAAATTAATTAGGCAAGAGAGATCCTAAATGACTTAATCAGCATTTTTAGGATATGACATCCAAAAAAATCAGTATATACACTGTTTTCAACTGCACATGGAATAGTCTCTAGAATTGACCACATACTAAGGCACAAAACTAACCTCAACCAATTTAACAGTATAGAAATTATTTAAAGCATCTTTTCTGACCAAAATGGCAAGAAATAAGAAATCAACCACAAGAAAAGAAATAGAAAAAGAACTGACTACATGGAGACTAAACAACATGCTACTAAAAAACCAATGGGTCAATGAAGAAATCAAAAAGGAAATTTAAAAATACCTCAAAACAAATGATGATGAAAACACAACCATTCAAAATCTATGAGATGCCACAAAAGCAGTCCTAAGAGGGAAATTCATAGTGATACAGGTCTTCTTCAAAAAAGGAGAAAAATCTCAATTTAACAACTTAACCCACCACTTAAATGAATTAGAAAAAGAAGAACAAACAAAACCTAAAGTCAACACAAGGAAGGAAGTCATAAAGATCAGCGAGGAAATCAATAAAATAGAGATGAAAAAAATCAATAAAACCAAGACCTGGTTCTTTGAAAGGGTAAACAAAATTGAAAAACCTCTGGCCAGACTCACAAAGAAGAGGAGAGAGAAAAAACCCAAATAAACAAAACAAGAAATGAAATAGGAGAAATTTCAATGAATTCTGCAGAAATACAAAAAAACATGAGAAAACTATGAACAATTATATGCCAACAAATCTGACAACCTGGAAGAAACTGACAACTTTCTAGAGACTTACAGTCTGCCAAAACGGAATCAAGAAGAAATAGATCAACTGAATAGACCAATCACTAGAAATGAAATTGAATATGTCATAAAAACACTCCCTACATACCAAAGTCCAGGACCAAATGACTTCACAGGCAAATACTACCAAACATACAAAGAAGAACTTATACCCATCCTGATTAAACTTTTCCAAAAGGTTTAAGAAGAAGGAAGAATCCCAAAGACATTCTAAGAAGCCGCCATCACACTAATACCAAAACCAGAGAAAGTTAACTAACAAAAAAAATTACAGGCCAATATCTTTGATGAATGTAGATGCAAAAATTCTCAACGAAATTTTAGGGAACCAAATCCAACAACATCTTAAAAAGATCATACACCACAACCAAGTGGGATTCTTTGCAGGTTCACAAGGATGATTCAACATATGCAAATCAATCAATGTCATACACCACATTAACAAAAGAAAGGTCAAAAAGCACATGATCATCTCAATAGATGCAGAAAAAGCATTTTACAAATTCCAACTTCCATTCATGATCAAAACTCTTATGAAAGCAGGTCTAGCAGGAACATACCTTAACATAATAAAAGCCATTTATAACAAACCCACAGCAAATATAATACTCAGTGGAGAAAACCTGAAAGCCTTCCCACTAAAATCTGGAACACAAACTTGCCCACTTGCACTACTTTTATTTGACATAGTATTGGAAGTCCTAGCCACAGCAATCAGACAAACAACAACAACAACAAAAAAATAAAAGGTATCCAAATTGAAAAAGAAGAGGTAGATTTGTCACTATATGTAGATGAGATGATACTATATATATAAAACCCTAAGGACTCCACATAAAAACTACTTGAACTGATCAGCAAATTCAGCAAAGCAGCAGGATACAAAATTAAAATTCAGTAATCAGTTGTATTTCTGCACACTAACAATGAAATATTAGAAAAGGAAAGCAAAAATTCAACACTTTTTAAAGTCACACCCACCAAAAATTAAATTCCTAGGAATAAACCTGACCAAGCAGGTGAAACACTTGATTATAAAACATTAATCAAGGAAATTAAAGGATTCAAAGAAATGGAAAAATATTCTATGCTCCTGGGTTGGAAAAATTAATACTGTAAAAATGGACATACTATCCAAAGAAATCTACAGATTCAATGCAATCCCTATCAAATTACCCATGACATTTTTCACAGAACTAGAACAAATAATCTGAAAATTTATATGGAACCACAAAACACCCAGAATTGGCAAAGTAATCCTGAGGAACAAAAACAAAGCAGGAGGAATGACTCTCTCCCACACTTCAGACAATATTACAAAGTTAGAGTATTCGAGACAGCATGGTCCTGGTACCAAAACAGACATACAGACCAATAGAACAGAACATGGAACCCATAAATAAACCCAGATACCTATGGTAAATTAATCTTTGACAAAGGAGGCAAGAAAATAAAATGGGAAAAAGAAGTCTCTTCAGCTAGTGGTGCTGAGAAAACTGAACAGCCATGGATAAATCAATGAAAGTGGAACACACCCTCACACCACGCCCAAAAATAAACTCAAAATGGCTTAAAAGACTTAAATGCAAGACAAGACACAATCAAACTCCTAGAAGACAACATGGGCAAAACATTCTCTGACATCAACCTTACAAATGTTTTCTCAGGTCAGTCTCCCAAAGGAACAGAAATAAAAGCAAAAATAAACCAGTGGGACTTAATCAAACTGACAAGCTTTTGCCCAGCAAAGGAAACTATAAAAAAACCAAAAATACAACCTACAGAATAGGAGAAAATGGTTTCAAAAAATGCAAATGACAAGGGCTTAATCTCTAAAATATACAAACAACTAATACAAGTCAATAGCAGAAGAAAACAACAACCCAGCTGAAAAATGGGCAAAAGACCTGAATAGACATTTCTACAAAGAAGATATACAGATGTCCAACAAGCACATGAAAAAATGCTCATCACTAATTATTAGAGAAATGCAAATCAAAACTAGTATGAGGTACCATTAATGGCCATCATTAATAAGTCCACGAATAACAAATGCTAGTGAGGGTATGGAGAAAAGGGAACAATCCTACACTGCATGTGGGAATGTAAATTGGTGCAGCCACTATGGAAAACAGTATGGAGGTACCTCAGAAAATTAAATATAGAACTAACATACGACCTGACCCAGCAATCCCACTCTTGGGCATATACCCAAACAAAATTTTCCTTGAAAAAGACACATACACCCATATGTTCACTGCAGCACAACTCACAATAGCCAAGACATGGAAACAACCTAAATGTCCACTGACAGATGAATGGATTAAGAAAATATGGTACAGGGCTTCCCATGTGGCTCACAACATAACCATTTGGTGTTGCTTCCACAGTGGCTATGGCTCAACCCCTGGCTTGGGAACTTCCATATGCCACAGGTGTGGCCACAGGGGGAAAAAAAAACTGGCACACATACACAATGGAATACTACTCAGCCATAAAAAGAACAAAATAATGCCATCTTCAGAAACATGGATGGAACTAGAAACTCATATTAAGTAAGTCAGAAAGACAAAGACAAATACCATATGATACCACTTATACCTAGAATCTAATATATGGCACAGATGAACCTTTCTAAGGAAAAGAAACTCATGGACTTGGAGAACAGACTTGTGGTTGCCAAGGGGGAGGGGGAGGGAGTGGGATGGACTGGGAGCCTGGTGTTAATAGATGCAAACTATTGCATTTGGAATGGATAACAATGAGATTCTGCTGTATAGCTCTGTGAACTATATCCAGTGACTTGTGATGGAGAATGATAATGTGAGAAAATACAATGTATACATGTATGTGTAACTGGGTAACCTTGCTGTACAGTAGAAACTTATGGAACACTATAAATCAACTATAATGGAAAAAATAAAAATCATAAAAATAATAATGACAAATGAGGCAAGAGTACACCATGGAGAAAAGACAGTCCCTTCACTAAGTGGTACTGGGGAAAGTGGACAGCTACATGTAAAAGAATGAAATTAGAAAACTCTCTAACACCATATACAAAGATAAACTCAAACAGATTAAAGACCTAAATATAAGACTGGATACTATAAAATTCTTAGAGGAAAACATAGTCCAAACACTCTCATATAAACTGCAGCAATATTCTCTCAGATATACCTCCTAGAATAATGACAATAAAAACAAAAATAAACAAATGGGACCTAATTAAAGTTAAATGGTTTTGTATAGCAAAGTGAACTACATAAAATGAAAAGAGAACCCACAGAATGGGAGAAAATATTTGCAAATGAAGGCACTGACAAGGGATTAATCTCCAAAATATATAAACATCCCTGCAGCTCAATACCAAAGAAACAAACAACCCCATCAAAAAATAGGCAGAAGGTCTAAACAGACATTTCTCTAAAGAAAACATATAGATGGCAAAAAAAAAAAAAGAAAAGATGTTCAACATCACTAATTACTAGATAAATGCAAATTAAAACTGCTATTAGGTACCACCTTATATTAGCCAGAAATGCTATCGTCAAAAAGTCCACAAACAATAAGTGCTAGAGAGAGTGTGGAGAAAAGGGAACCTTCTTACACTGTTGGTGGGAACATAAATTGGTGCAAACACTATGGCAAACAGTATAGACATACCTGAAAAAAACTAAAAGTAGAATTACCATTTGATCCAGTAATCTCACTCCTGGGCACCTATCTAGAGAAAACCATGACTCAAAAATATACATGTACCCCAATGTTCCTTGCAGCTCTATACATGATAGCCAAGACTGGGAAACAACCTAGGGGTCCATCAACAGAGGAGAGGACAAAGAAGATGTGGTACTGGGAGTTCCCTTAGTGGCACAATGAAAAGGAATCCTACTAGTATCTGCAAGGATGCTGGTTCGATCCCTGGCCTTGCTCAGGGCTCTGGTGTTGCTATGACCTGTGGTGTAGGTCACAGATGTGGCTCAGATCCTGCATTACTGAGGCTATGGTGTAGGCCAGCAGCTGTATCTCTAATTTGATCCCTAGACTGAGAACTTCCATATGCTGCAGGTGTGGCCCTAAAAAAAAAGGGGAAAAAAAAGATGTGGTACATATACATAATGGAATATTACTCAGCCATGAAAAGGAATGAAATAATGGCATTCACAGCAACATGGATGGACGTAGAAATTACGATGCTAAGTGAAGATAGTCAGACAGTAAGACACAAACATCATGTGCTATCACTTACATGTGGAATCTAAAAAAAAAAAGGATACAATGAACTTCTTTACAGAACAGAAACTGACTCACAGACTTTGAAAAACATATGGTTACCAAAGGAGACAGGTTCAGGAGGGGGAGGAGTGGCCTGGGGATTTGGGATGGAAATGTTGTAAAACTGGGTGTGATGATGGGTTTTTTGTTTGTTTGTTTTGTTTTTGTTTTTGTTTTTTTTTGTCTTTTTGCCATTTCTTGGGCTGCTCTCACGGCACATGGAGGTTCCCAGGCTAGGGGTGGAATCAGAGCTGTAGCTGCCAGCCTACGCCAGAGCCACAGCAACACAGGATCCGAGCCACGTCTGCGACCTACACCACAGCTCACTGCAACGCCAGATCCTTAACCCATTGAGCAAGGCCAGAAATCAAACCCGCAACCTCATGGTTCCTAGTCAGATTTGTTAACCTCTGCGCCACGATAGAAATTCCTGATGATGGTTTTACAACTAAAAACATAATAAAATTCATTGGTTTTTTTTTTTTTTTGTAAAGCAAATGAGCCTCAAAGTAAGCAGAAGAAAGAAAGAAATGAAATAGAGACAAAAAGACACTAGAGGAAAATCAATGAAACCAAAACTTTGTTCATTTAGAAAACAAACTGATAAACATTTTGCTGGGTGTGGGCTAGGGGAAGAAGACATTAATTACCAATATCAGGAACAAGAGAAGTGATATGACTTGCAACTATTTAAAACTAAGCTTTCAAAACATTTTTCCTTACATTTTTTTGCCTTGTCCTTCACACTTCCAACTGATCTCAAGAGTCTATGTCATTTCAGTAACTTTCAACCAGCCTTTACTTCTGCCATTTTTTCTTCCATTTAAAAAATCTGGTTTCTATAAACTTGGATTTTATTTATTTTCATTGTCTTCCTATTTTTATTCTTGAATATTATTTTCATATTTTGAAGTCTTGTCTAAAAAACTGCTTCTTCTTCTGTCTCTGAACTTCTTTACTGACAGCTTACTTCCTGCAAATATGGATGCAAGTATATTTCTCCCTTTAGTACCTCTTTCTCTGCTTCTAAGGATTTTTTTTTTTTTTTGACAAAACTAGTTGAAAAACTTCACCCATCATCAGACCATAAAAACATTTCCACTGGTTTAAATAAATGAAGAGTGACTTTGCACTACAGTGCCATTTACTTAAGCTTTGCCTAAATTCTACAGCAAAGAGTGGATAGCCTGCTTCAATATACTTGCTAGCCTGCTTAATCTTCACAATATTTGATATCTCTTTATCATTCATTTTATTCATTGTAGTTTGGGGTTATTCAGATCATTTAATTCCATTGAAAATGGAGTTCAGGTTTCTGTTTTGTGCACTCATTTTTACTACTTGGTAACTTCCACAAGAAGAAATCATTTTAAAATTAGGTATATTTTCTATTTTAAACTATGTTTTCTAATAAGAAGTTTAATACCGCATTAGTGTTTTAAGAATAACATAGTTCATTTCCTTAGGAAGTATTAATACAGTCCGTCCCCTCCCCTACCCCCCACCCCGCACCACACTCACAGCATATGGACATTCCAAGCCGCAGCTGCAACCTACACCATAACTCAAGGCAACGTCGAATCCCCAACCCACTGAGCGAGGCCAGGGATCGAACTGGGATCCCCACGGATACTAGTTGGATTTGTTTCTGCTGTGCCACCATGGTAACTCCAGTATTAATGTAGTTTTAATCATTAAGAAATTGGAAATGAAACCTGAAAATTTAATTGGCATTTCAAAGGAGTTTTTATGATGAATTTATTAAATATCACATTAGTAAATACAATTAAAATAAATAGTCCTGAAAGGTAATTTGATTATTTATGCCAGTACGTAGTATTAACTTGCCATATTTATCATCTTATCAGAAAATGAACATACAGAAACTATGCCTGTTCTGAAACTAAATACAACCTAAAGAAAAAAAAACAACACAGTACTGACTAGAGAATTATGAAATTTTTGACATCAAGCTATACTTTAGAAAGCAATTCAGAATATTATAACAAACATCTTTACATTGTAGAAAACAGCTGAGAATTTTTTAATTAAAATCTTTACCAAATGCATTTGTTTGTCCAATCCCTATCTGGGGGTATTGAGGAGTTAATCCCATGGGTATCATGGCTTGGTGAGAGAAAGCTGAGAATGAATAACTGCTTTTGGAGTTATATCTTTTTCTGCTTCAGTTTCAGCTAAAATCATCTAACCAAGCACATACTCCTGTGAATGTTAGGAAATCCATTATTACACATCTTTTAATCATTTCAATACACCAGTAGTATTTTCTTTTTCAGTTCTAATTCAAAGAATGCTTTTAACGTCAAATGATTTCTAAGATATCTCTTTGAAATTAAAAAAAGACTTCTTTCACAAAATGTTCAGTTTTGTAGTGAAGAATACATTTAATAAATAAAAATTTACTTGGGAATATTAGAAGGTCATGTCAATTTACTAACTAATATAATACAGTCTCTCATACTTAGCTAGGGTGTTTGAATACATTGTTTGTTCTCGTATAAATCAATAAGAATAATTCTAAAAGTATTCAGTTTTAAATAAATAATTCAGGCACAAGGTACTAAATTCAAAAGACACAAAAAGGAATCAGTTCAACCCAACCTCTCAGCTATTTCATATCCCTACTAAAAAAACAACCTTCTACCGTCCATGCTTCATAGAGTTTCCAGAGGTGATCTGTTTGTAAACTACAAACAGTGACACACAGACACCTATTTTCTTAAAATATAAATGGTAGAAATCTGTATACATTTTTCTGTGCTTACATTTTCTATTCAACAATATATTTTGACAATTACTCCTGAACAAGGAGAAGTGCCTTATTCTGCTGAACAGCTGCAAAGTACTGTATTGCATGAGTATGTCATGACTCATATAATTAGTCCTCCATTGTTGTTCACTTAGATTACTTCTAATCATTTGCAAGTACTATCGCTGTTGACATTAATATTCTTTTACATTTCACACATTAATGAGTAAATCTGTGAGATAAACTACGGGTGAAACTTCTGGGTAAAAGAGTATATTCATTACACATTTTAAAAGGTATTGTGAAATGTTTTTCATAGAACGATAGAGGGTGTGTCACATTTGACTCACAAAATTAGTGTATGAGAGTGCTTATTTCCCCAGAATTCTAACAGATTTATTTTTAAATATCCTGACCTTTCTTAATCTAAAAGGTAAAAAAAACCCACTTTTTAGTTTTAATTTGAATTTCATCTTTTCTTTGCAATATAGAATAATGATGCCCACTTCTTTTACCCTTCACTTACGTTAAGCCATGCTCACCTCAGCCTCAGAGGCCCTGCCAAAAAATTCTGTCCTTTCTTACTTTTCATCATCCTCAGATAATATTATACAGAATATATATACATAAACATGTGCCCATATATATATACACAGTCACTTTGTTCTACAAAAATGTGATCATACTACTTATTTCTTTCTCTGTTTTGATTTTCATACATAATTATAACTAAAAGAAGTGGCCTGGTGTTAATTTATATATTTCTCATTTGCTACATAAAATACAAATTATTTAATCATTCCTCTACTGCTGAATGTGTACTTTGCAGATTTTACCTTTATAAATAATGATGTCACAAACATGTTAGTTCATATATATTTATATACTAAAACAATTTTATTACAAATGTGTAATATATTAATTCACTGATACTGAGATCAACGCCTTAATTCTCTATTTTATTCAGGTGAATTATTTACCTATTGATTTTTCTATACCAGATTTATGTTATTATCAGGGATTTTAGAACATATTCTAATTCTTGCAACATAAACCCCTCTTATTCTTTTTCAAATATTTGGCTTTTCTTGGGTATATATAATTTCAAATATATTTTATAAATGTACCTAGTTATAAAAGTTTGAGATTCGATTAAGAAATACTTTAAATTTATGTGTTAATTTGGGGAGAGTTAAATCTTACATTGTGTCTTTCCACCAAAAAACAGGTTATGAATTTTCATTTGTTCAGATATTGTTTTATGTTCTTCGACACATGTCATAGTTTTAATCATCAAGGCTCCATGACCCTCTTACTAAATTTATCAGCCAATTGTATATCATGGTATTTTATGAATGTAAAACATTTAAAATTTATATTTCTATAGACTAATTATTAGAATAAAAAGTAAATATTGGGTTTTATATGTTTATCTTACAGCCAGCCACTTTATTATATTGTTAATTAATGTCAAAAATAAAAATAACCTCCACAAAGTTGCTTCAGTTTTGATGTGTAGGAACATGTCATAAGGAACTGATTTCTGCCAACAACCGTATAAACTTAGAAGTCACTGCTTCTCTAGTCAAAGCCTGGATGATATTTTAACATCGCAGAGGATTCAGGTGAAACTGTGAGATAATAAATGTGTATGTTTAAAGCAAGCTTGTGGAAATATTATTATGCAACAATATATAACTAATACAATTTTGAATTTACAGTTTTATTTCATTTCCATTAACAGATGCTGCCTGTGCTGTCTACTTGTGGCTATTTACTGCTGTTTTGTGTCTTGATAAATGGACAGACCAATAAAGTCATTTTAAAAAATGTCCTAGGAACATTTGAAAAGAATGTTTTTTAAGATACAGGGTTCAGTGCATACCAATTAGGTGTACTCTGTTTATTATGTTACTAAGGTTTTTGCTAGGTTTACATGTCTTTTATCCACTTAATTTTTTGGGGGGTGGGGGTAAAAGGGATCAATCAAAATATGCTACTCATTATGAATTCTATTTTTGTTGCTTTCAATTTACAAATTTGCATGAACTATTATCTGGTGCAAAGATCTTTATAAGTGAAAAAAGCCTTATCTTTCCTTTTATTATTGTAGTTGAATATTATTTGCTCTGACTCTTTCAATATGTTGGCTGTTTTTGCAGGGGGAGGGTCATGCCCATGGCATGCAAAAGTTCCCAGGCAAGAAATTAAACCCATGCCACAGCAGTGACTACACTGGATCTTCAACACGCTGCCCCACAAGGTAACTCCTGTTGGCAATTCTGAATGTGATTTTAGTCTTTTTAATTTAAATATTCCTAGTATATCTTCACACATATTTTCATTTTATATTTCTGAGTTACTTTGAGATGAATCATTTACATGCATGTGTAGTTACATGTGTACATATATAAGTACTTGTATATGTATATTTTAGGTTTTCAACCAATTTTTCTATAAGTAGAGGAATTTAGCTCCTTACACTTAATTGATACAGAAAGTAGGTTTGATCTTAGAACTGCCCACGTATATATACTCATATGATTCTCTTCTGACTGTATTCAAAAGCAATCTATGGCTACATCACATTCATTTCCTATGGTAACTCTGTGTGTATTGATAAACATAGAATCAGTATTTTCTTAGGATTCTGGAATCCACTCCTAGACAAAGCAAACGGAATCCTTTTTCATTATGAAAAGGCAAAGATCATTATATAATTTAAATAGATTCCAAAAGTATTTTTAAATTAGAAATTACTGATAATAAGTCAAACTCAGTAATATACATATGTAACATCATTATTTTTCTTTTTGTGACATGTGAAATTACATTTACCGAATTCCCCAAACTATCATTTCTGAAAAACAAATTTACTCCTAAATAACTTCTTCAGTGTCCAGTGAAATGTTTTTTCACTTCTCAGTATTTATTCACTATTTTCACACCTTTTTCAACTTCCCATGTGTATTAGCATTGTTCCAATTTTTTAAAGTCATGAGAATATCTCTTTATCACCAGAAAGTTTTCCATTACTTCTTTGGATAAACCTAAAAAGATTCTTGATTTTTCATCTAAACTGATATATTTCACATGGAGTTAGATTTACCCTTAAATTTTTTCATTGATTTAACAAATACTTTTGAATCTGTGCTCAAAATTATGCTAGGACTTGGGGATGACAAGATAAAAAGTATATGCTTACTGACCTTGAAAAGCTAATATCAAGTAGAATTCCTTAATTTTCATAACTTCACTGCAAATAATGCACTTTGAAGCATATGGCAAATTAAATTTAGCTAAAACAGTTCATAATGATGGTTTACTTAGCACCACTAATAATATTACTTTGGTTACATTCCACATTAGAGAAGGAAGAAAATATTGGCTAAAAAACCTTAAATTCTTTAAAATCAAAAAACATTACTTCCCATGCTTTCTAGAAATCAGATGAAATGAACACTAATCATTATTCTTCTTTTAATACTGAACGTAATTTAAATTTTTAATGTGTTCACTAAAGTTCTGCTATGGAAGGACTTTCTAACCACTGGATTCAGAGTGCAGCAGTAGCTGACCCTTTTCTCACTTCTTTTAAGAGCTGGTGGAGTGAGCAGGAGATGAGGGAGACAAAGAGGCAACACCTGTGTACATGACAGAGGATTGATAGAAAAGGGGCAGTGTCACGAGTCATGTCTTCTGTCATTTTACTTTTTCCAGGAAACAGGGAACAGTGATGAATGGGATCGTTTGCTTCTTTCATATAGTCGATAATCACTGATCTAGGTTTGCCCAAATAGTTTCAATTTATGTCTACTCACTCAGCACAGTTATTAGAAGAGTCCCATTTTGGTCTCAAAAGCATCCCTATTTGGATAACAAATTACTTGGTCATGCCATTATTATTATGGGGAAGTTAATAAGATTGTATGCAGATTTTGACATTCTTTCAGCATCCTACCTAAAGACTTTGAATAGCTTTTTGAAGAAACACTATCTAAAATTATCAAAATAAAAAGAGAAATTCATAAAAATTAAATATGTCTGCCAATTGTTGGCCATTATTCAATAGGAAAGCATACAAAAACCATGAAAAGCCTAGCTCAATAACATGCCAGAGCAACTGACTCTTACCTTAATAGAAGGATTCTGGATCCCACACATTCTACAGTGACAGCCCAGATGAGAAGTGGTTAGTGAGGGAGGGTAGATGTTGCCTGGGAAAGTAAAAACAAAGTCAAACGAAGTACTCACTAAACTATTAATTTCTAGCCATACAAAAAAAAAAAATCCATGAGAAGCACACACATTTGATCACTGTCTGAGAAAAAAAAATGACTCTCGTGAATAATATTATTCCATGGAACCAACACTTTGAAAAAATATACATAGGAATAAATATCAAAATTGACAACCAATTCTAGGTACTACAAAATAAAGGCCAAAGCATTAACTTATGACTTCATTAATTTAACTTTAGAATCTAGTATAAATCTTCTCAAGTCATGATTCCTTATAGGCCACCCTCAAATGCCATTATTTGTCAGCTTTTAAGAGCCTATGCTGCATAAGGATTCACCTCAAAATCTTACTGGCTTAAAACAACAAAATGTTTATCTCTTCCTTCAGTTCCATATAAACTACAGCTTGACTATAGTTTTGCTCTAGGCCAGGGGTCAGATAGGGTATTTACATATTCTTCCAAAGGAGAGACAGAAGTTTAACTAAATAGTCCCATTTAAATTTTTTGCTCAGATGGACTAATATCGCATACGTCACATACCATTGGGCAAAATAAATCACAAAGCCAAATTTCCCATCAGCAGGGCAGAGAAACATAACCCTACAACAAGGTGAAGGAAGAGGAACATTTCCCAACAACCATAAAATACATCACAGCCATACTCAATCAGTGCTTCAGCACATTTTTATGCCTGTCCAGCTGCTTAGAATGATCTTGTTAATCCATTTACTGCCAAATTCTTCCATCTTTCAGGATTTAACTCAAATCAACCAACTCCATAAGTCTTTACCTGATGGTTTGAGTCACTTTATTTTTACATCGTCTCCTCCTCTGTGCATTTATAACTTATTTTGACATAAAACTATGGCTTTGTATCATCATATATTTGTTTCATATCTTTATGCCTTGTGTTAAGAATAAGGACTATACCTTCCCTTGATTAATTTACCCAGATATAAAACACAATGTAACTTATGTTGAATGAATCATTCACCATTATTTTGCCCCCTTTCATTTCAAGTTCTAAAGGGTAAAAGACCAGGTGTCGAAGCTATATTTATACCATTTCAATGATGCCCCTATTTATTTAACGAACTTTTATTTAAACATAAATACGTAGCCTGTAAAATCTCACATATGAAGATGTTGCTGCTGAGCAGTTTGGTGTAACAGAAAAATTATAGGATATGGAGGCTCGCTTATTGGATATACATATGCCTTTTAGAAAGTGACCTAATCTCTCTGACTCTTACATATAAAATATGAGTAATCTCAACCTGTAAAAATTATATAGCATATGAAAGATGGCTAGGACACCACCTGGCCCATAAGAGATGCTCAAATAATAGTAGCTATTGTAATTTTCAATACTGATAGGGATTTCTCTGAATTTTCTCCCATCTCCACTTCATTATTTGTAAGTTGCTAACTGGGGCTAGTTTCAGCCTGTAGCTATGAATTAAAATCAGTTAGTTCTCTGTCAAATAAGACTTGTGATGACAGCTTCAAATGACAGAGCTTAAACCAAATGAGAAAGGTTTTGTTAACATAAAAGCCTAACAGTCATTTGTAAAAACACTATCAGGAGGCAAGAATTAGGGCAAGCAATAATAGCTTGGGTGGGAGTAGAATTTCATGGAGTTGTAGGTAATAAAAAACATGAAAATTATCACCAAATCTTTTAAAATAAGTATTTCATAAATTTACAAAGGTTCGACATTTATCATACCTCCTCCTGAGAAGTGTTATGGCACCACCAAAAGAAGAAATATTTTCTATCTAAATTGAGGAATCAAAAAGACTAATCTAGAAGTAATTATGGACAATATAGAGAAATAATGCCATGCAAACATGCCTTATATTTTATGCTTAGATTACAGTTGTCTGCCAGGATCATTCTATGCCTCTAGAATGTTTAGAATTTTTCAAACTGACATTAAAACATTTTGAAATCAACAAGTGCATACTGCTCATCTACAAATGAAAATTCGCCAAGTCAAATTTATATTTTAAGTCCACACGAAATTTACATCACTTCATAAATGTGAATAACCATGAGATAAAATGGAGAAAAAAGTTAATCAAAATATCAATACCACCATCACTAAAAAAATATACTCCGTTCCCATTCTTGCCTTATCTTTGCATTTCCTGTCTTAACTTTTCTGGTAATAAAGTTTGAAAGTAGTTCAATAATGTGTGTGTATGTATGATCCTATTTTCCTATTTACAGGCTGTTATCAGAGACTCCTGGACAAAAATTTATTGGGGGGGGGGGAGCCTAAGACTCAGTCATCATGTTAACAACACATTGTTCCCACAGAAACAGAAGTTTTTAATAAGCCATGACCAATATTCTGAAGCAAGTTGTGCCAGGAATTCTGTGCTCCCTCAATAAAGGTTAACAAAATATTACATCTGCAAAACATTTGCTTTATATCTCTTTCCCTTTAGAAAGCATTATCACTTACTTTTTATGTTTGTAAAGACTAGGACTCTCTGTTTCTGTTACTGAAAGAATTGTGATTTAATATCTCCATGATCTCACAATTTCAGCCTTGAGCAGAGAAGTCCAAAGGTAAATAACTTTCTTAAAAGGTTTTCAAGATTTAATTATTGTTCATATCTTCATCCACAAGTTACTATAGCCATGACAACAATTTCAGAAAAGTACCATGGCCAAATAACATGATGAAGGTTTATAAAAAAAAATAGGTATTACAGAAAGATCCAACACCCTATAGTGACTGAAATTTCTTCCTAACTGCTTGAAATTATCTATGTAGGCATATCAGTGAGGATTTCTGGGCTATATGCACAAAAAAATAAAAATGAGATTTAAACAAAGCTGGAAGTCATTTTAAAGCAACTAGGATTAGCTCAATTTCACTAGCATAATGGCTGGAAGCAAGACAGCATGTATCCGGCTGGGGGTATAGCTAAGGAAAACTATTCCTTTGATGTTATTTCTTCTTCGGAAAGCTTCTTCATTATTCAGTCCATATTAAAGATCTTGAAGAAGACTGTTTACAAAGTTAGTTTTGTAAAAAATTGCACTGTTTCTGATTTTCAAAATTCTGTGGATGGTCCTAGAGCATCCACTAGTACCATTTTCAGATGTGTGTCTCCTTGATGTCAATGGAATACTAAGGTTCATACTACCAAAGCCCAAGGAACAAACATCAAGGCATTGCTAAGATTTATTGCTTACCATCCCCTATTTGGCAGTGAGGATAGGCATCCTCTATTATCTGTGGTTGAATTATACTTCTTATTACATCTGTTAGAAGTCTATATTCATGTAAAATATCAAAATTAAATTCTTTAACACCAAAGCTGATTGATAAAATTAAAAACTAAGCATCATAGTTAATGAGAGAACACTTGGTAACAAGAAACTAACAGTCATATCAATGGAAATCAGTGTTAAAGATGCCAGAAAACTCTAGTTAAGTTTTCAACATCAATATTAAGTCTATATTTACATCAATTTCATGTATTAAGTGAATTTATTTTCTTTACCAAAATAGATTTTTATTAATACATAGTTTTTTTTTTAATCAAACTGGCCTCCCATTTCAGATCTTATAACTCTGGAAATTGCATGGGTTTATAAAGGCAAATATTTATTTCACTCTCATTTATTCACTCATCATGTATTTACTGAATGCTTATATATATATATATATATATATATATATATATATATATATATAGTATATTAGTTCCCTATCACCACTAAAATTACCACAAACTTGGTAGCTTAAAACAACAAACCTATTCTCTTACAGATCTACAGATGCTAAGTCCAAAATGAGTCTTAGCAATGGAAATCAGAGTCAGCAGGCTGGTTCCTTCTGGAGGATCCAGAGGAAAGTAGGTTCCTTGTCCTTGTCTATTACACTTTCAGAGGCTGTTCACATTCCTTGGTTCCTGAGCACATCACCCCATCTCTGCTTTCAAGGTCACATCATCTTCTCTACTACAGTCAAATCACTTCTTTTTTAATTATTTCATTTGGTTTTTGTCTTTTTTTTTTTTTTTTTTTTAAGGGCCACAGCCACAGCACATGGAGGTTCCCAGGCTAGGGGTCTAATCAGAGCTACAGCTGCTGGCCTACCCCACAGCCACAGCAACACAGGATCTGAGCCGCATCTGCAACCTACACCACAGCTCATGGCAATGCCAGATACATAACCCACTGAGTGAGGCTGGGGGTTGAACCCACAACCTCAAGGTTCCTAGGCAGATTCGTTTCTGCGGAGCCACAATGGGAACTCCCAGTCAAATCACTTCTATCTCTCTCTTATGAGCTAATTTGTATCAACACATTACATTATCAACTCAAGGCCCAAATCACCTAAAATATCTAAATATCATCAACTAAAAGTCTCAAATCAAGTATGGTTGAGACTCTCATTATGATAAATTCCTGGAAAAAAATCTAGTCTATATGTAGACCTGTGAAACTAGACAACATATGATCTGGTCCCTAAATGCAATGGTGAAGTAGGCACAGGATAACAATTATAGACAATACCATTCCAAGATGGAAAAAATAAATGGAATGAAGAAAGGAGTCACTGGTCCCAAACAATTTCAAAATCCATCTGGACAAACTCCAACAAGTTGCTAAGCCTGGAAATAATCTGTTTGTCTTCCCAAAGCTCTGCCTTGGGAGTCATTTTTCCTTTTGCTTAAAGAGTAGTACATATTTTCAGCTGAGTAGTTTGTCAGACTGTCTGTGCCTATAGAATTTTGGTAGTCTGACCATTTTCTTTCATTTTGTCCTGCTCCTTTCCTTTTTGTTAAAGTTTCTGATAAAACTTTCTCAAAAACCCTGTGGGTTTCCTGTATCCCAGAGAATCACTCCATTAGAGCAGAGGCTCCTTCACAGATCTTTCCTGGATAATCTCACCTCTATTTCAGGCTTCTGCTGAGATGCTAAGGTAGATCAATAAGTCATGCCCCTAATCCTTTCAGCAAAAGGTTGTCTTCTTTAGAGCACATTCTTGACAGTGAATATTCTAATTTTAACATCTTTCAAAATAAAGAATTCCCCTAATTATCAAATCTTATATTCCATTTGCTTAATAGTTTTCCCTTCAACTTATCCCCTCCTCTCATATTCTACTAGGAACAGCAAGAAGAAACAAAGTAACGCCCTCAACACTTTGCTTCAAAATACCCTCAGCCTAAATATCCAAATTCACTACTTACAAATTCTGCTTTCAATATAAACTTAGAACAGAATTCAGCTAAAATTTCTGCCCCTTTATAACACGGTTCCCTTTTCTACAGTGTCTAATAGTATTCTTCTCACTTTTTCTGAGCCCTCTGTTTTTAAATGCTGTACTTCCACTAACAGACTTTTGAAAGAAATCTAGGAGTTTTTCTATCATTTTCCTTACAATTCTTGCATGTTCTATCAATTTCTTATTTCAAAGTCACTTTTACAACTTAAGGTATTTGTTACAGCAGCACCTTACTTTTTAGGTACCAAAACCTGTATTAGTTTCCTGTTGGTACTGTAACAAATTACCACAAATTCAGTGGCTTAAAACAAGAGAATTTTATTCTCTTGTAGTTCTGCAGGTTAAAAGTCTAAAATTAGTTTTTTGGGGGATAAAAATCAAGGCTTTACCAGGGGCTAGTCCCTTCTGGAGGCTTCAGGAGAGAATCTATTCCTTGCTTCTTTCACTTAGAGAGGCTAACAGCATTCTTTGGCTCCTAATCACATCGTTCCCATCCTGCTCCTTTGTTACACTGCCTTTCTCTTTACTAGAGTCGTTTGCATCATTCATACAGGAATATTTGTGATTACATTTAGAGTCCATAGAGTAATCTTGCATCTCAAGATACTTACCCACATCTATAAAGTCCATTTGTCATAAAAGAACATATTCATAGGTTCCAGAGGTTCCAGGGATTAAAATAAGGATATACTCAAAAGAGTCATTACTCCAAGTATCACTACCAAGTATCATTGTAGCTGTTTATAAACAGCTAAGAACAAGGTATTTCCTGCTCCCCCATTTTTTTTTTTTACTTTTTAATGTATATCTCTTTAAGTCATTCAGACAAAAAGAATGCCAAGATCAGATGGGGCTAAGACTGGGAGAAAGGGTAAAGAAGTAATAAATAAAATCCAGGAAGCATGCAGAAAGTACACTACTGTGGCCTGGTGTGAGAATCCATATCAGTAACGAGGACTCTGCAATAGAAGAATTACTAATCTTGAGCAAGGACAGGAGTCAAAAGTCCAGGCAGAAGGAGTCAAAAACAAGGAAATGCTGAAAAAGGAAAGAAATCGCTCTCTTGGGTAATTTAACCTTCTCATTTCATTCCTGCTGTGGCAGATGTAAATCCTAGGAACAAGAGATCAACTATACTGTGTCATTGATAGATAGACTTCTAGAATATCCAAGACCTATCACTTTCCCTTTTGAATATTCTCTAAATTTCTTCTTGACCCCATGATAACAAAATTCTAATTCGTACAGACTTCTAGAAAGTACTGCTTACCTGATTTAGTCCCCTCTAAATAAGATTTTACTTACAACTTGATAAAAATGTAAAGTCTCCTTTCCCCATGTATACAACCTCTACCTGTACAACCCCATCTCTACAACATTTAAAGAGCTTCTGAACCTTGCATTTATCTGATAGATTCCTATTTGAACTTGATTTCTTAGTATTTTCTAAGTGCTCCATCGTGGCTTTCCATATACAAACACAGATCAGCCATATTGTTTCTTAGAACAGATACTCTCTTTATGTGAACATTTAGCATCTGTCTAGTGATGAGAATACAGTATTTGTCAGCTACAAAAGCTTGAAATTGATGGAAAGTGGCTATTAAAAACAGACTTTTTTCCTACTTTTCCCCAAGCATATAGCTGAATACCTTTATAGTAACATTTATGTATTACAGTAACATTCTACTTCCATGTCAGTTAAACTTGTAGATTTGGGGCATCATTTTATTATTCTATATTCTATTAGAATATAATTGTGTGACTCCATCAGAATTAGCCAATATAGGGCTAGTAGTTGTTTGAGTAAACAGATTATTTTCATTATTCATAACAGCTATCAATTACCATGAAGCACCATGATAACTGATACTTGGGAAAGTATAAGCATTTGGGGTCAGCAGAGAACAAGAAAAGAAGGAAAGCTTCAAATGGGGACATGTGTATGTGTGCACACATGCACATGTGTATATATGTTTATGAAAGACTAGTGGGCAGGAATTAATTTCTCACATAAAAGAAATTGATTTCAAGTAATAAAATGTAAAGTATTCTAAAAGGAAAATGATTGCTAAGTAATCTCAGGAAATACCCCCACGTTACCATTTTCTTTCTTTCTTTAATTATTTCACCCTGTACCAGTACCCTGAAAATGTAAGCAAGGTTAAAATTACTAGGGCTGGAAAGTTACAATTTCCATTGCATACTTTTCTTTTTTTTTCTGAAACAATCAGTTGAATAATACATACAACCTTTTATTTTTTATGAAAAGCAACAGCTGGCAAATTGCTAAACTGTTTGGAAAATTCTGGCAAAGTAATGTCAGTTTAAGACAATGCTAGCTGACATAAACTTGTCGCATTAGACCGATTAAAAAGACTAAAGGAAATATAAAGAAAGAAAAAAAGGTCACTGCACCGCAGCAGGATCTTGCCATGGGCTTGGGCTGTAGACAATAGATCTGAAATTGCCACTCACTGATGCCATTAAAAAGGGAAGGAATCCATCCAAATGGATCCATACTAATGTATTGCCCAACTTTCATCATTCTATGGAACACCAGCACCTACAGTTGTAAAAGACCAAATGCAATTATTTCCTATTTTCTCTAGTCACAATTTGAAATGTCAATCTGCAAAGACTGCAAAGCAAATATAGCTCAGAGCATGATTTTCAATGTATTTTCATCATTTCCCTTTGAGTTTATCCCACCATTTATATAACAAATGGCTTTTTCCATCATATGACTGCTTTTGTCTATATAGTACCCAATAACCAGAAAACACTGAAGAACACCATTGCTGTTTTGATATATACAAAGAAAAGAGATTTGTGAGATTCTTTTCAGGTGTATTTTAAAGACTGCTTTTACACTGAAATATGAGCTTCAAATCAATAATAATTTTCTGTTAACCTGGACATTTCATAAAACATTAATTACTCTGAAAACACATTGCATTCTTATTTGTTTACCCAAATAAAACTGAAATAGTCCTTTGGAATAAAATCATACCGAAATTGCAAAAAAAAATCAAACTATAAATATGAAAATTTTAAATATGTATTTGCAATAAATAAATTTAAATTGCTTTAGTTGGAGTTCCTTTCAGTGGCACAGTGGAAACGAACCTGACTAGGAACCATGAGGTTGCAGGTTCGATCCCAGGCCTCGCTTATTGGGTTAAGAATCCAGCATTGCTGGGAGCTGTGGTGTAGTTCACAGACGCGGCTCAGATCCCGCGTTGCTGTGGCGGTGGCACAGGCCGGCAGCTATGGCTCCAACTGCACCCCTAGCCTAGGAACCTCCATATGCTCTGAGTGTGGACCTAAAAAGCAAATAAATAAGTAAAGAAATAAATAAACAAACTGCTTTAGTTTAGTGGTCACTTAACTCAATGCTCCTACAAAATTATATTTTGCCGTCATCCACTATATCTCCTTCTCTTTCTCATTGTCTTTCTTTTTTTGTCTCTCTCTGACTCCCTCATTCCCTCTGTCACGTTGTGTATGTGCATATGTGTCTGTGTGTATGAACACATGCGTGTGCACCTTCTTTTCCCAAACAGACCTGTGTTTAATTCTGGACTTATTATGAATCAATTCCAGATTATCTCTTTCCCTACCCCTTTTGTCATTCTTCCTGGAGTTCATCTAGCATTTGAAGGGCTTGCCATTATCATTATTTTGGGAGAAGAGATCCAGTTTATCCTACTATGTATTTCATCCCATCTGGGGCTCTTCATGGTAAGCTAGCAATAACAACGGAGGTCCATAGTCCCGCCCTGTTCTACAGAGGCCAGAGTCACTAGTCATCCTCTTAGCAATCTACCATTCCTCTGAGCACTTCCACAGTCTTTCTGAGGGTGTGGGAATGCAGAACTCACTCTAGCATAATTATCACCTCCCCCCTTGGACTTCAGAAGGCTGTGTGTGAGCCCCTGCTCAATCATGTTTTCACACTCGGCAGCCTGCAATTGGAAATCATGATATTAAAAACTATTTTATAACTGCAAATTTATTAACCATGTGTTAATTATGAGGAAAAATTGATAAGTTCAAAATTAAATCTGTATACATATGCCTAATTTTGTTCCTTGAATTAGAGAAATTCATATTAACCACAAAAGAATACAGAAAATTTATAGTCCCTCACACCTCAGTGCAAAGCATTTTTCTCATGTAACCAACTGTGTACATTTTTATATTATTTTCCACATTTTTATTATAAAAATATGCAAAGCAAATATACATATGATTTTGTTAAGATAAAAAGAGGACACATATTATTCAATGCATCATTATACTTCTATAATAAAAGTTGGTTGTTTAATAATATAACATATATCCTCAAAACCAATATGGATCTGTCTATGATTTTTTTTTAAAATAACTGCTCCAGCTTCTCCCCCATTCTGCAAATGGCAACTTTTTCCTTCTAGTCATTTTAGATTCCTCCCTTTCTCTTACACTCCATCTGCAATCCATCACCAAATCTTTTGGGTTCCATCTCCTTATGTAAATGATTCCTCCTATATGTCCCCTCTGTCACCCTTGTCCAATGTTCCATTGTAATAGTCCCCTACTGATGCTTTCTGTTTCCATCTCTGCACTGCAAGTAGTCTGTTTTCTAGCAGATGTAATAATATTTTTAAAATATTGCCAGCTATAAATTTTTACAAACTCAAATATATCAACCTTTTTAGAGTGGCAAAACTAAACTATGATGCTTATGAGAGGCTATGAAAAAAACACAAGAAAAATGATTACCATAAATGTCAGGATAGTGATTACTTTTGTGGAATGGGATGTGTATATATAGTACGACTTCTCCAGTGGTTGACAAAGTTCCATTCCTTGGTCCGGGTGGCTGTCTCAAGGATGTTTCACTTACAACAGTTCATTAAAGTATATATTTGTTTTATGGATTCTTTCTTTGTATTTAACTTTTTGAATTATTAGACTTTATTATTTTAGAACTGTTTTAGGTTCACAGAAAATTGAGCAGATAATAGCAACTTCCCATATACTCCATTTATTCCAGGACACAGTTCCCCCTATTAACAACTTGACTTAGTGATGTCTATTTCTTACAACTAATGAATCAATGTTGATTTTGCATTTTACATTTCAGTCTGTGCTCCATTCAGGTCCATATAGCTTCATGGTCCATTTTGAATTAATTTTTGAAAACAGGATAAAGTCACTGTGTGCATTCTTTTTTTTTTTTTAATTCCACATGTAGCTTCATTTGTTCCAGCAGCATTTATTGAAGAATATTCTTTCTCCACAGAATTGCCTCTAGTCTTTTGTCAAAGATAATTTGACTATACTTGTGAGTCTTTTTCAAGGCATTCTCTTCTGTTCCATTGATCTGTTTGCCTGTTCTGCCAATACCATACACCTTTATTATTGCAGTTTACAACAATTCTTGAAGTCAGGTAGTATTAGTCTCCCGATTTGGTTCTTCCTCTTTTTATTCAGAATTGTCTAACTGGGTCTTTTGCCGTTCCACAATAACTTTAAAGCTGGCTTGTTGAGAGGCCAGAAATAACTTGCTGGTATTGTGATTGACTTTACATTGAACTTATAGATCAAGTAGGAAAGAACTGATGTTTTAATAAATGTTTTCCTATAAACATAAAATGTCTGTACATTTACTTAGATCTACTTTTTTTTCTTTCTTTCTTTTTCTTTTTAGGGCCGCACCTGTGGCATATGGAACTTCCCATGCTAGGGGTCTAATCAGAGCTTCAGCTGCCAGCCTACACCACAGCTGCAGCAACAGGGATCCAAGTTGCATCTGCAACCTACATACACCGCATCCTTAATCCACTGAGCAAGGTCAGGCATCAAACCTGCATCCTCAAGGAGACTAGTCAGATTCTTAACCCACTGAGCCACAACAGGCGCACCTACTTTGACTTTTTTAAATCAGAGCTTTATAGTTTTTCTTATATGATCTTGTACAATTTTTTTTGGATTTATTCCTAACTATATAACTTTTTGGTGCTAATATTATATCGCTAATTTTAAATTTCAAAAGTTCATTTACAGTATACAGGAAAATAGTTGATTTTTATATATTATCCTGGTTTCCTGTAACATTTTTATAATCTATTTGTTCTAGGATTTTGTTGTTGTTACTGCTGATTCTTTCTATAAGGACAATCATGTGATCTGCTAGTGAACAAACGGAGTTTCACATTTTTCTTCTCAATCTATACATCAGTTATTTCCTTTTCTTTTCTTACTTCATTAGATAGAACTTCCAGTATGATGGTGAAGAGGAGTCATGAGAGGGGACATCCGTTCCCTGTTCCCGACCTCAGGGGTAAAGAATATAATTTTTTACCTTTAAGTCTGATATTAACTGCCAACTTTTTGGTAAATATTCTTTATCAAATCAAGAAAGTTTCCTTCTATTCCTAATTTTTTGATAGTTTTAAACCATGAGAGATGATGAATTTTTCCAAATTCTTTTTCCACATTTATTGATATGACCATATGATTTTTCCAAATTCTTTTTCCACATTTATTGATATGACCATATGATTTTTTTTTCTTGATCAAGAAGTAGATGGGAGTTCCTATTGTGGCTCAGCAGAAAGGAACCTGTCTAGGATCCATGAGGACACAGGTTCAATTCCTGGCCTTGCTCAGTGGGTTAAATGATCTGGCATTGCCGTGAGCTGTGGTGCAGGTTGCAGACATGGCTTGGATGCCACATTGCTGTGGCTGTGATGTAGGCTGATGGCAACAGCTCCGATTCTACCCCTAGCCTGGGAACTTCCATATGCCCCAGATGCAGCCCTAAAAAGGAAAAAAAAAGGAAATAGATGGCATTAATCAATTTTCCAATGTTGAACAACAGCCTAGCTTTGTATATCTGGGATAAATCTCACTTGGTCATGGTATACAATTACTTCTATATATTGTTAGATTTGATGTGCTAAATTTTGTTCCGGATTTTTGGATCTATGTCCATGATCTCTAATCTTCCTTTCTTGTGATATCTTCATCTAGTTTTGGGATTAGAGTAATGCTGGTCTAATAGAAAGAGGAGAGTGTATGCTCTGATTTTCTTCTCTGGAACATATAGTAGACAACTGGAATAATTTCTTCTTGAAATGAATTCTTGGGAGATTTCATCAGTGAAATGATCTGTGCTTTTTATTTTGGATGCTATCATTAATAGTTATATCGTTTAATAGACATGGACATACTCAGATTATTTATTTATACTTGTGCGTGTTTTAATAGATTGTGTCTTCCAAAAGGATTGGTACATTTAAGTTATCGAATTTATGGTCACAGAGTTGTTCATAATGTTCCTTATTTTTTTTTTTAATGTCCATGGAGCCAATAGTGATGCTTTCTTTTTCATTTCTAATATTAGTTATCTGCCTCTTCTTTATCCTTCCTTGGATTGGCTCATTGGAAGTTTATTAGTTTTATTATACTTATCAAAGAACTAGCTTTTGGTTTCACTGATTTTCTCTATCATTTCCTGAGTTTAGCTTTATGGACTTCTGCTCTAATTCTTATTATTTATTTTCTTCATCTTGCTTTGGATTAAATTTGTTCTTCTAAAGTTTCTTAAGGTAGAAACTTAGAAGACTGCAGATCTTTCTTATTTTCTAATATGCACATTCAGTGCTATAAATTTCCTTGTCAAAGTTGTTTTTCAATGCAGCCCACAAATTTTGTTAAGTTGTATTCTTGTTTCCATTCAGTTGAAAATATTTTTAATTTCTATTCAGACTTGTTCTTAGACCTGTGTGGTTTTAGAAGTATACTGTTTAATCTCCAAATATTTGTAAATTTTCCAGCTATTTTTCTATTAATGATTTGAGATTTCTATTATGGTCTGAGAACCAGACCACATTCCATTATGGTCTGAGAACATACTCTGTATGATTTCTATTCTTTTAAGTTTGTTAAGGTATATTTTGTGGATCAGAATGTGGTCTATCTTGGTGAATGTCCCATGTGAGCCTGAGCAGAATCACATTTTGCTGTTGCTGATTGAAGTATTCTGTAAATGTCAGAAATCCAGTTGACTGATGATTCCAGGAAATAGCCTCTTTTGGGTATGGTACCTAACAAGAACTCAACAAATGCTTATCAAATGTATGAATAAATGAGTAAATTAGAAAGTGAAGAATAATTCACACCATATACCATAACGCATTTAATCCATCCTTTATTAAGGGACATTGAGACACATCAAAAGTTTGCACTATTACAAACTACAGAGTAATTCATGTGTCTAAATGAATAATGTTAATATCTACACCCACAACTTACTGTGTATGGAGGAGAAGTTGATATACAAAAATATTAAGTAATGAAATGATACTCCTAAAAGTAGTCCTCTCTCAGATTTTCTTCACTATGCAATACTAGCATCTTTCCTTCCCACAACCTCTTTATCATCTGTCTCTTTTTCATTACTTAATGCTACAATTGAATCTATTTCTATGGAATAATATTTAATATTAATGCAAACCAATTTTTAACATGATACCACAAATTTCACACAAAGAAATGTGTTTCAGGCACTGAAATTGGAGAAATGCTAAAATTACAAAAACGATTACAATGGAGATATGGCATAGGTGAAACAGTAAACATAAATAGAAGAGGAAACTGACACCTATGCTTACATGAGAGATGTTTCAAAAAAATATTTCATTATTAAAACAAAAAGGAAATCTTTTGGAATAATTGAGTTCTAATGATTTTGTTGTAAAATTCATAAATGAAGATAATATCATGCCATTATAAAATGTTATTAGATATGTTACACCAAAAATGTCAAATACTGACACACATCTTGTGCTAAATACCTCACAGAGCATTTATAATCTAAACTTTATCACATAAATTCCTTTATACATTATTTAGTTTTATTTCTCAAAATTTCTAATTATATTACATTTTACCATTTTCATTGAAATTTTTAAATGGATTAAATTAGATATTCATTATATAATTATTACCAGATAAATAATATTCTCTGGGATTAACCCAATGGTGGGCTTCCTGGTTCTTTATTATCCATGTAGGAAATATTTCCAAGCCTCACTCCTAGTACCTTACAGGTAAAGGGAATCATAATATTTGGCTGCATTGACCACTAAATAACCAACACATTTTATAATACAAACTAATAATAATAGAATTATTAACTCTCATAGTAAGAGAATTTTCAGGTTGATAGGTATTAACAAGTACCCCAAAAAAAGTCTTTACCAAATTACACTATCATGAACAGTTTATGAGACTTTATTTTCTGCTTTGTCATAAATTTGTTTATAAATTTTATTTTATTTTTGTATTTTTTATTTTTATTTTTATTTCTTTCGAGGGCTGTACCCTCGGGATATGGAGGTTCCCAGGCTAGGGGTCAAACTGGAGCTACACCTATGGCCTAAACCACACCACAGCAATGCAGGATCTGAGCTGCAGCTGTGACCTACACCACAGCTCACAGCAATGCTGGATCCCTGACTTACTGAGTGAGGCCAGGGATTGAACCCACATCCTCCTGGATACTAGTCCAATTGATCTCTGCTGCACCACAGTGGGAACGCCCAGATTTTAAATTTTAAAATATTTTATTAGTATGTGGAAAAAGAAACATTTCATTTTGATTTATGTTTCTCTAATAACTAGCAAAGTTGAATATATTTTTATATCTTTTATTATTCCTATGAATTACTTCTTCATGGCCTTTGATCTTTTTCCCAAAGGCTTATCATTATAAAAGTTGATTTGTATATTATTTTTAAAAAGCTTAACCTTTGGAGTTCCCACTGTTGCCCAGCAGGTTAATAATCCATTATAGTCTCAGTGAGGATGCAGGTTTGATCCCTGGCCTTGCTCAGTGGGGTAAGGATCCGGTGATGCTGCAAGCTGCTGCACAGACTTCAGCTGTAGCTCTGATTCAACCCCTGAACTGGGCACTTCCATATGCTGCAGGTACAGCCATAAAAAGACAAAATCAAAAAACAAAAACTTAACCTTTACCTCTTATAGATGATGCAAATAAGTCATATTTGTCAGTCCTCAGTCATTCAGTTGTACTGATGGTGATTTTATTTTTTGTCCTTTAAAAAATTTAAATTTCACCATAGTCAAATCTATCAGTCTTTCATTATAACTGTTAGATGTAGAATATAGATTTCATTTGATGTACACACACATATATACATACAAATTTCAGGTCGAGTTTACAAAACATCAAGATTATTAAAATGCTCACCTCTATTTCTTTATATAATCTTTATAATTTTATTTGCATGTTTAGTTCTTAAAACAATCTGGTGCGTGTGTGATTGAGTTTATGTGAGATAAAATCTACATCTAATTAGATTTCTCCTACTTTATTTTTAATTGTCCCAAAAACCATTTGTTTAAGCAGTGCATCATTCTTCACTGACATAGATGCTACCTTTATTGCAAATGTAACTGTTGTTCATATATGGCCCTATTTTCTTGGGGTTTTCTTCTGTACCAAATACCCTATTTTTTTTTTACCAATATCACATTGTTTTAAGTTCTAAAGTTTTGCAGTTTACTTTTTGCAGGCATGCACTGGAGATATTGCAAGTTTGGTTCCAGACCACAACAGTAAAATGAATATTGCAATGAAATGAGTCATACAATTTTTTTGGTTTCCTAGTGTATATAAAATTTATATATATGCTATACTGTGGTCTATTAAGTATGCAATAGCACTATGTATATAAAAATACCTAACTTAATTTTAAAATACTTTATTTCTAAATATGCTAGTTATATATGAGCATTCAACTAATTGTAATCCTTTTGCAACAGTAACATCAAAGATCACTGATCAGAGATCACCATAACAATATTAAAATAACAAAAAAAATGTTTGAGAGGGCAGGATCAAGATGGCAGAGGAGTAAGACATGGTGCCCACCTTCTCCCACGAACACAGGAAAAAAAAAATCTACATGTGGAATGATTCACACAGAACATCTATGAATGCTGGCAGAAGACCTTAAACTCCACAAAACTGGGTAGAACAAAAGGAAAAAAGAGAGAGAAGAAAGAAAAAAGGAATCAGCATGGGACCAGAATTCCTAAGAGGGAGATGTGAAAGAGGAATGAAACCTGCACCTTGGGAAGCTACCCAACTGATGGGGAGATCAGTCGAGACAAATGGACCTCAAAGCCTCTGAGAAAAGCATAGCTATGGGTAGCAGGGGGCCTCTTGCATGATCTACAGGCAGCAGGAGAAAATCACCACAGCCATCTCAGACTTCAGAGGTGGGCATGGCCTGCCATCATTAGGGGGTCTGTGAATAGGAACCACCTGCCCCAGTTACCTTAAGAGAAGCCACAGAGGAAGGAACTGTAACTGAGCATCACCTGCTGTGTTGTTGCTCTCACTCCCCTGGGAGCACACAAACCCTGATGAAGCCACTGTAAAATGCTCTGGGCAATGCCTACACCTGCCTAAGGATCACTGCAACATCCCAGGGCCCTGGACTCAGGAGTAGACAGCACCACCTCCCAATGGATCCTTGCCACTGGCAAGAGCCCAGCAACAAGGCCCTGACTACTAGACATTCCCATTGCCTCCATCTCCCTGGAAGCACACACAGACCATACACCAGGACCCCCGTTAAGGGGGTAACAGCCTGCATACATGAGGAAAGATACAGCAGCATCCAAACTAAAAGTAGCCCTCAGGGAAAAAAAAAAAAATTAATAAGCCCTCACAAAATACCTAGGGACACTTTCGCATATAAATAGTCCTCCAAGGCTACAATAGTTGTTTTCCTTAAACTCAAAGAATAAGAAAAATATAAGCAAAACGAAGAAGCTCAGGAACCATTCCCAGTTAAAAGAACAGGAGAATTCACCTGAAGAAGAAAACAATAAAACAGACCTCTGCAATCTAACAGACACAGAGTTCAAAAAGGAGATAGTGAAAATACTGAAAGAATTAAGAGTGAATATGAAGGAACTAAAAGTGGATATGAACAGTAATGCACAGTATTTTAGAAAGGAGCTAGAAAATAAAAGAAGGAGCCAAGAAAAATTAGAAAATTCATTTGAGGACACTCGAGCTGAGTTGAAGACACTGAAGAGCAGAATGAAAAATGCAGAGGAATGAATATGTAAATTGGAAGACAGAATGATAGAAATCACCCAATTAGGACAGCAGGCAGAAGACCAAATAAAAAAAAATGAAAACAATATAATAGATCTATGAGATAATGTAAAACAGTCCAATCTACGCATAATAGAATTCCAGAAGAAGAAAAAGAAAAGGGGACTGAAAATATATTTAAATAAATTATGGCTGAAATCTTTCCAAATCTAAAGGAAACAGATATCAACATATAGGAAGCACAGAAGGCCCCAAACAAGTTGAACCCAAACAGACCCACACCAGGACAAATTACAATAAAAAGGCAAAAGGCAAAGACACAGAGAAGATTCTAAAAACATCAAGAAAAAAGCAAAGAAGTTAATTACAAGGGAACCCCCATAAGGTTGTCTGCTGATTTCTCTACAGAAACACTACAGGCCTGAAGAGAGTAGCAAGATATAATCAAAGTTCTTAAACATAAAAATATGCAGCCAAGAATACTCTACCCAGCAAGAATTCTTTAATAAAGGAGAAATAAAGAATTTCTTCAACAAACAAAAATTAAAAGAGTACAGCAATACTAAACCCATTCTAAGAGAAATACTGAAAGGTCTCCTCTAAACAGGAAAGAAGTAAGAAGATATAGGATGGAGGAAATCACGATTGGAAAGTAATAACTTAAATAAGCCAGTGTACAGTCTAAAAAGGAAAAAATAACTATTTGTAAAAGTGATGATAAACTCAAGGAACAGAAAAAGAATAAAGATGAAGATGCAAAAAGTTCATCAAAACAATAAAATGTGGGGAAGGAAAGTAAGAAAATCCAGGCAATTTTTTTTTTTTAATTTAAGAATGTGTTTGATCCTACATGACTATCAGGCTAAAAGTAACAGATATAGGTGGAAATCATCCAAGCAACAAAATAAAGGGACAAAGGAGAAACATGGAATCAACAATGTTTAAAATGGAAATAAATACACATTTATCAATAATTATTTGAAATGTCAATGGACTGAAAGCTCCAATCAAAAGACATAAAGTGGCAAACTGGATTAAAAAAAAACAAGACCCTACCACATGCTGCCCACAAGAGACTCAATTTAGGGTAAACATATAAATTGAAAGTGAAGGGATGGAAAAAGATACTCATGAGAATGGAAATGATGGGAAAACAGGAGTTACAATACTCATATCAGACAAAAGAGACTGGAAACTGATTACATGGAATAAGTCAGTCTACTACATGGAGACTACATGGAGACTAAACAACATGCTACTAAAAAACCAATTGGTCAATGAAGAAATCAAAAGGGAAAATAAAAAATACCTTGAAACAAATGACAATGAAAACACAACCTTTCAAAATGTATGTGATGCTGCAAAAGCAGTGCTTAGAGAGAAGTTCATAGCAATGCAGGCCTTCCTCAAAAAAGAAGAAAAATCTGAAATCAACAACTTAACCTACCACTTAAATGAATTAGAAAAAGAAGAACAAACAAAACCTAAAGTCAGCACAAGGAAGGAAGTCATAAAGATCAGCGAGGAAATCAATAAAATAGAGATTAAAAAAAACAATAGAAAAAAATCAATAAAACCAAGAGCTGGTTCATTGAAAGGGTAAACAAAATTGACAAACCTCTGGCCAGATCCATCAAGAAGAGGAGAGAAAGAACTCAAACAAAATAAGAAGTAAAAAAGGAGAAATCTCAAAAGATACAATGTTGAGAATAAAAAAACATATATTTTTGTATTTGCAGAAATACAAAAACTGTAAGAAAATACTATGAACCATTATATGCCAACAAATCTGACAACCCAGAAGAAATGGACAACTTTCTAGAGACTTACAGTCTGCCAAAACGGAATCAAGAAGAAATAGATCAACTGAACAGACTAATCACTAGAAATGAAATCAAATATGTAATAAAAATACTCCCTACACACCAAAGTCCAGGACCAGATGACTTCACAGGCAAATACTACCAAACATAAAAGAAAAACTTATACCCATCCTGATTAAACTTTTCCAAAAGGATGAAGAAGAAGGAAGCATCCCAAAGACATACTATGAAGCCACCATCACCCTAATATCAAAACCAAAGGTAATACTAAAAAAGAAAACAATAGGCCAATATCTTTGATGAATATAGGTACAAAAATTCTCAACAAAGTTTTAGCAACCAAATCCAACAACACATAAAAAAGATCAAACACCATGACCAACTGGGATTCATCCCAAGTTCACAAGGATGGTTCAACATATGCAAATCAAACATCATACACCACATTGACAAAAGAAAAGTCCAAAACCACATGATCATCTCAATAGATGCAGAAAAAGCATGTGACAAAATACAATATCCATTCAGGATAAAAATTCTTACCAAAATGGGTCTAGCAGGAACATACCTTAACATAATGAAAGATATTTAGGACAAATCCACAGAAATTATAATAATCAATGGAGAAAAGCTGAAAGCCTTCCCACTAAAATCTGGAGCAACACAAGGATGCCCATTCTCACCACTCTCACCCATGACATTTTTCACAGAACTAGAACAAATAATCCAAAAATTTATATGGAACCACAAAAGACCCAGAATTGCCAAAGCAATCCTGAGGAACAAAAACCAAGCAGATGATATAACTCTCGGATACTTCAGACAGTATTACAAAGCTACAGTAATCAAGACAGTGTGCTCCTGGTACTAAAAGAGACATACAGACCAATGGAACAGAATAGAGAACCCAGAAATAAACCCAGACACCTATGGTCAATTCATCTTTGCAAAGGCGGCAAGAATATAAAATGGGAAAAAGACAGTATCTATAGCATGTGGTGCCAGGAAAACTGCACAGTTGTGTATAAATTAATGAAAGTGGAACATCCTCATATCATGCACAAAAATAAACTCAAAATGGCTTAAAGACTTAAACATAAGTCAAGACACCACAGAATTCCTAAAACAGAAGATAGGTAAATATTCTCTGACATCAACTGTACAAATATTTTCTTATGACAGTCTTCCAAGGCAAGAGAAATAAGAGCAAAAATAAACTAATGGGACCTAATCAAACTGAAAAGCTTTTGCATAGCAAAGGAAACTATAAAAAAACCCAAAAAGACAACCTACAAAATGGGAGAAAATAGTTTCAAACAATGCAATGGACAAGGGCTTAATCTCCAAAATAGACAAAAAACTAATACAGCAAAAAAACAAACAACCCAATTGAAAAATGGGGAGAATACCTGAATAGACACTTCTCCAAAGAAGACACATGGATGGCCAACAGGCGCACACACAAAAAATGCTCAACAACACTAATTATTTGAGAAATGTGAATCAAAACTACAATGAGGTACCTCACACTGTTCAGAATGTCTAATAAGTCTAAAAATAACAAATGCTGGAGAGGGGGTGGAGAAAAGGGAAACCTCCTGCACTGTCGGTGGGAATGTAAGCTGGTACAAGCACTATGGAAAAGAGTATGGACGTATCTCAGAAAACTAGATATAAAACTACTATATGGCCAGCTATCCCACTCCTGGGCATATATCTGGACAAAACATTCATTGGAAAAGATTCTTGCACTCCTATGTTCATAGCAACACTATTCACAATATCCAAGACATGGAAACAACCTAAATGTCCAATGACAGATGAATGGATTAAGATACCGTACATATACACAATGGCATGCAACATAGCTATAAAAAAGAAAAAAATAATAATGCCATTTGCAGCAGCATGGATAGAACTAGAGATTCTCATGCTAAGTGAAGTAAGAAAGATAAAGACAAATATCATATGATATCGCTTATATCTGGAATCTAACATATGGCACTAATGAACCTATTTACAGAAAAGAAACTAACTCATGAACATGGAGAACAGAGTTGTCGTTGCTAAGAGGGAGGGGGAGGGAGTGGGATGGAGTGGAAGTTTGGGGTTAGTAGATGTAAACTAATGTGTTTAAAGTGATAAGCAATGAGGTCCTGCTATATAGCACAGGGAACTATTTCCAATCACCTGTGATAGAACATGATGGAGGTTAATATGAGAAGAAGAATGTATAGATATGTATAACTGGGTCACTTTGCTGTACAGCAGAAATTGACAGAACATTTTAAATCAACTATAATAAAAAATAAAATAGAAAAAATATTTAAATGTCAAATAAAGTTTGAAATATCATGAGAATTAACCAAACTATGACAAAAAAATATGAAATGAGCAAAAGCTGTTGGAAAATATGTGACAGGCTTGAGACAGGGTTGAAAACAAACCTTCAATTTGTTTTAAAAAAAAAGCAATATCTGATAAATGTAACAAAGTGAAGCAAAGTATTATAAGGTATGCCTGTATCTGGCATGGCAAGGCCAGACAAATATTTTTCTTCTTTTTTTGTTCTTCAAATTTTAATTATTTATTATTCTTATCTTTCTTTTCAGATGCCAACTTTCAAATCAAAATAGAGTTTCTCTATCATTCAGCAATTCCACTCTAGGGCATAAACCCAGACAAAATTATAATTCAAAAAGATACATGCAATCCTATGTTCATAGCAGCACTATTCACAACAGCCAAGACATGGAAACAACCTAAATGCCCATTAACAGAGGAGTGGATAAAGAATAAGTGAAATACTATACAATGAAATACTATACTATACAATACAATGAAATACTATTCGGGCATAAAAAAGCATGAAATAATACCATCTGCAGCAACATGGATGGCACTAGAGATTATCATACCAATTGAAGTAATTCAGAAAGAGAAAGACAAATATATGACATCACTTGTATGTGGAATTTCAAATATTGCACAAATGAACTGTTCTATGAAACAGAATCAGATTCACAAACAGAGAACAGACTTGTGGATGCCAAGGAGGAGAAGAAGTTGGGGAGGGGATGGAAAATGAGTTTGGGATTAGCAGATGCAAACCACTATATATAAAATGGATAAACAACAAGGTCCTACTGTATAGCACAGGGAACTATATTCAATATTCTCTGATAAGCCATATTAGAAACGAATACATTTTTTAAAAGAATGTGTGTGTGTGTGTGTGTGTATATAATATATATACACACATATATATGAATAACTTTGCTAAACATCAGAAATCAACACAACATTGTAAAGCAACTATAGTTCAATAAAACTAAACTTTAAAAATATTTTACCATTACATGTGATGTTTTCTGTAGACATTTATGTTACCTACTTCACCAAGTTATTGGAAATGCTTTCCATTTTTAGTTACTGGAAGCCAAGGAAATAATAGTTATCAGTAATACTTTTTGTGTCTTTGTTTTAAATAAAAGAACGAACCTGAAATTATCTTATTTATGAATTGACTCTCCTCGCTCACCCCATGCTGGACAGTAAGTTCCACAAGAACTGGGACCTTGTCTTTTTTAACAATTTTTGCAATCCAGCACCAAGGACAGAGTTTCTTACTATATAGTAAATGGAAGAAACCACATTTGGGGATTTATTGAATGACTTTTAAGCAACTATAAGCATATGATTCTCTGTTTTGGTGGATCTTTGTGCTTTTGGGGCAGATTCACTACATTAAATCATGATTCTGCTTCTTAATACTAGTTTGACTTGTGGCAATTTATTAACTTCTCTTAGTTTCCTCAATAGAAATTGAAAGAGATAAAACACAGAATCCTGTGAGACATAAATGAGATGATGTTATAAAGTTGCTAATAAAGTATCAGATACATAATAGATGAGATGAAATACTAATGTCATTTTCCTCCTTTCTTCATAAACTAAGAATAACATTTAAATACTGTTAGAAATACCTATTCGGCAGATACATATGATATTGTTTATATTTATGATTGAATCATACATTCAAATAAATGTTTCATGTTTCCTAACCTCTTTAGAGAGTGAACATAGCTTATACAGCTTATGACTTTTACAATACTGAGTTCATGTATCTCTAGGACCACAGAAATCCTACCTTCAATAAGTGTTTTCACAAGCAACCATGGCTTGAAATCTATCGTAATCCTTCAACTGATAAGGAAAATTCAATCAAATTACCTGAATACTTAAATATTTAACATCTGCTATAAAAGTACTTTACAAGCTACCATGACACAAAACCCCTCTCAGTCCTCTACTGATAGAAAATATTCAATCCAATCCTATGATGTTAATTTAACATCTACTAAATTACACATTGTAGGGAAAAAAAATTTTAGTAAGAAAGGACCATTATCTTCAAAGGAATTCTATATTATGAGCTAAATAGAAGAGAGAAATGGATTTGAAGTAAACATATAGATAAGTGTATACAATTTGCAGACATTGCAATATTCGTCTTGTATCTGTTTCATGATGAATATGTCCATTAAATCATTACAAAAATAGAGCCAGTTTTTTTAGCTTGTAGTAAACTGAATAAAGTTATAGATTTTAAAATACTGAGGGACTGAAATATCAGCTGAGAAATCTGAAGAAAAGAGAGGTTACCTAGCCTGCTGGGAGTTAAAGTCAGATTTCCTAAATGCTAACTAATTAGCACTTTCACAAAGAGTTATGTGATACATATCGACAACCTGCTTTAACTCACTTACATAGATATGTTGCGATTTAACTTCCTGAGATGGCAATTTATTTAGAAATCTTTATCTTTATCCCCAAACTATTTGCTGACTATAAAGCTTTCTTTCAATTTTTCATAAATAATTAATTCATCTATTCATGCACTTGAAAAACTGATAAAGCAACTTTAAATTACCTAGCCCACTTCCAGAAGCCAGTATTCCCTAAGAAGATATTCACTTTGAGTAATTTAGTTTTGTTAATCAGTCATGTGACATGCCCTTATGTTTTTCACAATTTAAGACACTGTTAACTTACTTTTTTGTTAATTTGAAGGTGTCTCTTAATATAAATGTTTCCACTCATTAGCCATTTGAAAAAATACAGCAGTTCTTCAGAATTTTTTCTACAAACTCAGTTAAAAAATGAATTATTGGAGTGGTATCAGTATTATGATGGCATAATTATGATGCCCCCTTTTGTCTCTCCCTTTCAATTTCCAACTAGTAAAACATCCATAACTCAACAAAGGTTCTTCTACCCAACATACCAGGATGCTAGAGAGGTCTACACATTGGTCCATTTATAGGTAAGTGGATTCAATCACATAGAGCAGGCAGAACTGGGGGAAAAGTGGAGGTGGTACCTATGATCTTGACCATGGCAACTGAGGCTGCAGCCACAGAGAACCTAGCATCAGTGGCAGAGGCAGTGTGAACAATTCTAGTCTCCCAGTTGCATCAGTACTCACAGTCCATAGTAAACTGAGCATCAGCAGCAGTGGAACTTGCTACCCTCAATCCCTCCAGCTGCAGTGGAACCCACAACTCTGAGCCTCCTGCCCATAGTGGCAGCACCTACAAAGCTAACAACCCTAGACATGGCAAAGGCACTCACAAATCAGATTTCCCCTAACTATCCCCCTTCCACCATCATGGCAGCAGTGCTCATGATTCAGGGGACCCCAAGCACAATCGAGACACCCACTATCCTGGTGTCCCCCCCAAATGAAAAATCCAGCAACAGCAGCAGCAAGGCACCAGTGACACCAGAGGCACAAACAGCAACAACAGGGGAACAAGCAACACTTCTGGCCGAGGCAGCGAAGGGTAGAAAGTGCTGATTCTCAAATATAGCCACAGGCAGCTCAGGTGAAAAAAGAAAAAAAAAAAGTGTGCTACCATGCCAAGCAATGCAATAATAGTAGAGGACTTCAACACTCCACTTATATCAATGGAGAGACCACCTGAAAAGTCCACAAAGAAACAAGAGCCTTAAATGAAACATTAGACCAGATGGCTAGCAAATTCACATAGTACATTCTATAAAAAAGCAGCAGAATATATTATCCCTGATGCAAATGGAACATTCTCAAGGATCAACTGTATGTTTGGCATAAAATAATAAATTTAATATCCCTTTTTAAAAGATTGATTCATATTAAGCACCTTTTCTGAGCACAGTTGTATGAAATTAATAGAAATGAATTACAAGAAGAAGACTGGAAAAAATCATAAATATTCAGACTAAACAGTGCTATCCATGTGGTCAACAAAGAAATCAAAGGAGGATTTTTCAAAAATACCTGAAGACAAATGAAAATAAAAATATGACATCAAACCAATAAGAATGCAGCAAAAGCAGTACTAAGGGGGATTTTATAGCAATACAGGGTAGCTCAAGAAATAAGAAAAATCTCTAATAAACAATTTAACCTTATACTTAAAGGAACTGGAAAAAAGAACAAACTCAATATAATTGAAAAGAAGGCAATAATAAAAATTAGAACATAAATAAGTGAAACAAAGAATAAACAGACAAAAGAAAAGATTAAAGAAATTAAGAGCTGGTTCTTCAAAAAAGACAAACAAAATTGAAAACCTTTAGCTGGATACACTAAGAAAAAGAGAAGCCTCAAATAAATAGAATTAGAAATGAAAGAGAAGTTACAATGGATACCACAGAAATACAAAGGTTATGAGATGACTATGAACAATTATATACCAATAAAGTGTGCAATCTAGAGGAAACTGGTATGTTATTAGAAATATAATCATGAGGAAATAGAAAATCTGAAAAGACTGATAGGCTAACTACTAAGGATATTGAAACATTAATCAAAAACTACCCAAAAAAACAAAAGTCTGGTACCATACAACTTCACTGGTGAATTTTATCAAATATTCAAAGAATATATAATACTTCTTCCCAAACTCTTCCAAAATACTGAACATAAGGGAATTCTCCCTAACCACAAGATTACTTAAAACCAAAAAAGAAAAAAAAAAGCAAAGACAATACCAAAAAAAGTAATCACATGTTTCATGTCTGTCTGATAAACACAAAAATCTTCAACAAAATATTAGGAATATAGATATATATTAAAAGGATCATATACCATAATGAAGTGGTATTTCAAAGATGCAAAGGATAGTTCAAACCACAAATCAGTCAACATGATACATCACATTAACAAAGCAGAGAATAAAAATCATTTGATCATCTTGGAGTTTCCACTGTAGCTCAGTAGTAATGAACCCGACTAGTATCCAAGAGGATGCATGTTCAATCCCTGGCCTCACTCGGAGTGTTAAGTGTCCAGCATTGCCATGTACTGTGGTGTAGGTCACAGATGCAGCTCAGATCTGGTGCTGCTTTTGCCATGGCATAATCTGTGGCTGCAGCTCCAATTTGACCCCTAGCCTGGCAACTTCCATATGCCACAGGTATGGCCCTAAAGAGCAATAATAATAATAATAATAAATATATATGATCATATAAATAGATGCGAAAAAAAATTTGATAAGATTCAACATCAATTATGATATAAAATCTCAATAAAATGGTTATAGAAGGAATATACCTCAGTATAATAAAGTATAATCAAATACATGGTTAATATTACACTCAACAGTGAAAAACTGAAAAATATCCTTCCAATATCAAGAACATGACAACAATGCCCACTCCTGCCACTTTTATTTGACATAGTACTGGTAATCCTAGCCAAAAAAATTAGGCAAGTAAAATAAATAAAATTATCCAAATGAGAAAAAAAATATATCCAAACTGGAAAGGAAGTAAAACTGTCACTATCTGTAGATGACATGATACTATACATAGAAAGCCCTAAGGACTCTGAAAAACTATTAGAAATAATAGAAGAATACAATAAAGGTGCAGAAGACAAAATCAATATACAAACATTTGTTGCAAATTAGCATAAAGAGAAATTAAGAAAATTAATAAAGATTAAAATATCTAGGAATAATACAAAATAAATTTCTCAACATGGTTTAAAAAAAATCAAGAAAGTGAAAGTTGTACATTGAAAACTGCTAAGACTGATGAAAAAATTGAAAAGGCAAAAATATGAAAAAAAGTTTGTGCTCATAGATTGAAAGAATTAATATTGTTAAAATGTCCATAGTACAGAAAACAGATTCAGTGTAATCCCTATCAAAATTTCAATGGCATGTTTCACAGAACTAGAACAAATAATTCCTATATTTGTACAGAAACATGAAGAATCCCAAATAGCTAAAATAAACTTGAGAAAGAAGAATGAAGCTGGAAGTATCCCACTTCCTGATTTCAAATTATATTATAAAGCTATAGCAATCAAAACAGTACTATACCTGCACAGAAACACATAAATCAATGGAACAGAATGGAGAGTCCAGAAATAAACTCAGACTCTTACGGTCAATTAAATTATGACTAATGAGGCAAAAATATACAAGAGAGAAAACAGTCTTTCAACAAATGGTCCTGGGAGAACATCAAACTATTTGCAAATCACATATTCAAAAAGGGGTTGGTGTCCAAAATTTATAAAGAACTCATAATATTCAGAAACAACAAAAAACAAACTGATTTTAAAAATGGGCAGAGGATCTCAACAAAAATTTTACCAGGAGGACACACAGAAAGCCAACGGCACATGAACAGGTGTTTAACATCCTAGGGAAATGCAAATCAAAACCATAATGAGATCACTTCACAACTGCTAGAATTATAAAAAACAAAACCAAAAAAACAAGAAATAACAACTGTTGGAGAGAATGTAGAGGAAAGGGAATCTTATACATGTTGATGGGAATATAACTTTGTGCAACCACTATGGAAAACAGTATGAATATTCTTTAAAAAATTAAAAACAGAACTACAATCTGATCTAGCTATTCCACTTTTGCATATGGAGTATCCAAAGAGAGTGAATGTGCTATTTCAAAAAAATAAATGCACCCTTATGTTCACTATAGCATTACTTATAATAATCAACACATGGAAGTAACCATTAATAGATGAATGGATAAAGATGTCTCTCACATTACCCCCCCCCACACACACACACACACACGCTCACACAGTGGAATACTACTCAGTCATAAAAGATGAAATTTTTACTATTTGCAACAATATGATGGACTTTCACGGTATTAGGCTAAGTGAAATGAGTCAGAGGGAGAAAGACAAACACAATATGATTTCTCTCATTAAGAGTAAAAGAGCAAAATAAACAAAGAAAAACAAAAACAAACACATAGATACAGAGAACTGATTGGTGATTACCAGAAGGGAAGGGGTTTGGGGAAGAATCAAATGGGTAAAGGAAATTGGTAGTATAGCAAGGGATGGAAACTATACTTTGGTGGTGAACATGCTGTAGATGAATTATAATATTGTACATATGAAAGTCACATAAGGCTATAAACCTATGCCACCTCAATTTTTTAAAATGAATTCTTAAAAGGACATGGCTTATGAGATGAAACTGATAACATGATTAAGCTAAATACAGCAAAATTGAGACCTTGTATGATCTGATGTAGTTTAATCTAGGTTCTTTCCCACAGATCTTATTCCAAATAGAATAAAATTCAGCCCTAAAATCTTGGGGGGAAGCAAATTAATTTCAAATAAACTTTTCATTTCTACCCACAGTATCACAGACTGTCTTTAAACATGATTCTAAGAGTGTCAGCTGTTTACCTCACTCCTTGAAATAAGAATAAGAAGTACTCAAGCATAAGGTGGAATCAGTGACAAATGTGAAGCCCAGAGACTAGAAAGCATTCACGGAGCCAGGAGTTATTCATCTGCAGGCACTTTACATGTGTATAATAAGATCCTCTTAATGGGGAGAGAAATAGTGAGCAATAAAGAGAATTGGTTTAACCCTTTTGTGAGAAAGGTGTTGCATTCTTTTAAAAAAAAAATTCATGACAACTTTTATAGAAAGAAATTTTGTTCTTTTTTGGGGGGGGGGCTACTATGGTTTTGAAATACAGCAAGGGATTTTTAAATTACCTTATATGTAATTACCTTCACATATAAGAGAGTTCAACTGGAAAGTCTAAATTTAGATATAAATTTCCATCTATGAAACCTGGTCTACTCTTCCCATTTAAGACAAAGAAAGAACAATTCAAAGTACAGATCCCAACATTCCACAGGGAACTATTAAAAATATTACAACACATCTTCAAGGTTATACATAGGTGAGAGCACTAGAACCATAAACATTGTTTGTGGACTAGGTAAAGCAATGTTCCTCATTGACAGCAACCCAATAAGGTGTAGCCTGGGCTAGATCAGACTTATGGCTGCAACCAAAGGTTACAGGCTCCGCAGTCAAATCAGAGAAAACAAAGAGGTCCCATTCCAGTCACTGTCTTTTCCTCTCCTCTGAGACTCTTTCTTCCTTAAAAGTCAATAAAAGCAGGGTACAGTGCACACACCTGTCAACACAGCGTAAGGAATGAGCTCAGAATGCCTCCAAGGGGCAAATTCATAAGCTAGGAGAGCAGAGTGTAAACTTTCCATTTGGAATATGCCTATTATCCATATCACACATCTTCCTCCCACCCTGAGAAGGACGTCAGCCTGCTTAGTTCTTTGTTGCATAAGGTATACCTTCACCCAAACATGAAGGAATTTACCTTCACCTGGTCCTTATAACAGAAGAATAGAGCATTGCAAATGTGTGCCTCAAAGATATTGCCTGCCTCCTCCTTCAGCCTGGTGCTGATGATTTTTCCTTCCTACTGCCTTCCAAAGCTGTGAGTCAAAATCAATGTGCATCAATTTTTATTGAATACTTAGACACTGGATGCTGGAGAAATGCAAATAATGAAGACAAAAAAGAACATGCCTTCCTACACTTTCATGTCTTTGTTTTCAAACTGTACCCTTCCCCCCAAGAAATGTAACATATGTACTTTTTCAATTTAGAAGCACATTGACAATTCAGCACAGGAATGGTTTGCCCCTCGCTTTGCGACCTTCGTCTACTGCTATGACTAGTTCATTGTAATATACACCTCTTCCTCAGACCCCTCCTAAGCATCTTTACCCATACTTACCACTCCTTTAAGTAATATTGTCACATACTCTTTTTGCTTATCAGCTATATGTTTTCTACTTTATATTACACTGCTTTAAAATAGCTACCCAAAGATTTTTGGGTTTGTTTTCATTTTGGTCAATATTTTGCACTCAACCCTCTCAAAATAAGAAGTTCTTAGAAAGATGATTTCTCCCTTTCAAGTGACTCCTAATGTTTAGTAACATGTTCTATTTAAAGTAAATATAATTTTCTCTCAGTAAGCACACAAGAGAAAAAAAATGAGCAAAATACACTTTTCTGATATAAGGCAAGTAGAAATGCTCAATGATAAATATAATGTAATACTGTTAGTTACGAAGGAAAGGGGTGCTTTTTATTTCCAGAAAATAAATGGTATTTTTCTCAGGACGTCTATCTTTTATTTTATTGTACATGAAAAAAGTTTTACTGAGACCTGATTTTTACAATATTTTAAGACATTTTGCCTTGAGTCTGAAAGAATGGCAGAAATTTATAAGAAATTTAAAAATATACATAAAATTATTTGTTCTAAACTAAAAAACAATAAATGATTTCATTATGATTGAAATAAAATGCATCACATGAAAGAGGTTGAAAAACATTCAACCAAATTAAATGGGCTGCTATACTATGAGCTGGTGTTAATTTTACCTCACTTATATTAATGTAAAGCAAATCAGCAAAGCATGATGAAAATGAGACAGCATTTGTTAGTAAATTCCACTTAATGCTCTGGTAGTGTTATAGACATATCATTAATTAGACTGTGCTAGACACAGTGCTAAATCACTATTGAAAATCTTCCTCTTGATGTAGCCCTTAATTTTGACCACTATCAAAAGAATGCTTTATCTTGAAGAGCTATCAAAATATTGATCTGAAACTCCAAGTCTAATTGGCTATTTTGCAATTACATTGTCTAGGAAAAAGAATGGTTGGCAACATTTATCATTTCTGGACAATTATTCTTATAAGTAGAAAGAAAATAAAGATGCAGATCAATTATCTGTTGGATATTCTGAGTAGTGAATGATTAACCTGCTTTATCAGCAATTTATTTTCTCCTCAGTGATAAAGTTAATTCTTATGCCATACATAGGTGATCACATTTGATAAAGGATTTACTATAGTAATCATAAAACAATTTTTGTACCCATTCTTCTCCTAAGATATATAATGAAGTAAAAAAATATAATTTGTTATATATCTTCAGTATCAAAAATTATACATATTTTGCCATATTTTGTTACTTAGTTATATTAAAATATGGCAGGATTTGGCAAAAAAGACTATGCTTCTGTTTTTCTTTCATTCTGAATAGGACAGAAGTTTTGTTTAAATGAATTCATGGCTCAGCGGAATCGTCATGGCTCAGCGGAAACGATTCTGACTAGCATCCATGAGGATACAGGTTTAATCCCTGGCCTTTCTCAGTAGATTAAGGATCCAGCATTGCCCTGAGCTGTGGTGTACGTCGCAGACATAGCTCGGGTCTGGCGTTGCTGTGGCTGAGGCGTAGGCCAGCAGCTACAGCTCTGATTCGACCCCTAGCCTGGGAACCTCCATATGCCATGGATGTGGGCCTAAAAAGACAAAAAAAAAAAAAAAATCTAGATGCCACGACTGACTGATTTTTCTGTGTTTGGCACCCCCTTAACTCCCTTATACAATTAATTACCAAATCCTCTGAAGTTTTACATTCTGTCTCCCCATTTGGCCAAACAGTTCTACCCATATTGCTACTATGCCAGTCTCACACACCATGTCATATCTTACATGGATTACAATAAAAGCTTATTAACTGCTCTCATTTCCTGCCATTTACTTCTCCATACCACATTTTCCATGTAGCAGTCACAGTGATCTTTCTGAAACACAAACCTAGTGGAGACAATCTTCTAATTAAAACCATTCAGTGGCTTGGTATTTCCCTTAGGATCAAGTAAATCCCTTAGGATATTCAAAAATCCCTTTATTATCTGGCCTTGAAAAGCTTAAGTAGCTTTTCCTATTGCTCTTCCCTTCCCTACACCCTTTTATTCAGTCATAACTAACTCCTTTCTACCTTTTGAATGTGTAATACTTTCTCTTACAGAATGTGCACATGCTATTTTCTTTATTTGAAATACTGTTATTTATCTTTCTACCTCTCCTGACTTTCTGTCTGGCTCTTTTTCTTAATTCACTTATCTACTAACCATTTTCTCTAAGAAGTCTTTCCAAAACCACACCCCACTCCCAGCCTCAGTGAGGTATCCCTGCTATCTGTCCCTATAGTATCCTGGGCTTTCCATATTGTCACATTTATTAGGCTACATATAATATATACCATGGCTAATAAATTTGGCCACCACATGGCATATAGAGTTCACAAGCCAGGGATCAGATCTGAGCCACAGTTGCATCCTAAGCTGCAGCTATGGCAATGCCAGATCCTTAACCCACTGTGCAAGGCTGGAGATCAAACCTTCATCCTAGCACTCCCAAGACACTGCCAGTCCTGTTGTGCCACAGTGAGAACTCCTATTAGACTGCTTTTTTAAATTGATTGTTTAATACCCTAGTCTGTCTCATAAATGCAATTATAATGGCTGCTCTCCATGTTTATTATGGTACTGCTTATTAGGTGTATACTTACTAAGTATGAATGGTATAAATTTCAATTAATTTCAAATCAATAGATATAATGCAGGGACTAAAATATAGAACAAGAACAAAACAAATGTAACGATCTATATAATTATAATAATAATTTTTACATTAAGCTTTATTTATTGTTGTCTATTTATATTTTGCTACAGTGTGAGTTCTTTAGATTTCTATCCTTTAAACTTTACAGTCCGGGTCTGTTCCTGCTTCTTAAACCACAGATCCATGGTATATTCTGGCTTTTCAGAGCCTGTACGGTAGACTCAAAATGCTGATTTTCAGTCTTACATTTATAAAATAAGGGCTTATCCCTGGAGAACTCTATTGATGCAGTTCACAGTTGTTGCTGAACCTTCTAACCATTTGTCTCCAAGGAGTAAACTGGCTTTCTTGATATCTGGATTTCCAAGAACTGTGTGACTTACTTCTGAAATGCTCTTTAGTTTATCTTATTTGCTCTTCCTTTCATGGGAAATAAAGGAGAAAATGTGCCAGAGGGTGATCAATGAAGCCTTTATCAAGTCTGACAATAATATCTATCCAATAAAAAATGATTCTTGTGGCAATTGCACTTAATATCATTTCACTCTACCCTATATTTTCCTCTTCAATCACTGTATTATTTAGATAGGAATAATTGCACTGGGATGAGGCTGGTAACAGTTTTTGTAACTTAACCTTTATAAAATATATCTTAAATTCTTTCTTCTTCAATATTTTAAAGATATTTTAAACAAACTTCAATATTAGTTTTTAAAATACACCTATGTATTATTTATCATATAAGAATGAAATATGTTTAATTAAACATGGTTATCTTTCCATGTAAAGATCTCCAGAAAACTGAAGATGAAGATAATTCTGAGAAAGACAGCACAGATTTTTAAAATTTATAACTTGGATTGAATTCCCATTATGACTCATTGGGTTATGAACCCAACTAGTACATATGAGGATGTGGGTTTGATCCCTAGCTTCACTCAGTGGGTTAAGGATCTGGTGTCACCATGAGCTGTGGTGTAGGTTGGGGATGTGGCCAGGCTCCCTCATTGCTGTGGCTGTAGTATAGTAGGCAGGCAGCTGCAGCTCTCATTTGACCCCTAGTCTAGGAACTTTCATATACCACAAGCAGAGTTCTAAAAAGCAAAAAAAAAAAAGAGGGAGAGAGAAAGAAAACATATGGCATCAAGTAGCAACTTAGAGACATACGGTCACAGAGACAGAAAGGGAACCATCTATACACATGAAAACACTGTCCTATCCAAACACTCTGAATAACGTTTGAAATGGATGGGAGTCAAGAATAAGTACTTCTACAATTTTTTCATTACATTCATCCTTCCTATTATGAAGGCTATATAGATAGCTATATATATGTATATATCAATTATATTCCTTTTTTCTACTTTTATTTTAAATAGCTAAACTATAATGTAATATAAATATAAATATTTATATATTTAATCAATTTAATTTAAATTTTATAACTTAGTAACACTAATGATAATATTTAATATTTAATCAATATAATTATATATTTAATTATATTTATTATAAATATCCTAGTTACAGCCAAGGACGATAGCTTACTTATGACAATCAAAGTACATAACATACTCTCTTTATCGTTCCCTTTCACACACATGGGCATAAACACATAAATGCACATTTAAGCACACAAACAATATACATTCCTAAAGTAGGTTAAAGGGATTAACACACATGGATACAGTTTACCGTACTTTGTCTTTGAGGTTTTCCAATGGCATTAATTGGTGTTTTTAGTCAGAATACTCTTTTTTAACAGTTTTATTGAGATATGATTTGCATATATAAATTTCACCTGTTTAAAGTATACAGTGCAATTACTTTCAGTATACTTACAAAAAGTGCAGCAATCTCATAATTTCATTTTAGAACATGTTCATCATCCCTTTTACCTGTTAGCAGTCACTCTTCATGCACAACCTGCCCTGTGGTGGCTGCTGTTGGTTCTTATTCGAGCAGTGCCTCAGAAGCAGCCCTGGTCTTTCATAGAGTTTGTTCCACCAAAACTCATCCTTAAACACATGGCAAGAGTCCACACAGATCCCACAGCCCTGTGGTATGGCTCAACAACAGGGTGTGATGAGGGCTGAGGGTGGGTCAGTTATCAGCTGTGACAACCAGAAGAGATCAGCACCTGAGCAGAGTGAGGGAAACAAGTGCAGGCACCTGCACAGGCAGTGCACCAGACAGCAGTTCAGCCCTTTACCTGCAGCCAACATGAGCTGAGAGCACAGAGATACCTCCTTGCTTTAGCACTACCCTACCCTGGGCAAGAATCCTGGTGTGGACAGAGTAGAAAACATGCACTTAAAGGGAATAGAGACAGCTTGGGCCTGGCCCTCAATGTTCTTAGTCCAGTAGCCTGGGATCATACCCCATCTCCAATGCGGGTGCTGAAGGACAATAAGTAGAGGAAAAGTCCCATTTCACACCCAATTCCAGATCTAGTCCTTTCCCCTCCAGCCCATACCCTGTGAAGGTGACAGCTGCCAGTGCACCCTGAGGGAAGCCATGGCTCGCATCCATGTCAAATCCAGCTCTCCTAACAAAGGCACTGGACACACACACTATGTAAAGGGACTCTCTCACATAAACACACCACCTTAAGATTACAGTAACTGATTCACCGAAACTCAGAGGGAGAGAAAGTTGACCAAAATTAAAAGGTACAGGAACTATACTTAATTGAAAGAACAAGAGAACCCCCCCCAAAAAATAAGTAATAAAACAGAAATAAAAAATTGACCAACTTAAGATTCAAAGCATCAGTAATAAAGATGTTAACTACATTACGGAAAAGAAAGGATGTACACAACAAAAATCTTCACACAGAACTAGAGTTCCTGATGTAGCACAGTGGGTTAATGACCCAACTTCTCTCTATTGCATTGTTGCTTTCAATCCCCAGCCTGGAACAGTGGGTTAAGGATCTGGAGTTGCTGCAGCTATGGTTTATGTAACAGATGCAGCTCAGATTCAATCCCTGGCATGGAACTTCCATATGCCACAAGTGTGGCCTAAAACAGGAAAAAGAAAAAAGAAATAAAGAATTCAGTAGCTGGGAGGGGGAGGGAGTGGGATGGACTGGGAGTATGGGGTTAGTAGATGCAAACTACTCCATTTGGAATGAAAAAACAATGAGATCCTGTAGTATAGCACAGGGAACTATGTCTAATCACTTGTGATGGAACATGATAGAGGATAATGTGAGAAAAAGAATGTGTATATATATATATATATATACATACACACATCTATATGTATGTATATGTATGACCAGGTCACTGTGCTGTATAGCAGAAATTCACAGAACATTGTAAATCAACTAAAATAAAAACTTTTAAAAAAGAAAACACTGAAAAAAAGAATTCAATAGCTGAAATAAAAAACACATTAGAAGGAATGAACAGCAAAATGAGTGATACAAAAGAATGAATAAATGATTTGGAATAAAGAATAATGGAAATCACTGAATCAGAGGAGTAAAAAGAAAAACAAATTTTTAAAAATGAAAACAATTTAATATTTCTTGGGGATAACATTAAGCATACCAATATTCACCTTATAAGGGTCCCAGAGGAAGAAAAGGGATGTTTATCAAAAATGTATTTGAGGAAATTATGGCTGAAAAATTCTCAAATATGAAGAGGAAAATAAATATCCAGGTATAGGAAACACAGATGGTCCCAAACATGATAAATTCAAACAGACCCAAACCAAGATATATTATAATTAAAATGACAAAAGTTAAAGAGATGATTCTAAAAGCAGCAAAAAACAAAACAAAACAAAACATAAACAAAAACCACAAAGAGTCATACACAAGGGAATCCCTATAAGGCTATCAGTTGACTTCTCTGCAGAAACTTTGCAGGCCAGAAGGGAGTGGCATGACATACTCAAGTGCTGAAAGGGAAAAACCTACAACCCAGGATACTCTACCCAGCAAGCATATTATTTAGAATAAAGGAGAGATAAAGAACTTCAAAGAGGTAAAAACTAAAAAAAAAAAAAAAATCATCAATACTAATCCTATCCTGAAAAAAATGTTAAGGGTCTTCTCTAAGTGGAAAAGAAGTAAGAATCTATAGAAAAGGGAATATCCTACTAAGAAAGGCAAATATATAGGAAGAGCTGAAGATCAATTACTTAAATAAGGCAGTACAAATATTAAGAGATGAAAAATTGTAAAAGCAACTATATCTACAATAAAGATTTAAGGAATAAACATGAAGATATAAAAATATGACATCAAAAACACAAAATATGGGGGAGGGGAATTAAAAAGGCAGATTTTCTAGAATGTGCCTGAACTTAAATGACCAACAGTTTAAAACAAGTATATGCAGTAACAGGCCAAAATATATGAACTCCATGGTAACCACAAATTAAAAACCTAACAAAAGATATACAAAAATTAAAAAGAAAGGAACACAGGAACACTATTAAAGAAAATTGTCACACCACAAGGGAAGAGACAAAGAAGAAGAAGAAGTGAACAAAGAAGTACAGAAACAATCAGAAGACAAGTAATAAAATTGTAGTAAGTATAGCATATCAATAATTACTTTAAATAGCAAAGGACTAAGTGCTCCAGTCAAAAGACATAGAATGGCTGGATAAGAAAACTATACCCTTTTATATGCTGTCTAGAAGAGACTCATTTCATAGCTAAGGATACCCACAGACTGAAAGTGAGGGTAAGGAAAATTCATGCAAACAGAAATGGCAAGAAAACAGGTGTAGCAAAATAGACTTTAAAACAATGGCTACCTCAAAAGACATAGAAGGCCCTTATATGATGATAAAGAGATCAATACAAGAAGAAGATATTACCATCATTAACACATGTACACCCAATAGGGTACACCTAAATATATAAAGCAAACACTAACAGACATAAAAGAAGAAATTAAAAATAACATAATTATAGTAGGAAACTTTAAAACTCCACTTACATCAATGGACAGACCATTCAGAGAGAAAATCAGTAAGGTGACAACGGGTTTAAATGACACAAAAGACCAGGTGGACTTATTTGATAGCTACAAAACATTCCATACAAAATAGCAAAATCCACATTCTTTTTAAGTACACATAGACTGTCCTCTATGAAAGATCACATGCTAGACTAACAAATCTCAACAATTTTAAGAGTACAGAAATTATATCAAGTGTGTTTTTCTGAGTACAACAGTATGAAACTAGAAATCAATTACAGCACATTACTAAACAATCAATGAGACAATTCAGAGGCAAAGTGGAAATCAGAAAATTACTTGAGACAAATGAAAAAGAAGACACAACACCTCCAAATCTGTGGGATGCAGCAAAAGTAATTCTAAGAGGGAAGCTTATTGTGACACAGGGCTTTCTCAGGAAACAAGAAAAATCTCAAAGAAACAACCTAACCTACCCCTAAATGAATTAGAAAAAGAACAAAAAAGAAAAGCCCAAAGTCAGCAGAAAGAAGGAAATAATAAAGATCACAGAGGAAATAAAAAAAAACAATAGAAAAGATCAATGAAACCAAGAGCTGCTTTTGTGTAAAGATAAACAAAATCGACAAACCTTCAGCTGGGCTCACCAAGAAGAAAAAAAACAGAAGAGTCATTTAAACAAGATAAGAATAAAAGAGGAGAAATAACAACTGATACCACAGACATACAAAAAATCCTAAGAGAATACTATAGTTATAAGCCAAAAAAATTGTACAATGTAGAAGAAACAGATTTCTAGAAACTTGAAAACTGCCAGGGCTGAATCAAGAAGACATTTTGAGGAGAATATAAATAGTACTAAAATTTAATTTTTAATAAAAATAAAAACACCCAGCCTTTTTTCCTCCTCTATTATGAACTGAATGTTTGTGTTCCCCCCAAATTCATTCTTAAAGACCTAACCTCCAAAATGATGGTATTTGGAGGTAAGACCTTTGAAAGCTTATTTGGTTGAGATGTAGTTATGAGGGTGGGGCCCCATGATAGTATTACTGCATACTTATTAGAACAGACCAGAAATTTCTCTCTTCCCATCATATGAGGCACAAGAAGAAGGCAGCCATCAGCCAGTCAGGAAAAGAGCTGTTACCAAGAACCTGACCATGCTCTCACCTGATCTCAGAATTCCAGCCTGCGTAATGTGAGGAAATACGTGTCTGTTGTTTAAGCCTGTCTACACATGCCAATAAATAAATAAATAAATAAATGAGGCAATAGGGAATATAAATTGTGATTGAAATTGAATATTCAGAAAATGTGAAGAGAACTAGAATTAACCAAAGGAATATGGATTGAATGCTTGGTAAAAGATTCTCAGTAAAATTTAAATAGCATAAAATTATTTTACCCTCTATATGGCTTAAAACACAATGACTAAAACTTACATATAATATTATAAATGTATTATATTGGTTTTCTTCTTTTAAAAATCAGTATCTAAAGAGTGGCAATGTAATCTTACTTTAAAATAGAACTCAATGGTATCAGGCTTGATGATTTTAAAATTAACATTGTTTTCGAAAAGAGTGTAGGAAGACAGAGGAGAGGTTCAAGAATGTGTAAGTACCCTATTTCTGTCATCTTTCAATGCAGTGAAATCCATAGATACTGTTGATAAATCAAGCAATAGCTTGTGACTTAATAAAACATAAACCACAAGAAGAAAGTAAAGTTATAAATAAATAAGTCTGAAATTGGAGAATGGAGAAAATACACTAAGTTGTGTGAGTTAAACTCCTCATGCTTTCCAAAAAAGGATATTTATTTTCTAGAGTAGATAAATTTAGAAATAGAGTAAATATACAAATAACATAAATAAGTATAACAAAAATATAAATAATATATATGTGATGATAACATAATATTATACATATTATATTATGTAATATGTAATAAACATACATATATATATATATAAAATACAAAGGAAGTAATGGTAAGTCCTTGGAGAACCAAAAAGAGAAGCTGTTGTGCTGTCTGCCTAAAGGGAATGGAGATTAGTCATAGGATGATCACTACTTTCTATTCTGTTTTGTTTTCTTAAAAAATAATTTATCATGTACATAATTTTGTAGAATTAAAAAATCAATGAAGTACATATTTTGGAGAAAGAAAAGCTCTAGCTCTATTTTATATGGACAGTAAGGGGTCAGGCTTAAGATATTACTATCAATTTTGTCATAAATAGGCAGTACAGTAAATATAAGTCCATGAAAAACATCTTTAGGTAGCCAGCTTTTTCAGTATGCCCAAAATGCATTCCTCAGTAACATTATTTCTGAAACTGATAAATATTAAGCAAAAGGCTCTTTACATTATTCCTGTGTTCATCATATTTCAACATATTTTTTAAATCACATGGTAATTCAGAGACATGGTTAAGATATTTAATGATGAATACACTTGAATTAATGCATTTTAAGTCATGTTTTGTTTGAAGAAGGCCTTCGCAGCTTGTTTATCCTTCTTTTCTGCATACTACTGATGCATATTCCTGATTTTGTACACATTTGGTTTTATGAGTAAAGTGAAATGCAAAACAGAAGTGGAAACTCAAAAGTCCAGCACCAAAGTGCAACATGTGAAGAAAAACTGACATAGAAAAGCACTTAGACTGACAAAGAACAAGAAGCAGAACCACCACAACAACAAAACACACACAGAAGGACTGATCAGAACAACTATACAAAACAGAGCTGGGTGGAGTCAGATAATGAAAGTAAAGCCAATGGAGGGTCAAACTAGACACAAAACTCAAGACAATATCTGACAGACAGTGATGAAAAAACAATAGGCTAAAAATAATAAGCATGATTTATAAACAGAATCATAAAAAATCAGCAATAAATATTGAACTATAATTGAAGACTAAAATCCAGAAACAGAAGTTAATGCTGTACAAAGGGGAAAGGAATTGAGGAGTCAAGAGTTAGGGAAAGATTTATGTCCTGATGCCAAATAGAGGGCATTACTGCCAGCTGAGGAATTATGGGGAACATAAACACAAAATTCAATATTGTTTATCTAATCTACATACATTAGTAGCCCTAATTCCATATGCACAAATTTAATCTTAATTGTGAGAAGATAAAATTTCCTCATTATAACATGCCTTGTAATCCCTTGATATTTAGTGTAAGTTTATTACAGCCTTCAAGACATAAGACTATAGAACACTTAAGATTTGGGGCTAAGATTTAAACATCTTAGCATTACCGAAACACCTACAAAATATCCTAGTTTTAAATATTCTTGTTGTCACTGTGTCACCATTTTCTTGAATTTATGGTTCAAGAGTGAAATTGAGCTCTATGATAATTAATTCTCTGACAGTTTTATACTGAAAGAGAAAGACCATAATGATGAACACTAATATAAATGTTGACATTTAACAAAATGCTGTAAAAGAAAATTTTATTGTACTACAGTGGCTACTTACCAATTGGTTTCTTAATAACCCAAAAAGAATAAATGGACCTAACAAAAGTTCATAAATTACTCTTAGAGAATAGCTTCCATGGATATATCTTCCTTTTAAAGATGACGAAATTGCTCAACTGCTATCCTTGGCTTCCCATGGATCATGAAAAATCATGAATTCAAGTTTCTCAAGCCCTTTATCCTTGAGTCAAAGGAAATTGAACAGATTCTTGAAGTCATTATTACTTGCTCATTGTTAAGTTAAAACATATTCAAAATATTAACAGAGTTTACCTCAGGTAAAACAGAAGATAAATGTATCTGCAGAGTCTGTAATATTAAAAATGCTATCAAGTCATTTAAAAATGCAACACTGGATTTAAATATATTATTTTTCAAGCTTAGAATAAAAACCTAATTGCAGAGCATTTATTTTTGTTTAAAATGTAATAACGTCAAAATGTTTCCTTAGATGTGTTGACCTACAAAATTCTCTCGTCATGTGGTGATGTTCATTAGCTGTAAACATTAAGTCTATAGTAAATAATGCATTTCTGCAGTTATTTTTAAAAGACATCCTAATAAAGCCTAAAAGAATTACTCTACCTGCACCTTGCACTACAGCAAAACATGCAATTAAAATTACCACTAAATAGTAATAACATCTTTATAAAGATGGTTTGATAAATTCAGGTCAAGAACACGAGCTAGAAGAGCATTCCACTCGGTTTTGCTAGCAGCCTTTTCAAACATTCCTTGCTATAGAAAGACAATAGCTGAAAGAAAAGGAGGGAAACAAAGATTCTTTGTAAATATTGGTGCTTAACTCTGTCAGGCAGATGACTACTGACCCTGAGTACTCTGTAATACCCCTGTTCAACACTCTGCCTCTTATGTAGCCTTGTCAGGTTGTAAAATCAAAGGTTCTCTAGGGCTGCTCTGAACGTAAGTTTCTGTGCTCTTTTGTACAGACTGAATACCATGCTAGTATTTTTTTTTTTTTTTGGCTATCTATTCATTTTTAGTTTGTCTTTTTCCCTCTACTTAAAGTGCCACAATATAGGTTGCAGGAGAAATATCTGTGCTATCATTTTTATACTTTCCAAAATTTTAAGAGCCACAGTTTATTATCATTCTAATTTTTTCTTCACGTAACATAGCTAAGGCAGCTTCGGTATTTTGAAATATGTTTTTACGGAAATCAACATGATTAACATAGAACTATGTCTGGGGAGGATGAGTGTTACAGGGTTATTATTCATGCTCGTTTTTAAAATAATTTATCTACTTTTCACAGTTTCTTTTTCTGAAGGGTGACCTAAGGATTAAACAAATTATTTCTCCCATCTTCTGCTTGGTACTGATGTTCAGTTTCAGATGTTATAAAATCAGTGCTGACTATGAGTAAGTTATTCATTATACAGTTTCTCATGAAGTGTGGACATGACATGAATAATAAATATCCTAGCCCTTTAATTAGGTTCATCTCAGACTCATAATAAAACCCTACATTGTCTCTTTAATCCAGTGGAATTTTACTAAAGTCAAATTAAGACACATAAGAGCACATTCTTCAAGTGTGATTCATAATCCTTAGGAAATGACTGTAATTGATTTACAACAAACCAGCTGTACTGAGAACTCAGCAGCCCCAGGTGATCTTAACAGTTGTGCTTGAATAAACCTGTGTGCACAACACACTATTCTGAAATTTTTTATTGTCAGATTGTTTAATTCACAGATGAAACACGTGGTTAATGGAGAACTTTTAGCAAAAAGTACTGGAGAATGATCTTGCTTAGGTAAACATTTATTTAAACATATTAATAAAAATGTCAGGCACATTTAAAAATCACATAAAGAATTTATAAAGCTACCATGTGTTTCTAAAATGGAAGGATGTTTTTCCCTTTCCTTTTTTAGATCCTAATTTGTTCAAGCTTTCTTTTTTTCATAAAATCCTGGCATATGCAGTGTACAGTATCTGAAAATGATAAAGTATGCCTCTCCAGCACAGCCTTGTCGATTACATGTGCCTTGTTTCATTAGCTACAGCTAATTATTAGCCATCGTGTTCAAGGCTATGAATTTAAATTGAGTAAAATGAGTGGTCATTTTTTATGATTTCCTTCTAGTCATTTCAAATTCATCAGACTATTTTTATTACATGTGAAAATACTAAAAGTATAATAATCCAAATCTTTCACCGCCTTATTCAGCAATTGAAAAGAGTGCGTATTGAAGGTGACAGAGATAGATGGGATTAACTCCATTTTTTTTTTTTTTTTTTTGCTTGACAGCTTTTGCCCACAACATATGTTCAGTGCTATCAGGGTTATTAGAGAGAACACAAACTAATCAGATGGACAAATTCACAAACAGTGCCTAGAACACATGGTGGCCGCCCAGTGTTAACAAGGAATTTCCGAATCACTTGCAAACATGGTCAAATAATGTGAGGATTTGTCATTTCGATTGTGGTTCTTAAAACCATGATTAGAATAACTGTGTTGTCTATGCAGCTGCTGGACTGGAAGGTAAGATGTTGGGACATGACCTTATTTGCTGTTGCGTTATGAAAAGGGAGAAAAATTATAGGCTCTCCACATTCTGATATTGATCCAACCATCTAGGTTTTTAACTTTTAAAAATAATTTGTAGTTGACGTTTATTCTTGAGACTAAATTTCTCAAGGGGAATTATTATTAGACACCATCTTTTTTTTTTTTTTTTTTTTTTTTTTGCTTTTAAGGGCTGTACCCATGGCACTTGGATATTCCCAGACTAGGGGTCGATTGGAGCTATAGCTGCCAGCCACAGCCACAGCAATTAGGAATCCAGGCTGTGTCTGCAAACTACACCACAGCTCACAGTAATGTCAGATCCCCAACCCACTGAGCAAGGCCAGGGATCAAACCAGCCTCCTATGGATACTGTTCACATTCATTTCTGCTGTGCCATGATGGGAGCTCCCTAGTAGACACCAACTTTATTCAAAAGTTTGAAACTAGTAAGGCTAGTAAACAGCCATCCTCACATTAAGTTCTTCCTCTACTAAGAGAAAATGTTAACTAAATATGTTTGCAAAGGTCATTCAGGAATTCTAAGATAATGTGATAATTTTGCTCATTTAATTTTCATTTAATTTACCTGAAAACTACCAATAGTTTCCCATTCAGCAGCACATCTAGGAATATGTAGGTCTTTGTATTCTTATTTTTTTTATTTTTAATCTATCACATATTTTCTGTATATATGTCACTGGAAGAGGTCTGCTGGACAACTAGCTGGAGAACATTACACTTGGAAAGAAAACAGAATGGAAAAATTACAGCTACATATTGAGTTAAATAAAGGGATTTAGGAATTATTAGGAGAATGATGTTGGGGAAAAAAAAAAAAAAAACCTCAGAATTGTGGTATTTCCGGGTAAAGAGACGTATCAAGAAACTAAAACCGACCGCAAGAGAAGAGCCACAGAGAAAGCCATCTGGGCTTAGCATTTATTCCAGGGACTTCCCTTAGCTTTTAAAACAGGAGATTTCTCCATTAAAACTTGGATTTTGGGGTTTGTGGCTTTTCCCCACATCCTTTTTTCCTCCACTGAATCCTCTTCCTTCCATCAGTTTATCACACACAAGGTCAAAGGTAATCATTACTGAATTATGCAAGAACTCATAGAAATTAGAATTAGATGAATTTAAAGTTAAAATAGATCCTCCCATGTTACTCTGTTAGCTTGGGAAAGGTTTAAAGTACTTGGCAGTCCTTTGCAAGTGAAATAGAACACTGCTCAGAAGTGTATGCTTTGGAGACACAGGTGCTGTTTAGAATATTGATTGTGATACTTTGTAAATGTGTGAATTTGGACAAGTCATTTAACTTTAATGGGCCTCAATTTTCTCATCAGGAAAACAAAGATAATAATACCTATTAACTAGGGTTAAGAGGATTACAACAAAACCCATTTTGGCAAAGTATTTAATAGAGCAGCTGACACACAGAAGTACTGTGTAAGTTGCATCTTTTACATTTATCTTGTTACTTGGATTTTGAATTTTCCGGCCAGCCTCTAGGCTCCAATCTTGCGGGAAACTAGTGCTGTTAGTTCTCTTTTTTTCTAAGGACTTGGCTAAGTTCCTCTCTTTTTTTTCCTCATTCAAAAATGGTGCTTTTTTTCCTGCCCTTAACAGTGCTTCACTTTGACCACGACTTGAATCTGTATTCTGTCTTTCACCTGAACAGAGACCTGCTTCAGCTTCTTACCATTTCCCCCGAGCTCTGTACCCCGTATTAATATAACTGCATTTAAGCGCATTCTTCTCCATCGCAGAGAAGAGGCATCTCCCTCCTGCTGGTTCACAGTTACTTTCACAAACTCTGATGGATCTCACTTTATCCTATTTCAATAATTATCTTCCTCCTTCCATTTATCTTTTCCCCTTCATTCTTCTTTCTCCAGATTTTATCCCCACCAATTTATAAATATGTTTCAGAGTATGTTATCTTAAGAAAAAAAATCTTCCTTCAACCCTAAGCCTTTCTCCGGGCTCCTTTATTCTTATCTAAGAGTCTTGAAAACGACCACCCTTTGTCCCTATTTTCTCACTTTTACTCTTCTACTAAATACAAAATCTTGTTACTGACCCCCACCTCTCAATTAAAAAATGTTCCTTCCCTGGTCAGCAGTGATTTCTTTCTTGTAAAGACGAATAAGCACTTGTCAGATTTATTTGCAGCATCTGAAAATGTGGATCATCTTCTCCTGGGATTCTCCTCTCTGAGTTTCTAACAGCACCACCTTCTCATCCTCCTTCTACCTCTCCAACTCCTGACTGAAATCCATGAGACCCTTTTCATACGCCTGTTTCTGCAGAGTCATTATTCTACCTTCACTTCTCTTTCATTCAACAAACGCACATGGGTTAGTCCGACATACATCCACAGTAATCCTTATGTCTCCAGCCCGGCATTTTATTCCATCTACTGGCCCATATAATCACTCCCTGAAAAGACTACTTGGACAGCATTTCAAATATAATCTGGCCAGAACAACATTATGCATACCCCTCCACCCCTGCTCAATAACTCACGAAATTTACTTCTGTCTTGGAGGCTCCTACCATCATATGGCCAGTTTACCAAGGAATCTAAAGGTCATTTTACATTTCTCACTTCCCCCTACATTCACTCCATTTCAACATTTTGTCGATTCTGCCTTTGATATACCTAACGATGCACTTCCCTTCTCTGCTATTCCTGCCTTGGCTTTATGTTAGAGCCTCATCTTTTCTTACCTAGATTCCCTATTTATCTTTCCTTCTTCTCATCTTCCTTTCTTCTCTTCCAAGTCCACTTCCTGTACGGCCACAAAAGTGATTTTTTTAAAGTATAAATCAAGATTATATCATTCTCTTAAATCATTCCAAGTCTTTCTATTGCCTTCAGGATAACTTTCTACTATAGCTCTTACTGCTCTGTATTTTATGTACTTGTGTCTTACCCCCTAGATTGAATCTCCAATCTAGATTCTCTAAGAGGGAAACATGAGATGCACTTTATCTGCAGCACAGGTCCCCTCACCTGATGCATATTTGGCACTCTATGATCAGTATTTAAAACACTAGCTAAGTAGCTCAGTTAATGTTCCTCAATCTCATCTCCACCATTATTTCTTCTTAGGAGCTTCACTGAGTCAATCTGTTGAGATGTGCATAGTGGAGTCTTTTCTCTCCATCTTTGCCTTTCCTATTTTCCTTTCTTACCCTTGTTTTTCAGGTTTCTTCCAACAGGTAATTTATCTAAATATATGCATTACAGAAATCACAAACTCTTCTTTCTGTGAGTCCTGATTTTGACATTCCTTACTGAGCCCTAGTTTTACTCATGACAGGTGCTTAGCTCTTCAAAATATTAGTACATTGGTAGCACAAGCTGTTTGTCTTGAAGACTGCATTCATCTCAAATACATCCATCACATCTCTTTCAAGAAGTTACCAAGTTAAATGCCCTAGAAAATATTACATTGAATTGATATACTGTTGGGAAACTATAGCACTGATTTCTCTTAAAATATAAGATGTAACCAAGGCCTAACTACACATATTTCTTTCCCTTTTGGAAGTTATATCTAAGTCTATGCAAACTATTTAGAAAGAAGGGTGTCTGCTAGAGGTCAGAGCCATTCAAAAATACTCTTTATACTCACAAATAAGTTTAATTCTAAGTGAAAATATAAATATACCACGAATACGGAATCAAAGGATACAAATTTAATGTACACATTTCACAGAATGGGAAATCACAGAGGCCTTATCCTAACTGTGTATAGAAACTATTTTTGTAGCATTGTTTTTAAAAAAGACACTGCTTTAGGGCAATGATAACAAAGCATTAACATTTATAAATGTCATATACTGGATAGCTAGTATAATTTCAAAGTTCTGTGTACATTTTAATCTCAAAAGATCACCATTTTCCCTTGGAGTCAAACTTAATTAGAAGGTCTTTAAGTTAATCAGGTTTAAATACACCAGGAGAGTTTCCAAATATGATTATACCAGTGATGTGTATGGCCAAAATGAATTTTAAGCTGAATTACCACCAAAATATTTTTTCTTATAAAACTGAATTGAGGACCACTGCTTCAACTGAGACTGTAGTCAAGAATGACTTTCCAAAGTGACCTCAGCAGGATGGCTGAATAACAAATTCCTCATTTGTATTCGCCCCTTAATAATAATTTGGCATCCATCCACAGACAAAAGGGCATTTGAGGGAACTACAGGATAAAACACCATATGTCAAAGGACCTGGGACGTGTCTCATTCACCCACGTATTGGACAGGCATACAGACCTTAATCCTGGTGACAGACACTGGCCTATAAGCCAGCTCCAGCCCTTTTTGGCAGTGATCTGGGAGCCTCCAGAGAACACCACTTTAGACAATCACCCACAGACAAGTAAGGCCTTAGGGAAGTCCAAGTTTCCAGTGGAGAAGTTCCAGCATAAAACTGCAATAAAAGAATGGAAGTTTGGATGCACTGGAGAGGTTTGTAAAAAGAATAGTTTGACTTCGTGCCTGTCGGTTCCCCTCAAGGTAGCACAGTTGAATGCCAAGAAAGATTTTCTTAGGCTGTGATTTCTCCCATGGGGGGCGGTGAGTGAGAATATATGAGTGAGTATCTAGCTTCTCTAGCTGTGCTGGACTTTGCCAAAGAGACCTATTTCTCACTCCCCCATCCAGAGTACTGAGTCATAAGTTACATGATTGAGGAGCAGGAAAAGCCTGGGAGATGGGACTCTCAGAGCAGGCTAAAGGAATGCAGACCCTAATAACTGTACTGAGGACTCTTCGAGAAGCCCTTTCACAAGTCACCGGGGTCGCCATCAGTGCAGATTCCCCCAACTGGCCCGCAGGCACCCCAGCACTCTGAGTATCTCAAGTACAAACACCCTAACCCTGTGGCTGGCTCACTGTGTGCACCCTCAGTGGGAACAAGAGCCATCTTTAGCACACAGATGGCCAGTGGGGAGACCAAATTTGTAAGCCAAGGAGGGACCACAAATTCGAGCTTTAGCTTCACCCTTGGAAAAGCAAAAAGGATGCTCTCAGCACCCAGCTTGATACAACGAAGTATTCAGACAAGGCATACAATCTTAAGAATTCAACCACGAAAGGGAGTGAGAAGTGTGGAGCAGGTATAAAGGATGTGAGAAAGCCTCAGTATCTCTAGCAAGATTGATGAAATATATTTCTCTTCCAGAGTCAGTTAGTAAGGCCTGGAAGAGGTGACCGCCACTACTTAGGAATAAATTTAATCAAAAAAGTGAAGGACATGTACACTGAAAATGATAAGGCTTGGACGAAAGATATGGAAGAAGGCCCCAAAAATGGAGTTCACAGGTTGGAAGAATTCATACTGTTAAAATGTCCATACTGCCCAAAGCCATCTATAGATTCTATGCAATCCCTGCCAAAATCCCAATGTCATTTTTCACAGAAATAGATAATGCTGTCATAAAATTTGTGTGGAACCACAAAAGAGCCCACATAAGCCAAAACAATCCCGAAAATGAAAAATAAAGCTGGATATACCACATTTCCTAACTTCAAAACATACTACAAAGGTACCTATGTTCATAAAAATAGCAGAGTACTGGAATAAAATAGATATATAGACATCAGGAGCCCAGAAACAAACTGCCATACATGCAGTCAACAAATATTTGACAATGGAGTCTAAAATACCCTCTGGGGAAAAGATAATCTCTTCAATGAAGAGTGCTGGGAAAATTGAGTGATACAACACAGAAGAATAAAATGACCTTTGTCTTATACTACACACAAAATTTTCTTGAAATGGGTTAAAAATTTAAACATAAGACCTGAAACTACACAACTAGAAGGAAACATAGAGTAAATCTCCTTGACATTGGTCTTGGCAAAAATGTTTTCATATGACACCAAAAATATAAGCAACAAAAGGAAAAATAACTAAGTGGGACAAATCAAATGAAAAAGCTTCTAAACAACAAAAGAAACATTCAATATAATGAAAAAGCAATCTATAGAATGGGAGAACGTTTTCATATCATATATCTAATAAGGAGTTAATATTCCAAATATATATATGTAAGGAATTCACACACTTGAATAGCAAAAAAAAAAAAAAAAAAAAAAGAAGAAAAAAAAAAGCCAAACAATCCAATTTAAAAATAGGCAGAAAAACTAAATAAGCTTTTTCTTCCAAAGAAGACAAAGTAACAAGTTTGAGAAGAGATGTTCAATATCACTAGTTATTAGAAAAGTGCAAATCAAAACCACAATGAGATATTATCTCACATCCTGTCAAAATGGCTATGATGAAAAAGACAGGAAATAACAAGTGTTGGTGAGAATATGGAAAAAGGGAACAGTTTTACACTTTTGTTAGGAATGCAAATTTGTGTAGCCACTATTGAAAACAGTATGGTGGTTTCTCAAAACATTAAAAATAAAACTGCATGTAATCCAGTTAATTCCATTTCTTCATATAAACATACAGAAAATGAAATTAGGACCTCAAAGGGATACCTGCATTCCCATGTTCACTTTGGCATTATTCACTACAATCAAGATATGGAAACAGCCATATAGTATCCACCTACAGGTGAATAGATAAAAAAGAATGGTATACACACATACATACCCACATACCCACACACACACATACGTAAACACACAGTGGGATATTAGTCAGTCATTAGAAAGAATAAAATTATGCCATTTGCTACAACATGGATAGACCTCAAAAGTATAATGCTAAGTGAAGTAAGTCAGTCATATAAAGAAAAATACTCTATAATATCATATATGTATGGAATATAAAAAAGATGAACTCATAGAAAGAGAGTAGGAAGGAAATGGAAGAGTACTCGTCAAAGGGTACAAAGGTCAGTTACAAGAAAAATAAGTTCCAGGGATTTAATCGACAACAGGATGACTAAGGTTAACAATACCATATTAAATATGTGAAAGTTGCTAAAAGGGTAGATGTTACATTTTCTCACTTTAAATAAAAAACGGTAATTACGTGAAATGATGGAGGGGTTAACTACACCTAGTATGACAATCATTTTACACTTTCCTTAAAAAGACACATGCACCCACATGTTCACTGCATCTCTATTCACAATAGCCAAGACATGGAAACAAACCAAATGTCCACTGACAGATGATTGGATGAGGAAGATGTGGTATATATACACAATGGAATACTACTCAGCCATAAAAAAGAATGAAATAATGCCATTTGCAGCAACATGGATGGAACTAGAGACTCTCATCCTGAGTGAAGTCAGTCAGAAAGAGAAAGACAAATACCGTATGATATCACTTATATCTGGAATCTAATATAAGGCACAAATGACCCTTTCCACAGAAAAGAAAATCATGGACTTGGAGAATAGACTTGTGGTTGCCAAGGGGGAGGGAGTGGAGTGTTGGGGAGCTTGGGATTAACAGACATAAACTACTGCCTTTGGAACGGATTAGCAATGAGATCCTGCTGTGTAGCACTGGGAACTATGTCTAGTCACTGAGGATGGAGCATGATAACGTGAGAAAAAAGAATGTGTACATGTATGTGTAACTGGGTTACCATGCTATACAGTGGGAAAAAAATTATATTGGGGAAATAACTATTAAAAAAATAATAATAAAAAAAGGAAAAAAATTTATTTATTGTGTACTCTTTAGGTTGTTTAACCTTTAAACTTTCTGAAATCTAGTTTACTCATCTATAAAATGAGCTTAAGAAACTTCCAAATGTACATGGCTTTTGTAAGATATCATTGAGATAATTCACATAACACTTTTAGCACTATGCATTAATATAGTATTTAATAAATGTTAATTATCATTATTATACAACATGCATATTTGTGTTATGTATTACCTGTTTTATATTACATGTATATAATATATACTATATTAAATATATGTTTCTGACCAAATAGTCCTCAAATTTTTTCCGAATAGGGGGATTGTGGATAGTTTTAACATTTATTCCTGCATTTTCCTTGAGTGGATTAATATAACTTCTATAATACGAAAAAAATAAAAGTGCATAGGTCAGGTCAGGCTAGAGATTGTTAGCAGGAATATCCAAATCCTGAAATCTCAGTTGCTTACTTCTCACATCTGTGGGTGGCTCTCCAGGGAAGCACGTGCCAAGCAGTGATGAGAGTCTGTTTACATCGTGAGGTTGCTCTCTAGCTCTCCATCAGGGGGAAGTAAGCTGGAGGGCTCTCTGTGGCTTTTACTGCCTTAGCCTAGAGGTCACACATGCCCCTTCTACTCTTAGTCCACTGGTCAAATGGATCATTTTGTTCTTCCCATCTGCAAGAGCGCTGGAGCATGTGGATTGTGGTAAGGATTACACATCTCTCCCACAAACAGGGACAACTAAATGAAAAGTAAATGAATAAATTCTGCTACATTCAGAGATGTTTTTCACGAGTTCACTTGGCAATTTTTGTTCACCTAATATTTCAAAAGAGAGTACAAGTTACAACATCTCTAACTTTTTCCCTAGACAGGCTTTCCTTAATAGCTATGACTGAAGAACACTGAGTTAAACTGGTCCCCATGAGAGACTTCAAGTCAATAAACATCTCTGGCCTCAATGTCTTTATTTGAAAAATAAGTTACTTGAATTCTTTCTAAATGTCCAATCCAGCTAAAAACACTCTGCCTTCTTAAACCAACACTCCTATCAGCTGATAGGTTTTTTTTTTTTTTCTCTAAATCTAACTTAAATTTATTTAAGCAAACACATCTTTTCCCTAGTAACATTAGGGCCAGAAACCTAAATTAAATGCCATGTGATAATTATTTTGGCAGCTTTCTTATAGAATTCTATAAAATAAAGTCATAAATATAATCACAAGATGAATTACAATTCCACATCAGCTTAGCTCTTTTTGGCAAGTCAAGCCTCTCAGAGCACCTGTGTGGCTAAAATGGGGTGAAATTTATACTTTTAAGTAGGTGATGCTTACAACTACCTCCAAGGTAAGTACGGTTGTCCTCACTCTAAAGATAAGGGGATGAAACTTACCCATATCCACAGTTAATAAATGATCCAACTAGGGTTAGAACCAATTCACGTACTCAAACCAGGCTTATAATGTATTTGTACTCAATCTTCCCAGGATAAAGTTGAGGCTTCAGGGGAAGCAACCTTCTACCTTTACTCTCTTAGGGTTATTTTTGGCTCGGCCTAAGAAGTAAATGGATTTACGATAGATCAAAAGGAAAAAGCATGCAAATTTACCTAATGCTAGTTTCACTTGCCTTAGGAGCCTTCATTAGCAATGAAGACCCAAAGAAATGATAAAACCTACTTGCTTCAATGTTAAGTTGCACCAAGAGGGGTTACTGTGGAAAAGTGACTAAATTATGTGGAGAAGAAAGATCAGAATTATTTTAACAAAATCTGTTTGTACAGAATGCTCTCATCTCATCCTCTCATCCTTGATGACAAGTCTGTTACTTGCTTTCTGGTATAAGGAGGACATCTTTCAAATAGGAATTTCATCCCATGCTTTTAAGAAAGAAAAAAAGGACGGTCAGTGTACTTCTTCTATTTGCTGTTTTGCTGTTAATGTGCCTTTAAGTCAAAACAGTCTATATGCCAAAGTGGCATATTTGGGGATGGCATGTTCTGAACTCCTTCAAGCCAAGTCACAACAGCAATATTGCTGTTTCATTTCAATTAAAACAGATCTGGGAACTTCCCTAACTGTTCTGGGAAGCACTAGGTCATGCTACTCTAGACAGTCTTATTCAGAAGCATGGGAGTAGCTGAAAAGCGTAATGGTAACAAGGCCTGCACCTCCAGGTTATTATTATTTTTTTTTAGCAAATACACCATTATTTAAAACGCAGTATTTTATATGCCTTCTCCAAGAACATAGACCATATTTACATCACTCACTGATCTTATAAGCTACCAGTGCTTCGCTTCTTAAGGCCCATTAAAGGAATGAAATCATTCAGGCTTTCTTCCATATTTTCCCAGCAGAACATAGTAAAATTTCTGGTAAACAACTGAACTTTTACGTAACAAATCCTAAATAGCTTTCTAATGTGAACTGTATGACTTTTGTCACTAAAGGCAGAGAGAGAAAAATTAAAACCATGGGGCATCATTCAAAGTTGTGCTGTTCCTAAAAAACAAAACAAAACAAAAAAAACAAAAAAGGCATCCAATAATTAAATGGAAAATATCCTCCTATGAGAGAAAGTAAATTAGAACATTGGCGAGATTTTTATGTTACACAATTATGGGATGTCACATATCATTATTTGTTTGTTTATTTATTTATTTGCTTTTTAGGGCCACACCCGCAGCACATGGAGGTTCCCAGGCTATGGGTCTAATCCGAGCTACAGCAGCTAGACTATGCCACAGCCACAGGAACACCAGATCCGAGCTACATCTGTGACCTACCCCACAGCTCATGGCAATGCCGGATCCTTAACCCACTGAGCGAGGCCAGGGATAGAACCCGCAACCTCAGTCGGATTCGTTCCCACTGCACCATGACGGGAACTCCACATATCACCGTTTCTGAATGCTAAAAAATCATACTACTAGATATCTCACTTTACATTTGGATAGAACCACTAATGTTAACATTATAACACAGTTCTCGGTATATGTGTGGTAGGTATGAAGTACTTGACAAACATTGTCTTAAGTACTTTCAAAAGCCCAAGCTGTGACTTCTTGTCGTGGCGCAGCAGAAACAAATCTGACTAGGAACCATGAGGTTTAGGGTTTGATCCCTGGCCTCGCTAGGTGGGTTAAGGATCTGGCGTTGCCAAGACCTGTGGTGTAGGTCATAGACGTGGCTCGGATCTGGGGTGGCTGTGGCCAGCAGCTACAGCTCCGATTAGACCCCTAGCCTGTGAAGCCCCGTATGCTGAAGTGCAGCCCTAAAAAGACAAAAGACAAAAAAAAAAAAAAAAAGCCCAAGCTATGGAAGAAGACATTTTTTTTTAAGCTAACAGCTGTATTGAGTCATGCTACAGACTAGGAAATGTGCACTGTAATCAATAAAGTAGTTATGTGATAACAAAGCCAGGTGTTGTCCAATGAATAATACATGACTGTGTCTGAATGTCAATCCTTTCACTGCTCTACTGTTTTAGTAACAATATACACCTTCTGATATTATTTTAGTATTGAATACATGGTAAAATTAAGAAAAAAACCAAAGCCAATTAATATATACTTTTTAGGTACTGTGTATAACAAAAACAACAAAAACAAAGATGGTGAGTCAGTGCAGAAGTATGAAGCCACCAAGCAGAATGGTACATGTAAGAGTTTGTGAAGGGAGTATTAAATGATGAAGGCATTTCGGCATGATGGCGATCATTCTGGTGAGCACAATTTCCACAATATCAGTTGGCTTGCTCAAGTGATAAGGCTCAGCAACACAATGAAATCTTTAAAAATTTCGATGTATGACTTAAAGGCTAAAAGAGAAAAACTTTATTTGATATGTAATAAAGTTTCTTAAGAAAGAAGAGTTGTGATACAAATGCTTCAATCATCTAGGATTTGACTCCAGATTTAAGTGATCTTCTCAACTTAGTGAAAGAAATCAACAATCGTTTGGGGCGATACACAAACTACACTCAGCGCATAAAGAAATATGCTTCTAAGCTTTCTATAACCGAGGTGTAAACTGATGATAAAATTGCTTCTGTCTCTCAAGTTAATAACATTTTAACCTTCCATATTTTTAATATACTATGTAAACTGTCTTGGTATCTTCTGTGTGGACTCTCTCTATAACTTCAGATTAATGTTTGATCTGAAAATATGCAGAACTTCCTTACAGAGGCACGAGCACTTGCTGACATTCTCAATGGTCTATAAAAATGAATGATCATTTTCTAACTTAAGAGAAATAACTTCAGAAAAAAACATCTGGATCTGGGACTGACTCGAGCCATATATCACTGAGCAGAAATAGATACAGCAGTGGCAGTTTGTAGACAATTTCATCCTTCTTTCTCATTTATTACGTTTAAAGATTTTATTATATTATATAAACCTTTGTTTTTCTCTGGGCTTTATGTAAAGCTGCTAGTCCCCATATACACTAACAGCCCAGATTTTGAGGAAAAGAGAAATGAAGATAGTTTGGCTAAAGCACCACATGTTTCTCTGAGCACCTTAAAAAAAAAAAAAAAGTTATTTTTAACAGAATGTAGTTAAATGCCCTTTCTAATCCATTACCCTGGTGACTAACTTTCCACATTTACAGTGTTTACTCAATTCCCCAAGCTAGAGATTACAAATTCTCTTAGACTTTTCTTGAAATTTCCATTCACCTCCTGACAAGCTGAAGACAGTAATCAGAATCTGATTAATGTTTCCTCAGGGGGAAAAACTAAGGAGAGCCCGCTGATCCACGCTGGCAGAATCAATCCTTTTGAGAAGATAACTCGGGTTTGAAAAGAAAAGAGGAAATAGCAAAATCTTTCTTTTCAGCCTATGAAGCAATTCCTCCCTATTAATTAGCCCCACGTATGTTCGATTGACTCTTTTAAAGTCGTGTGGATAAATATGAATTATTTTAATGAGGAGGAGGAATCCTTTCACGAAACCAACCATTTCTAATTTGGTAAACATTTTTCCATAGGAAACAAATCAAATCATCCTCACATTACCTAACAACTCAAACAGCAGCGCTGGACATCTTTTTATTAATAATCTGAGTGTATCAAAGGCCTCTTCAGGCTGCTGGTGGAGTAACATTTTGTGGCTCTAGCTTTCATTCTTCTCCAGATGGGAAAGCGAATTCGACTGTTTACGTAAGCCAACGCCAGGGAAGCGCTTATCTCATCACATTACTTTTTATTCCGAGGTCTCACCAAATGGACCCAGAGATGTTTTACAAGAAAAAGGAATTCAACCGAAGCATCCTGTGATGACTCCGAATGGAGAGACAAAAACATACACATACAAACATCAAATAATCAACTACAATGGATCAACAAAACATCTATGATTTGAAAGAATAAGCTTCCATTAGAACTGGTTAGGTATAGACAACCTTCTTCTCTAGCAAGAAAAGAATATCTTGTTCTATTACTTAAAAAAAAAAAAAAAAAAAAGACCAAAGAAACCAAAAAGAAAAAGCTGAACCAAAATCATTTTCTTTATCTGGCTTTCTTCTAACAGTCAAAACAAGGTGAAATTCTATTCAAAATGAGATTGCTTTTCCTCCCAACACGGAGGGATTTCTTGCTCTTTTTTTCCAACTCTTTACAGGGCACTGAATGTGGGCCACCTCCCAGCTTCTGCTTGCTGTGCTCAGGCCTTTTGACCCCACACAAATCCAAAGTTAGGCCATCAGTCTGGACAGAGACTAAATTCTGACTCCAACCACACAATGAGATTCCCCATTGCTTTATTCAACCTCAGTGCATCCTATCTGGCTCTTCTCAGGGCTATATTCTCTCAGATCAACATAATTTATTTCCAGGACTTTTTTTTTTTTTTCTTAACCCTCTTTCCTCAAGGCTTCCACACATGGTGACCTTCATTCATTACTTATTCTTTTCTAAGCCCACCCTCAGAAGAAAGTGACAATAGACTCCCCCAAAGTTCCAATGGTGAGATTGGACAGAAGAAAAGAAACAGCCAGGCCACTGGGGTCGATCAAGCTCAGCTCTTCCAGCCAGTGCAATATTCACAGGACAAAGGGAATGTAAGTCTCTTGCTAAGAGCAGGCGCTGCTTCCCTCAGGCATTTTGGCCAAAAAATGAAGAAACAGACTCTGAAGAACCTTTGTGGAGAGGAGGAAGTGAGCAAAGTCTCTCGCATGGGTGTTATCCACAGACTTCATGGCAATTGATTTGGCTTTGTTCCTGAAAAAAACTTTCAGCAGAGCAGACAACACGAAGCTTTTGGTGTTTTCTTTGTTCAAGGTTAACTTTTTACAAGTCTGATTTCCTCCCACGCACCCAGCTCTGCCCAGAGCTTTGGCATATAAAGCATTCTACGGCAAAATAAAATGAAATGAAATAAAGCTGCTATTGTCTGCTCCCAAGTTTGTCCTATTGGCATTTTAAAGTCATATTCAACTCTCCTATAGACGTAATTTTCCATCAGTTATTCTGCCCCAGGGTAGAACACCAAGTGCAGAAGGGAGGAAGGGGAGAGAAGCCTGCCCAGAATCACCTCTCTACTAATATCTGTCAAGGTTCATTTATGAACAATCCCTTCCTCCCTATGCTGCAAGGACTTTTTTTTTTCCTCCTTCTGCAGACCTGACATGAAGCCAAAAACTCCCAGTGAGGAAATATTTTCACTTAACTGTGCAAAGGTCAGACAAAAATGTGGTAAGGGCATTTTATTTTTCAACGCATATTAATCTCAGTTGTCCTCTCCCGCAGAGCTTTTTGAAAAGCAGGGGAAGCCAGTGCAGCACCTTAATGCAGATTCCTGGCAGGCACAGTTCAAGGTTCTGTGAGGCTGCAATGCCACGGGTGGTTAAGGGCGGAATCACACAGCTCAGAGAACTCGGACAGCTGTCCTCCTGCAGTGTCTTCTCAGTCTTTTAGTGGAAGTGATTAAGTGGTTAATTTTAAGTAACGAGCTATATCTATCTTTTGCCCATATGAGAGCTCTAAGAATTGTTCCACAATTTGCATCTATGAAAATTGAGGAACATTAATGAACACTAAAATGATGGATAAAATGTCCAAGGAAAAAGTTGCTTATGTTGCTTTGTCAGTTAGTTAAAAACAAAAACCTTTTTAAAGCCATTTTTCTCCTCTGGGATTAGAAAAGAACAAGGGCAGATGTGCCATAATCTGTGTCACTTTCCTTTGTTTTTCATGCTTGCTTCAGATGGATCTTATGAAATAGCTTCTCAACATATTCTTACTTTACCAGTCATAACAAAAATCTGTTTGGTGTTCACCAAATTAGGCCTATTACCATGCTTTCTTAAGTTTTACCTTCACAATATGAAAGGTCCTTTATTTAAAACCAGTTAATTCCTTTCTTACGAGCAGTAGGGAATTTGGTTATGCATGCCAGTGATTAAATTGCCAAACTTGATCCAACCCAAAGAACAGTCTCCAGTTGAATGATTCCTGGGCAGAACTCCAGTGACAAAGGACTTAGCACATAAAAAGGTTAAAGGACAACAGAAGATCCATTTCAATACTACTCCAGAAGTTTGCTTCCAAAATATTTTTAACCAGACATCCTCCAGCTACCTCAAACAAGTCCACCCACTCCGTGCCAAGCTGTGGTACAGAGGCTTGTATTAAGATGCAGCCACTGGAGTTCCCGTCGTGGTGCAGTGGTTAATGAATCTGACTGGGAACCATGAGGTTGCGGGTTCGGTCCCTGCCCTTGCTCAGTGGGTTAACGATCCGGCGTTGCCGTGAGCTGTGGTGTAGGTCGCAGACGCGGCTCGGATCCTGCGTTGCTGTGGCTCTGGCGTAGGCCAGTGGCTACAGCTCTGATTCGACCCCTAGCCTGGGAACCTCCATATGCCGCAGGAGCGGCCCAAGAAATGGCAAAAAGACAAAAAAAAATTAAAATTAAAAAAAAAAAAAAGATGCAGCCACTTACACTTATGTGGCCACTGAAGACTCAAGGTATATTTGTACAAGAATTCTGCTTCTGCAAGTTACATTCCTGAAGATGAAATGGAAATCCCTTTTAGTGTTTTGAGGTTACGCTATTTTTATACCACATGTGAAGCTACTTCTTGAAATCTTAGATAAAACTTTTAGATTAAGAGCTACTGTGTATAGTCTAGCCTTAAGGCAAAGAAGGATGCTAAGATCAGGATTTCTTTTTTTATTGAAATCCTCCTATTAAATAACAGGAGCCAGCTGAACTTTTAGGGGGAAAACTTAGGAAACAGAAGAGCAAGAAAAGTAATCATTTCAAATTGACACCCCCTCATAAATTTAACTCGATCTGCTTTCATCAGACATTAAAAGTAGCGAACATTTACTAAGTTGTTTTCATTCTAGTATTTGGAGTATATTGAAGTCTTTCAAATGATTAAACCAACCAAACTTAATGTATGTTCCCAGGGTATATATTTCAAAAAGAATAAAGGCTTCTAAAATAGGGTAAGTAATGTTTAACTATTATATATCACTCCTATTTTATCTCAAGAAACACTTTCAATCCATGGCTCGAAGTTCTTGTCATGGCACAGCGGAAAACGAATCTGACTAGGAACCATGGAGGGTTCAATCCCTGGCCTCGCTTAGTGGGTTAAAGATCTGGCATTGCCCTGAGCTGTGGTGTAGGTCACAGATGCATCTCGGGTCTGGTGTTGCTGTTGCTCTGGCATAGGCTGGCAGTTGTGGCCCCGATTAGACTCCTAGCCTGGGAACCTCCATATGCTATGAGTGCAGTCTTAAAAAGAAAAAAAAACATGGCTCATTCTTGTCCCTAGACAAAAAACACTGTTTATTATCAGTGTTTATTATTTAAGTTTTGATTTTGTCTCTCTAGAAGAAAATTAGCACTTTGTTGTTATTTTATCATCATCATCATCAGCTATAGCAATGTGTATTGCCAAATCACAGGTTTTATTTATTTATTTATTTATTTTTAATTTTTTTGTCTTTTTGCCTTTTCTAGGGCTGCTCCTGGAGGTTCCCAGGCTAGGGATCAAATTGGAGCTGTAGCCACCGGCCACAGAGCCAAGCTGCATCTGCAACCTATACCACAGCTCACGGCAACGCCGGATCCTTAACCCACTGAGTGAGGCCAGGGATCGAACCTACAACCTCATGGTTCCTAGTGGGATTCGTTAACCACTGCGCCACAACGGGGACTCCAAATCTCAGGTTTTAAATTCTATTCTTGTCTTATGCTAATATAAGAAAGAGAAAATATATAAGAGAAACTAATATTAGCTAGTTAATATGGAGTGCTCAAGTATGACATATTACATAGAAGAGCTTTTTCCCATGGTTCCCAGCCTTCAAAATTGGAGAACACTTGATCAAAGATCTGGATTTGAAATACACCATAATTGATTTTCTAAATGACTCCCTTTCTTTTTTTCTATATTTTTTATTTTATGGCCACATCCACGGCCTATGGAGGTTCCCAGGCCAGGGACTGAATCCCAGCCACAGTTGCAATGTACGCAGCAGCTGTGGCCAAAGCAGATTCTTTTAACCCACTGCATCAGGCTGGGGATCAAACCTGTACCTCTGCAGCCACCTGAAATGCTGCAGTCAGATGCTTAACCCACAACCAGGGCAAGAACATGATCCCCTTTTGTCATTATATTTAACACACATAAAAGGAGATGATGCTCATTGTCTTAGATTAACTATATCCTTAAAAACATTTACTGATTGATTTATGCCTTTCGAAGCTAAGCTGTGAGAACAGATTTCTGACTTTCAGAAGTTGGGGGTTTGTTCATGTCTATGTCGGACAAACAAAACATATTACGCAAATCATGCATTGAACAATTAGCTTTTTTAATAACCTTGTATTACTGCTGTTGGTTAAATATAATACCAGGTTATTTATTGTAATGTTGAATGAATGTGTTCAATAAGTAAAATAATAGGGGTATTTTGAACCATAAATCTGGAAATTTTTATATCCATTCTCTGTCAAAAGAGAAGAGGCCAGAAGCAATTTTAGTGTATGTAATTTTTGATGTAGCTCAAAGATTTTCCCTAGCATTTTGCAGCAGACCTAAGTTGCTTGACCTGCCTGAGTCTGTCTCACTTGGCTAGAGATGGCCTGTCAAATCCATCAAACACTGATTGGAATAGATTACTGAGTTGATGGAGCACAGGGATTAGGCCCATCTTTCTGCAAAAGACTCTGTAATCATGATGAGAGGTTACTGTTGCCTGGGAGCTCAAAGGAGACAAACTACACTGCACGCGAGGATCAACTCAGCTTTTTGTAATGCAACAGACATTGAAAAACAATACAAGGCACGACATGTGCCACTAAGCCCAGTGAACATCAGAAAAGTATGTCTAGCACTCCTAAAAAGTGCAGCTGGAATATCTTAACAAAAATAATAAGTTCATGGAAGTTTTCCAAATAAACTGTCTTCTCCTGAAATAGTCTTCAATTGCAATTTAATGTTTTCTTTTGGGCTTTTATTCAAAGAATGAAATACCTTTTAAGGCCATATTTTAATTTGATTTGAAACATAAATTACATTTTCCACTCAAAAAAGAATATATAAATGTGAATAAGTATATAACAGTTGCTCAAATACTGTGAACTTGGGCTTGGAAAAACTACAATTGTCGGGATTTTGCTGGGTTAAAAGCCAATGACAGAAGCTTTTCATAAAACCAGCTTTGTTGAATGTTTTACCATAGGACATATGATTCCGCTCCCTTTAAGAATACATTACTTGAACAAATTATAACTGCACTAAAATGCATGACATGGAGGATTTAAAAATGCATTTTCCCCAAACTACCATTAATGTGACATTTTTCTTTTCCTCTGACCTCTAGAAAATTGACCTTTTATTATATACTATGTCTCTGTTTGCTTTTAGTTCATGAATGAATCAGGACCACTTTTTCAAATAAATTCAGTTTATGCAGCAAGGCCTGCATACCCTAATTGAAAGAACACGTAAAATATGACAAATTCATACAGAGATCTGACCTCTGAAGTGTACAGGACATCACTAGGAGGTAACATCTTTTTGTACAATGTTCTCTGATGACAGAAAAGCCAAAATGATGTTTTCCATATTATCAGAACATGACACACACTAGTAGAAAAGGATTCTTCTGCAGGGCATGGGATTACGTAACTACATGTACTTTGAACATGAACGCCCTAATCTTCCCAGTCATGGAAAGACTTTTCTTATACAGGAGAAATGTGAGAGATTTGGACATTATGAAATTGAAATAAAATTTTCATAATGATCTGTGGTCTGCAAATTCTAAATATTAACATTCCAATATCAAAGATAGTGTGAAATAAACAACCCAGCTTAGAGTCTGTTACCTATTCTCCAGGAGTTTACATAAATGTTTTCAAAATTATTCTTCCCAAAGTTTTCGGGAGGTAGACATTTCTATCCTTATTTTATAAATTAGGAAACCAAGGCTTAGAACAATTTTTCACAATTACAGAACTAGTGCAGAGGAGCTAAAATTCAGTTTAGATGAATTTAACTGGATGAAAAGAACCAGATTAGAAAAGTCAGAATGCTTTTTCTCTATGCACTCAGTGCCATTGTTTTTTTGTTTTTTTTTTGTTTGTTTGTTTGTTTTGTCTTTTGTCTTTTTTGTTGTTGTTGTTGTTGCTATTTCTTGGGCCGCTCCCGCGGCATATGGAGGTTCCCAGGCTAGGGGTTGAATCCGAGCTGCAGCCACCAGCCTACACCAGAGCCACAGCAACGCTGGATCCGAGCCGCGTCTGCAACCTACACCACAGCTCATGGCAACGCCGGATCGTTAACCCACTGAGCAAGGGCAGGGACCGAACCCGCAACCTCATGGTTCCCAGTCAGATTCATTAACCACTGCGCCACGACGGGAACTCCAAGTGCCATTGTTTTTATATGTGATTGGATGTGACTGTTTAGTAGGCTTTTTTATAAAAACAGGGTGAAATTACACTTACGGCTGTGGTTCTGCCTCATTTATACATATGATACTATATTGTGATTGACTTCATGTCAACTGCCCCCTTAAAATCTACGACTAAATTGTTATGCTCTTCAAAATGACTAGGCTTGCAGTTCCCATCGTAGCTCAGTGAAAACAAGTCTTACTAGCATCCATGAGGACACAGGTTCGATCCCTGGCCTTTCTCAGTGGGTTAAGGATCTGGCATTGCCATGAGCTATGGTGTAGGTCACAGATGTGGCTCAGATCTGGCATTGCTGTGGCTGTGGTGTAGATTAGAAGCTACAGCTCCAATTTGACCCCTAGCCTGGGAACCTCTGTATGCCATGGGTGCAGACCTAAAAGGACAAAAAAAGAAGAAAAAAAAAAAAAGACTGGAATTGTGTCTTGCTCATTTTTTTGTATCCCTAGCACCTAAAAGAATGCCTGATTTACTAAAAAGAATAGTTACATGAATAAATAGATGAATTAGCACATCGAAAAGTAATTTCTTCATCCTAGAAGACTGAAAAGGAGGACTCAGACAAAAATCCAATCCAAAATTATTCTAGAACTGTTAGCAAGAAATTAACCACAGAAAAGTGACCACCAGTCCTTGCCGGGATTAACCACCTCTTCTCTATTCTTGCCAGGTTTATGTCATCTCGACTCTGATTCCATATCCTCATACACCAAGCAGTGTTTATATCAATGTATTTTGTTTTTTGAGATATCTGACGTGTATAACAAATAACAATCACTTTAAGGTCTTTCATGGCTTCAAGAATTCACTTATTTATTTACTCCGCACACATACTAGGTAAGAGGTCCTAGCGATACAAATATGAATGAAATATGGTTCTTACTAATTATAAGCCCACAGTTTAGTCATTGGAACAGCCTGCAAAAGACCGTAATTCAATGCTTTGAGCGCTACAAAAGTGAGTTTAAGGAGCTAAGGAAGAGTGGAAGAGGGAATAATCAGAGAAGATTATGTGAAATGGGTCTTGTTAGAAAAATATGAATTTGCCAGAATAAAGGGGTAAAGTAGGACATTACAGGAAAAGGGTTAATGACATTTGGGGTTATCCTCACAGAAGGAGCCATAGAAGGAGACTAACTGGATATGCTGTGGATAAAGATCCCAACACAAATGACACATTATCTGACACTTTTTTAACTAACCCAGGCCGTATTCTATGTCTGACACCTAGCTGCTCCTTCTGCTTCTTGCCTTGCTTTCCTCTAGATTTCAGAACTTTGACTTCTCCTGGACTAGCTCCTGACTCTCTTGGCCAGATTTCATTATTGACAACTCTGTGATCCAACTATGGAAAAGCCATTGATTAGAATAAAAATCAGCCCATTACCATACAGCCTGGAAAATGGTACAGCACACTGCTAGACAGTATCTTTGCTTAGCTCCCTGTAACAAACACCAGATCTGAGCTGGCCTTGGACAAGTCCCTTCCCTTTCTGTGCTTTGCTTTCATTACTTACAAGTCACAGGCTTCAACTCTTTGCTCAAATGTCACCGTTTCCACAGGTTTATCCTAAATACGGTATTCAATAAGGCAAAATGCCCTTGCTCCCCATTACCTATACCCACAACCCCTATTCCTTTTACCTTATTCTATTTTTTACAAAAATTTCCCTAGTACTTAACATCATCTAACACTCAATATTCCATACTTATGTATTATTGTGTAGTAAAGAATTTATCCTTGCCCAAAGAGATCTGGGGCCTTTGTCTTCAGCTCTTGAGAGGTAATCTCTAAACCCTTGCATATTCTGACTGATGAAAGTGTCTGTTTATCTGGGGGCTCTGGGCCATGAAGGAAAGACTAATAATGTGAGTTAAGGTGGGGAATTTGATTCACACAGTCTCAGGTCAGGTGAACTATGTTGGCAAGTAGACCATATCTGTGTGATGGGGCCCCCATAAAGATTCTAGACCTTAAGTCTCAAATGAGCTTTGCTACTTGACAATACCCTGTGTTGATTATGATGCATCCATCAATGCCGGAAGGAGTTAACCATGTCTTTGATTCCAGTGAGAGAGGACAAATGGAAGATCTACATGTAGAAGCCTCCTGGACATCACCCCATCCTTCTCTTTCCTTTGCTAATTTTCATCTGTATCCTTTACTGCAGTGAACCATAACTGTGAGCATCACAGCTCTCAGTGAGTTCTTTGAGTCTTTCTACAGAATTACCAAATCCAAGAGTGTTTTGGGTCCCAAACTTGCAATTGGTGTCAGAGATGAAGGAGATCTTGTGGACTATTCTTCTGGCAGTTATATTCTATATTCTATATTCTGTTGGCAGTTATATTCATGTTTTATTATGAATGGCCCTCACTAGCATGTAAATTCCTTGGGGCCAAGGATCTTTGTATGTTCTCTTCACTAAACTACCCCCAACAATTAGAATAGTGCTTGCAGAGAGTGGCTGTTCTATAAATATTTGTTGAATATTTGATTTGAACGCATTCTAGTCACTGACTTCTGCCCTGTCTTTTATTTCTATTATTAAATGACACAAAATTTCAGGATTTTGTCGCATTACATCATCTGGTTTCCCATTTGAATTTAAAAATACAGAGGAGTTCCCGTCGTGGCACAGTGGTTAATCAATCCGACTAGGAACCATGAGGTTGCGGGTTCGGTCCCTGCCCTTGCTCAGTGGGTTAACGGTCCGGCGTTGCCGTGAGCTGTGGTGTAGGTTGCAGATGCGGCTTGGATCCCGCGTTGCTGTGGCTCTGGCGTAGGCCGGTGGCTACAGCTCCGATTCAACCCCTAGCCTGGGAACCTCCATATGCCGCGGGAGCGGCCCAAAGAAATAGCAAAAAGACAAAAAATAAAAATAAAAATATAGAAACACAAAAGGGATAAGAGCTGTCTTATCCATTTTGGAGAATGGGAGGGGTGGAATTTTAAAGGATGCTTCTGACTTTTGCAGTGTTTATGGAAGCTGAACAAAAGCAGCAGGATTAAGAGAATGCTCACTGCTCCTCTAATTACCTTTATCTGATTTGCTGATATGTGAACCTCTCTTCACATCTGAATCATAACGAATAGACATAAATAAATATATAGTTGCTAATACACAGAAAGATCTGTAAAGAGAGACTCAGAGAAAAGTAAGCAGACCTAGGCACAACCATATTACTATGGAAACTAAACAAATGTTAACATCTGAAAGGTCATTGAGAATTTTGCCCAAGGAAGGTAGATGCTTTCGACCTTTGATCATTTTAAATTGTCATTCTTTGTGCAGGGATCTAGCTAAGCACCTCTACAGAATTTCAAAAGAGGAAATGTGAACTTAAAGCCCAAATCAAAGATGAAACTATTCACTTGTCTTGATCTATTGATTTCATATGTTCATGGCAAGGAGATTTTTTTAAGCCCTTAATCTTGTTCATACTACATCAATAGTGTAAAGGCTGAGAGAGCACCAGGGATGTTTAGAGGCCAATTCTACTACATCTAAATTACTCTGCCTAATAAAATGTCACAACATGTGTGCTTATATGTGACGCCTGACCTCCCCAGTGCTGAGTCACTTAATCTGCTTTCAGGTACATTTAAAACAATTTCCAAACATCTATGCTCTCCATAATTCTAATCATTTATTTTTATAACCCAGGGAGACGGAAGCATTCTAATTTGGCTATTACTGTTATGTACACATGACCATAGTCCAGAACAAAAATACTTCATCTTTCTCTGGCTTAACACATACCTATTCAACCTTTGCATTTTACTTACTTGATAATAACACTAACATACACCTCATTACTGAGGCTAAAATAATAAATACAAAAACTTTAAGTCAACATTCTCTCTCAACATTTTGATAAAATCCTTTTCAATTTTGTCTTCTAATATCCTTTCTACTATGTGCTCTCTACACAATTGACACTGCCATTGTTTTTCAGAAATCCTTGATTCAGATCTGCCTGGATTATTGCCGTGGAGTCACTTTATTGAGATGCAGATGTTTCGAGCCTTGTTTATTCGATGCAGCGATTTTGGTAGCTGGGGAGTGTTAACATGACCACTCAGCAAAGTTTGCGCATGAAACATTTTGGGTTTTCTCAGTAAGAACAATTAGCCAACTAGTGGAAAATGACCCCCAACTAGTGATATAATGATAAGAAACTTGGATGGGATTTAGCACCCTGGTAGAAATGTGGCATATCCAATCACAGTAAACCGCTGAAATAACTGGCTATCTTGACACTCCCGAGCCCCAACTGGAAGGCAACAAGGCAAGGAGGTCACAATGAACCAGAAAATGAAGAAAGGACACCGTGATACAGTTGACAGAAAAATCAGCCATTTCTTCTACATCCTAAGATCTGAAGCCATTTTACCTGCCAATAAACCCAATGAGGCTTTGACGATAGGCTGGGGACACAGACTGCTAGATAATTCTCTGTTGAGGGAAGGTTTTAACATGTAGGAAAAAAAAAAAAAAAAAGCTATTTTCATTCAAAGAGTTCTGGTTGAAAGAAAGTTCCAGAAGATAGAATGCAAAATATACATGGAAAGCTCACTAGAAGAGAGGAACTTGCACAAAAGTTCAAGTCTAGTGAGTACGATGGAGTAAAAATCCCAACTATCTTAAATGCTGTTTCTCTACTTTTCTTGTCAAGAAGAAACAGGCGAACAGGAGTAAAAGGTAAAGACTGAACGGACTTTATTGAGAGATTTTCATAAAATAGAAGTGCCTTCAAGAAATATGTTTTAGTGTCAATGAACATGATATGTACACATAAGGACATTAGAGCCATTTTCACTTCCCACAGAGAGAAGGACCATCTTCAGCAGCTCTGAGTTAGCAAAAACAGTAGTCTACAAAAGCTTGTATGTGCCAAGGCGGAGTGGTGGTGTCTTGGTGGTATTTTTGAGAGTGTATGGGAGATGGAGGAGAACGTCTGCCAAGATCACAGTCATATTATGATGGGGTCAGGTTTTCAGGCTTTTTGAGATTCATCTTCCTATATCTACCATGTGGCCATTTCTGCTCTAGATCCTTTGTGCCTCCTTAATCACTACCCAGAGAATAAAGTACTCTCTCTACTTGAATCATCCTATCTGAATTTCTATTAACCCCAATACTAAGACAGAGCCTGGGTAAGTATCAGAATAAAAGGCTTCCTTTCAAGAACTCCTTTCATGATCATAGTTGATTCCACCCGCAACTCTCTAGCATCCCATAGCTCAGGGAATGTTTTTTAGATACAGGGGAAGGAAGCCTTCCTCTCAGTTGCTACATGTTTTCATGGCTTTGAGTTCCCTTGGGTCCCATAATTTTGAAACCTAAACCATTAATCCACTTTTCATTGTAACAATCTTTTCCTAAAGCATATATGTGGCAAGTTCTGGCTCCTGACCAAATGGGAAACAGGTGAGGTTTATAAGAAATACAAAAGGAAAAGCCATCAACCATTATTTTAAAAATATTATCCCAATACAATGTAAGGGACTTGCTGTTAAAATGAAAGTAACATAACTGTCGTAACAGAAGAAAAATGGAGAGAACTCAGCTGCCAATGAAAATTAAAAAAATATGTGCAAATCAGAGAGAAAGAACTATGCCATCTCATCACACACCAACATTCATTATAATTCATTCAACAAATACTTAATGAACACCTGTTAATGAACACCTGAGTGCCTACTATGTACCAAATTACAGTCTCTGGGGATACAGCAATGTGTAAAATAGACAAAATATTTCCTGCTCCAGTAGAGCCTATACTCTTGTGATAGGAGACAAAAATTAAATAATATAAGTGAGTGAAATGTAGTATAATAATGTTAAATATTATGAATAAAACAAGCAATGATGGGAAATAAAAAACTAAGAAGTAGCAAAAGATCTCACCTGAAATAAAAATGTTTAAAAAAAAAAACATGAAAGAAGTGGAGAAATTTATGTGGATTATAATAACAATGATGTAACTGAAGATCAGAGTTATTGATCATTTGCTACTCAATTATGCATTCTGCTAAAATTTTTACATGTTTTATCTAATTTACTCTTGATAACATCTTTATAACCCAAATACCATAATTAGTTCCATTCACAGATGAGAAAAAAACTGAGTCTGAATTTCTAATTTCACATAGCCAGTTCGTGACAGAGCTTAAATGTGAACACAATACTATCTGATGTAAAGTCTCTGAACTTGACTGTGATGTTGTACCTACAAACAGTTGTGATGCCCCAGATAGATATTTATTCAATTCCTAGACCCCCATGTTATTCACTCACTTGAATGCAGATGGTTGTTTAATATGTCTTTACTGCTCTGTTTATTCACCTTTCAATCTGTACAAAGTTTATCAAAGCCAGTGTCCTCAAAATGTTTTAATTCTGGCTGCCTTCTAGTCTTCCTTTTCTTAACCTACCCTGTTCAGAGCCTTGGTTTAACCTACTACCAACTATTATTTTGAGAGCTAGAGAAATTCATGACACCCTCATAATTAAAGATTTAAAAAGATATGTATTCCCAGTATATTCATGTGCATGGTTTGGTTTTTTTAGAAGCAGCACTGCTCTTTTGCTTATATTGATCCCTACTTCAGCATGGCTTCAATGTGTGTGATTATATTGAAAGACTCCCTCCCTAAAAAGGGTGAGTAAAGGAATGGCCAAAAGGAAGAAAAGACTCAAAGAACTGGATTATTCCATACTGAGTTCATTCAAAACTCTATAACAAAAATATTAAAACTCTTTTAGTTTTAGGTAATGGCAGAGTAGCTTATTTCAGAAAATTCTCTTACCACTAATAATTTTTTTCCAATAACAATTTAAAATACTAGACAAAATATTATAAAACAATTATTTAAAAATGCTGGAGACTAGGTAGTAAGTAGCAGAATTAGGACATTTGCAAAAAAAGCAATTATATAGGAGGAGACCCACATTTATATGTTTTATGGTTGTTGTTTTTTTCTTTTACCCTTGAGAAGAGTCTCCAGATCTGCTAAACTAGATGATGGAGCTTCACAGAACATAACAGTTTTATTGGGATGAGTAGTCAGAGGCTGGAGGTGAAGGCTTCTGAAATAGTATGAAACTGAATGGGAAACCCTCTAAAGAAGGGATCCACAAACAAGAAGATGCAAAATCTGAATATACAAATTGCTAAAGTACTTGGATGACTCTTGAAATGCATGGGCCTACAGAAAAATTCTAAAAGCTTTAGGGAAAACAAGAGCTATAAATTTAAAGGATTTCAGAAGCTGCCACTTAGGACCAGAGTTAGGAATTCAGTCAGCCAGATTGATAGGGCTTGATAAATACCTTGAGTTATACATTGAAATCCCATTAAGATCACAAATTAGGAGTAAAGATCACATCCCAAAACTGACTTTCTCTGATCATGTGATCTCCCAGTAATTTAATTGCCTGTTAACACAAATGCAATGTTCTTCAGAGAGAGAGAAAAGAAAAGTAACAGGTCTCTTCAGTGCATTATCCACAATGTTTACTAATCAAATATCACTGGACATGCAAAAAAACAAGAAAATATTGCCAACAGTGAAAAGAAGAATATCTGGGAGTTCCCATCATGGCTCAGTGGTAACAAACCCAACTAGTATCCATGAGGATGTGGCACCAATGACTTAGGGACAGTGTCATGTGATCTACCATTTGTGTAAGTGAAGTCCTACAAAGAGTCTAAAAAGAGAATGAAATAGAAAAATGTCTGAAGAAACATTAGCTAAGATTTTTCTACATATGATCAAAACAGCAGCCCACCTATTTAGAGGAGCTCAAAAAAATATATATATATAAACACAAAGAGATCCCCAGCTAAACTTTTCAAAGTCAAACTGTTGAAACCAAAGAAAAAAGAAAAACATAGCTGCTCTAGAAATGAGAAATATCATATTCAAGAGAAACACAGTAAGAATGATGACAGATATCATCAGAAACAATGGAATCCAGTGAACAATGGAATGACACCTTTTCAATGCTCAAAGAAAAATAAAACTGTCAACAAGAATTCAATATCCAGTGAAAATAGCTTTAACAAAATGAAAGCAAAATCTGTTTTCAGATAGCAGAAAGCTAAGATAATTCACCAGCAGATTCATAAGAGATGCTAAAGAAAATGTGTCATTTTGAAGGGAAATAGTATCAGATAAGAATTCATTTCAAGAAAGAATGAAAAGACAGGAAACAGTAAATACATGGATAAACTTAGACTAATTTTCTTCCTTTTCTCTTTTAAAGATTATTGACTGTTCAGCCAACAACGTTAGTACATTGTAGAGCTCACAGCATAAGTATGAATAAAATATACGACAACAATTTCTCAAGGGAAAAAAGGGAGTAAATGGAACTATTCTAAAGTAGTATCCTTACATTGTATGTGATGAAGTAAAATATTAATTCAAAGACTGAAAAATTAAAAATAAATTATAATCACTACAGCAATTGTAAAAGAGAATATAAAGAGCTACAGTTTAAAAAGCCCTTAGAGAAGAAATACTAAAATGTGTATTTTAAAAAGCCCTTAGAGAAGAAATACTAAAATGTGTAATACATATGTGTGTGTGTGTGTGTGTGTAAAAGATGGCAGGATAAAAGAAAGAAGAGCAGGGGATGAAAGCACAAATAAAAAACAAAGATTATGGATAAATCCAATTACACATATTTGTAATTTGTTCATTTGTATGAGTGGAATAAACACTCCAATTAAAAGGTAAAATTGATTTAAAAAATAATCATTATCCAACTAAATACTGTTTTCAAAAGATGACTTTGAGTAGAAGTAAAAAGACTGAAGGTAACATGTGGGAAAAGATATAGCATACAAACATATGTGAATTCACATGGTTCTATTAATCTCACAGAAGTATACCTCAAGACAAAGAGTACCGGAGTTCCCACTGTGGCACAACGGGATCGGCGGCATCTCAGGAGCACTGGGACATAGGTTTGATCCCCAGCCCGGAGCAGTGGGTAAAGCATCTGGCACTGCCACAGCTGCAGCTTAGATTGCAACTATGGCTTGGATTTGATCCCTGGCCCAGAAGCAAGACAGCCAAAAAAGAAAAAATAAGATAAAAGACAAAGAGTATTACCCACAGATAAAAAATTTTTGCTTTCTAATATTATAAATTAATCTAAAAGAAAATAATAGTAATAATAAATGGAAATATAGAAACCCAAAATCATCGTAGAATATTTTAACACTCTACTGCCCAGTGACCAATAGAACAAGTGGGAAAAAATTAAGCTGAAATATCAATGATTTGAACAAGACTATCAATAAGCTTGAACTAAACTGTATTTATAGAACACACACAAAAATTCCATAATTCACATATTTTACAAGTATACATGTAATATCCACCATGAGAGACCATGCACTGGGCTATAAAATAAATTGCAAAGGCTTTCAATCATACAGAGGATGTTTTCTTAGCATAATGAAATTGAATTATAAAACAACAAGATAATTAGATAATTTCCAAACATTTGAAAACCCATCAGAAAACAGGTATAAAATATTTATAACTGAACATTAGTGGAACATAATTTTTCAAAATTTATGGAATGTTTCTGGTTATTTATTTTTTTGGCTCTACCCATGGCATATGGAAGGTCCCCTGGGTCAGGGATCAAACTGAAGGTGCAGCTGCAACTTATCACTGCAGCTGCAGCAAGGCGGGATCCTTAACCCTCTGCATGAAGTCAGAAATTGAACCTGCACTGCCTCAGAGACAATACCAGGTCTTTAACCAGCTGTGCCACAGTGGGAACTCCCTGGGATGTTTTGAAAGCAGTTATAAGAAGGAAATTTATATCCTTAAATGCTTATACTAAGAAAGAATAAAGTTACCTTCATAAGAAGCTAGAAAAAGAAAAGAAATAAGATAATAAAAATAAACAATTAAAAATAATTAGAATTCAAAATCAATAGAATATAAAACTTAACAAAAATAGAGGAAAGTCAGCCAAGACAAAAAACAGTGATTTGAAAAAATATAAAACTGGTGAATCTCTAGGTAGATATGATGTATGATTTCACTCATATGTATGTTTTTAAGATGAAAAGTAATTTACAATGACCAAAAAGACCAAAACTGGGGTCATTCAACATACTGACCTTACGATTCATCTAGCTTATTAGATGTATCAGTAGTTCATTTCTTTTTGGTACTGAGAAGTAGTCCACTGAATGAATATATCACACTTTGGTTGAACATTTACCTATTGATGGTGTGGAATTTAGTAAATACCCAGTAGGTAAATGACTGGGTATACGCTGTTAATAAATTCAAAAACAGTTTTCCTTTATAAAGTTATCTTTTTCATTTTTATGGGAATTCTTGAAAGAACAAAAAGTTTTTAATTTTGATAAAGTACCTTTCTTTTGTAGTTCATGTTTGGTGATTTTTATGTATGATCTTTGCCTATTTCAAAGTTACAGAGATTTTCTCCTATATTTTCTTCATTACTCATTACTTTCAAATCCTGGTGCATTTCAAGTTAAGGTTTGTATCTGATGTAAGATAAGTGTTGATGTTATTTTTACTTTGATGGAATAAGAATATGCAGCTGTTTCAGCACTATTGGTTGGGAAGAATCATTCTCCTATGGAATTGCTATGGTATTTTTGTCTAAAATTAGTTGAGTAGATCTGTACTTTTCTATTTTTAGATTCTCTGTACTTTTCTATTTTTAGATTCTCTATATTTTTCCACTGGTACATGTCAATGCTTTCACCAATACTACACTGCCTTGACTACTATACCTTTATAGTAATCTTTGAATAAAGTAGTGCAAATCTTCCCAATTTGCACCTAAAAGAATTGTTTATCTGTGTATTTTGCTTTCCGATATAAATATTAAAATTATCAAATTTTAGTAAAAACTTCTGCTAGAAATTTGATTGGATTGCATTTAATCTATAGATCTGTTTGGGGAGAACTGATATCTTTTTTTTTTCCTACTTCTTCTTTAATCTTTATCACTAATTTCCCGCAGTTTTCAATGAAAAGCTCTTGAACAACTTTTGTTAAAGTGATTTCTAGTTTATAATTTTAGTGTTAATATAGATACAATTTTTATTTTCATTTTCCAATCATTTGCTCATACTATGTAAGAACACCATAGATTTTTATATCCTTTTATCTACTGTGACATTACTAATTTCAATATTAGTTCATGTTGCTGCTTTTTAGATACTTTAGGTTTTTTTACTTAACCATCAAATCATCTTCAAATAAAAGCAGTTTTTCTCCATCTCTTCTGACCTCTAGGGATTTTATTATTAACTTTATTTCAATGGTTAGAACCAGTAGTACATTGTCAAAAAGAAGTGGTGAGAGTAGGCATTCTTTCCTGGTTACTCATCTTTGGAGAAAAGTATTTAGTATTTCTCCACTAGGGTAAATGCTAGCCATAGGTTTTATTGGGTGCCTTTTATCTATTTCTAGCTTGCAGAGGTTTTCTTTAAAAATAAATAAATAAATGGATGCTGAATTCTACCAAGTGCTTTTTCTACATTTTCTCCATGTAGCACGTAAACTACATAAATATTCTAACAGCTCGCCAATTTCAATTAAAAATTCTGTTGAAATTTTTATTGTGATTGCATTTGATGAATCTGTAGAGAAGTAGCATCTTAAAATAACAAGTATTCCATTTTATGATTACATTATATATTTCCATGGCAGGGAGAGCTTCCTTAATTCTTTTTGTTAATGTTATATAAAATACATATTTGCAAAAACTTATCAAATAGTCTAACTAGAATTGGTTAATTCTATGTATGTAAAATATACTTGTATTTAAATAATGAAACAATATTACCCCTTTTATTTTTGACTAGGAAATGGAAGATTAGAGAGAATGACTAACCCAATGTCTAACACAAGGTTTTTTGTTTTTTTTAATTGCAGTTCCTCAGACAAACTAAAACACAAAGTTAAGTCATCTGGCTCCAATTAATAGTACTAGAGAAATACTAATGGAAACTAAAATGAGGTATCACCTCACACCAGATAGAATGGCCATCATTAAAAAGTCTGCAAATAATAAATAATGGAGAGAATGTGGAGAAAAGGGAACCCTCCCACACTGTTGGGGGGAATATAAATTTGTGCAGCCAATATGGAAAACAGTATGGAGGTTCCTCAAAACAAACACAAAAATAAGAGTTGCCATATGATCCTGCAATCAGTCCTACTCCTGGGCATATACCCAGAGAAAACCCTCATTTAAGAAGATATGCACACACCTACATTCATAGCAGCACTGTCTGCAATAGCCAAAACATGGACACAACCTCAAAGTCCACTGACAGTTGAGTGGATAAAGATGAGGTATATATATATTTATATATATATATAAAGCACACATACAGTAGACTACTCAGGCATAAAAAGGAATGAAATAATGCCATTTCCAGCAACATGGATGGACCTAGAGATTATCATACTACATGAAATAAGTCGGAAAGAGAGAGACAAACATGTGTGAAATCTAAAAAGAAATAAACAAATGAACTTAGTTATAAAACATAAATAGACTCAGAATAGACATGGAAAACAAATTTATAGTTACCAAAGGTGGGAAGATAGATAAATTAGGAGTTTGGGATTAACATATATCCACTACTATATGTAAAATACGTAAACATCTGTATGTCTTCTTTGGAGAATTGTCTGTATAGATCTTTTGCCCATTTATCGATGGGGTTGTTTGTTGTTTTGGTATTGAGATGCAGAAGGTGTTTATAAATTTTGGGAATTAATCCCTTGTAAGTCACTTCATTTGTAAATACTTCCTCCCATTCTGTGGGTTGTCTTTTCATTTTGTTTAGGGTTTCCTTTGCAGTGCAGAAACTTTTTAAGTGTAATTAAGTCCCATTTGTTTATTTTTGTTTTTATTGTCATTATTCTAGGAGGTAGATCCTGAGAGGATATTGCTGTGGTTTATGTCAGAGACTGTTCAGACTATGTTTTCCTCTAAGAGTTTTCTAGTATCTGGTCTTATATTTACATCTTTAATCCATTTTGAGTTGATTTTTGTGTATGGTATTAGGAAACGTTCCAATTTCATTCTTTTACAGGTAGCTGTCTGGTTTTCCCAGCACCACTTATTGAAGGGGCTGTCTTTTCTCCATTGTATATTCTTGCCTCCTCTGTTATAGACTAGTTGACTGTAGGTACAGGGGTTTAATTCTGGGCTATCTATCCTGTTCCACTGATCTATATTTCTGTTTTTGTCCCAGTACCATGAAAAGATGTTCAACATCACTAATTATTAGAGAAATGCAAATCAAAACCACTATGAGGTACCACCTTACACCGGCCAGAATGGCCATCATCAAAAATTCTACAAACAATAAATGCTGGAGAGGGTTTGTAGAAAAGGGATCCCTCTTACACTGTTGGTGGGAATGTAAATTGCTGCAACCACTGTGGAAAACAGTATGGAGATTCCTTAGAAAACTAAAAATAGAATTACCATTTGATCCAGCAATCCCACTCCTGGGCATCTATCCAGAGAAAACCAAGACTCGAAAAGATATATGTACTCCAATGTTCATTGCAGCAGTGTATACAATAGCCAAGACACGGAAACAACCTAAATGTCCATCGACAGAGGAGTGGATCAAGAAGATGTGGTACATATACACAGTGGAATATTAGTCATTAAAAGAAAGGAAATAACAGCATTTCAGCAACATGGTTGGACCTAGAAATTATCATGCTAAGTGAAGTCAGTCAGACAGTGAGACACCAACTTCATATGCTATCACTCACACGTGGAATCTAAAAAAAAAGGACACAATGAACTTCTGTGAAGAACAGATACTGACTCACAGACTGAAAAACTTATGGTTTCCAAAGGAGATAGGCTGGGGAGTAGAGGGATGCACCGAGGGTTTGGGATGGAAATGCTATAAAATTTGGACTGTCATGATCATTGTACAACTATAAATGTAACAAGAGTCACTGAGTAATTTAAAAAAATAAAATAGGTAAACAACAAGGACCTATTGTATAGAACAGAGAACTATATTCATTACCTTATATTAATCTAAAATGGAAAAGAATCTGAAAAAGAATATATAATAACTAAATTGCTGTATAAAACATTGTAAATAAACTCTCTCTCAAATTTAAAACATAGTTACATACTTCTACTATGGTCTCTGTTTCTGAATGGTACATATAACGGCTTAAAAGCATGGTGTAAGGAAATCATCGAATATTTTGAAAATAAACACAAACATGTGGGATGATGATACCTCAGGAATTTTTACAAGATTAAAAAAAAAAAATCACTTTCCCAATTCCTATTCCCTTTACTGCAATTTTCAAAATGCTTTCAGAAATATACTTATCAATACTTAATGTAGATCCTAATCCCATTAGCAAGCTAATCATGCAGTATTGTTAAATTATTAGCATGATATTTTTATCATAGTAATGTGTGATAAGAATGATATTAAAACAAACATTTTGAAAATTAAACTCTGAGTTATGTGTACTGGCAATGTCTTGCTGAATATTTTACCTTAGAGAAATATAAATATTTGTTGAATGAAATAATCTAATAGAAGAGTTAAAATACTTTTTATCACAAATTTTATGTAGTGTTTTGGGTTATAAAGTAGGAAGCAGCAACCAGAATATTGCATCTAAAATATAACATTCTGACTATGTACACAAACCAGATTCATTATTGAAGCCAAATTGATGCAGTTTTCCATGTCCCAAATGAGAATGAAATGTAACATAATGGAAAAGAAAACATGTTCTTCCAAGACATTTTGGAAATTACGAAGAGCAATAGGATCTTATGTGAGTCATTTCTGCCTTAAATAATGAAGAGCCAATAGAATCTTATACCAGTCATTTCTGCTTTATTAATTTGTGAATCAGTAAATTAATACCAGAGTTATTTCTGATGATACAATGAGGCACTCTGTCCTTAGTTAAATGAATTTCAAGAACCAGAGGGTAAAGAAAAAGCCGTAATTATAAGCTATTATTTATAAAACCAATAATATCTATAATACCTATATGTAATCTCTCAGTTGCCTTCTGTATAGCAGAGTAAGATCATCTTAATTTGCAGAAAGAGTAACTAAATCCATTCCAGTTGGAGGAGATAGACTAGAAACAAATAAATATGAAAAAATGTAGATTATGATAAATTAGTTGAAGAAAAAGAAAGCAGAGAAGGAATCTATATGGGATTTTTTTAATTCTCCCATAAATCTCAGTTTTTATATGAAATCTCCTTGATAATTGAATATGGACAAGTAATTTTTTTTTTTTAAAGTAAGAAAAATCATATAGGCCAGTACTTCACAAGCCAAGCAAAACAAGGCATCTCTGGGTCAGATTGGCAAGCAACTCACTAGGGTGTAAACTCTAGCCTCGCTGACATTTCATGTGTTTTAACATTATAAAATTTTAAATACTACAAATTTAAACTCAAGCTTAAAGAAAAACCCATAGAATTTGGAATTACAGAATCCTATGTTACAGGAACATCAAGAATCACAGAAGCATGCTGGAAATAAGTGCTCAGAAAAGTTCACCTGTGGTGCTGATAGCTCACACTCAACAGTATGGGGGACCTAAAGGGTAAAGAATTGAGAAATCTACAGAAGGCTGAAGGGTAGCAGGATATGTCACCCCAATTATTCCACTTTGGTATATTGATTACTTTGAGCTGTACACACCTGGAAAATAGCAAATGCAGAGAGAGGCTTTCTCTGAACTCCTCTCATCCCCTTATCTTTGGAAGATAAATTTTACAAAAGGAAGTCAATTGTCATAAATCTCCCCTATAAGTTTCATCCATCAGGGAGGATTGATTCTTATCGCAGGAGAGGAAACAAGAACCCCACATCACACCCAGAAAAACTTTGTCACAGGCTACTGTATCTCCCATCTATTCCTCTATGGCCCTTCAGCTTTGCTCCAAATCATTTACTCTCCTTTAAGACACTCACACACCCTCTCCTCTTTCCCTCTTAGGATGGTATTTCATCCTGGGCTTTAAAGCCATCTCTTGGAATCATTTGTTTTTTCCCTGGTATCGTCCATGCTGACATGAGGTATATATGCCACTAAACTTGTCTGTTTTTATCTTGTTAATCTGTATTTTATAATAGGAGTCTCAGCCAGGAACTCAGAAGGCTAGAGGGAAAATTACGTTTCCTCCCTTGCAAGGTCACCAGAAGGATATATTATGAAGAGTCCACATAAGGAAAAGGATAGGCTTTACCTTTACCCAAAATATATCCCAGGAAACATGAGAAAACAAGAGGACTATGAAAAAGGAATGGTGGTACCGGTGTATTAATTCAAGTAGAGTTTTACTGGGTATACTTTAATGCAAAGATACCACCAATGGACCATCCCTGAAGTTTCTGATCTGCACAGAAGCCAACATACTGATTATTATTGTATTCTTTTTGCCTATAAGAATTTTTCATCATTTAGAAGTTCTGACTTTTAAATACATTCTGAGGCTCATATTTATCAGGACTGAATATAGCATCTGCCTTATCCACAAAGGTTATCCAAAACCAAGGCAGGCTGAGAGACCTGAAAGCCTTTACTGGACAAATATCTCTTCAAGCAGCAGAATACAAAGAAATTCTAAGGGACTGAAATAACTGCATACATGCATGGCTGGGGCAAATTACGAACAATAAGATATATTTTTGGCCAACCTCTGAGATGCTAGGAGCAAAAGCAGGATAGTGCACACACAAATCCCTGCACACAGCAAGGGGGTGAGCAAACCACCTAAGCCACCCCTCTAGCCCAACCTACTGATCTGCCCCCAACATCACCCACTGAAGAATGAGCTCATCCTTCTCTGGAAGTAAGGAGCAAGCAAGGGAAACTGTTACTCGTTTTCCCTCCCTTGTGCTGCAGCAGGAGCCTTGATAAAGCCTTGCTTGAATTCCTCTCCTGGCCTTTTATCAATTTCTACTGATTAAAGAGTCCTCACACCCAAGTTGATAACAAAACTACAGCTTTCGCTATGAAGTTTCTCGAGTTTTACCATTTCACAGTTTACTTTTCTAAGCAACACACCATGGAGAGGGTAAATAGGTTATAAGCCTTTTCTTTTTTTTTTTTTTTTTTAAGGGCTGCATGTGTGGCATATGGAAGTTCCCAGGCTATGCACTGAATCAGAGCTACAGCTGCCAACCTACACCATGGCCAAGCAATGCCAGATCAGAGTCATCTCTGCAACCTACAAAGTAGTTTATAGAAACAAAGGATCCTTAACCCACTGAGCAAGGACAGGGATCGATCCTGCATCCTCATGGATACTAATGGGGTTCATTTCTATTGAGGCACAATGAGACCTCTAAGTTACCAGCCTTTTCTATGCTGTCCCCAACACTGTTTGGAATCAGCTTACTGACCACTTCAAGTCATCTGTCGGCCTCTCCACATCACAATTTCCATCATCTTTGTCTGGATTTCCCAAACCTTTCCCAGTTTTCTGGATTGGGTTGTTGAAGTTTTTTATTACTCACACAGAAGAGAAAAATCAAGTAACCATGACTAGTTGTGACTGCTAGTATGGTCTTCATTTTTTTTTTCCAATGAGGAATAGTTTCTTTCAACCACACAATTCATTTCATGGGATTACACAGGCAGTTTTTTGCTCACATTTTTATTAATAATTTTCAATTTTCTAAGTGCAATTAAATTGTTCTGCAGAGCAGCAAGGTTCACTTGCAAAACACAAACCTTGAGGTTATCAGATATAATCTTGCTTCTTGAGTTCTTGTGACTAGTGTCTTTCCTATATTTTTTTATGTATCGCATAACAGGCACTTCCCATCACACCAATCTTGAGGGGAAAATAAGTTCACCACTTCAGTCTTGGCTTCCCTTCTGCTGTCTTCCCATAAGATGCTGTTCTTTCCCAGCTACCAAAGTCTGCTCAGAAGCTCAAAGGACAGCAAATGTATTTTAAAATAATTCAAGATACCCCACCTATCATAAAACTGTATCCAAAGATATAAACTGTATTTGAAAAAAAAATAATATGTGAAATCTCCTGAAATTGCGGCACTTGAGTTAAAACAGGACTTTTTTTTTTTCCTTTATCAATCTCCCTTTAAAATGCTATCCTTTTCAAATTTGATTGATGTAGCTGCTGGATGAACGAGCTCTTTTAAATAATTGCCAAGAGAACCAAATAGGAATCAAAGTGTCAAATTCCCTAACATTATTTTGTAGGTAGCCTTAAATACTTCTTTAATACCTACGAGAAATCAAATATTGGTAATCTGTCTCTGTCCATTTCTCTCTTCCCAGATAGCTAATGACATGCATTATACTTCCCTGACTGTGTGTACCTTTCATTTCACGCAAAGCCTTTAATCCTCTTCTTTTTAGATAAAATGCCATAACCACAGTGTAGTAGGTTAAGATTGATTGACAAGTGCATATAATTATGGCTTCAATAGTGGAGTATGTTTTACAGTTGAAAAAAAATGCACAACCTTGAAAATAAAGAAGTTGTGCCCTTTCTCTGGGATAAAAGGATCATATCAAATTGGTCCATTTCTTTGCTGGAATAAAATAAAAGATTTCTTGTAACAAAGAACACCACCCAAAAGGCTGCTGGAGGGTGTCTTTCGTGACTAGATAATGCTTTGCCAATAAGGAAATCAAAAGAGATAAAAATGGAGTTTTAGGAGTTTGTCCCTTGTACTTCATTTCCCATTCATAGCTCATACATAGTTGGGAACAAAAAAGAGACAATAGCAGAAAAATGTAACATTCAAAAAGTCAATTTGCAAAATGTATAAAAGAATGCAGTTTGTGTATTAAAACTAAGGCTTATACAAAGTTAAACAAGTTTCCCTCACTTTAATTTTGGCCTTAGATTCTAACAAAACCCACAATAAATTCATGTTAAATCCTTTAAGTTTAGTATTCCATTCCAATCTCCTAAATATAAAAATACTTACAGTGTTAAAATAGCACTGACTACCCCAAATGAAAACCTTAGATCTGGGCAGTCAGTGGGAAGACAGAAACTTTACCCACACAGTGGTGGGTATGGTCCTTGTGTGTAGGCTTGCGGGCATGTGTGGTATTTGCCCACCCACTATAAGCCAGGCATCACAAGACTGCCCTTCAACTCTGCCTCAGCTAAAAGTACCTCCTTGGGTCTTCTTTTTGATGGCTAAGCCCTTGTTGCCTTAATAATAAAATGTTACATGCTTATTTCTTCTGAAGCCCTGGATACTGCCTGTGAGGAGAAGAATGAATCAGACCCATGACCACTTTTATCCTGAATACCATTCTTTTATTCAGTGTCTCAAAACCCTTGAAAATGTAATTTAGCCACATCCTGCCCTAAGAATTCTTTAAGGAGTGAGTATGGCTTCCTTCTAAATAAGTAAGGGGACATGTAGTAGGAGGGAGGAAATCAACAGAAATATTATGCAACCTCTAATACTTTAAAAATAATCATATCAGAAGACTTAGCTGTTACTTCAGGTATCAGAAAATAGCATCTAAAAGGAACTGGAGGTTCCTTGGAGAAGGTTAATTTGGAGCAGGAGAGTGGCCCAGAGTTCAAGACCTGTGTTCAAAGAGGTCAAGACTTGCAAAATCTTTCAAGAAGAGGTGGAGGGCAACTGGAAGTAAGAAGGAAGTGACAGGAACACCTGGAGCTCCAGCATGGAACTTTTGCATCAGAAATAGTCCAGGTAGGGAGGAAGGAAACAAAGAGATACTGAATGTTGAGAAGAAAAAAAAATGCTAAATCTGGCTGTAAGACATGTATTAGTCACAAAGGCAACAGAAGGAAAGATGACTTGACAGTAGCCTTTTTTTTTTTTTTTGGATTAGTTGCTGGTAGGTGAGGATGAAGCACAAAAGGACTTAGTACAGTTTGGCGCTATGGCCTTGATGCAGGCTAATGAGTCAGGAGTTTACTCCCCATTACTTTTGGAACATTACTGCACATGTCAACCTGGTGAAAAACATAAATGATGTTTTAGTAGTATGAAAAAAAGCTTTGATCTTTCCGATTCCGTGGAAGGGTCTCTCCGGGGACCCCCTCAGAGTCTGCAGACCTCACTTAGAGAAGTGCTGAATATATTTTCTTTTATGATCCACAGGATCGTCACCTTTTCAATCTTCATTCAAAGGTGAGGTTTCTCACCTTCTTCCAACTGTGGCCTGCCATGGGGGTGAAAATGGCAAGGCAAAGGCCCTGTGTTTTCTTCCTTCTAGTTCACTCTCAGTCCCACTGGATGACAATTATATTGATGTCTCCAGGGTTAGAATGTTGGTGTAGTGCTTTCTGAGCCTATCACAGGTTTAAGATTTTAATGGGTAACTTAACAGATTCTTCAGACACCCTACTCCCTGTAGCCAGGGATGTTTGCCTGAAGTTCCCTTGATGAGTTGGGTATGCCTTGGTTCTTGCAGGTCATGTCCGCCTTCCATGGTCTTCAAGATTCCGCCTAGCTTCAGCTTGTCTCTGGCGAGGCTGTTTATTCTAGAATTTGGTGACACCCCAGTGTGTTCCCCATCCTAAAGGATTTGGCTCCATTTCTGAAAATTTCCTCAAACATTTGTATGCAGCTAAAAGTCCTGAGTTACAGTAGTAAAACTGTTTGGTAAACTAATGTCCATAATACCAATCAACCATTATTATTACTATTATTTAACTGTTGTGAGTTCTATTTTATTTTTATTTTTTGGCCATGTCCATGGCATGCGGAAGTTCCTGGGCTGGGGATTGAACCCATGCCACAGCAGTGACAATGCCAGATCCTTAATTGCTAGGTCACCAGGGAACTCCCCAATCAATTATAAACTGTCTAAAAACATGACTTTGTTATACAAAAGGTATTTCACTTAATCACTGTAAACAGTCTTAGAACCCCCTCAAAGTAACCATGTTTATATGCAACCTCTCAGTTCTCCTATGGTGCAGTGGGTTAAGGATCTGGGTTGTCACTGCAGCAGCTTGGGTCACTGCTGTGGCTCAGGTTCAATGCCTGGCCCAGAAACTTCCACAGGCTTCGCATGGCCAAAAATAAATAAATAAATAAATAGTTCAATCTCTCACTCAGCATACAACATTACTGTCAGTTATTTTGACCATGTTTATAATATGATTCATTATTACTACATTAACCATAGGCGAATCAATACCATTTTTTAGAATGACCAAAATAAAGGACTTAACCACTGACTTCATTACGTTATAACAAAGCCTATTTATGTTTACATATATAAACATATACATATGTTTTCGTAAAGTTATACATATACATATGTAAGTATTATTTCATACAGTTACAGACTTTATGATTAATCCCTAAAGGTTTTAGCTCTTTTAATGAAGTTTCTCAAAAAATCATCTATATATTGAACTTGTATCAGAATCTCAAATAAATATTCCAGCAAGATAGATGAAGACAGTGATTATACACTTAAAATGGATCAACCAATTAATATATATTCACTGAAGTTTAGCAATAATGTAGGAGAGTCTTATCTTTTATAATATCCCTAAACCCCAATGATTTTAAATAATTAATTTTGCTGTAATTAATATAAATAACTATCTTAATAAATTTAATTTAAATGCCTATTTAAAACTTAATTTAAAGCACTGCTTCTAAACTGTGTAGCCTGACCATACAAATGTTCTTAACGCCAGAAATGATTTGTACTTTAAAATCCTCAGGGAAAAACAGATAAAAAGAAAAATGGATCAGCACATCCTTAGAAGCTAAACCACTATTTACTTACTAGGTTTAGTACACAAGAGGGATATTGTCAGAATGCTCACTGCTGTGATAATATTAAATCACGTCAGCATTTTTCACACCCAACAAAAGAAATATGTAATAAATAGAGAATTGTACTTCCCCTTAAAGAAAAAAAATCACCTTCTCAGCTCAATAGCCTCCCGTAATCTGGTGATTAAATTCCAAGGATGAGTGATCTTGAGCTGCCATAAAAATACAAAGTGTATCCATATATTGGATTTTATTAATCTCCTGATTTTGACGGCCTTGGTTTCATTCTTGGAATAAACTAGAAAAGTCCATTTATGCTTACATTCTGAAGCATAATTACTATGATTAAAAAGTTGCAGTTACTTATGAGCTGTAAAACTAGTAAATTATATCCAGCCTGTAAGTAGAACTAATTATAAAGCTGTTGCTTGATTAAGGTGTTTATACTAAAGAGTATTATAGGGATTAGTCCAAAGCTTTACATCCTGCAGCACAGAATTAATATGCAGGATTTAAACACTCAAATTAATTCAGGTGCAGCAAACAATTATATGAAATAGGAACACTCGACTGAGTTAATGACCACACCAGTCCACCAAGCTAATTTATAATCATGTACTTATTGACCTCTCTGCATGTTCACAAAAGGACTGTTCTCATGCTAATTTCTGCCTGCTAGCCACTGTCATAGCCTTGTGTCTTGTCGTCATAGTGATTAGTGCCAGATAGGAAGCACTAGCCCCCACTATTATTGCAAGTTCTGTCAACATCTTGCAAGAAGTTACCTGTAAATAATAAACTCTGTATCACCATTACCATCAAGAAGAAGCATTTAGTAAGAACTTACTATGAACATTTCTACCCTCTTCAGCGAATGGTCTAGCTGTGCTTTGGACATGATCTCTGTGAGTTTGATCAGTTGATTGGAATACATATGCTGGAGAAGAGAGAGACTAGGTCAAAATGATAAGTGGTCCACTTTAAGCTTTAAGATCTCTGTATCAGACAATTAAGCTTGTTAAAAATCACATTCCAGTCCAGGATTTTTTCTATAATAAATAAATGCAGTCCAGATAGTCCAGGAGTTGTGTCATAAACAATATTGGCAAATCAATAAAATTCTCATGTTTCCTGAATTTATAAAAATATTTTAAAATATAAATATATTTTTTATGTTTAAGGAGCATACAGAAGGCACCTACAAGGGGCTCCAAGATTGAGTTTAAATTAGTATTATGGCCACTGAAATTATGAAGTGTTTTCAGGATGTAATACTGTAAAACAATAGGGAGTTCCCGTCGTGGCGCAGTGGTTAACGAATCCGACTAGGAACCATGAGGTTGCGGGTTCGGTCCCTGCCCTTGCTCAGTGGGTTAAGGATCCGGCGTTGCCGTGAGCTGTGGTGTAGGTCGCAGACGCGGCTCAGATCCCGCGTTGCTGTGGCTCTGGCGTAGGCCGGTGGCTACAGCTCCGATTCAACCCCTAGCCTGGGAACCTCCATATGCCGCGGGAGCGGCCCAAGAAATAGCAACAACAACAACAACAAAAAACAATAGTTGTTCCCCGAAGAGGGGAGAATTATCAAACTAACAAGTGGAACAGACACTATTAACAGCTTTCAACAAAATGTGTATTGAAGAATTCCAGGGTCCGTAAATATTCCTTGAAAAACAAATAATTAAATCAAATAATTTTGGGAAAACTGCATAAATGATGTACCTCTTTGAAAAACTACTTGGCACTTTAACCTATTAAATGTTTCAACCAGTACTGAGTCAAAAATTCTGTTTAGCTTTGTTAACCCAAACATTCCAAATTGACTTATCTACATAATTCTGTTTTGAACTTTTGGAAATATTCATTAACATTTCACAGGATACTAGTATTTCAGAGACTACATTTTAGGCAACACTGGTATAGTGTATGTGAATAATTCTAAGACTATTGTGAAGAGGAAATTATAATAAAATGTATTATAAGGAAACCAGAGTCCGGAAGGGTTAGCTAAAAGAGCAAAGGGATTTAGCAGTAATCATTTTCAATTCCAGTGTGGACAATGAACAGAGGGAAAGGCAATGAAACCATGTGGACAACCCACTCTATACATAGTGATATGCCCATCATTTGGGGAGAATCTGTGCTTGCACATACAAGGTGTGCATCAAATGTTGACTTAACAAGTGGTCCAACAGAGAAAATGAGAAGGAAAAAAGACATATGAATTACACAGAGGCAGACCTGTAGTAAACCAATTTAAGTATCATGACATAAAAGGTTAAACGTGCAGAAGGTCAAAAACCTTTGAGTACATCATAACTCTACCATTCAGAGAAATGTGACATTCTCTCTATTGTATTTCTTGTCAAGCATATAAATAGAACTTGCTCTTATTCTACTCTTAGGGGGTGTTTGGCAAATCATTCACAGTAGAGTGATTTGAAAACAAGTAGGTAGTTTTATAAATATTATGTACCCTTATGTAAAGAAATGCTGTAAACAATTTGGGGAATGATTTGGAAGTGGACCTTTTCTCCTCATGGCACTCCCTGATTATGCTAATGAACACAGAAGGGCAATCCTAAACAGACTATAAAATTTAGTTTATAGAAGCATTATGTCAGCTCAAATTATATGGTATTTTTTAAGACAAAAGTATTACCAATTGATTTAACTCTCCCCCAACTCCCGAAGTGGAATCTCTGAGTATCTGTATTTTGATTGATTGCTATGTTTGAGGATGAACCCTCCTAGCTGGCCAGGATGCTACCTGCAAAAAACTTTTTGATTCAGGCATACTTAGCAAAAGATCAAATGGATAGGAGAGATAAGCAAGGTCAATTATATACCAAGTGGATACATATCTATGGGAAGGTTAATAAACTTGAAGGTGGAAGAGTAGGATAGAGCATTTGGATAAAGATGAATAAGTGGCAAACTTCAGCAACATTCTTAGGGAAGTAGTCAAAGATGTACCTGAACTTTAGAAATATTAAAAATGACTACAGATTATTCAGAAAGATGAGCAAAAAGGGTACAAATTCCAAAATCGTTCTAGAAGAACAATTTGGTAATTACAGTGAACTTCATCTGTTTTTCAAAACTCAACTCAAGTGAGAACTAGGTATGAAAAAATACCAATTTCTTTAGGTTAGGTACCTTAATCTTCTTTTTGTTTGCTTAGATCAGACACTTTCCTAGCCAAGGATTACAACTATGGAGACATCCTGACTAGTATGTGAGGGTACATATTTGGTGGGGGTGTTAGTCAATAGAACTGCATTTGAGGTGACTTTTAGCATCTCTGTCCAAGAAATTTAAAAATTATTGTGAAGGATTCATGAATTGACAGAAATCTGGTCAGCACAGACGTTCAGAACTTATAAACAGAGACCTACAGACCAACATTCATCACATGTTATATCCTAAGGAAAGGACTTAATTCAGATCTTTGTTTTTTTTCTCCTTTTTGTGTGTTTTTCTAACAGTTTTTGGATTACAGTAGCCATTGGTTTTGATCATTTTATCCTATACTTGTAAAATAATTTATTATTGGAATGTCTGTTATGGCCATTACATACTCAGTTTTTCATTTTGTCTTCTGGTTATCTTGAACAGTATGATAAGCATAAAATTTTTTAATATTTATTTTATTCTATCTTTTAAGAATGTATACTATATATGTGTGTATATATACGCACACACATATACAATGGATAGATAGGATGTACATAACATAGATAGGAGTCAGAGCAAAAAGCATTCCAAATGAAATGTATACATAGCAGAAATATTTAAATCTTAATAAAAATGAACAAAAATAAAAAATTTCAAAGAAAGGCTTCAAGATGGTGGCTTGAGAATATTCCGAACTCACCTGCACCCACAAACACAACAAATGTGCAGCTGCATAAGGAATAATTCCTTCTGAAAGGAATCTCAAAATGGGATGATCAAAATCTTTACAACAAAGGGGAAAAAAAACAACACCAAGACAGGTGGGGAAAAGAGAGATATATGTGTGTGTATCTATATATATCTGGCCTTCTTCTGCCATACTATCGTATTCCACTGACTATACCTGACAGGGTCACTTCCCAGATAGACAAAGGTGAGAGGCAGCCTGAGAGATAACTCCTTCCATATTCCTTACCATGAATCAGACAAACGTCTTTCTCTAGGCATTCTGTCCAACACTTCTATCTCAGATTGGGCAGACAATACACATGCATTCTTTCATCTTCAGCTGCCATCTCCCAATGTTACCCAAGTATCCTAGAACCAAAACATGAGATTTCCCCTTTTTCCTGCCTGATCAGGACCTACCACACATACAGCTCACTGTTCAACTGGTGTGGTTACTGACATGCTAATGGAGGAGATACAGGGACTGGCAGTGATCAGGGGTCGGAGGCGTTGACTTGCTGAAAAATCTAGCATACCAGACTATTACCATCCTGTAAATCTTCTTTTGAATGTCTAAAGCAAAATATTATCTTTTTCTTCTCTCAGCATTTCTCTTACAGCAATCCTAATCTACCACTCCCATCTACCTTCACATTACCGATCAAGAATGAACAACAACTAGCTGACAGGGAGAATGCCATGTGCATAAATACAAAATGCAAAACAAAATATATTAATAATCTCAAACTATTCTGTTAGACTTGCATTCCTCTGATGAAGCAAAGGAAAATAAATAGGGGAAAGAAATTCCTGTGGTGCTCTCCCCATCTGTTCTTTTTTTCTGGTGCCTTCTCACTGTTTACTCTAAATATCTCCTCAAGGCATCTGAGAATGGGAAGCAGCTATACTGCTGTGAGGTGATCACTCAATATTAACCTTAAAGCAGTGGTGACAGAGGTAATCCTGGTGGAAATATCCTTGATCAGCAGTTCTGACCATAGTTCAATTTATGTGCTCTCAGATATCTGGCCTAAGCTGAACTTCAAGTACCAGTTAACAAACAGAAGAATAAAGGCAAGAGAAATGTAGGCTGAAACTACCAAAGGCAACTGACTGAAGAGATGCACAAAAACAATGTCATCTAGTCAGAGACAATGACCTTGAGGATACATCTGTGAACAAATATTCCCCCATAACTCTGGTTAAAAAGTTACTTATAGTCGGAGTTCCTGTCATGGCGCAGTGGAAACGAATCCAACTAGGAACCGTGAGGTTGCGGATTTGATCCCTGGCCTCGCTCAGTGGGTCCAGCATTGTCATGAGCTGTGGTGCAGGTCGCAGACACAGCTCAGATCTTGTGTTGCTGTGGCTGTGGTGTAAGCCAGCAGCTACAGCTCTGATTGGAACCCTAGCCTGGGAACTTCCATATGCCGTGAGTGCAGCCCTAAAAAGACAAAAGACAAAAAGAAAAAAAAAAAGAAAAGTTATTCATAGTCATCTTTGACTACATACATATACTTCCCGGGCTATCTCTTCTTCATGAGTATTAATTTTCTGCTATTTAACCAGAAAGTGAGTGTGTGAATGAAAAGACAAAGCAAAAGGTTCTGCTCATTATCAGATAATCATTCTTGTGAACCCCAGAATGATCATTCTTGTGAACCCCTCTCTTGAACTCATTCTTTTATGAAAAGGTCTTTCTTGGCAGTTTATGTGTATAAATATTCAAGACTGTCAGATGTTATCAGTGGAACAAGGATGAACAAATCAGGCTCTCTTGCTTTAAGGATCATGCAACCTTTGGGTAGGACCATCAGGTAGATAACTATCTAAATACCAAAGCATGACCATGGAAAAAGTCCTTAAAAACATGGGAGCAGAGAGGAAGGTGAGATGAATTTCAACTACAGAAGCTAGAATAGGTTTCATAGAAAGGATCACCTCCAGGTGAGCTTTGAGCACAGGTGGAGGATTTTCATAAGCAGCAAGAATGGGGAATACATTAGATTAAAAATATATGAGCAAATTTATAGTTGGATATTTTGAGATAAGAGTATGTTAATGAAAGTAGGAGTAACTCAGTGCAGTGTGCTGTGGGAGACAGATGAGGCATGGGGAACAGGAAGTTTAAGACCAAGAAAATAGCTTGGGCTAAATCAATTGGTGCCCTAAGTATTAATCTGATGGTTTGAACTCTACTGTGCAAGGCACTGGCAGGGTAGTAGGTTATTGAGCAGGAGAATTTCTAGATCTCAAAGCAAGAATAGGAATATAAGATGACGCAACTTTTTTTAAATTAGGAAAACAATCTTCTTTTTGTACAGTTTGGTTGGAAATGTTGTAAGTATTAATAAATAAAAGGGGATAAAGTCATCAGAAGGAGGGCAATAATAAAGATCCGAGAGGAAATAAATAAATAAGAGGTTAAAAATAGAATAAAATCAATAAAACCACGAATTGGTTCTTTGAATGCATAAAAAAAATTAACAAACCTCTAGTCAGGCTCACCAAGAAAAGAGAGAAGACTCATATAAATAAAATAAGAAATGAGGGAGTTCCTGTCGTGGCACAGTGGTTAACGAATCTGACTAGGAACCATGAGGTTGCGGGTTCAGTCCCTGCCCTTGCTCAGTGGGTTAACGATCCGGCGTTGCCGTGAGCTGTGGTGTAGGTTGCAGACACGGCTCGGATCCTGCGTTGCTGTGGCTCTGGCGTAGGCCAGCAGCTACAGCTCCGATTAGACCCCTAGCCTAGGAACCTCCATATGCTGCAGGAGCGGCCCAAGAAATAGCAAAAAAAATAAAATAAATAAAAAAAGACAAAAAAATAAAAATAAAATAAAATAAGAAATGAAAGAATAGAAATAACCAATACCTCAGAAATTTAAAAAAGAGAGAGAATACTACAAACAATTATATGTCAATAAATTGGACGGCTTAGAAGAAATGTAAAAGTTGCTAGAAACATACAGTCTACCAAATCTGAAACCAGAAGAAATAGATAATTTTAACAAACCAGTCATTAGAAGTGAAATAGAATCTGTAAAAACAACAAAAAAAAACTCCTGACTAACAAAACTTCAGGATCAGACAGCTTCACAGGTGAATTCCATCAAACATACAAAGAACTCATAACAATTCTTCTCAAACTCTTCCAAAAGACTGAGGAGGAGGGAATATGCCTCAAGACATTATATGAAGTCAGCATCACCCTGACACCAAAACCAAAGATACTTCTAAAAAAGAAAATTATGGGCCAATAGCTTTTAGGAATATAGATGTAAAAATTCTCAACAAAATATTAGCAAACTGAATTCAAAAACACATAAAAAAATATTATACATTAACAACCAAGTTGGGAGTTCCCTTCATGGTTCAGCAATTAACAAACCCAACTAGGATCCATGAGGATGCAGGTTTGATTCCTGGCCTTGCTCAGTGGTTTAAGGATCCAGCACTGCTGTGGCTGTGGCATAGGTCGGCAGCTGCAGCTGCATCTCCAATTCAACCCCTAGCCTGGGAACTTCTATATGCCATGGGTGCAGCCCTAAAAAGCAAAAAAAAAAAAAACCAAGCTGGATTTATTTCAGGGTCATGAGTGAGGGTGGTTCAACATATGCAAATGCAAATCAATCCACATCAACAAAGAAAAGACAAAAATCACATGATCATCTCAATAGATGAAGAAAAAGCATTTTATAAAATTCAACATATATTCATGATTAAAAAAAACTCTTACCAAAATGGGTATAGAGGGAATGTATCTCAACATAACAAAAATTACTTATGACAAAACCACAGCCAATATAATACTCAATGGTTATAAGCTGAAAATATTCTGGCTAAAATCTGGAAGAAGACAAACATACACACTCTCACCACTTGTATGTGACACAGTATTAGAAGTTCTAGCCACAGCAACCAGACAAGAAAAAGAAATAAAAAGTATCCAAATTATTAAGAAAGTGGTTAAACTGTCATTATATGCAGATGACATTATACTATACATAGAAAACCCTAAAGACTCACACAAAACTACTAGAATTGATAAAGGAATTCAGAGAAGTAGCAGGATACAAGATTAACTTACAGAAATTAGTTGTGTTTCTTTATGCTAACAATGAACTATCAGAAAGGGAGTATTAAAAAAAATCCCTTTTAAAATCATATCAAGAAAATACTTAGGAATAAACCTAACCAAGAAAGTGAAAGACTTACATGCTAAGAACTCTAAAACATTAATAAAGGAAATTGAAGATGATTCAAAGAAATGGAAAGATATCCCATCCTCTTGGATTGGAAGAATTAATATTGTTGAAATGGCCATACTACACAAAGCAATCTACATATTTAATGTGATTCCTATCAAGTTACCCATGACATTTTTAACATAACTAGATCAAATAATCCTAAAATTTATACGGAACTATAAAAGGCCCAGAAATTCCAAAGGAATCCTGAGGGGGGAAAAAAGGCGGCAAGTACATCCCTCCCAGACCTCAGACAATACTAAAAAGCTATGAAAGTCAAAACAGCATGACCTTGGCACAAAAATAGGTATATGGATCAATGAAACAAAACAGAGAACTCAGAAATAAACCCTCATACCCAAGGTCAATTAATATTTGACAAAGAAGGCAAGAATATAAAATGAGAAAAAGTCTCTTCAGCAAGTAGCAATGAGAAAATTGCACAACCACATATAAATCAATGAAGTTAGAACACACCTTCACATTATGCACAAAAATAAACTCAAAATGGCTTAAACACTTAAACATAAGACATGACACCGTAAAACTCCTAGTAGAGAACTTAGGCAAAATATTCTCTGACATAAATTGTACCAATGCTTTCTTGGGTAACTCTCCCAAGAAAACAGAAATAAAAGCAAAAATAAATGAACAAGACATAATCAAACTTAAAAGCTTTTGCACAGCAAAGGAAACCATAAATAAAATGAAAAGATAATCTATTAACTGGAAGAAAATATTTGCAAGTGATGCAACCAAAAAGGGTGTAATTTTCAAAAATATAATCAGCTCATACAACTCAATAGCAAAAAAGAAATTCAATCCAAAAATTGGCAGAAGAACTAAATAGACACTTCTCCACAGAAGACATACATATGGTAAATAGCCACACAAAAAGATGCTCATAATTGCTAATTATTAAAGAAATGCTAATCAAAATTACAATAAGGTACCACCTCATACCAGTCAGAGAGGCCATCATTAAAAATTCTACAAATATGGAGTTCCCATTGTATCTTAGCAGGTTAAGAACTCCACTAGTATCCATGAGGATGCAGATTCAATCCCTGGCCTTGCTCAGTGGGTTAAGGATCTGGCATTACCACAAGGTGCAGCGTAGGTCACAGAGAAGGCTCGGATCTGGCTGTGACATAGGCTGGCAGCTGCAGTTCCAATTCAACCCCTAGCCCGGGAACTTCCATATGCTGCAGGAGTGGCCCTAAAAAAAAAAAAAAAAAAAGTCTACAAATAACAAATGCTGGAAAGTGTATGGAGAAAATGGACTCCTATACTGTTGATAGAAATGTAAACTGGTGTGGCCACTATGGAAAACAGTATGAAGTTCCTTAAAAAACTAAAAATAGGGCTGTCATATGATCCAGCAATCCCACTCCTGAATGTATCTGGACAAAACTCTAATTTAAAAGATACAGGCACCACTATGTTGATAGCACCACTATTTATAACAGCTAAAACATGAGAACAACTTAATATCCAACAACAGATGAATGGATAAAGATGTGGTACGTATATACAATGGAATTCTACTCAACCATAAAGAAGAATGAAGTTAAAAGAATGCCATTTGTAGCAACATAGATGGACTGAGAGATTATCATACTAAATAAAGTCAGTCACAAAGAGGAACACAAGCACCTTATATGTGGAATCTAAAATATGGCACAGAGTTCCCATTGTAGCTCAGTGGTAATGAACCTGACTAGTATCCATGAGGACATGGGTTCGACCCCTGGCCCTGCTCAGTAGGTTAAGGATCCTGAATTGCTGTGGCTATGGTGAAGGGCAGCAGCTACAGCTCCAACTTAACCCCTAGCCTGGGAACTTTTATATGCCACACGTGTGACCCCATTAAAAAAAAAAGAGAGAAAGAGAAAATATGACACAAATGATCTTACCTATGAAACAGAAACAGACTTAGACATAGAGAACAGACTTGTGGTTGTCAAAGGTGAGGGGAAATGGGGGGGTAATGGATTGGGAGCGTGGGATTAACAGGTGCAAAATATTACATATTGAATAAACAAGGTCCTATTATACAGCACAGGGAACTATATTCAATATCCTGTCATAAATCATAATGGAAAATAATATGAAAGAATATATACATATGTATAACTGAATCACTTTCCAGTACATCAGAAACTAACACAAAATTATAAATCAACTATACTTCATTAAAATTACTTTAAAAAAAGAAATAAAATGTGAGTTTTTCTCGAAAATAAACTTTACAAGGGCAATAATAGTCACAAGGCTTGCTGGAATAAGGGGCTTATAAACAAGCACAGTACAAAATAAGGGAAATAGTTATTCATATATAGAATAGTCAATCTTGAAATCTGTGACCTTAGAGTACCAGCTTAAATAAAGTGAGGAAAATAAAAACAAAAGGAACACTACCTACTTAAATATTCTCTCTATTCTGTTTCCCTGGCTCTTATTTGGGTTTTCTCATCTCCTCAGTTAATTCTCCATCTGCTTTGGGTATCATGGAAATCTACTGATACACTGTTAAACAGCTACCATAATGATTCATCCATTTTCCAGCACAGATCTTAGACTACACTCACTAGTGGGGCTGTTTAACTTGCTGAATAACCTTAGACAAATCCTGACTCACTGACCTAGATAAACTTCCAAGAAAGCTTTCTCTGTAGTCAGAAGCCATACTAAATTCAGAGAGGACACTACTACTTCTTTAACATAACTTACTATGCAACGAAATCATCTTTTTTTTTTTTTCTTTTTAGGACTGCACCCATGGCATATGGAGATTCCCAGGCTAGGGGTTAAATCAGAGCTGCAGCTGCTGGCCTATACCACAGCCACAGCAATGCCAGATCCTTGACCCACTGAGCAAGGCCAGGAATCGAACCTGCGTCCTCATGAGTGCTAGTCAGATTCGTTAACCACTGAGCCATGATGGGAACTCCTATCTTATTTTTTTAACTAATGTACATCTCATTCTACTAGAATGTAAGCTCCATCAGAGCATCTAAAACACTGCCTGCCACAGCAGATGCTTATCAATATCTGCTGAGTGAATGAATGAATAAGAAGCAAAACAAACTTTTCACTATTTCTAGACATGCTCTATCAACATAGAAGAGTGAATGGAAAAGGGAAATACAACCATTTTAGGTGAGTTACCTATTACTATTATCAATTCCCTTTGAAAATATTTTATTTGCAATGATTATAATGCTATAATTTTTCCTCAATAATTTACACCACTTATTTTTTATTTTCACTCATTTTAGAATTTTTGCTTTATGTTTTTATTGGTTTTTAATAGTTATTACTTCATTTTTACCTTTGAATACTCTAAATAAATATTTTACATCTTGATCTGACTTCTTTATCAGTAACATTATCTGCAGTGAACTTATGCTATAATTTTTATTTTTTCTTTCTCAGCATTACATGATTTAATGGATTTTGGAATTTTGACTTTTGGACTCATTTTTTTGGCCATGCCCACAACATGTAGAAGTTTCCAGTCCAGGGACTGAACCTGTGCCACAGTGACAACACTGGATCCTTAACCCATCAGGCCACCAAGAAATTCCCTAAAGACTCATTTTGAGAGAGAATTTTTGTTTCGTTTTTTTTTTTCTTTTGGTTCTTATTGTTATGTCTTGGATGATGGTGGTTTTTTTCCCAATATTTTTTTGATTTATTGAGGCTTATTTTATGGCATAACATATAGTCTAGAGGATGTTTCATGTGTGCTTGATAAGATATGCATTCTGCTGTTGTTGGAGAGAATCAGTCTACAGATGTCAAAAAGGTCAAGTTGTTTGACAGTATTCCTCAAGCCTTCTATATCATTGCTTATTTTCTATCTAGTTGTTCTTTCCATTACTGAGAATCAGTATCAAAATCTCTAATATTGTTGAATAGTCTATTCCTCCTTTCAATTCTTTCACTTTCTGCTTCATGTACTGTGAGCCTCTGGTCTAGATAACTGTTATATCTTCCTGATATGTTGACACTCATACCATTAAGAAATGAGTCTGTTTCAGGTAATATTTCTTGTCTCAAAACCTATTTTCCTAATATTAATATCCAATATAGCTATTAAAATGTCTTACAGATTAATTTTCAAGAAAATATTTTAACAGAGATTAAGCAAAATATTTTGCTTAATTTTGTTCTGATATTCTTCATATGATGCTGCCTTCAAACACTTGATTTACTGCACTCATTTTAGGATCTAAGGAAAAGAACTGCAAAGTCCATACTTATCATACTTTGATATATAGTTGCCATCCATAGTAATGTATGTTAATAATTAGTCTTTCCATGTGAAATAATCTAAAGATTATTTAAAATATTTCCCTATGTTGAAGAATTACTCTCTGAAATCAATTACAGTATTCATGAAAATAAAGTCATATACACTCCTAAAATAGTCAGAAAGAGAAATTAATAGCAGTTTTGCATTCAAATTCCTAGTATTTCCTTCAATTATGTAGGACCATTACATAGTAAAGCACATAACTTTATTATTTTTGGTATAGTTTATAAAATCAGCACAATGGCTACACTGGTAAAATTTCAAATACACAAAGACCATTTTGTTTCTAGATAATCAGCCACTGGTCAAGTCCTTGAAAAGAAACTATAACTAAACTCCACAGCAAATATTAAATAAAGCATCTATTTATTTATTGTCTTTTTAGGGGCTCTCCTGTGGCATATGGAGGTTCCCAGGCTAGGAGTCGAATTGGGGCTATAACCGCTGGCCTACGCCACAGCCATAGCAACACCAGATCTGATCTGCGTCTGCGAACTATACCACAGCTCACAGAAATACCAGATCCTTGGAGTTCCCGTCGTGGCGCAGTGGTTAACGAATCCGACTAGGAACCATGAGGTTGCGGGTTCGGTCCCTGCCCTTGCTCAGTGGGTTAACGATCCGGCGTTGCCATGAGCTGTGGTGTAGGTTGCAGACACCGGCTCGGATCCCGCGTTGCTGTGGCTCTGGCGTAGGCCGGTGGCTACAGCTCTGATTCAACCCCTAGCCTGGGAACCCCCATATGCTGCGGGAGCGACCCAAGAAATAGCAGCAACAACAACAATAACAACAACAACAAAAAGACAAAAAAAAAAAGAAAGAAATACCAGATCCTTAACCCACTGAGCAAGGCCAAGGGTCAAACCTGTGTCCTCATGGATACTAGTCAGATTCACTTCTGCTGAGCCATAATGGGAACTCTGAAATAAAGCATTTAATGTAGTTTTCATGACTACTTTCAAGATACATCCGTGCTAAACTACAATCAATATTAAAACAGAATATGTTGTGTTTTTAACAATATTTGAAATGGGAGATATTATTTACCAAAATAACATCTCACTGGCTTTGGATACAAGAACATAGAAACTTGGAATATTACTCTTCTTTGAAATTTAACAAATATTTACTGTCTACTGTGTTCAAGACCCCGTATATATATATGCATGCACTGAATATATATGCATGCATTCAAAGAGCATTCTGTCTAGTTAGGCTATCTGCAGGCAAAACATGACATTATAACTGTTGTGACAGGAACATGCCCAAGGAGAAACATCCAGCATTGGGAGTGTGAAAAGGCCTCCTAGATGACTAGTAATATAAGCACTGAATGGTAAATGGGAGTTATTTAGGTGAGGAGGAGGGAAGAGAAAAGACATCCCAGGCTGAGTTGTATGCATAAAAAACTTTAAAGAGAAGATACTCTCTTGGATATCCCTGAGATATTCTTCAGTTTATTTTTCTGTGGAGTGGCAAAACTGGAAAACTAGGGAGAGGTAATAAATATCTTACCACAAGCCAAAGTGAGAAAGAAGATGGCCTGTTCTTGAGTAGTTTAAAATGAACGTGAGGAGAAATGGATGAATTACAGAACTTTGGTTGGGGGGGGGGGGCAGGAAACTGACATAATGCACTTAATTCTTGAATATGCAGGCAGCAAGAGAAAGAAATGAGGAGGATGATTCCCAAAGAAGTGGCTTGAATAAGTATATAAATAGCATGGCATTTATAGAAATTAAAAAGTTAAGAAGAATCATATTCAGTTATTGCAGAGGAGAGGTACCAGGGAATATCAGGGTAGGCCAAGATAAATTTGATTCTTAACATGTTAGTTTAAGTGGTGATACTTTGGATATCCAGATATCAAACAAACTCATTCTGAAACTTAGAGGAGAAATCTCTAGTAATATAAATCATCAGATTAGAGCCTAAATTATGGAATCATCTACAGAGAGCAGGAATGAGAGTCAAGGAAAGATACTGGGAAATTAATTGGCATTCTTAGGAAGAAGGGTCAATGATGAGACTGAAGTGGAAAATGCACCCAAGTGTAGAAAGTCAGATAGTATTAATATCCCAGAAGGCAGGAGTTCCTTCTGTGACACAGTGGGATTGACAGTATCTTGGGAGCACTGGGATGCAGATTCAATTCCCAGCCCAGCCAGTGGGTTAAGAATCCAGCACTGCCACAGCTACAACTTAAGTCACAGCTGTGGCTTGGAACTGATGCCTGGTCTGAGAACTCCAAGTGCTATGGGGCAGCCAAAAAAAAAAAAAAAAAAAAAATCCCAGAAGGTGAAATGGAGTTAGCTACCAACTATGGGAAAATAGGGTTTAGACAGAGAAAAGCATTATAACCATTTTAAAAAGAGATATGGAAGACACCTTTAAAAATGCCTGAGATATCACTGCATTGGATTAATAGCAGATTAATCATTGCAAAAGAAAAGCTTAGTGATCTCAAAGACCTAATAATAGGAAACATACAAAATAAGACACAGAGAAAGAAGAATGAAAAAAATTAAAGAGTATAATAAGCTTTTATAATATTATCAAGGTTCAAATATATGCATAACAGGAAAAATAATGGCTAAAATTTTGTCTGAATTTGGTAAATAATAAACCCACAGGTCCAAAAAAGGGAACGAATACCAAACAAAATAACATTAAAAAAAAACTATACCAAAATACATTACAATGAAATTACCTAAAACCAGTAAAAAAGATTAAACTTCAAAAACAGCTACAGAGGTGTAAATAAAAAGATATACTACAAACAGAAGAACAAAGAATGACACCACACTTATTGGTAGAAACAATGTAAGCCCAAAGAATGTGGATTTTACTAAATTACTTGGAGGAAATTATTGACTTGGAATTCTTAAGAAATGAACTTTTTGCAAAATTAGGGCAAAATAAAGACTATTTCAGGTTTTCAAAAGACGAAAAAGTTCATTAACAGTGTATCTACACTATAAGGAACATTAATTGAACTCCTTGAGGCAGAAGAACAGTGATAATCTATACAAAAGGGTGAATCTATACAAAAGGGTGAAGAGCACTAGAAATACAGTCATAAAATCACAAGGGAAGTGAATAAAAGAAAGGAACAAAAAAGAACTTTAAAAAAAAAAACCTAACAAAATGGCATGAAATATATACCTTGCTGTAATTACTTTAATTGTAAATTTAAATAATAATGGAACAATGCTCCAATCAGAGACATGGAATGGTTGAATAGATAGAAAAACTAGACCTGTATATGTCATATCTACAGGAAACTCACTACAGATGTAAAAATGCATGCAGACTGAAGGTATGGGGATGGAAGAGATATTACAGGCAAATGGAAATCAAAAAGAAGCTGGAATAGCAATACTCATATCAGAAGAAATAGACTTTAAAATAAAGACTGTTACAAGAGACAAAGAAGGACACTATATAATGATCAAGGGATCAATCCAAGAAAAAGATATAATGATTGAATACTCTTGGAGCACCAAAGTACATAAAGCAAATATTATTAACAGATATAAAAGGAGTAACTGAGAATAAATAATAATAATAATAATAAGAGAATTTAACACCCTACTTGCATCATAGATCATTCAATATGGAAACAGTGGCTTTAAGTAACACTCAGATCAGGGGACTTAATTAATATTTACATAGAATATTCTATCCAAAAGAAATGCATTCTTTTCAAGGGCACATGGAATATTTTCAAGAATAGATCACATGCTAGGCCTAAAAAAAAGTCTCAGTAAATTAAAGAAAGTTGAAATAATATCAAGCATCTTTTCTAATCCCACTGTGCTATGAGATTAGAAATAAACTCTAACAAAAAACTATTAAAAAAAAAAAAAACCACAAACACACAGAGGCTAAAGAATATGCAAATGGAACATAGAGAAAAAAAATAAGAAATAAAAAATATACAATGTTCCAAACTCTGTGGAACAAAACAAAAGTAGTTCTAAGAGGGAAATTTATAGTGGTATAAGCCTACTTCAGGAAATAAGAAAAATCTCAATAACCAACCTAACATTACACCTAAAGAAACCAGAAAAAGTACAAACAAAATTCGAAGACATACAGACAGCCAACAGGCACTTGAAAATATTCTCAGCATGACTCATCATAAGGGAAATGCAAATCAAAACCACAATGCGGTATAAACAAAAACCTATCAGATTGGCTATTATCAAAAAAACAAGGGAGTTCTCGTCATGGCTCAGTGGTTAACAAATCCAACAAGGAACAATGAGGTTGTGGGTTCTATCCCTGGCCTTGCTCAGTGGGTTAAGGATCCGGTGTTGCTGTGTGCTGTGGTGCAGGTTGCAGATGCGGCTCGGATCCACATTGCTGTGGCTCTGGCATAGGCTGGTGGCTACAGCTCCAATTCGACCCCTAGCCTGGGAACCTCCATATGCCGCAGGAGCAGCCCAAGAAAAGACAAAAAACAAAAAACAAAAAAAAAGTAAATGACCACAAATAAGCTTTGGCAAGGATTTGGAGAAACGGGAACCCTTTATTGCTGACGGCAATAAAGCCAGTATGGAAACCATTACAGAAATTCCCCAAGAAATTAAAAATAGAAATACTTCAGATTCAGAAATTCCATTCATATTGACCTGAAGAAAACCAATTAGAACAGATATGCACCCCCATGTTCACTGCAGCATCATATACAATAGCCAAGACATAGAAGCAACCTAATTGCCCACCAAACAATAGAATAAAAAAGTTGTGATTTGATGTGTTGTGAGAATATGTAAAACATACGTCAGTTACGGAGCATATAACAGAGAAGATTTAATACTCAAGAATAATAATTCATTCAAGGTCTTCTTGAATCCCAAATTGGAAAATACCGCCATACAGAATCAGAAAGCTAAAATGAAATAAAGATGGATGTGAAGGGCATTTCAGCAAACCTCACTCCCTACATTAACTTCATAAACTACACGATACAGAATTTCCCTTGGCAAAAGTCCAAATCCAAGTAAAGTGGATCTTTGGGGAATTGTCTGAAAAGGGTAGAAACTAAAAATGATAAAACAATGATTTCAATGGTATACTTTGTAGCAGAGCTCTCATCTGAAAATGTTTTCTCCTGACAACTTCTACCCAACAATAATCTTCTTTCAATGCATAATGCTTACTCATATTTCTCATTTACTCATACTACTCATTCGTATTGTTTCCTAGAAGTAGACGTTAACCTCTTGTTATTTAGTCTTTCACCTGTACATATATGTGTGTGCACATATGATTCTTGCATTTCCAATACGCTGTTAATTGTGTGTTATACTTTGTACTCCACAAAGCATCCAGAGAAGCATGTTATATACAGTCAAAATGAGTAACTACTAATAGAGGAATCCAGTTCATATTAATGACAACAAATTATTGAAAATGAGAAAATAAATTTATTAATCTTTTAACCACTCACTTGAAATCATACTGAAAGTTATTAATTGAAGCTATTAAAATGACTGATCAGTGACCTCATGCCATACAGACATAGTGACAAAATGATCTCATGCCATATAGACATAGTGACAAAAGACCTACAGAAAGACGACCCTTTAATGGGATTAATTTTAACAATAAAAATTAAACACAGAACCTAGTAGATGTTTCTGCCAATCATGTAAGATATGCTTATCATATGACAATTCACTGTATCTATGATAAGAACTGAGAAATTATAAGCTTAAAATGGTTATAATTCTCAAGAGTAGGGTATAATTTGTGTTACCAGTGATATGATCCTCCTTACTTTATGAGGCTAATATTTGAAAGACGGATTGTAATATTTTATTCTGTAAGGCAGATGTTAATATCATCCTTCATTCTTAGCCAATCTTTTTATGAAAGTAAGAGCCAGGAGCCTCAGGGCATTATGTTCACATAATTACAATATAGGAATCCCTGCATCAGAGATTTAAACATTAAATACCTACATTTATTATATGTGTTATTTGCACTGCAAAGATAGAAAAAGTATGACTAAATAGTCTCTACCCTTTAGGAGCTGTGAATTTAAGTCAGGCAGTATTTGAGCTGCCAAACAGAAGAAACAATATTACAAACGGTACAAAAGACTTAGAGAATGCACATCCCCTATGCACAGAGCAGGAGGTGCATTTCAGAGAGATGACTATTTTGTGTAAAGAGGCAAAATGTGCAAAGATAGCACCACTCCAATTCCCAAATCATTCTGAAAGAATAATATAATAGCATTTAAGCAATTTTAACAGTAATTCAATCAGTGAAATAACAAGTGAAAGATTTATTATATTAAATCTGTTATTATATTAACACAACCTGGTTACAGCAGAAAACGGGAAAGCATATTCTACTTGAAATAAACACAGAATGGTCAAGCCCTTAAGAAGAAGCCTAAAAAATCTGATTTAAGTTCAACTACTATTCACTCTACACCTAGAAACTTCACTGAACCTATAAAGAATGTAAAGAAGGTAAAAGGTATTATTCTTCACCTGAAGTGACTTGGGGTCTAGTCGAGGAAATATAAATAATCCTCAAGGAATAACCAGAATGCTATTTAAGGAAATTAAAGGTAATATACAGTTTTGTGGTATATGTATAGGAAAGTTAAATAAGTGAAAGTCAAAGTAGAAAGGAAAGAGCCATATAAAGGCTCAGGGAATAGGATTTCTTTTCAACTGGGTTTTGAGTCATGTGTTCATCATATGTTCTCCCGTGGGACAGCATGTGGTTCTCCTTGGATTTGGCAGACATCCAAGTTAAGGAGATGAGTAGGAATAAAGATAGAAAATGAAAACAGAACCAAAAGAGGAGAAAAATTTAGAGAGGTATGTTGAGCCCATTATGAGCAGATCTGAAAGGTCAATGAGAAAGGCATGCTTCTATCCCTAAAGGACAAGAAGGCCTGATAGGACTTGGACACCAGAATGAAGCAATGAAATGGAATTCCTAGCATAATAATCCTGCAAGGGCATACAGAGTAAAATACAATCCACATAAACTTTTAGCAGGAAAGAGACTATTTAGTTAATCCTGGTATTTGGGGATAAAAATCAGGGTTCTGACAAAAGGCAAGAAAAGGAAATACCACATTATGGGGGAACCTACACAACCCCACCACCTTGCAGATCATTCAGTTTTTACCTTCATCAGCAAACAGTGTCTTGAAGCTCCTATAAACTGATGCCCAATGACAACAGGGCATTTGGAAAAATTTTCCCTGCACAGGCAAGATTCAGCAGCTGAGTTTTCTGGGCCTCCAGGTATCATGGTGCAGACATTCTTTTTCCCATAGTAGAAGAAGATTAAGATCACCCATTGTCCAGATATATGCCCAAGAGTGGTATTGCTGGATCATATGGTAGTTCTATGAGTAGATTTCTAAGGCACCTCCATACTGTTTTCCATAGTGGTTGTACCAATTTATATTCCCACCAAGAGTACAAGACAGTTCCCTTTTCTCCACACCCCCTCCAGCACTTGTTAATTGTGGACTTATTAATGATGGCCATTCTGACTGGTGTGAGGTGGTACCTCATACTAGTTTTGATTTGCATGTCTCTAATAATCAGGGATGTTGAGCATTTTTTCATGTGCTTGTTGGCCATCTGTATATTTTCCTTGGACAAATGTCTATTCAGGTCTTTTGACCATTTTTCCATTGGGTAGTTGGCTTTTTTGCTATTAGGCTGTATAAATTGCTTGGAGATTCTAGAGATTAAGCCCTTGTCAGTTGCAACATTTGAAACTATTTTCTCTCATTTTGTAAGTTTCCTTTTTGTTTTTGTTTTCTTTTTGGTTTCCTTTGCTGTGCAAAAGCTTGTCAGTTTGTTTATGTCCCACTGGTTTATTTTTGCTTTTATTTCTGTTGCTTTGGGAGACTGTCCTGAGAAAACATTCATAAGGTTGATGTCAGAGAATGTTTTGCCTAAGTTCTCTTCCAGGAGTTTGATGGTGTCTTGTCTTATACTTAAGTCTTTAAGCCATTTTGAGTTTATTTTTGTGCATAGTGTGAGGGTGTGTTCTAGTTTCATTGATTTGCATGTAGCTGTCCAGGTTTCCCAGCAATTCTTGCTGAATAGACGGTCTTTTTCCGATTTTATGTTCTTGCCTCCTTTGTCAAAGATTAATTGACCATAGGTGTCAGGGTTTATTTCTGCGTTCTCTATTCATCGCAGCTCTATTCACAATAGCCAAGACATGGAAACAACCCAAATGTCCATCAACGGATGATTGGATTAGGAAGATGTGGTATATATACACAATGGAATACTTCTCAGCCATAAAAAGAGCAAAATAATGCCATCTGCAGCAATTTGGATGGAACTAGAGACTCTCATACTGAGTGAAGTAAGTCAGAAAGAGAAAGTCAAATACCATATGATATCACTAATATCTGGTATCTAATATACAGCAGATGAATCTTTCCACAAAAAAAAAAATCATGGACTTGGAGAATAGACTTGTGGTTACCTGGGGAGAGGGGGAGGGAGTGGGAGGGATTGGGAGTTTGAGGTTAACAAATGCAAACTATTGCTTTTGGAATGGATTAACAATGAGATCCTGCTGTGTAGCAGAGAACTATGACTAGATATTTACAACGGAGCACGACAATGGGAGAAAAAATTACGTATACATGTATGTGTAACTGGGTCCCCATGTTGTACGGTGGGAAAAAAAAAAAGTGTGTTGGAGGAAATAACAATAAAAAAAAAAAAAAGATCACCCATTGTGCAGTTCCCAGAGGAGAGTCTGACAGCAGCAAGAAACAGGGCACAGTAGAATGTAAATATTCTGTTACCAGGGTAAAGAGCTATGAGTTGAAAATGAAAGTAGTAGACCTGCTGTGTTTTGTTTAGTCAACCAGGGAAAGCTTGAATAAAACTCTTATTTATGTTTCTTTCCACTGCCAACTTGGGTTAACCAAATTGACAGGGTTTTTTAAAATGGACTAGTATTACTTTTACCATCATTTTTCCTTTGCTATTATTAATGCGATTAGTTTTATTATCAGAATTGGATAGGAATAACAAAAATAACCCTGCTGTTAAAGTCCTCTAGCCATATTTGACTACAGTTATAAAGTTGGTTCCTAGTCAGTAACTTAGGAAATTAAAAACACTAAATCTAGGATTTTCTCCACTGGGACCTAATCCAGTCCAATTTAGAAGTTGAGGATTTATAAAGGCTTTTCTGAAAGAAATGGGAAAATGTCAGCTACAATTTCTTGCTAGACTTGAACTGAATCTATTAACCTTGCCCAGAGAATATAATGTTACAGTTATCTCATTTACAATGTTATTGTATATGATTTATGGCCACAGTATCAAGCCTCAAACTAGGTTTTGTAGTTTTAAGTTAAATTTACATGTCTGTAATACAAACGATTTTTTTCTTGTTCAGATAAAAAGATATTAAAAAGTGATTTATAATATTTCAGTAGGATAGAAAATATACAGTATGACTTAGTCTACTGAAGGGAAAAAAACATAGTTAGACAGCTATTATGAATATGTACATTCACACTGCTTAATGCTTCCCATCTTTTAATGTATGCCCGGGTATCAACCACAAGACATCTTTTGAATTACATTATATTTAGAATACAATGAGGCACAAATCTATATGAAAATTAGATAAAAAGAACAACCAAGAGGACAAGAAAAAAATGCATATTCAATGCAGTTCATCTAAGATCATAAATGCTAAAACTAACTTACATACTATCTTTTTTTGCCGGTGTCCTCTACCTAATACTATATAATATAATGGTCTTCAAATATGTCACACAAAAACCCTTCTAATATTACCATTATTGAAACCCAAGAGAATTTGCTTAAATATAAACTATAAGAGTTTGCGATATGATTTGGAGGGTACTGGGTTTTATTGGAAATGGCTGATATAATGCCATTTGAAAGATAACATGGAGTTCCCGTTGTGGCTCAGTAGGTTAAGAACTCAACTTGAGGATGCAGGTTCAATTCCTGGACTCACTCAGTGGGTTAAGGATCCGGTGTTGCCGCAAGCTGTGGTGTAGGTCACAGATGTAGCTTGAATCCCACATTGCGGCGGCTATGGCATAGGGCAGCAGCTGCAGCTCTGATTCCACCCCTAACCTGGGAACTTCCATATACCACAGGTGTGGCTGAAGAAAGAAAGGAAGGGGGGAAGGGAGCTCTCCCTCTCTCCCTAGCCCACCTGTAGGGAGGGAGGGAGGAACGGAGGAAGGAAGGAAGGAAGAAAGAAAGGAAGGGAGGGAGGAATCATGACCTACAACTGTAAAATGGGGACCAGTTATCAGCTACACTTAGTAAGATCTTTACTAGGAAACAAAAAATACACAGAGTCCTATAAATTTAAATTAAAATAAAAACTCCTGCGTCCTCCATAGAGGTCATATGGCCTATATACACAAATATTTCAAAATTACATAATGTCAAATAAATTTCATACTTTAAGAGTAATATTAACAATAACAATTCTATGGCTGAAGCTCTCTTCATTGACAATACATACACATTTACTGTATACAAGAGAGAAGTGTATGTATGTATACCAAGTGAAATTAATTTTATTCAAAATCTCTCTATACTTAGTTCTGTGTTTGAACTCTATCTGTTCATAGTTGGGAGAGCTTTGAAAATCTCCCACTTGTATTTGTATCAAGTTTCCCTTGTTTATCAGTTAAAATTATCTGAAGTTTCTAATAACAAAGAACTAAAACAAGTCTTTTTTTAAGTGATTTTATTTTTTCAATTATAGTTGGTTTGCAGTGTTCTGTCAATTTTCTACCTGTTACAGCAAAGTAACCCAGTCACACATATATGTATACATTCTTTTTCTCACATTATCCTCCATCATGCTCCGTTAGAAGTGACTAGATATAGTTCCCAGTGCCATACAGCAGGATCTCTAAAATAACATTCTTAAATAAGATAGGGATTTATTTTTTTCTCACAAATCTGCAATCTAGGACAAGCACAGCAGTTCTATGCATTAGTGAGAAACTTGGTACCTTCGATCTTTCTGCTCTTCAACCTTTAGCAGTCAGATATAACCCTGAGTCAAAACGTAGTTACAGTCATCTTGTCATGCTCAGGGTCAACTCAGAGCCACCTCATTTTCACAAGACAGCTGCTGGATTTCTAGCCATCTCACCCACAGTCTAGTCAGAAGAAGGATTAAGGAAATGAATTTATAAGGTTCAAACAAACCATGTAGGGCTACTTCAAAGACTTTTCTCTGAAACTCCAAACTTCAACTCGAAACTTCTCACATCTTACCAAAGTCTTCAGGGGAAGCTAGAGAAGTTTGTTTACCTGAAGCAACGCTACTGGTGATATTCCAAGAGGTGTTGAGGTTTTGTATGTTTAACTGCTCTGTTCGTTGTTACATACAGATTTATAAATATTATACCCTTTTGACACACTTTTAAAACTTATTCAAAGCTTTTAATTTTAAAGTACATTTCATCTGATATTAATAATAATCACTCTGCCTTTTTTGTATTTGTATTTTCCAGGTTTTCCTCTACCTAATTTGTATTTTAAACCTTTAAAATACGTAGGTAAAAATTACATATTTTCATTTTCATACCCCAAAAATGTCATCACAAAAGAGATGCTTTCTTTTTGGCTATTTTATTTAGGGGAAAAGTTTCCAATATCCTGCTCAACAGAGAGACAGGTGCTGGTGGTGCTTACACATGAGGCAGAGATGGAGTGGCTGGATTCTGGTTGTTATACCTGTAAACTTGCATTTAATCCTCCTTCTTATGCCTGTACCTAACCCGCACTGTCTGTCATTCCTACCATCTCTGAGCCCCAAGCTTCTTTTCAAATTTTCCAAAGAGGAGAATTCCTTATCTCCCATCAGTTTTTATCTTCCTTCTTTGATTTAAGGCAATAAGGAGCTAGTAGTTAACTTGTCTAGGACTAGGAAACTAGTGAATTCAACTCAAAGTTATATTATTTTAAATTACTTATAATTACTTTGCTGTTGTTCTACAAAATCTCTCCTTTATTACTTTGGAATATATAATATTACCTTATTCAAATGAGGCACCTTTGAGACTATCAGTAGCTTTATGGATATGGTTTGATTGGGCTACAAAGTTATGTTATATCACCAAAAATAAATCAGCATATGATTATTTGTATATTTCTTTCCAAAGGTAATTTTCATTACAACTGAAAATTCATATGAATCTAGCGAAAACTGAGTTTTCCCTGATTGCCTTCAACTCTATTCAAGTGTTATTTTACAGCTATGAGTGATCCCCCAAGGGAAACAGTTTCTTGACTTAAACTTGAAATTTAAGATGTAAATGGCTCCTTAGTTCTTAAAAAAAAAAAAAAAAAGTATTTCTATGCCAATACACATAGCTAGAAGAGGTGACCACTTCCAATTTCATGGTCAAATAAACAAAGGAGTGAGCAGAGATCAATGTCATTTTAAGCCTTGAGTGTGCTAGCTGCCTCTGATTCATGACAATCAATTTAGTGACTAGAATTTATCCTACCTTGACTAGACAAGTATCCATTTAATCAAAAGGTTGTCAGGCTCCCACAGAGGAAAGAAGCAACAAACAAGAATGGGATTGTGTGTTTACATTTTTATTATTTTATGATGCACAGTTACCTATTACCTATATAAATATTTATATTTTTTTCTTTCTAAATGATTCAAGATGCAGCTTCATGCTACTAGTAATGGTTTTATTTATTAATATGTATATGGCCACCAATGATCCTATTATATTTAAATAAGTTAATACATGATTAACTCTAAAAAATAAATCTCTACATTGAATCTAAAAGTTCACTATTTTTTTGTGTGCCTCCTAATTGAACAAGGAGTTTAGAGCTTCTTCAGAAAGCTCAACAGAAAATATTTTTCTTCAGCCTGCCTAAACCAAATCTGAAAGCAAAGAATTTGACATGGTTGTCATGTTTACTCTAAGGTGATTTACAAGAGAAATGAAAATAAGAGCAAAATGAAACTGGATAAAGAGACCAAATACTTTTAAAAACCCTTACTTCTACCAAAATACTTGTGTTATCCCAAATACAAATGCTACTGAGGAATTTACAAATAATGTTTAGAAGAATCCCTTTAAAAACTCACTAGACCAGAAAAGACACCATAAGATACAATTGTGGAAAGTCAAAAAATATTTTTCTTATGATTTTCATACTTATATTTAAGCATAAAACTGTTTTATAGTTGTATTTGATACCAAATACAAAGTTATTTTTATTAAAACTTAATTAAACTTAATTATGACAAACCCATAGAGACAAACTAATCTCATAAAAGCAAAAACTAGTAATTGACACTATAAGAAGCTAGAGTATAATGTGATATAATGATTTGCTTTGGATAATTCATTTCTTTAAATCATCTACTTTTAGGTCAGAAATATGAACTGACTTCAACCAAGCCTAGAAATTTCAGCAATATTCAACTATTTTCTATGACAAGAACATTGCATTAAAACTAACTGTGCTACATAGAAAAAAATGTTTAGAAGAACTAGAGAGGTATAGAATAAAGGACAAAATATATGTAGATCTACACTGTGCCAAACACTTTGCATATGTCATTTTAGTTAACAGCGATAAAATTCCTATGAAGTTTGTTAAGAGAGTTCCCTTTTGATAAATGGAAATATTGAGACTCAAAAAAAGTTTCTAAAAAACAAAACTAATGACTGGTTCGACCAAGAATTAAAAAACAGGTTTGTCTGACTCCAAAACCCCACTAATTGTTACTAGGTATGGAAATATAATTAATAGACATTAAACACAAGGAAGAAAGAAAAAATTTCAGGTTATGTGACTTAAATCCCCTTTGGTGCTTCCTGAGTTTTGATTTACCCAAAAGCAGTATCTATACTGGATTTGTGCTAGAAACTTTCTAGCGGAAGAAGAAAAAAGATGACGTAATAATTTCATGGGGAACTCTGTGGCAGATCCTGGTGAATTTCTGCAAACTGAGAGTAGTATACACAGTCACAGCTACATTACTAATTCCTTACATAGTTTTAAACCACATGATTCTTTACGTTTTAACATTAACAGATTTTTTTAATGAAATAAAGTTTTCATCTTCAGGATGTAAAGGAGCAATGCCAGGCATTACCCTTCATAACCTGAGTTTCACTTTCTAAAAAAATCACTACTTTTAAAATTTCCAGACTTTTAGCTACTATCAGATAATAAAAAGTATTATTATGACACTATTATCTTACATATATTTGAGAAATTATATACTGAATCTATTTTGAAAGGTATTAGATTACCAAAATCCATGTTTCTTCTTTCCAATTGTTGTGAGTTATTATTTTATGGAGGTTCCCAAGCTAGGGGTCTAATCGGAACTGTAGCCACCGGCCTACGCCAGAGACACAGCAACGCGGGATCCGAGCCGCGTCTGCAACCTACGCCATAGCTCTCAACAATGCCGGATCCTTAACCCACTGAGCAAGGCCAAGGATCGAACCCACAACCTCATGGTCGGATTTGTTAACTACTGAGCCACGATGGGAACTCCTATTTTTCAGTATTTTGATGTAATTTTTAAATGGGGTTACTATTTTACTTTCTATTTCTGATACTTTATTATTAGTATATATAAATGCTACAGATTTCTGTGCATTAATCTTGTATCTTGCAACCTTGCTGCATTCATGTATTAGTTCTAATAGTTTTGGGGTATGCAGATATATATAGAATATGTAGAATAAGGACAGAGAGTAAAGACAACTATATGGATGCAAGTTGCTACATTTTATTTGAAATGGTAGAACAGTAACTTTAGGTGGAATGAGAAGTTAAATATTTATATTGTAATTGGTAGAACAACCATGAAAACATTAATGAAAATAGGTAAAGGTAAAAATCTAGTAGGTAAAGTAAGATATAATCACAGAAATATTCAAATAATCCAAATAAAGGGAAGATCACAAGAAGAGTGACAATACAATAAACAAAAACAGAACAAGTAACAAGTAAAAAAAAATCCCAATAAATTACAGACTCATATTCAAACATATCAGTAATTGTGTTAAATATAAATGTAGCAAATGTACTAATATATTAAACGCTCCAATTAAAGGACAAAAGCTTGCCAAAATGAATACGAGAACAAAATCAAACTACATTGCTTCAAGAGTTTGACCTTTAAGTATAAAGACACAGATATGTTGAAAGTAAACAGATGAAGCTAATATTTTATATAGAGAATGAGTATAAGAAGCCTGGAGCAGCTATTTTAATATAAGCTAAAATAGACCTCAAGGGAAAAATGTATTACTAGCAATAATAAGGGACATTTAAAAATAATAAAATGATCAGTAGAGCAGGCATAACATAACAATCATAAAGGTAAGTACACTTTAAAACAGAGCTTCAGAGTTGAACAGAAAGAACGAAAAGATAAAAATCACAATTACATATTAACACCCCTTTTATCAGATCAAAAGATCATTAAAGACATAGATTATCTTAAAAAAATACCATCAACCACTTGACCTAATTGGAATTTAAAGAACGCTATTCCCTGTTACTTCAGAACACATATTCATTTTTAGTATACATGGTAATTTCACTAGAAATGACTATATTCTGGATCCCAAAGCAAGTATAAACCACCATATAATTTAACACCTCATAAATAAATCATTAATGAATATACTGATGGGAAAGAAGGAAGAAAGGAAAGGAGGAAAAGAGGGGAGGGAATGAGGAGGACAAAGGAAGGTAATTACACGCAGAGCATGTGGAGATTGTTACCCTTTTTTGTTGTTATTAGCCTTTGCCAACCTCTCCACCTATGATTTTACTCCAAAATAATTGCTGACGACAACAGACTGTTTTGCCTTTCTCATTTGGGGTGGCTTTTCTAGAAATTAAGACACAATGTTTCAAAATTCTGAAAATACAACACAAGACCCTAGGCAGGCTATAATGCATATTTACAGCATTTTAAAATAATTATGATCATATTTTCATTATTTTAAAATATTATTATTATCATCTAGGAGAACAAGATAAACAAATGACATGGACAAAATGTATATGGTCTGCTAACTATAACCACTAGGTTGCTAACCTGTAAGACATGTTACAATAGACTAAAACAACCCACATAAAACTGAACACAGATAAAAATGATGGAACAATTGAGTGCTAACTTATAGATACAGAGGGATGGAAGGACCAATTAAACCTCAAATATTCATAAATCAGGGATCATATTATTCCCAGTTGTCAGTAATGTGATCCCTATTGTGACACTGTCACCCAGTGATGACACCCATTTTGGTCCTATGTGACCTCTGCCAGAGACAGGCAGCTAAAATCCATAGCTGCTCAGCAAGTCATCAGTGATCTACAGCTATTGGTCAGGCATGCTTGCCCCTGGGTCTCGCTAATCGAACAAGCAAGCGATGGGTCAGAGGACCTTGTATCTGCTAAGCACCCTTTCTAAACCTCCACTCTGGTCCTTGTAACGACACTGTCAGCAGAGAAGGCTGATGATACAGAGGGAGAGAAAGAGATGGGCATGTGAACCCTGGGTAACAGGATTAAGGTACAGTGGTCCTTTCACTGCAGATGCATCCTAGTTTTGGAACTGTGTTAGCCTATACCAATACTTTGCCTTTGCATCTTGGGACATTTTGGAAATTGAATAAATAAACTATTTGATTTGAGTGTGTTAATTTGGTCTGTGAGTCTCTCTGTACTATTATCTCTGGTTTTAAAATTTTTAAAAAAATATCTATGAATTTCCTTAAGATTGAATGATTTTAGGTCATCCAAACAAACTAACAGCATGTGAAAGGCACACACACACACACACACACACATGCAACAACCTCCAAAAAAACAAGAATTGGACAAAGCAATGAAGTTGGAAGCAGAAAACTCTCAAGGTTGTGGCTCACAGAGAATTGAAGTAATTGACTTGACCTGTCCTTCTGATTATCTCTTCCTTCTGCATAGAATTGTGAAGATTAAACACTTTAAGCTTCTCAGATTAGAATGATTTAAAGGACAGAAACATCGGGACATTTTACATTTTCTAAGTAGATATGTTTTTCTCTAATATAAAATGTTAGTGTAAAATATTGATTAGTCTAACTGTGGGGAGGTAACTTGTCATTTGGTTAGAACATCCTTAATTTGTTCAGCATAATTTAGTAAATCAACCATTCTTTCTCCTGATTGTGCCTCAGAACCATGTGGGAAGATTTTTCATAACAGATACATGAATGTCATACTAGGGTTTGGTGGGAGGGGGGATTCAATTAAATTTTTCAGGGGTGAGACTCCACATATTTATAGAATAGAGGTGCAATATCTTGAGTCTTAAAATTAGTATAGAATTTGTCTTTTGGCATTATTACCAGAATAATACATAAACCTAAATGGAGATAATCACCTTTGTAGGATTTTTAAGTAATATTTTTAAATATCAGGTCCATGAGGACTGTACCAAACCTGATTGAAGAACAGATCAGGCTAAATATTGGCAATGAGAGAATAGTCAATAAAACACCAAAATTTTTCTTGCTTTTTTTTTTTTTGTCTTTTTGCCATTTCTTGAGCCGTTCTCGTGGCATATGGAGGTTCCCAGGCTAGGGGTCCAATCGGAGCCATAGCCACCAGCCTACGCCAGAGCCATAGCAACGCCAGAGCCACAGCAATGAGGGATCCGAGCCGCGTCTGCGACCTACACCACAGCTCACGGCAACGCCGGATCTTTAACCCACTGAGCAAGGGCAGGGATCAAACCTGCAACCTCATGGTTCCTAGTCGGATTCGTTAACCACTGCGCCACCATGGGAACTCCTTTTTTTTCTGTCTCCAAAATTTCTGAGTCACAAACTTGAGTACTCCACAAAATAATGATATTTTCAAGTATATCTCGATTTATTTGAATCTCATTTTCATTTTCCTAGCCTATTAGTGAAGTGCTATTTTCTTTTTCTCTTTTTTTTCTTTTTTTTTTTTTTTTTTGTCTTTTTAGAGCCACTCCTGTGGTATATGGAGGTTCCCAGGCCAGGGGGTAAATCAGGGCTGTAGCCACCAGCCTACGCCACAGCCATAGCCACGCCAGATCCGAGCCAGCTCTGCGACCTACACCACAGCTCATGGCAATGCCAGATCCTTAACCCACTGAGCGAGGACAGGGATCAAACATGCATCCTCATGGTTACGAGTCAGATTCATTTCCGTTGCGCCATAACGGGAACTCCCAAAGAGCTACTTTCTTAAGACCTTTCTGGCTAGAAGGGCCTGGGGTGGTCTTGCATTACAATCAGTTATTAGTAACCATAAACCACCTTGCTGTGTTCCCCTCTCCCTTCTCCCACCCCTCAATCCAAAGCTGACAGAACTACAGGAGTCTCTACAGAAACAATTTGGAACTTCCTGAAAAATCCCTGGGTTGTTAAAGCAAGAAGCAAAAAGGTGTAAAGCAAGAATAGCCTAAGCCAAAATGAGGTCTATCAGTGGGCTCCCAGAGAGGAGGGGCTACGCCTCTGTGTGAAAATGGTCTCTTCATTCTGTTTCCAGAAAACTCATCTTTTGAAGATTCTCAGGTTCACTGAGGGTCAATGCCAACTTCATTGCTAATCACTAACCAGAGGTCCTAAAGGAGCCTAAAGAGGGCTTTACTATTGCAAGTCCAAACTCTTTGATAAAAGGTCTGGCAAATGTGGGACAGGACACATTTACCTGCCCTACATTGTGTTTTGATTCTTCCCAATAGTACATAATAGTAGAAATAGAGAAAAAACAAACAAACAAAAAAACATTAAAATGCTGTATCTTTCACAGGGGATTCCCTTAAGGGGTCACACAGTTCTAAACTAGTTTTCTTGTCCATGCCCTTCTTTCCATCTCAACAACTCCTTCAAATATCCATGGCAAAGGAGTTCCCGTTGTGGCTCAGTGGGTTGAGAACCTGGCAGAGTGTCCATGAGGATGCAGGTTAGATCCCTGGCCTTGCTCAGGAGGTTAAGGATCCAGCATTGCTGCAAGCTGCAGTGTAGGTCTCAGATGCAGCTCAGATCCGGTGTTCCCATGGCTGTGGCACAGGCTGCAGCTGCAACTCCAATTAGACCCCTAGCCTGGGAATTTCCATATGTCCAGATGCAGCCATTAAAAAAAAAAAAAATCCACTGCACAAACCACAACTCCACCTAAGAACCAATGCCTATTCATAATAACTCCTTATCCATGGAAGTTCCTTCCTTTCTGCTGCAACAACCCCTCCTCCCACAGTAATCCACAACATACAGTGATCCCAAATAGTTTAGGTCCAAATCAGAGATCATGCAACAACAGCATAAATAAGGAGATTGAAGGACCCAATTAGCAGCAGGACTGTCCTCCTAGTGAGAATCAATCACTTGAATCACTTGACTCCATGAACCAATCTCTTTCTCTCCTAGCTTCGCTGTCTTTATCTGTAACAGTAAGAACATATAATACTTTTTTCTAAGAAACAGTATAAGACGACCAACCATACACTGTCTGGGTTCAAAAATCTACAATTAGACATGATTAACAGCAGATGTTTTTTCTTATTCACCTTCAACAAACAGATGAGTATAGGAATGCATCGCCTTATATCTAGTTATGCATACTCTTTGTGTGATTCCAAGACAACAGCTCTGAAGAAAATGAAAACACCACTACATTAAAGATGTACATTAACAACAAGACGCATGAAAATTCCAGTAATCATGTGAAACAAGTGAAAGAAATGTGCATCACAGAATATAGTTTATCAAGTACAATACATATAGATATATGTACACCCAAAATTCTCCTGCAACCAAATTTTCTTTCACCTTATCCCAGAATCTGTCTTTCTTCTCATCCAGAGATTCTCATGGGAAACTTGAAGTGCAAGCAACATAATGATATAAGAAATATACATACTTTCAATGATGGTGCTCCAACCTTCAATCTAGGATCACCTGACACTCACCATTTAGCGCTGTTATATAGGCATGACTGCAAGCACCTGGAATGCCACTGAAGGTGGAGACACTGGCTTTATCTAAACTTGGTGCTAAAGGCTAGAATCTAAAACGGAAGTGTAATTTGCAGGAAAATCAGCCCTCACAGACATCAAATATCAGAACAAGCCAGAAAACTGTCCCCAAACCACCTCGGTATACTGCAATGTTTGCTAAATGCAAGAAATTCTTGTACCACAAGTGGTGTGAGCAGATTGTCATGTAGCACCCTCTGAATCCCAGCTTGCTAGATGCACACAGATTTCATCACAGGGATGGGAGATTAATTTGTTTGTAGGGTGATCGCTACACTGACCTCTGTTTATTCTTCCTTTATAAGGCTTTTACTCTCCCTCTCTTTCTAAAGTCTTATTTTGGGGCATCCTAGAATTACCTTTGCCATCCCACCCTAGGGACCTCACTAGTTAGTCCATGCCTTTAACTACACAATCACTGAATTATCTTAGATACTGCCTTTGTGTTCAACACTGGTTTATAAAAGCATCAAGTATTAATAGTACTTCTACCTGTTTCTTTCTATACATGTGTATCTTTAAAGCAATCTTACGCTGCACTTACCCAGAGGTCCTAGAATTTCTTAAACTTTTTAAAAGCAAATTAAGAAGAAGAAAAAATCAAGGACAAAAAATATAATTCTAATGCTTCAGAACCCAGAATTTGGAAGAACATAAAAGTCGAAAGCTTAGAAGGAGCAAAACTGGCTGTAAATTAAAGGCTACTTCTTCCCTTACCTGCCAGGTAAGTCTAAAAATAATAAAGGAAATCTAGATTATATTAGCCATCTAAGTGACCGCTGTCCCTTCAACCCACCCCCCAATTTTTCTGAATTAAACATAGAAATACACCGACTTTCTCTGTGATTCAAAAAAGGGATGACCACCTACTGCTTGCCGTTTAGAACAATTACACTGGCCTAATAGCTAATATCATGATCTCCTTCACAACATGTGAGAAAGTATTCTAATGCTTGCTTGTTCAGATTTTACCGACATGGACCACCATTCATGAATATCTGGTTATCTTTCTCTAACTTTGCACACAGTCCCTCTTATATGCACACACTCCCCCAACCCCTATCTCTCTCTCTCTCAGTATATTACCTGATTCTTGGGGAGTGGTTATCTTATGGAAACAAACATACGAGCAATGTAAAAGTTCTTAAGAGTTGAACTTTTATTTATAGCTGTGTCCAGATGTCTGCCATCTTCATGACTAAAGTGGATGTACAACAAATGGAATTTAACTATTTTTACCTAGATATTTGGACATTGTGTAGATATACTTCTCTGTGAAGAAGCAAGGTAAGAATAATGTTTATATAAGTTTAAGACATTGAGCATAAATATCACTATCTCTAGGGATATCTATAAATTAGGTAGCAAGAGATACATTATCTTTGCATAAAAATAAATATTTCATCAATAACTATATAAAAGTCATATATGTTTGTGACACACTTTGCATACCCTCTCGTCACACACTGAGGTACTAATTTTTAAATGGTAGAGATTTGTCTGAATAATAATACTTTAAATCCACTGAAAACAGTTCTCTATATATTTGAATTTGTCACATAATCCTAAAGCTTTGTGATACAACTTCAGGAAATATATTTAAAACATAAATTAACTAAAGTATACTTGTAGCTTTCAGTTGAAAAAAAATCTATGTTTTAAGACAAAGAAAGGCAGCTTATTACTGACAAGTTGGTCAGAAGTTTGCTATTTCTCTTCATTTTTTTTATTTTTTATTTTTTTGTCTTTTTAGGGTCACACCTGCGGCATACGGAGGTTCCCAGGCTAGGGGTCCAGTCGCAGCTGTAGTTGCTGCCCTACGCCACAGCCATAGCAATGTGGGATCTGAGTCCCATCTGCAACCTACACCACAGCTCACGGCAACCCTGGATGCTTAACCCACTGAGCAAGGCCAGGGATCAAGCCCGCATCCTCATGGATGCTAGTCAGGTTTGTTAACCACTGAGCTACAACAGGAACTCCTGCTATTTCTATTTAACTAAGATTGGAGTGAAACTCAAACTGAGTTTTTCCATTTCCATATGCTCATGGATGGTGACCAAGCCAAAACTCAAAAATTACAATGACGATGTTTCCATTGTGGCTCAATGGGTTAAGATCTAAAAAATACATTTTATCTTATCAAATATATATTCCCTACAAGTTTGATGTTTAACCTCATAGTCTTTCTCAGTATCTCAAACATTACCTTAAATGTGACCTCACTTTATGCTTAGGCTTCTGAAGGAATTATTGAAAAAATTAAGTATTCTCTATCTATCCCAAAACAGTATTTGCTCTTATACCCAACATTAATATTCTCTGGAAAATACCAAAAAGATTTAGAGAAAATACTGTGATTCAAAAGCATATAATATGTTTGGGAATGAATTTATACTCAAAGGAAAAGACAAATTATTACTCAAGACATTATACAACTTCCAAATGAAATCTAATGGAGTTAAGAAAGAGGTAGAACACTTAGTGCTTTGAAGAGTATTATGTGTGCTATGATTTGGTAAGTTTTTTCCTTTGTGTGTTTTTCTGTCTTTCTGCCTGGTTTTTGTGCATTTATTTCTTGTAACTGAGAGCAATTTAGGGTAAAATTGTACCAGATAGTTTTGTAATAATAAATAATTATTTCACACTTTCAGTATTAGATTACTTGGTTTATTTTATTTATTTTTTTTACTTATTTCCCTGTGTGTGTGTCTGTGTGTTCCAGGTGCTTTTACTGATACCCATAATAGCAGATCAGAGAAATTTCATAGTAAAATGACTTGTGCTGAGCTTTAAAAGATGTGTACGGTTGTCATATTTCAGATATGCTAATTTTTATCTATAATGACTGAAGAATGTTAAATACAGAATGTTATGCTCCAGTATCACATTTCTAAAGAGAACTGGCAAGCTTTTCTACAAATTCAATATCGATGGATTTGTCTTATTAACCTCCATGTACACATCCTAAGTAAAAGAGATGCCTAAATCCTAAATCCACAGGATGAATTAGGCTTGATTTATAGAAGGAATTATTCAAATCTAGAGGAGTGAAAATATTTACTTTCTACTTAAAAATTTGAAAATAAAATGAAAACTTTATCCATTTTCAACCTTTGGACAATGTCAATACAATTTACTTGTAAGTTAAATTTTATGATAGGAGTTCCCGTCATGGCTCAGTGGTTAACAAATCCAACTAGGAACCATGAGGTTGTGAGTTCGATCCCTGGCCTCGCTCAGTGGGTTAAGGATCCAGCGTTTCTGTGAGCTGTGGTGGAAGTCACAGACACGACTCAGATCCTATGTTGCTGTGGCTGTGGTGTAGACTGGTGGCTATAGCTCTCTGATTAGACCCCTAGGCTAGGAACCTCCATATGCCACAGGTGCAGCCCTAGAAAAGACAAAAAGACAAAAAAAAAACTTTATGATAAAAAATTAGCATATAGCATAATGAAAATAAAAACAAAAGGTGCTGACCAGATTTAGGGTTATTTTACTTTTGCTTTTGCAAACTCAGGAAAATTAATTTAAGCATATAGGCAAATATCTACAAACATTTAATTTTGGAAGAATGAAAATTCCAAGTACATGAAAAATACTTAAATTTTATTTTGCAAAGATAAGAACTAACAGAGTTTTGCCATTTTTCTTTTGAACCAGTAGGGTATTCAAATTGTGTTCACTTATTTACAATCATTATTTGCAGTTATTATTGCTTTTCTTCTGCTTACTTTGAATATAATTTGTTTTTTTTCTAGTTGCCTAAAGTGGAAACATAGATTATTGATTCTAGATCTTTCTTCTTTTCTAACATTTGTATTCAATGCAATTTTCCTCTACACACTGCTTTCACTGTATCTCACAAATTTTGATATTTTTAAATTTTCATTCAATTTAAGGTATTTTCAAATTTCTCTTGAAAGTTTTCTTTGAGTCATTTGTTATTTAGAAATGTATCATTTAGGAGCTCCCGTCATGGCTAAGTGGTTAACAAATCCGACTAGGACCCATGAGGTTGTGGGTTCGATCCCTGGCCTTGCTCAGTGGGTTAAGGATCCGGCGTTGCTGTGAGCTGTGCTTTAAGTTGCAGACATGGCTCAACCCCTAGCCTGGGAACCTCCATATGCTGCAGGAGTGACCCAAGAAATAGCAAAAAGACAAAAAAAAAAGACAGAAAAAAGAAATGTATCATTTTATCTCCACATATTTGGGAATTTTCTGGTTTAACTTGACTGTGATCTGAGACCAAACATTGTATGATTTCTATTCTTTTAGAAATTTAAGGTGTCTTTCACAGCCCAGAATATGGTCTATCTTGTTGAATGTTCCATTTGCACATGAGGAGAATATATATTCTCTGTAGTCGGATGAAGTAGTTCTGTAGATGTCAATTAGAAGCACTTGATGGATGGGTTGAGTTCACCCAGGTCCTTTGATTTTCTGCCTGTTAGATCTGCCTGTTATCTCTGATAGAGGGGTGTTGAAGTCCCCAACTATTATAGTGGATACATCTCTTTCTCCTTGCCACTGCATCATTTTTTACTTCATGTAGTATGACACTATGCTGTTAAGCAATACAAATTAAGGATTGTTATATGCCTTCTTGGAGAATGGACCCCTTTATCATTACGTAATGTTCCTCTTTTCTCTGATAACTTACCTTGTTTTGAAGTCTGTGTCTTAATTTTATTATATGTATATAATTATTTATATAATTTAATCCTATATTAAATTAATATAGTTACTTCTGCTTTCTTTTGATTAGTATTAACATATTTTTCTCCATCCATTTACTTTTAATTTATATGTTCTTTATACTTAAAGTGCAGTTCTTACAGACAATATTTGGTTGGGTCTTGCATTAGGTGCACTCTGACAATCTCTGTGTTTTAATTAGTGCATTTAGAACATTGATGTTCTAAGTGATTGTTAATATAGTGGGATTACTACCTACCATACTCATTTTTGTTTTCTATTTGTTGGCCTTGTTTTTTATTCCTATCTTCCACTCTTTTTTGCCTTCTGTGATTTTAATTGATCATGGTCTCATTTTCTGCCCTTTCTTAGCATATGAGGTAGATACGCTTCTTTTTTCACTTTTTTTCAGTAGTTTCCCTAGAGTTTTTATTTTAATTTTATTTTATATATATATAAATATGAATATATATATTTATTTTTTTATTATTTCTAATAATACTATACCACTTTATGGGTAGTATGAGTACCTAATAACAACAATATATTTCCAATGCCTTCCATCTCTGTATCACTGCTTTCATTTCTCTTACTTACACACAAGCATGCATAAGCATATATACAAAAATACATATACATGTGATATACATAGGCATACATAATCAAATACATTATTGCCATTATTATTTTGAATAAACTGTTATCTGTTAGATCAACTACAGAATTAAGCAAAAGAAAAGCTTTTTTTTTTTTTTCTTTTCATGGTCACACCTGCAGCATATGGAAGTTCCCAGGCTAGGGGGTGCAATCAGAGCTACACCTGAGGCCTATTCCACAGCCACAGCAAGGTGGGATCTGAGCCATATCTGCAACCTACACTTCCGTTTATGGTAATGCTGGATCCTTAACCTACGAGTATGGCCCGGGATCGGACTTGCATCTTCATGGACACTATGTTGGGTTCTTAATCCACTGAGCCACAATGGGGAACCCCTGCTTTTCAGTTTTTGAAGACTCTATTACTATAACCTCTTGTTCACAGATTCTTTCCTCAGCTGCACCCAATCTACCTAAGCCCATCCAAGGCATCCTTCATTTCTGCTACAATTTTTTAGATCTCTATCATTTCTTTCCAGTTTTTACTTAGGATTTTCATATGTCTGTTTACACTGCCCATGTATGCTTGCTTGTGTCTACTTTATTCAATAGGACTCCTAGTATATTAATTATAGTTGTTTTAAATTCCCACTATGATAATTCCAACATTCCCGCCATGTCTGGTTCGAATGCTTGCTCTGTCTTTTCAAGTTGTGTTTTTCACCTTTTGGTGTACTTTGTAATTTTTTTTTTTTTTGATAATCAGATACAATGTCCTGGGTAAAATGAAATGCTATAAATAGGACTTTAGTAACATGAAGGTGATGTCTGGGGAGACAGGAAATGAGCGAGTTCTAAGATTAGGTCTCAGTATTTTAATGAGACTGTGCTTCTGGGCTGTGACCTTCAGACATGTTTCTCAGGGGTTCTTCCTTCCCCCCTTAGGTGGAACTGGGTGGTTACAGTGGCCTGGAGTCTGGTATTTCCCCTATGTCAGTTAGGATATGATAATATCCCAGTGGGTTAGACTCTAGCTAACTAGTTTGTCCTGAAGGCATATCTTGTTAAGAACAGAGTGCTCTGGAGATTTCAAGATGGTTTCATTTCCCCTTCCCTGGCCAGGAGCAAGAGGAGATTTTTCTCTGATATTTACTGTAGGAAACTGGTTGAGCTTATGGAGGTTAAATATTATGGCATGGAGAGAGCCCCCCATGACCGGGTATCTCTGGAGCTTTTAAGTCTCAGAGTTGGTCCACACTAAACCCCTGGCAATTCACCAATTACAGTTTACTCTTACCATTCCTCCTACCTTGGCACTGGTTTCCACTCATGAGTCTTCTCCTGTGTTCACTTGTTGTCTCTCCAATCTTGGGGACAGCTGTTTGTCCTGTGTCCTTCCCTCTCTTTCAGATCCAAGAAGATTGGCTGATTTTTAAGTCTATTCAATTTTTAACAGGCTATTCTTAAGGAGTGGGTGACTTCTAAAATCCTTACATGGAGAATAGGAGTTTACCCAGAATATTCATCTTTTTAAATGGAAAAAGACATATATTTTCTTCTACTTTTAATAGCCTTGCAAAGTGAACTACTTAATGTGGAGTTCATTACATTAGTTTGCAAGGAATCATTTTTTTAAAACTGTAATCATATTCCCCAGGTGGAAAAATCAGTTGTCTGTTTCTTTGTAACTCTTGGAAGATGTTACATGAATTCTCATTATGACATACTAAAAAGAGATCATAGTTTGCTCAGATTTGAAATGTTTCACAAATTATAATTTGGTTATTTCTATAGCTATATTTAAAAAAACTGAAAGCATTTTATCTCTAGTAAGTCCTATATGTGATATGGTCTTAAAACATAAATCCCTTACTTCTTATTCTCTTTTTTTAATAGCCTTTGTCATGTAATACAAATTTTACTCAATAAAGGATGTTCATGAATTTAAATAAAAGAGTTTCAAAGCACAAGAAGCAAAATCTGATAGAACTGCAAGGAGAAATAGCCAAATCCCCAATCATAATTGGAGGCCTCAATACTCTCACTGATAAATTTAACCAGTAAACAGTAAATCAATAAACATATAGAAGAACTGAGAAAATACTGTCTACCAAATGTATTTAATTGCCATTTACAGAATAATACATCCAACCAGATCAAAATATATATTTTTCACACTGTATGCACACTGAAAATTCATCCAGACAAATCATGAAACAAATTTTACCAATTCAAAAGACTTGAAATCATGCCAAGTATGTTCTCTGACTATAGTGGAGTTAAACTAGAAATCAGTAACAGAAAAACAACAGGAAATACCCAAACAATCAATGGTCAAAGAACAAGTCTCAAGATAAATCATAAAATAGTTTGAACTATAGGAAAATGAAAATACAACATATCAAAATTTATGAGATATAGTAAAACACTGTTCATAGAAACTTTATAATATTTAGTGCTAATATCAGAATAGAGAAAAGGTTTCAACTCATAATCTAAACGCCAACTTTAAGAAACTAGAGAAACAATATCAAAATAAACCCACACCAAGCAGAAGAGAAGAAATACCAAAATAAAAGCAGCAATCACTCAATCTGGAAACATTAAAAAAAAATGAAAATCAGTGAAACCAAAAAGCTGGTTCTTTTAAAAAGTCAGGAAATCTGATAAACCCCTAGCAAGATAGATTAGGAATAAAAGAGGCAATATCATTGAAAACCTCCCAGACAATAAGGATAATAACAGAATACTATGAACAACCCCATGCAAATAAATCTGATAGCTTTAGAATGATCCAATTCTTCAAAAACCACAAACTATTAAAATTTACCCATGATGAGCTAGACAATTTATGTAGTCTTACAACTGTTAAAGAAATGGAATACATAGTTTAAAACCTTCCAGAAAAGAAATTTTTAGGCACAGATGGTTTTATGGGGAAATTCTACAAGAGATTTTAAAAGAAAGAACATCAGTTCTACATCTTCCCTCAGAAAATAATAAATATTCACCTGTTTTTTTCCAAGATTCATTTGGAAATGACTTCTACATGATCACATCAAATACTCATGTGTCAGTATCTTGAAAATTACATGAAAAGTACACACACTCATGTATAAATGCTTACAGCAAGAGATGACTGAGAATCACAATGTATCTGAACTTTATTTACTTCATCTGTATGAATATGAACTTGAAATTTCCCTACCTCACAGTTAAAACCTTGCTGTTACAATTAACAATGCAAAAATAATTCATAAATGTTTCAGTACATCAGCCTATGTAAACATTATATGTGCATTTTTTATGCACCAGAAGATGGGGAGAGCAGAAATACAATTAATGAGATGCAGAGAAAGAGAAAAGACAATGAAATATTGTGTCTGATTCCCAACCATCCCACTCATTAACACATACCCAGCACTGAACATAAGATAGCGAAGGTGACTCTGCTGTTTCTTCAGTTGGCCTCAGTTCTTGAATGTCACCTATACAGTGAACAACTCACCTTCTGAGTAGTGAATATAATACATATACTATATATATATATATTTCTGTATGTATTAAATACACATACACATATATAGTACATAAAATTTAAGCCTACTAATAAGCCAATGGCTAAACTAAACTGAAGAAATAGTAATCTATTTCAAACATCACGTCTACTGTATTTTGTAGCTGATTCAAGAGAATTATCAGAAATAATTTTGACTATAAATGATTTTTCCCTTATGTGTCAACAGTAACACCCAACCTGAGCAAAAGATGTTAACTCTATTCTACATGATTCTGAGAGGCTACATTAACCAAGAAGCTTGATGCACATGTAAGGAGAGATTTTTTTAAGAAGTGGACAAATGGCACCATAACATATAAGAATCCAGAGAAACAGGAGAAGAAATGCTGATATGACACTAAAGGAATGAACATATGTACCATATTACATGACAATAAATATGAGCTGAGAAAGGCTATGACAATTGAAGATCAAAATAGAGTAGGACAAACAAATGTAAGCTGTAAGCTGTGGTGAACACAGAAGAACACAAGTGTATGACAGGGCCCAAACCACTGGTGATAAGCAAACACACCAAATGAAAACATTAAATACTCTCTCAATGAAACTTTCAGTCTATCTATTATCTGAGACGACAAGGTATCACACAAACTACCTAGACTTACAGGAGATTAGGTGATATTTCCTATCAGTGAGGGCTCCAATTAAATCATTGTTTAGGAGTTCCCCTCATGGTGCAGCAGAAATGAATCCAACTAGTATCCATGAGGATGCGGGTTTGACCCCTGGCCTCGCTCAAAGGGTTAAGGACCCAGTGTTGCCATGGCTGTGGGGCAGGCTGGCAGCTGCAGCTCCGATTCACCCTCTAGCCTGGGAACTTCCATATGCCACGGGTTTGGCCCAAAAAACAAAACAAAACAAAACAAAAAAATCATTGTTGAAGGTGTAACTATGACACATTTTTAAGAGTTTAAAAGTTATACTGATTATTAATCAATTAATCCTATAAGTATTTAATAAATATTTTGTTTATTAACAGGTGCATGGGTGACAAACAGCTGAAATTATTGTTTTAGGAATTTCCCCAAAATTGATGATCACAAAGAGGCCTGAGACTAGTCTGGCTCTTCACACTCGGTTCCTTAATTTCCCTTAAAAAAACAGTTCAACAGAGTGAATTATTTCTTCCCCTTTGAAAACCCTCTCCTTCATTTCCCTAAGACTTTAAATTAAACAACATACTGAATTGAAAAGTGTATTTTTCTTCCTATGGGTATTCATGGGTTCTAAATACAGAGATTTCAATCAAAGGTACCCTCCCATTAATAACAATATCAGTATTAGAGTAGATACAATCTCAGATTTTCGTGCACATTTATCTACTATCCTCAGTCCCATCCCTGTTCCCACTATGTATTAAAATGTACCCTTCTAAACGTCTTTCCATTGTTTCACTTTAACATACTCATCAAAACATTATATTTGGGAAAAGGATCTGTATCCAGAAGAAAAGACAGATTTTTATGCAAGCTATTATTTTCAAATGAGATCTTAGTTCCTTAAGAGGTAAAAAACTTAGTAGTCTGAATAGTATTAAGTGTGTTCCTAGTTTGTTGGGGTTTCTTTCTCTGCCTAGCGCATTTTTAGTTCCTGTAATTGACAGAAATGATTTAACATAGAATTTTACCAGATAACTCCACAGCAATAAACTATTTTGAACCTTTCTTAAACACTTTTGTATACATAAAAATATGTAAAATTATCTGTGCATGCTTGCACAATAAATACATCTACGCATCTCACTGGACTTCTTATCGTCATTTAGAGTTAGATTTTGGAAATCCACCCATGCTGATAAATGTAGTTCTGTAAAAAAAAAAATGGAGTTCCCGTGGTGGCGCAGTGGTTAACGAATCCGACTAGGAACCATGAAGTTGCGGGTTTGATCCCTGCCCTTACTCAGTGGGTTAACGATCCGGCGTTGCCGTGAGCTGTGGTGTAGGTTGCAGACGCGGCTCAGATCCTGCGTTGCTGTGGCTCTGGCATAGGCTGGCAGCTACAGCTCCGATTGGACCCCTAGCCTGGGAAACTCCATATGCCGCGGGAGCGGCCCAAGAAATAGCAAAAAGACAAAAAATAAAGAAATAAAGAAATAAAGAAATGTAGTTCTGTTTAACTTAATTCTATGTATGCTTTGTATATAATTCTATCATGTGATATATGAATTTTGTCTGTCCATTCAATTACTGATCATCCTTTAAGTTGGGTTGTTCAAATTTTTTAAAATTATAGGCAATGCTTCACTGACATATATGTTGATTTTTTAATTTGAAATCTTAGAAATCAAACAGTGGGCTCATCTCTCTTGGTTTCTTTCTTTTCCAAGATATTATTCTTTAATTTTAATTTCCTTGTAGCTCTCTGCTGCCTTCAGGGAGATACTCTTTAAGATTTTATCCACAATTTTCTATTATTCTCAATGAAATCAAGGTTAGTAAATTACCTTGCTCACAGTTACCCCAAAGCCCCTTTACTGCTCACATTTTAATCTTCCTCATAATTAACTTCCTCGCTCCCTCTAAATTTTCCTAGGAGAGTGGTCATGTCAGATATAATATGCGAAGCAACATGATTCACAAAGAAATTACTTATTTACCCCTGAGCAAGTCATGAAAGGTACAGCAGAACTTCAGTATCCAAGAAGCTTTGGGGTGGTCAGGCATGCTACAGACATTTTTTTACCTATAATCTAGACTACAACCTTGATGATCTACTTTTCTTTTTCAATATAGCCCCAGACTTCTTCCAAAGTGGAACTCCTTGATCTTAGTTGCTCAACACAACAAAGTTGACTTTATTACTTGAGCTATTCTGTTTCTCTACAATATTTTGCTGACGTGTGCATGTCCTCAGTATGTTTCTCTTAACTTAAACTGGATATATTTTCTCATTTAATATATTTCTCTTCTGATCCCTACTACCCAATACCTATTTTCCCAACTTCCTATCTGTCTACTTTAGAGCACTCATTAAACTTCTGTTGCTATTTGTTCTATTTTTTTCTTTCTCCCCTACTAGAATGTAAACTTCATGAAGGCAACAATCACATCTGTCTAGAGGTGTCATTGTATCTCTAGTATTTAAAAGAGCATCTGATATAAAAAGGACTCTCAGTAAATATTTCTTGAATGATTAAACAGTTGGGTGTTTTCATGCGTCAGTGCTGTACATACACCTCAAGGCAGATTTTAAGGTCAATGAAAAAAATTAAACTGAAGTGGAAAGGCCAATTTTAACTATGTACCACTTTACTTAGGTGTTTTTTTACTTATTTATCATAAAATCATACAATGTAGGTATTATGATCCCCATTTTATAAATGAAGAAATTAAGATGCAGAGAAATTAAATCCCTTAAATTTAGCAGCTAATGGGAGAGATGAATTTTAATGCCATTTCCCTTTGATTCAGACCTATCTACTGTCCCACACTGCCCCAGGGAGAGCACTTTTGATCCATGGATAGCTTTAGATAATCTTCATAAACCCTGCAATTAAAATTCTTAGAACTCCAGTGTGATACTTTGCCTCATCTCTCCTTGTGCCTGAATGCACATTTAGGAAAAAAGCAAGTCCTCTCAAAAGTAGTGCATCCACATTATTTGTGTTCCATTTCCCTGTCACAAAATTGTCCGGAATTATGATGATATAATCATTACATTTAAAGACACTGCATCTCTATAAATTTTAGCCCTAAATTATCGGGGTACATTCAACTTTCAGATGTCACTTCAAATACATATAAAACATTATTTTCCTGGATTACTGAGTCATTGAAACTGAATGGACTATTTTTCTAATATTTTGAAAAAGAATATATAACAAAGAGAAAAGTATAATCATGACATGTAATAATAAATGGGGCTATCCTATTGTAAGGTCAACATATTTAATACTCAGAGGCAGAACCTAAGGCCCAAAGAGATTAAATAATTGGCACAGTGCTAAGCAGCTTGCTAATGGCATAGCTAGCAGCATTCTAATCACTTTATAACATGCATATTACTTATGAGTTGCTGAGTTTGCTAGTGGCATAGCTAGAGGCATGCTAAGCACTTTATAACATACATATCACTTATTAGTTCCTGTTTCCCAGGTGAATGGTTCATAAATAATAAATTATAATATTTCATCCTAAGAGTTTTATGACTTCTTTCTTCCTATGTCTAATTCTCCTCTTCCTGAGTTCCAATACCCACATTCTCATTAAGTGCTTGGTTCTGTAACTCTTATCCTTTCAGTACAATATTCATTAGTCAAACTAGTTGGATGATGAATTATTATTCTCCAAGAGGCAAATTCTTTTTTCATTTCAGTAGTTATGAAAATATGAAATTCAAGTAAACTCATCAGGCTTTTTATTGGAGTTTCTGTTGTGGCTCAGCAGTAACAAATCCAACTCATATCCATGAGGATGCGGGTTTGATCTCAGGCCCTGCTCAGTGGGTTAAGGATCTGGCATCGCCATGAGCTGTGGTGTAGGTTACAGATGTGGCCCAGACCCTGTGTTGCTGTGGCTGTGGCGTAGGCTGGCAGCTGTTTTGACCCCTAGCCTGGGAACTTCCATATGCCACAGGGGAGGCTGTAAAAAGACAAAAAACAAAAACAAAACAAAAAACAAACTTACTGGGATTTTCATAATAAAAGTTTGGATGTGGGATTTATATAGTCTAGAAATCTTAAAAATAATCATATTTGGGAGTTCCCCTTGTGGCACAGTGGAAACGAATCTGACTAGTAACCATAAGGATGTGGGTTCAATCCTTGGCCCTGCTCAGTAGGTTAAGGATCTGGCATTGCTCCAAGCCGGAGTGTAGTTCACAAATGCGGCTCAGATCCCACGTTGCTGTGGTTGTGGTAAAGGCCAGCAGCTGAAGCTCCGATTCACCCCCCAGCCTGGGAACCTCCACATCCCGTGGTTAAGGCCCTAAAAAAGCAAAAAAGAAAAAAAAATGTATTTGGCAATTTTAAATCTACCCCAGCATTTATGCATGAGTGCAATGAAATTTGCTAAGCATCTACCACGTTTCAGGAATTTACACATACAAAGGTAAGTAGTTTATATTCTTTGCTAACCAAAGTTCACTCACAGATTAGTGGAGTAAACATCCACAAAGTTATATTTAAATTATGTAATGATATATATGTAAGAACTTCCCAGAAAAGTATAGCCCAAATGATATACAGAATTTCTTTTTCTTTTCAGCTTTATGAGATATAATTGACAAGTAGAAATTATATACATAAGGTGTACAACTTGATGTTTTGATATAGGTACACACTGTGAAACGCTCACCATAATCAAGCAAACCAATATAACCATCACATCAGACAGTTACCATTCGCATGGAGGGTAGGATGAGGTGGCGGGCTGCAAATACTTAGGACTTACCATCTTAGCAAATTTAAAGTATACAATGAGGTACTGTTACCTATAGCCACCCGGCTGTATTTTGAAACTCAGAAATTATTCATATTATATAACTGAAACTTAATAGCCTTTGGAACATCTCCCCATTTTCTCTTCCCCTCAACCTCTGGCAACCTACTCTGTGTTTCTATAAAAGCACTTCTATGATTCCACATACAGATGAGGTCGTGCATTACTTAGTTTTCTGCATCTGGCTTATTTCACTTGGCATAATCTCCACCAGGTTCATGCACGTTATCACAAATGCAGAATTTCCTTCTTTAACATGGCTAAATAATATTCCATTGTGTGTGGACATATGTCTCTGGATGTGTGTCACATTTTGTGAAATGACCACATTTCCTTTATCCTTTCATCTATCAATGGACACTAAGACTGTTTTCTTATCTTTGTTATTGTAAATAATGTTGCAATGAACACGGGTTTTCAAGTATCTTTTTGATATTGTTTTCATTTCCTTTGGATACTTACTCAGAAATGGAATTGTTAGATCATATGGTAGTTCTGTTATTAACTTTTCGAGGAAACTCCATGTTCTCTATAATGGCTCTAACAATTTATAATCCTACCACTAAGGTACTAGTATTCCCTTTTCTGCAAATCTTCAACAATACTTGTTATTGTTTACCTTTTTGAAAGTAATCACTCTAATAGATTTGAGGTTATATCTTGTAGTTTTGATTTGCTCATCCTTGATAATGAGAGATACTGATTTCTTTTTCATATATCTTTCAACTGTCGTGTGGTTTGAGAAACGTGTATTCAGGTCATCTGTCTATTTTTTAATCAAGGCTTTTGTTTCTTGAGGTTTTTTTTCTGCTGAGATATAGGAGTTCTTTATGTATGTTAGATATTAACTTATCAGATACATGGTTTGCAAATATTTTCTCTCATTCCATAGGCTGTCTTTTCATCATGTTAATTGTTTCTTCTGCTGTTGTTTGTTTCAGAAACTTTTACTTAAATGCAATTCCATGTGTCTATTTTTACTTTTGTTGCCTATCCTTTGGGGATCATTTTTTTTAAAATCACTGTCCAGACTAACATCCCTACATTTTCTTATAGAAGTTTTATGATTTCAGTCTTATGTTTGTTTTTAATCCTCTTTGAATTGATTTTTTAGTATGCATGTGTATATCCATTTTTCTCAACACTATTTTTTGAATCTATTATGCCACTGTGGTCAAAATGGTCAGTCGGCCATAAATATTTGGATTTATTTCTGGGCTCTCTATTCTGTTCCATTGATTTATATGTCTTTTTTTGTGCTGGTGCCATACAATTTTGATTACTTTAGCTTTGCAGTATAGTTGGAAATCAGCAAGTATGATGCCTCCAGCAGTACAGCTGGAAATCAGCAAGTAATCTTTTTACTCAAGAGTTCGACTATTTGGGCATTTTGCAGTTTCTTGTGCATTTTAGGATTGTTTTTCTATTTCTGTAAAGAATGCCTTTGGGATTTGGATACAGGTTACAACAAATCTGTAGATCACATTGGGTAGTATGAACTTTTTAACAATTACAGTTCCTTCAATCCATGAACACAGGATGTCTTTCCATTTATCTGTGTCTGCTTTAATTTCTTTCACCAAAGTTTTATAATTTTAATGTGCAAATCTTTTCACCAATTTGGTTGTTTATTCCTTTTGTGAGATATTTCCATCTTCATCATCAAATGAAAATTTTAAAAATGCAAGAATCTAAATGCTACATATAAAACTTAGATGATACAACCAAAGTGGTATTATTTTGGAAAGAAAAAAGGTTAAAAATTAATGAAGTTAGTACTTCAGAGGTCGGAAAATAAAAAAGAATGAATTTAGAAAAACAGAAAGGATGATATAATGGACAAAAAAATCAAGTAGCAATAAATTAGAAAACAAAGTTATAATAAAGAAGATCAAAAAGACTGTAAACAACTTCTTGAAAAGCCCATTAAAGTCGTAAATCTCTGAGAAGGTGACCCACTTTAGGGGGAAAAAAATGAATAAATGGATGGAATGAAAAAAAAAAAAAAGCCAGAGATTGGAATGCATGGTAAAAATGTAGAGAATTCTACAAACAATTCTACAAACTACTCCAAAAATTTGACACAGAATAAATAATAAAACACTTGAAAAAGACATCAAAACTGACATGATAAATAACAAGAATAAAACTGTAACTATTGGGAGAACTTAACCTAAAAAAATATAAAAGCAAGCTTTACACTTTACAGCTACCTTCTACCACAACATGCAAGAGACATGATTACCAATGCTACTGGAAATCTTCTAGAGTAAATGTACAGAAAAAATAAAAATCACCTCATGCTATGAGGCCAGAGGACAGTGCGATCAAATAGGTATTTTATAAAATGGGTAACATAATACCTACATTGTATGACTTTATAATAAATAAACACCGAAGTAAAGTGCTTGGTACATAGTACATTCTTAAAAATGGTCTTTCAGCTTCAGCTTTTTTTTCACTGACCTTAAAATCTACCTTGAAATGCATAGCACTGATACATGAAAACACCCAACTATTTAATAATTCAAGAATTATTTACTAAGAGTCCTTTTTGTATCAGATGATTTTTTAAATGCTAAAGATACGATGACATCTCTAGACAGATATGATTCTTGCCTTCATGAAGTATACATACTAGTAGGAGAGAAAGACAAAAAATAGAATGAAATAGCATTAGAATTTGTGATAACTGCTCTAAAGCAGACAAACAGGAATTATGGGATGTGATTCCAATTGTGAACTTTCATATCTTTAAGAAAAATTATTAATAGAAAATATATTCATCTTGTTCAAATTTAGAGCCCTTTTTTGAATTGATGTCAATGAGGGAGGAATCCAAAATTGTGAATTGCTCGGTGTATAACCTGTTTGAGTAGGGTAGGTTAGACAACATAGGTGTAAGGCAGAATGGAAAATAAAGGAAAAAAAATCAAAATTAACTTAATGGATTTCTTAATATGACCTATTTTCAAGATTTTATTGTAAAATATCAGACAAGCATTCTTTGCAATCCAGAACTGCCCAATTCATCACTGATCCCAGACAACTGTAGAAGAACTACGTACTGAGAAGCAATTACACAGAGGGAGGTGAAGGATGTTCCGACACCCTACTGTGAAGAAGAGGGACCAGTAGTATCTCTAGTTTCCAGTGGGTTTGGCTTTTCAGCCTAATTGCTTAAAAGAAAAAAAAAATATGTGTATATACACACACACATCCACACACACACACACGCACCCTTGGGAGAGGCAAGCAGAGAAACATTCTTCCAACTACCCATGATATTGTGATTTGTAAGAAGTAATATATTTCGTATCTTCATTCCAGTCCCAGCTCCTGGCACAGAGCTCTTAAAACCCTAATATCCTAAATGACCAGAGAGATACAGGTGTTTTTTGGGTGTTAATAAAGTGACTTTTGAAATGCACCTAAGGATGAGGGTTGATTGCCAAGAGAACAGACCACTTGGTCAGAGGGTTGGAACTTTCAGTCCACCTCCTTAACTTCCAGGGAGGAAAGGGGGGCTGGAATTTGAATTAATATCCAATGGCCAGGGTTCTATCAATCATGCCTATGTAATGAAGCCACCATAAAACTCCAAAAGGATGGGGTCTGGAGAGCTTTCTGGCAAGCACATGGAGGTGCTGGAAGAATGGCCCACTCAGATCATGGAAGCTCTTCACCCTTTCCCTTACCTTGTCCTATGCATGTCTTCCATCTGGCTGTCACTGAGTTACATCCTTTTATAGTAAACCACTAATCTGAGAAGTAAAATGTTTTTCTGACTTCTGTGAGCCACTCTAGCAGACCAATCAAACCCATGGAGGGGGTCATTGGAACCTCCAATCTATAGCCCGTAGGTCAGAAGCACCTGGACTTAAGTGGCATCTCAAGCAGGGAGAGGGGCACTCTTGCAGGATGAAACTCTTTACCTGTAAGATTTGATGCTATCTCCAGGTGGATAATGTCTGAGAATGACTTGTTGATGAGAATTAAAAAACCATCACGATGGTCTGAATTGGTATCAGAATTGTACAACACAACGTAGTTCTTTTATAAAGGAGATAAAGCAGTCTAGCTAGGTCAATTTCATGTCATCAAGAGAAATACACTTGGAGTTCCCATTGTGGCACAGTGGTTAACGACTCCGACTAGGAACCATGAGGTTGCGGGTTCGGTCTTTGCCCTTGCTCAGTGGGTTAAGGATCCGGCGTTGCGGTGAGCTGTGGCGTAGGTTGCAGACGCGGCTCGGATCCCGCGTTGCTGTGGCTCTGGTGCAGGCCGGTGGCTACAGCTCCAATTGGACCCCTAGCCTGGGAATCTCCACATGCCACAGGAGTGGCCCAAGAAATAGCAAAAAGACAAAAAAAAAAAGAGAGAAATACACTTACAGATGGATAGACATAGAGTACAAGTAAGAGTTAAGTGTAACTACCCGGATTTCACTAACACTTTCTTCTCAGAACATAGGAAAAAAATTATTGCAAGAAATAGCTTTACGTGATTGCAGCCCCTACAATTATGTAAACTTACTCCTTGGCAAAAAATGTATGTGTATATATACAGCCTATTATCAACCTCAATCATCCATAATTATCCTTTCAAGCCCTATAACCATAAAGGAGTAGGATTTTGGTACAAAAAAGAAGTCCCACTTAGTATTTAAGGGAAATCATGACCTCCATCCCAGTTTCCCAGTGAGCTCTGCACCGGGTTAACAGGCTTTCATCTAATAATAAAGGAATACTATATTACCTGTGATGAGGGTAAATTGACCAAGGCAGAATCTTGGCATTTCTGGATCTAGTCCCTATTCCACAATTCCTAGTCCCATTCATAATTAAGATGTTAATACATAATGTCATCCATTATTATCTACTGAATGAATATACACACTACACGCACACATATACTACTACACATCCCTTCAGCCCACCTCTGAGTTTAACTGTAGCGACACTAAACACTCCCAACCCACAGGCAACCCCCCCACCCCCACCCCAAAGCACTGTATCTCTGAAATTCTCTGCTTGCAAGCCTTATTCATTGCCATAGGGGCTTGCTTAATTCTGGGTAAAGTAGCCTATTCTGCATGGGATTTAAGGTCCTCCGTAGCACCATTCCATGAGTGAAGGAAAAATATCAGAAAATAGGTAATCCCAGATTTCCCATTTCAATGTGAAAAAATTCTTGGGTCCTTCCACATGGTTCCTCATAGGGTGTACAAGTCAGGAATGGTTCTTTGACTTGAGTTGACTGTATGGATGAAATAGGGTCCCGCTACATTCACTAGTCCAGTAGGAATCTCATCTTGTCTTGTCCTACTATGAATATTTTTCTCAAAAGGATACATTTAGGAAGTATCTGTTAGGGGCTAGAGGAAAACTTGCACACAAGAGAAAAGTAGTAAGATTGACGATGGATGAGGATAATCCATTAGGGAAAGAGCAATTTTGGAGGGGGAAAGGGGGGAAGGGGGGATCCTTCTCTATTTTAGGATTCTCTTCAGGTGATAGAGTTGAAAATATAAGAAAACCAAGGTTTTAACAAAGAAAAATATCACTATTAGACTTGTAATGTAAAGAACCATAAGAGGAGTTCCCGTCGTGGTGCAGTGGTTAACAAATCAGACTAGGAACCATGAGGTTGTAGGTTCGGTCCCTGCCCTTGTTCAGTGGGTTAATGATCCGGCGTTGCCGTGAGCTGTGGTGTAGGTTGCAGACGCGGCTCGGATTCCCCGTTGCTGTGGCTCTGGCGTAGGCCGGTGGCTACAGCTCCGATTGGACCCCTAGCCTGGGAACCTCCATATGCCGCGGGAGCGGCCCAAGAAATAGCAACAACAACAACAACAAAAGACAAAAGACCAAAAAAAAAAAAAAAAAAAGAACCATAAGAAATTAGTCTCTCAGTAGCAGGGCTTGGATTTAGAAGATAATGTTCAAGCGTTAGATTCATCAGTTACTGGACATTTGATGTTAATAAAATGACATAATGTTCCTGAGTCCCAGATTTTCATCTACAAAATGGGGACAAAAATATTCAACTTAAAGAGCTGTGGGGATGACTAAAAGAAATAACGTATTTGACAACATTATAAATGTTAAAAATGTATTCAAATGTTATAAATTATTTAATTGATCCATCTTGAGACATGCAAGAAAATAATCGTTTGTTTTTTAAAAATTAACATAATACAAAAAGCCTAAATAAAGTTCTAAATCCTCATGTTTAATTATCCCAGCCTTTCTAAGAAGTCAGGCATACTACGGCATTGTTATCAGCAAATGTGCTCTATCAATGCCATTGTTGGGTTATAAGTTTGCCTATTCAACTTGGCATCACACTTTTGTATTTACACAATACATATTAAAAGCCTGTGTTAGCTAAGAGGTCATAGAGAATGCGGAGAGATAAAAGCACAGAATGAACTGAGTGTAAAGCAGAAAATAATCTAGCTCGACAAAGAAACACTAATATGTGTCTTTAATCTGGAAAAGACTGCATAACCAGGGGGTCCTTTTTCCTTAAATAAAATGCAGCTGGGGGGCTCCCCTTGTGACTCAGCAGAAAAGAATCCAACTAGTATCCATGAGGATGTGGGTTCGATCTCTAGCCTCACTCAGTGGGTTAACCATCTGCATTGCTGTGAGCTATGGTGTAGGTCACAGACATGACTCAGATCTGGCATTGCTGTGGCTATGGTGCAGGCCGGCAGCTGCAGTTCGGATTCAACTCCTATGCCACAGGCGTGGCCCCAAAAAGCAAAAAAAAAAAAAAAAAATACAGCTGTATTTCATGTGTCCTCTTATTGGACATTGTATACTGGTAGATAAGTAAGTCAAAGGATGATGGGAGTGAGGAGAAAACACCTAAAACTAAAGCAAAACAACAACAAAACAATTGGATTAATTTTCTCTTTTTAGGGGCCTAAAAATTTTCCTCATTTGCCAGAGAAAATCCTCCTCACTTCCTAATTACATACAATGAGTACTTTGGCGAGATATCCGCTCTAATTTTAAAACTATCCTATCAAGTGATAACCATTACTAACTAGCAATATTACACAGCATGAAAATGAAGGTCAAATGCTACAGTTTGAATGTTAAGTAGGTTCAGGATATAACTAGCTTTGAACAGGACAAATTTTGCTCATCTTACAGAAATGTACTCTAAAAATGTGCTCCTAAACCACACAGACAGCCACCCTTTCTCATCCAAGACTGTCCTGTCATCATCATTGGTTTTCTTTCTGAACATTCAAAGCCAGGAAGCTCAATATATTACAGTCTATCATTATAAAATCAATCCTGCAATGACTGCCTTGCCCTTGATTCTAAAAAATCCAGCAGAGAATTCTCCAAAAAAGGGCAAAACTTTTACAAAAAATAAAATTTTCTAATGCTGCTCCTATGCATGCACAATCAAAGAAGAAACCTAGAGTTTTCTTTCCTATGAAAAGCTCCCAATCCAGAAGTTTGCAGCTATGATCCCTGAGAAGATAGTTTTTGAATGTCATTAATACCTCGTAGGATGTTCTCTGCTATCCTATACTCTTACCCTTTTTTATCAGCCTTTTACTGATTGTTGGAAAGACATCTGACCCTGCCCCTAATCAACTATTTGGTATTTGTAATTCTATCCTTAGTGACAATAGTGTCTTTGTGTATTGTGGGTGTGAAGATCCCTGATTAGAATGCAAATGGAACGGGGGGGGGGGGGGGGGGGGCTAGATGATCTTAACTCCTTGTTTTCCTTAACACCTATTGTAAACTGCTGTATCTGATTGGAGAGTAGTGTTTCACTAAATTGGGACATCCCAATTTTAGTGGAAGAAGCAAATGGGCTGGGATCTGGAGGAGAAGACTTGTTCAAGAGGAAAGAGTTGTGAGATCTGGGTGATCAAAGGACTTTGGACTACTGGAAATATGAGCACTAGTGGAGGGGAAGATGCAAAGGGGGAAGGGAGTCAAAAATACAGTGTTCCTGATTATCCTTGAAGCCTACTGTACCCACTACCACTACCCAATACAAGCAACTTCCTGGAAGCTCAAATATCACCAAATATTGTCTCTGAAAAAGCTTTTAGCAAGTGGCACCAAACACTTCATCAGGGGACCTTCAAAATGCTGGTTGTCTTCAATAGTTTTGAGAATGAACAGTTACCTGGGTTAGGGTGGCATGTGTGAACATTCAATGTGCCCATTCAGAGGTGGCTGGCTCAGAGGGGCAGCGAGGCTTTGATGAAGTAACCCTCCCCTTTTACAGATGAATCAAGGTCACACAAAGGCTAAGTGGCAAGCCCAGGACCCAGGCTGCTGAAACTGGCAGCCAAGGGCTGTAACAGGCGCCATACTATCCATACAGGTTGGGATAACTCATCCCAACATTCTTCTCCCTGCAAATCCCAACTAAGGTAGAAATGGAGATAAAATTTGCCAGATGACTTCACATGTGATGGTGCATTTCTGAAGCCTGACAATAGAAACAACCCAAGTCTCTCCAGCTATTTCTCCACATCATAATGTGTTTTAGATTTACAAAACTGAAATGAAAGTTGTCATAAACTTGGTGACTGCTAATACCACCTGCCTCATAAATCAGTATAAAAGGAGGAACCTGGGTTAAACCCTCTTTGTAAGGAGCCAACACATTCTAATAGCTTCACTCCTTTCCAATGTATTTACTACTCTTTCAGGAAAGGTCACAGTCTTGATAAAACGTGGAGTTATACAACTGAAAGAAACCACAATAAAGCCCTTAATTTATCCACCACATCCCCAGTGGAACTCATCCTGGATGGGATTATCAATCACCTATCATCCACATCCTTTCTTTAAAAAGATGAAAAGAGCCTCATAACTTGGTTTCAAACAAGTTCTTTCTCATGACAGCACTTTGAAAAGTACTATATGGCATTGCACAGATGTTAAGAGATTACCATTCTTTACATTAAGGATAAAAAGAGTTCAAAATCCTCATCAGGAAAAAAAAAAAAAAACCACAATGCTTCTTTTCCCGTTTTATTTGAACAGTTCTTCCTCAGGACTACCCTAACTCTCTCCTTATTCTAATTAATCCATTTTCTCGTTATGTCTTGTACAAATATCAACAGAAAATAAAATCATAGGTTGTTAGATTTGAAAAATACAGATCCTAACTCACTTCTCTGATTTCATTAACGAGGACACTAAGAACAGTTGGGACCATGAACATAAATGTCTGTAAGGGCTGAACAGGTAACATAAATAAGGAAATCAGGTGAGGAAGAAAAGTCTGGGGTCTGAGAAAACAGTGTAAGCAGCGTGCTGCACAGTAGCTAATACATAAACTCAGTGGAAGGGGAAATGGAGGGAGCCCTGGGAACTTGGAGAGTGCCCGCCTCCCTGGAGGCAGCAGGAACCCCTGCTTCGTGATCACGTGGGAATGCAGGCCCACTGCTAGCTAATGTATCAAAAAGCTAAAACCCAAATCTTCGCGTGAAAACCTCATTTTAAAATTGTTGCTTTAACTTTTATATGCAGGAAAGTAAACAAATCCAAAAGACATCTGCAGGCCTATTCCCTTCTCCATCCTGCTAGGCAAGGGCTCGGTCACAAGATTTCTAATCCTGTTTCATTTTCTGTTTCAGAGCCTGAGAATGAACAGCTTGTGACCACTCAGTGATCCTTCGTACCTTTCAGTGGCCTGAGCACAGTAGCCGCAGCACAGTCCTCAGGGGGTACTGGGCTCCTCTTCATCAGGAAACTGATGGCATCTGCTCAGAGGATGCCTGTGGCTTCAGACCCGACTCTAACCATGGATTCAGGAGCCGAAAATTCGGAGTTGAAGCAGTTCACACACCCTGAATTTCCTCCAGGGCACACGCCTTTTGTCTCAAAAGTCTCTGTAGAAGTAGAGCAGGTGTGACCTCCTGCAGGTGCCCACGGGAGACAGAGCCGCGCATGCGCAGAACTTCCCAGGTCGGCATCCAGCGCACCGAGTGCGCTGAGGGTGTTCCTTTGCTGTTGCTGGGGTTGGGGTTGGGTGGGCATTGTCCACATGGCACCGAGGAGAGTCTGTGTTGCCCAGAGCCACTGCAGACAGGTTAACATAAGATGCCCTGTGAGAGACTGGTGGTCGGCCCTGGGATCAGTTATCACAGGAAGTTGGTTGTGGCTTGAGAAACCCTGCTTGGATCTGGTGAGTGAAAGAACTGACCCTGAGAGAATGCTCTTGGAGGTCGGAGATTAAGGATACAGATTTTGACAACATGGTTGCAACAAACAGACCCAAAAGGAAATTGTCACTCTGATGTAAACGTCTCTAAGACCAGAATGAATCATCTACGACTATTCACATAAAAGAGGTTTTAAATCACCTATCAGACCTCTTTCCTAGGCAAAATGCACCAATTACGTTTTGTTTTCTTATTTGTCACTGGTTTTTCCACCTTTCTGTTGTTTGGCTTATTCTCCAGTGAGTTCTTTCAGGCTAAATTTGTCAAACCCTTACTTGACAAGATGCTGGGCTATTTGCTTCTACTGTTAAGCGCATATCAGGCATCTCTTCCTACTAGAAGGAAATGATATGCTTGCTTAAATCAAATATTGATAGGGGATGGGGAAGCAAACTTTAGCAGGGCATATTTTCAGCACTGACACTGGATTGGGATAGAATTTGGCCTATTACATGGACTGTGATGCTTTGTTCCCTACTGCAAAAGTGCTTCCCACTGTCAGAAAAGAGAAATTGGGGAAAACACATTCTCTGCATGGAAATAAAAACAATGCTTTAATATTAAAGGAAAAATACAATGATAGAAAAGTCAGGAAGCCATTCAGCAAAGCCATTACCATGCTTATTGCCATTTGAAGGCACAATGATTGAAGTTATTGTCTTAATGTAAGATTACTAAATAATGCATCCCATAAAGGAAAGACATTGTATCGGCCATAAAATGTGTGTAACTGCAACAGAATTCATACTTATTTAATGACACTTTAGAATCGGATGGTAATTAAAATGAAGTAGGAATTTTTAAAAGGCAAGAGAAATTCAAACCCGCTAGTATATAAATTGAAACATTCTCTTTGTTTTGCAAGCACATAAAGAAGTAAATTTCGCATAGGTTTTTTTTTTTTTTTTATCTTTTTCTTTTTCGGCCCACTGGGAACAGCACAATTTTGACTCCTCAGTATTTCCACTTCTAATTGCTAGGAGGGTTCATTATCAGCTGTCTAAAGTGCAATACATCAACCTTGCAAAGCTGAGTTACAAAAGACGTTCACACATCTGATGGGCTGCTGTGCTAAATACATCTTAATTTGTGCTGCATCTGCTGTTTTCTAATTTGTTTGTCATGCTGTGAATGCTGCAGAGTCTGTTAGAGCAGCTTCCTGATTTTTCTCCTTTAAAAATGCATCAACTCTTCATTAAAAAAAAAAATGGCTGTCTTCCATCATTGTTCAGCTGTGTCTTGGAAAACCATAAACTCAATTCTGTTATGCACATATATGTACGGGAAAAAAAAAATCCCATGGGTTTGGATATGTATATTAAAATAAATGCACATGTATATGCATTTGCATCAAGCCAAACATTCAGTTTCATCACATAAAGCAAAATAAACTTTTTTCAGCCGTTCCTGGAAGCGCAAAGTGACAAATACTCCAGTCTCAGAATTCTGGCATGGAAAAAGTGCTTCAAGTCGCTGGAATCTGCTATGCAGAAGATGGGCATAAAGGCGGTGCTCTCAGTTCAAACCCAACTAAGTGGCATTTCAAGTCATAAAGGAGCATATGCAATTTGGCATGATCCAGAAAAAACGAGTCTCACAATAGAGAAGTTTAAACTCGAGTTGGGAAAGAAAACAAATACTACCCTCCCCCCCGCCCAGGCCCCTGCCTCCCACTATCTTTTCAGAAATAACTGTTGCAAAGATGATGGCAGGGCCTACTTCCTGGGTGTGTGATCTGTGCAATCACACAAGCCTCATTCTTAGAGGAACAGAGCTGGGTTTAACACTCTGCTGTTACTGTTTAGAAATTTTTAATAATTTATGAACAAGGGGCCCTGCATCTTTATTTTGCACTGCACCCTGCATATCATATAACTGGTCTTGGGTGCAGAATACATTTTAGGAATCCTGACGGAACAGCTGATGGATTTACTCTGTAGTATTTCAAGCTTTTAGTCCTTTTATCTTTGAGATGATACGAATGTACACCTTGAAATGAAGAATAAGGGAAGGCTCAAAGGAAGAAATAGGGAGAGAGGGAAGCAAGAGAGGAAGGAAAAGAAAATAGTATTCAATTTGTATTCATATAGTTCTATGGGGCATGAGGGGTGGAAGGCAGCCATTTCTAGGTGATATTTATTATTTCTAAGCACTGAGCTTCTTTGAATCAAACTGATGAAAGGAAAATGCCTTCCACCATAGATTTTGGAATCACCAGCCAAAGCGACAGTCAAAGTCGGTCTACAATCTTCGAAGAAAATTAAGCTAAAAACAATTTTTTGGACAATTTCCCACCACCCCTTTCCCTTACACAAACTCTCTCTCCCTCCCTCTCTCTCTCTCTCTTTCACACATACACACACACTCCAAATTATTTCAGGAAACCTAAATAAAAACCAGGGAATACAGAGGAGATGGAGGAGTGTCTGAGGCTCTTTTCCTCCTGGAAGGCTGCTTATTAGGAGTGATGCTGTGAATTGGACAGCAGTAAGAGGCTGGCGCGAGGCTGGCATCCTTTGTGTCTGCGCCTGGCGATGGGGATGAAGGGAGGCAGGTCTACGCCCTGGTTTCTGCCGGCTGTACACCCTTCCTACAGGAAGATGTGGACCCCATTTACATAATGCCAATCAGTCTTCCGTGTCAAGTTTTCCCGAGAACATGCAGAAACGACTACCAAGGCAGGCATTATGACTGGTGGAGTCACGGACAAATCAGGGCTTTCGTAAAGGAGTATGTTGAATCAATAACGCATACTGTTCAACCAGGGCTGAGAAAAACACCTCATAAAGTAACAGCATTTGTAAAGGTTAATCAATGCAGCTAATTGTAAATGCTCTCAATTGTCGGTCCCTAAGCCATCCCTTCTCTTTGCAGCTAGTGATTCGCTGTGGGATCTAGCCATCTCTAAAACAGGAAACAGAGAAAGAGGGGAAAGCAGTGAAATTTCTCATTACTCTCCCCATGTTGTGCTCCGCTGGTATCTGTAAATGTCAATACATTTACCATAGGGAGATAGCTTTTTTTCCTCTACTATCACAAGTTGCCGCCTTCATTACATACAAAATGAAGTAAAGAGCCTAATTATCTTAGTCTAGGCAGATGGAAAGGAAATCAGGGTATTGATCTTTGGAGCAATATCTTAAGGCAATGCATAGGGCAGTGAAAGGGCTAGGCTTGCACTGACAACGCTAAGAAAAAACTGAATCTTACTCTCTGCCCAGGACGGACTCAGAAAAAGAAAGGAAATCCTTCTGTCCTTCCCTCCCCACTGCCTTCGTTTCCCCAGTAAGAACAAACCACTGTGGAGGGTTTTCTAAATGAGTGTTCTGTGGAGATTTGAGAAGTCAAAACAAAATCATGGCAGCAGAAAACAATGAGATAATCCTGCCCTGCAATGATAACCAGACTCTGGCAGTGAACGCAAACCAATGACTTTCCTGGGACCAGATAACTCCTATTATGCCTCATCATCGCCAGACCAGTTATCGAGTATTCTACTGGGGACATAAAACACAATTTGCTTTAGCAAAGATAGAAGAGTGCTAGAAAATGATAAATTGTTCTAAAAAAATCACGTTCTTTTCAAGATCTCACATACAACCTTTCTGTCCTTTATATATGTATCCGAGATATTTCAGAAAGTCTTGTTTCCCTGTGTTATAGACAGAGACTAATCTTCTATATTTAAAAAATATAGGAAGATAAGAGTCATTTTCAAGAATATTTACATACATCAAAGATGAAGATGAGAATTACTTCAAATATTTTGAGGCACAGTAATATTTATAGCAAAGTGAGAAACAAGAACTAATATCCACCCATTTATTACACTTTAGAACCCAATGATGTATGTAATTTTCCATTCTGAGGTAGGAACTGCTGAAACATGCAGTCAATTGACTTTTATTTCATCTTCAACTTAGTAACTGTAAATGCCTTTTTCCCTGTAAGGAAGGCTGTGGGGGTTTCACAAAATGTGCAAAGAATCACCATACATTATAAATCCCCATCTTTTCACGACTGGACAAAAGAACATCCTTATCGTTCCTGTGTTTCAAGTTCATGTTCTTAATCAAAGACATTATAAAATTCTAGTTCAGTGCATGAGAGGCCTCATGTCCCTGTCAAACGGTTTGATATTTCAGACACATCAGGCGGTGCAGTCAGACCAAACTGGTGACTCAGTCAAAGGGGACCACCATGTTTACCTGAACAGCATGGAAAATAAGCCGGAGAAGCCATGGAAAAGCTGGTCGCAGCTAGCACAACTTAAGATATTTTATTCCCCAAGCAGGTAGTGTAAGATTAGATCCATGTAGGATGGTAGCCTGTTTAAGGTCAAATCACCTCATGCATTGTAATAATAATGGGGTATCGTGGTCAGAAAACCAAATCTACATGCTTTTCCAGGGTGACTAGATCTATTGGTTTATGAAAGGAATTCTGTTTTTAATGAAAACCATTTCCCTCATCCCTGAGTACAATTTAAAATGTGCCATGTTTACCTCTGAAAAATGAGAAATTCAGGAGTCAGGCGGGTCCAAGAGCTACCTTACTGACAAGTGGGGAAAGATGTCTTAGGGATAAACTCTCCCACCAGGCTCTCTCTTCCTCCCTTCCCTTTCTTTACCTCTCCCTTTCTTTCTCTCTCCCTCCTCCTCCCCCCTTTTCTAAGATATGCTCCTTTCATCTAACAATACCGTTTTCCCATAATTTCAGGACAAATTCCCTGACATCTTTGAAAATGGTGAGACTCGAAAATGAAGTCCTCTAAATGCAATTTTTCATCTTAAGGGAATTGAAATACCTGTTAGATGTTCAAGAACGCTAGCCTCAGGCAAGCAGTGAACAAAATTAACCAAACAAACCCCCCACCTACGACCCCGTGATCTCATTTCATTTACTGATTGTTCCTGAGCATTTGGTACTTTCATCCTCATATATATTCATTTGGAGCCTCACCCTTTTATACGTAATGTAATTTTCTTTCCAGAGGATAAATTTTTATATCGGTTTAATAAATTCTTGAAGTTATACTGGAGTATTGCTCAACTCACTTCTAAATTAAAGCACTTATTAAAAAACTTTGAAGCACTCTCACAATTTTAAATCACTGTGCACATAGCAATTTAAAATTATGGGAGCAGTTTTATAAGCACTTGAATTTGGAGGTGATCAGAGACCTGAAAATGTGCAATATAGAGTAATTTAAAATTATTAGAGTACTTCACATTTTTTTATAAGCTCTTCATCTGGGAAGTGATCGGGTTCTAACATCTGAGCTTTTGCAGTGCAAAGTGAAGTACTCCTCAGCCTGAGAAGATTCACTCTATTAAATCAAACTACTTTAATAATTTTAAAGTGATGTACAGTGAGCATGCTCAGATCTCCAAATTCACTTTTAAATTAAAAATATTTTTCACTTCCAACCTACAAAAGCGACTTATGTGATAGGGCAGCAATTTACCCTTTCCATTTTAGACATCAAACTGCCCTCTTGCTTTTAGAGCGGTTTTTCCTTGGTACAAACAAACACAAAAATATTTAAAATATTTGTGCTTTTCCATGAGAAAAAGCATTATACTATGAAAATTCAACCAGCTAGTTGTATTTGAAAATATTTCCACTATAAACTTTAACATATCATGTTTTGGAATATTTCACTTTTATACCTAAAACAATGGCAAATTAATATCTTGAGAGTGTTTTTTAAGCCTAAACCCACTGAAACATATAGATGATTCTTCATCATTGGACAGCTGACTTGCAACCTGAGACAAATCATGAAGACCCTACTATGTCTTCTGAAGAAAACCGTTGACCTGAATGAAAGCATGTGGTTCCAATAACATCCCCCGAGCCTACCCTTGAGTTCAAAGAAAGGACAACAGAGCCAAAGCGTGATACCTCTACTAAACTGTACATTAAGCAAACACAGCTCTCAGATCATTCAAATTGGTTTGCGAGATTGTTTTGTTCTTGTGAAATCTTGCCTACACTTCCTATAGCAAAACTGCAAGGTAGAATTCTGGTCTGAATTGTTTCTATTAATAAGCAAGATTATTGACCCGTCAAAAGGGATTGTAATCTCATAGTCCAACAATTTCATCTCTGGTACGTTTAAATGTAGTTAGTAAAAGACAAGAGACTACTGATGTTTGCATCAGGAACGCATGATTTAAACATTTTTGGTAGTTTTCTCACCCCATTTAAACATAATGACAGTTCAAAGAAATAGGGAGACATCTATGAAACTTTTGAAAGCTAAAAAAAAAAAAAATTTCTCTTCACTATCAAGAGCTGTGAAGTTAGCCTATATGAAAGTGATTCTAACTGCTGTGTTTTTAATCCACAAGTGAATTAGTATGTTTCCCAGGAGCAATTTGCCACCAGTGGAAAGTATGCTTTAGCTGTTTGTTATGGCTCATCTGGGAATAAGTCTACAAAATGTACATGCCCTGATCTAATTAAATGTCCCTCTGACTTGTGACAAAAACTTCCAGAGCCACTTCATCTTACACTGTGGATGCTGCCCAAAAAAAAGAAAAAAAAAAGATGAAAGTCTAGAGGGTTGGGATCAGGATGGTCACAACGTCTTTAAAAGTTCCCTCTCTTGCAATAAACTCTTTCATTGAGAGATATATTAAGGTCACCTTTAAATCAAAGAAGGAGACTTATTTTAGGGGTTTATTGCAATCACTTTTTAAACTTCATTTCTAAAGCCAAGCAAGGAACACTAAAAGAAAAAAAAAAAAAGGAAAAATAGGTCTCTATTGCCCTTTGTAGGGATTCTAGAAAATGGATTGCCATACAGTTAAAACTCAGTGAAGGCAAGGTGCACATTTGCCCAAACTCTCTGAAGCTGTCTACCCAGAAATACATGGATGAAACAAACATCCAGTGTTTCAATGATAATGACAATCATGAACAAGATTTTTCATTTTAAAATACCCACATGTACTCTAAAACCAGAGAAATTACCTCTATGAAAATATTTTGGAAGTTTAGCCTAGGAAATATGTTCTGTTATAACTAGTTTATTGAAACTTTGAGAAATTATACAGTGCCCGCTTCTACACAAAGACATTTTTAATGCTATGAGATTTGCATTTGTCTTTATATTATGTTCAAACTGCCTTTCATGTTATTTCCAACCAAACTTGTTCTGGAAAAAGACTAAAAGTAAGCTTCCTGGCAAAAGAAATTTATAGTATTTAGATGGTTTATAAGCACTCAGTGGGATCAATTATTAGACTATAGTGTCATCGGCGTACCTAACTACCAAAGAAATTCAGTGGTGAAGGAGTTCCTGTTGCAGCTCAATGGTTATGAACCTGACTAGTATCCATGAGGATGCAGGTTTGATCCCTGACCTCACTCACTGGGTTAAGCATCCAACGTTGCTGTGAGCTGTGGTGTAGGTCAAAGACACAGCTGTGATCTGGTATTGCTGTGGCTGTGGCTCTGATTCAACCCCTAGCCTGGGAACTTCCATATACCACAAGTGTTTTCTTGTCTGCAAACGATATTGTCCTTTAAGAAGCTAAAACATCTAAATAAGCAGTCATTACAACGAATGGTTAGAAAGGGATGATGAATTAGTGTGTGCCTGAATTGAGGAACCTATCTGGGTCAACACAGTAGAAGAAATCACAAGCCAATAATATTTCAAGAATGTTGGAAACAGAGAAAATAGTTCAAGGAAACTCCAAGAGATTTTTGCTGTGATATGCAGGTTGACAGGAAGTCTCTAAGCAAAATTTGTTGCAATGAATAGGTGAAAAGAAAGTCAGGTAAGTATGACACAATGACTTTGAAAATTAATATGGCTGTTTCAAACTAAGTGGCTACTACATAGAAAGCAAATCTGTACTTGGAAGACTAATATCAAGGAAGGACTTTAGATAAAAATATAATACTCATATACACTTGGACTATGTAAACATAATGAAACATGACACACTGGAACATGTGTCAGTGGTTGTACTCTGGATCTGTCATTGTAATTTACTGTAGAAATCACTGTTTTTAGGCTCACTATTAAAAAAAAAAGGTGAGAAAAGCAATATTGGACGATGCCAATCTATGAGCCTCCTGTGTACAACAGGAAAGTTTAGGGGAGACACCAAGGTGTTAATACCTAAAACCCTTTGCACATACACTATAAAGGCCAGTGCAAATATTTCAGGTAAAAAATGTTTAATTCCTTTGCATTTTCCTGCAGCAATACCTAAGCCCATTCACACGAGTGCATTTTAATGTTATTTTATCGGAGGGAATTGCTAAATAAACAAAAATTTCATTAACACTGGGGCCACTTTAAGTGAATCTTTGCCTAATGATATGAAATGCCCTTTAATTCCTAGTGCCTACTGCATGAGTTAATCCATTTAAGCGAGAGAACATGTTTTGTCAGACTGTGTGAGTCTGACAATTTTTTGAGCCAAACTAAGCCTTTCGAGAATTGAATTCCATTTGCTTCAGGGGGAAAAAAAGTGACTTTCTGGTTCAAAGGAAAAATGCTTAGAAGCCATATTTGAAAGGCTCGTAAGAGGTCTTACACATCAAATAGCTCTTGGAAAACAACATTATGATGAGTTAAGTGTAAATTAATTAGAAACATACAGATTGCTTTTCCCTGGCTATCCACATGGGTTTCAAAGTTGAAGAATGAGTGTTTGACAAAATCTGGTTGGAGTTTTCATGACCGAAAAGCATAATAAAGTAGTTCAAGATGTTTCCACAAAGCAAAGGTACTTGTTTTCTTGAAGTGATCTTTTCAAACAAATATCTAATGACTTCCTATTAAAAAAAAAAAAAAGTGGGATTTGCACAGGTACTACATCAAGGTATATCTAAAATGGGATTTTTTCCCTGCCAAAGAAGTCGGTTAAGCTGTTATAAATGTATGTAAGCCTTGGAGTGCCTCTGAAAAGGGAAATATAAGTGAAATAAGCATGAAGACATGCTCACTGCAAACCTACCTGATATCAAGAGCTAGAGAAGGAAACCATTTATTTTTGGAATTTCTGAGGTGCTAAGTCTGCAGAGCCAGGAATAGCATTTCTGTGACTCTCCCTGGATAATATTAGACTCAAAGAATTTCAGTCAGGTAATCTGGTTATCTGCATTCAGAGCTTAACAGGGAACTACAACTTGTCAAAGAAATTAAAGTAAATGAACAACTCTGGAAATGTATGCAGAAAGTAGTTCCCTACTGCTGGCAGTACTAATTTTCTCACTAGAGAAAGTACTTTATTTATTTTCAAAGTATAGTTGATTTACAATGTTGTGCCAATTTCTGCTATACAGCAAAGTGACCCAGTTATATATATATATGTATATACAAAGTGACCCCGTTATATATATATATATGTGTATGTGTGTGTCTGTGTGTGTGTCTGTGTGTATACACACATTCCCTTTTTATATTATCTTCCATTATGGTCTATCCCAAGAGACTGGATATGGTTGAAGAAAGTACTTTAAAATTTTATATTTAAAGTAGATTTATTATAAATCAGTTGGTTACATGGTACTGAAAATTAATGGTATTACAATTCCCACAGTAAATATTTTGAAACCGACCACTAAGAGAAAAAAAGGAAAAGCAAAAAGAAAGAGAGAGAGAAAAGAGGGTTAATTGGTATAAAACACTACCTTTTAGGTTCCCTGCTAAGTCACCTTTTTTTTTTTTTTTAATTTTTCCAATTGGCTAAAATAAAATTCGGATGTCCCTTTTAAAGTTGGGCAGACAGAGGGAAAGCACGAAGCCTATCCAGGATGAGAAGTAATCACGCTCAACCACCTCAAACTGCTGCATTCTTGCCCCAATATGAGGATTAGTTGATTCATACTTTCGATTCACTACAGGTGGTTGTTGTTTATTCCCAGGGTCCTCAGAAACTCAGAACTTCTGCCCAATGATAACAAACTTTGGAAAAATTCTGAAGTTGCTTTTGTGCAAAAAATTATAAAATAACTTTAAATTTAAAATTAAAATTATGCTCTCCTAGTTTTACAAAACTGACAAAACAGCTCAAGAAATGCCACTGCTTAGATAGCTGAATTATTGGGTATAAGTTAGTTCCTCCAAGCCACTTATATAGACAAGCCCCTAAAAGAATATTTTTAGAGTCCACCTCTGGAAATTAATTTTGGAGTACCCTTTCTCTCATTTAACATGTTTGGCCAGCTGCATTCCAGAGGCTACTTGGCAGCTCAGACACATTTAAGATGTAACATCAGTTCTACATTCAATCAGTTTTTTCACAAATCTATACTCTTGGCATTTAGTTGCGCTAAAATTCCAGTGTGGGGAGTGGGAGATGTGAAAGAGAAAACTAACAGTGGATGAATATATGTTTTCCTGGGTCCTCCAAGCCCTGCATGTATGTTCACGTGGATATATTCCAACATAGTCTCGCCTCTGAAAAACAAATTTCATATTATACACCAGATATTTTTCAAGAAGTATTTGCTGCTGATTGGCCCCTCTGCAGGACACACAGAAGAAAGCTTACCACTTGTGATCCAAATTCAGTAGTGCATTGGACAAAAAAAGGTTCATTTTTCTTTTGCTTTTCTTTTCTTTTTTTAATCTTTCGTTCGTTTAGGTCCACACTCACAGCATATGGAGATTCCCAGGCTAGGGGTCTAATTGGAGCTGTAGCCACAGGACTATGCCAGAGCCACAGAAATGCCAGATCCGAGCCGCGTCTGCAACCTACACCACAGCTTACGGCAGCTCCAGATCCTTAACCCACTGAGCAAGGCCAAGGATCAAACCCGCAACCTCGCGGTTCCTAGTCGGATTCGTTTCTGCCGTGCCACCACAGGAACTCCAGGTTCATTTTTTCTTGTTATCCTAAATTGTTCCTTCTGCCGAAATATTTCCTTTGCTCTTAAATACCTGTTAAATTTATATTGATTCTCCAAACCTTAAGGTAAAATTTAGTGCCACCAGTTCCCAACTTGCTAACTAGTTATCTTATAAGCATTTACTAAGGAGATATTTACAATTCAGAACAACTCTTCTGTAGCAGTCCACAAAATGCATCACACATTTGCAGCATAGCACCAACTAGTTCAGCCAGACTTACCCATGTGCATAACACAGCTCCTGTCAGAAAATCCACTCTGTCCTCCGGCCAAGGATGTAAGACTGATGGTCCCTGAAACAAGTGGTACAGAAAGTAGGCAAGGTGGACACTTGTGGCCATCACATTTCTGATTGTAATTCTCCATAACTATTTACAAGCTGGATTTCTTCTCAGTCCATATTTCCCACGTGATGCCCTGCCCTAAGAGAAGTAACCTAGGATTTGTTCAAATACATCTTTTTTTTTTTTTTTTCTTTTTAGGGCCCTACCCAAAGCATATGGAAGTTCCCAGGCTAGGGGTCCAATCAGAGCTACTGCTGCCAGCCTAGATCACAGCCACAGTACCAAGGGATCCGAGCTGTGTCCGCGACCTACACCACAGCTCATGGCCACACCAGTCCCCGACACACTTGGCAAGGCCAGGGATCAAACCTGAGTCCTCATGGATACTAGTCAGATTCGTTTCCACTGAGTCACAACAGTAACTCCTAAATATGCGTTTTCATAAAAGGGTTTCTGTGGCCAATGAAGTTGAAGAAGTGCTGGACTAAACATAATTAAGCAGGATTCTGTCCTCTGGGATTTTTAGGATTTTTAATGTGGGATCGCTAAGTGGGGACCATAGTGTGTAGTGTTCCCCTGACTTATGAAATTTCAGAACCTCTGATCAGGATTCTACAGGGTCCTAGATCTCTCTGGAAGAGCATGTAGGAAATGTGCTGGTTATTCCTTGTTTTAGCATCCTCAACTGGAGTGGGGGGGGTGGGGAGCATGAGGAGCCCCCTCCCCCATAAAGACCTGGGGTAGGGCTTCCTACTCAGAGTATCCACTATCTCTTGGTATATGTAAATCATTCATAAATTGGAGACTGACAAGGGACTCTTTCATTAGGCAAGGCAATTTATAAAAATATGTCAGCATTTTCTAATACGAGGGGGTGCCAAAAAAAAATTATGAGGGAAATAACTATTACACAATCTGGCTAGTACAGTTCTATTTGCTTAAAAGTAGGATTTGATCCATTGCAGAGAATACTCTCAGCTGTGCGGTAGGTAGATATTAATATTATTCCAAATGTATAGCAGCTATCTAGGGATTTGACTAAAACATACCAAAGCAATCTACCTTTCAAGACTAACACTGTTTAAAGAAAATAAAAAATAATTGAATAGAAAGAAAAAATAAAAGAAACCTGATTAAAAAAAAAAAAAAAAAAGAGTTCCCATCATGACTCAGTGGCAACAAACCCAACTAGTATCCATGAGGATAAAGGTTCAATCTCTAGCCTCACTCACGGGTTAAGGATCCAGTGTTGCCACGAGCTGTGGTGTAGGTCACAGACCCAGCTGGGATCCCACTTTGCTGTGGCTGTGTTGTAGGCCACAGCTGCAGCTCCGATTCAACCCCTAGCCTGGGAACTTCCATATGCCGCAAGTGTGTCCCTAAAAAAAAAAGCCAAAAAACAAAAGTAAAGAAAAGAAACCTGATTTATCATCTTTATATTCATCAGGCGCTTTACAGATTTCATACTAGATTTTATAGACCATGCAACACAGTCACAGAATGAAATTCCAATTCACTGATTTGCAGCAGCTATGAATGTCGTAGGGACCTACATATAAGAAGAGTATAAATTCAATTATTCCTGCAGAGCAGTGCCATTACTGCAGTTCACACATCCCTAGAAGTGATTTCCTTTCTGCCAAAAAGTCAAAGATTATAAAATCAATCCACTGCTTCATAGCAACTCTTAAGTTGGCAGCATGAGCTGTGTTACAGCAGTGCAGATGGAGAGGAGGCAGGTTGGGGCATTTTGCAGATTCTCTAGACCAAAGGAATGCAGATTGCCACCTGAGAAGACCGCATTTATAGACAGAAGGGCTGAAATATTTATGCATGTGCTATCACGGTTCTGCTATGAATACACAACTGTTCCCACACAAATCGAAATGATTCACAAGGAACTTAAGAGACTGCAGAATGAGGACTATGATGATGAAGTTCCAAACAGGACCAGGAAATAGAAGCTTCCTACAGAAAAAAAAAAATTCTGCCTGTACTCTGAGGCTAGAATGTGAGTATCATCTAAATAATGGTTCTCAAACTTTGTAATCTCAGGAACATTTTACCTCTTAAAAATTAAGAGGATGAAGGATCCCAAAAGACTTTTGTTTATGGGGGTTGTAGTCACTGAGGTTTATTGCATTAAAAATTAAAAGTAAGGTATTTTTCAGATGTAAGTATAAATTTAGTGAGAAGAGTGACATTATTTTACATTTGGTGGCTCATGATGCTGAATGGAAGACAAGTAGATCCTCCCACCTGCTTTGACATCCAAACCCTTGCAATGTCATGGGGCCTCTAGAAAATGCTACTGTGTACTTACTCCTAGACAAGGAGTGAGAAGGCAAACCAGGTCTTAGTGCTACAATGAGAAACATTTGATCCTGTAGCCATCTATCCTGAATGACAAGGACCCAGAGTAGTGCCCAGACTATACCTTGGGAACCAACCAACGAGCTAAAAAACATTATGTGTTCAATGTACTTACACATTATTTACATATATCAGTCTACCATATATAGATATGGACTTCCCAGGTTAACGACCTACTAAACTATAGGTAAGATCATTTCATAGCACGAGTCCAAACATCCTCAACTGTTTCATTTCTTTTGACTCTATAAAGCCTGCAAGACACATTGCAAACCAGAATGACAATAAAGAGATCACATACTAAATGAAGACCTAACGAGATGCATTCCGGACTGTCAGTAGTAACTATTATATTTTTACATGATCTTAGTGTCCTAATAGTGAGGTAGATGGAGTGAGCATTATTCTATTTTGTAGATGAGAAAAGTACACAAACAGGGGGTAAGCGACTTATCTAAGTACCATAACTAATCTGTGACTGAGCTGGGACAGGATCCAGGCAAGTGCTGCCTTGGGCTTATTACTAGGCCAATGCATGATGCCAAAACACATGGCTGAAAACTGAAAATTATTGCTGGGGTGTTTGTTGCCTGATCTGTTTCTTTATAATTCTTCTATTACTCTGCCAAATAGCTGTTTTGGTAGATATGTGGTTGGTGCTTTGATATCATTTCACTAAATGTTCTATTTTAATATTTTGAAAATGCATAATTACTCCCTCTGGCTTTAATTTTCCTTACACGTAAAGTTTGGATCAAAATACTATGAATGCTCCAGCAACAACAACGTCTTAATAACTAATAATGTAAGGCATGCTGGAATCTACAATTTTTTTAAAAAACAGTTCTCTCAGCTTGGGCAAACACAAGGGTACTTCTGGTTTGCTTCGTAACGGCAGATGGTATCAGAATTTGGGGGAAGCCAGAGCCCAGGGAGAGTTGACGTCCAGCAAGATTACGGAGAGTACTACACAATCAGATCTTGTCCTGTGGGGGTCCCCATCCAAGTGTGAAATGTCCTTCTGGACATATAAGTAAAAATCTTGTTTACAATTTTCTGAACCTGGACATCATCTAGGTTTTACATATAAAGGCAAAGTGTTTATGCAAAGTTTTAATATACATTGGTTTTTCCAAAAATACAGCTCCCATAAGTAGAGGATGATTGTGCTTTGTTTTGTCTGCAAGTCTACCAAGAATGGCCAACCAGTTCAGAAAACAATGTTGAGGTACTGGTGTCATCATAGGCATCCACGTGCACAGGTGTCACAGGCATAGTGATTCTACACGTTGGTGTGAGTATCCTAATACTTCACCTGAACTTCTGGTACAAAGATGCATAAACATTTACATATAGAGAAATATTTGGTTATAACCCTCTTGCCAAAGTTTCTTTCTATTACAATTAAGATATTTATCAATATTTCAACTGCTTACCTGGGTAAGTTAATTGTGTTTTTCCTTGCAGGATAGTAAAGAGGAAGTCCTCAAATTTTTTTTTTTTTTTGAATAGAGATGTTATGTCTGATAAGATCAAGAACCACTGGGTTAGTTTCCATCAGAAATTCCAATTTTGGAGTTCCCATCGTGGCTCAGCGGAAACGAATCTGACTAGTATCCATGAGGATGCAGGTTCCATCCCTGGCCTTGCTCAGTGGGTTAAGAATCCAGCATTGCGGGAGCTGTGGTACAGGTCACAGATGTGTCTTAGGTCTGGCGTTGCTGTGGCTGTGGCACAGGCCAGTGGTTACAGCACCAATCGACCCTAGCCTGGGAACCTCCATATGCCATGGGTGTGGCTCTAAAAAGACCAAAAAAAAAAAAAAAAAAAGCAATTCCATTCCAATTTTTTTCTCTTCTGGAAAATTTAGTTTTAGAGTCAGTATGCGTAGATATTTCTCAAAATTCAATCCCTTCTGGAAATGATTTATGATTGCTCCTGCTGTGTTAATAAAATAGTGTGAAAAGAGCTTGTAGTGTATCTGACCTGAGGATGTGATATGTTGGGAATTGAGGGGGAAGAAAGAGAACGAACGATATATTGGATAGCCTTCAAAAGAAGCCATAAAAGCTTTACTTGGTTACCTACTTTAGGCAGTCTTCACTACCGTCAAAACCCACAACCATCTCCACCAGCACTACCCATAACATAATCAACTACAAACATACTTGAGGAAAGACCAAGCTCTCTCCACTTTAGCCGCTAAGATTTACAGAAAAGATGTAAATAAAAACATCATTGACTGTAGGGGGGAAGCCAAGGCTTCTAGTTACACTGTAACATTCTCCTGAATATTATTCCTCCCAATGTTATGCCACTGATTCAAAAGAATGTATGCCATTCTTTTCAAAAATGAGTGGTCTTCATTTATAATTAAATTTTGAAAATGATTTTGGTGACAAATGTGTACCATTTACCAAAATTAGATACAGGTAATTGAAACTTTTAAAGTCCCAATGAAGGCTGATTGCGTGTATTCTATACAACAAATAATTATGATGTTTATTTTGCTACCTGCACATAAAGTTTTGTCTTGGCTGCTTTCCTACGCCATATAATTATGTTAAGATGTATTTTTTACGCTCTCTGCAGTCTGAGATATGTTTTTTGAAAATTGAAAATAAAATGACTTTTCTTAATCACATCATTTTTTCCCCCTCTGGAAGACACTGTCTTTTTTACTTACTGTTTTAAAAACTGCCCAAATCAATACAACTTTCATGGTTGAGCACTAGACTATTTGATTGTGTTAGGGGAATATGTACAGTGCTGGGAATAGCATTAACTTCTCTGGCTCTATTAGTTTTGAGGCAATGGTTCATTAACAGCATATACCATTAATTTAAAGTAAGCCCTGCACTAATAATGACAATTGATTTCTTTGTTTAATTTCTCTATAACCAAATGGCACACTTTACAATGAACCCCAATTTAAAGTCCCTTTGGGACTCTGAATTACATTACATCTATTTAAAAGGTTATGTTTAATAATTTAACTCACTTGATACTTTCCTTTTTACAACATTCAAAATATAAAAACAGAACTAATTACACTATTATAATTTTAGTTATTATGTTTTAGTAAAAGATTAATAAGCATTTCTAAAAATAAAAAGAATGCTTCCACACATAAATTTTCCTTTCAACTTGTACTAACCTCATTTTATAAAGAACTACAATACATGGCATAGAATTAAAAACACAATCTCCATCATTCTCTGTGGTCTAAAAGTCACAATTTTAGTGTGCCAGCAGCTACTCCGTCTGAATATACTGACCTTGAGTTGTCAGACATTTTTTCTGGCATAACTTAGCTATAAAACATATATCTTGAAATATGTGCTTAAAAATACATATTATTAATGAAAACCTTAATTGTCCACTAATGTAATGAAGTACCTCAAGGTGATGTGAAAAATAAACTCTTGTTGGCATAAATATAAATCCTCAGCGTTAAATCCTTGAGTTTAATTCCGACTCTGCACTTATAAACTGGGTCATCTTGGCCATGTCATTTTATGTTTCTGAGTGTCTCTTTCTGCATACATAAAAAGTGATTAATAATATATATTCTACTTCACTTCCAGGGCATTTGTGAATATAAAATAAGAAAATTCAGATTACTTTCAAATCACAGTAATAAGATGATGAAGAAAAGGAAAAAAATATATTTCAAACATCATGATGTGCTTTCTGCTCTGTGGAATTATGAATCCAGCAGATGTATTTTTAAATAACCAACAGAGTATGAACCTGAGGGGAACACTGTAAACTAGGCAAAGCCACATCTATATGACTAACATAATCTCAAACAAGAATAAAGCACATGGGCCACTTGACTGTAGGAAGTCCCAAATAATTCAATTTCATTCCTTCAACCATGGCCAAAGCAAGCACCTATAACAATAGGAATAGGCACATTAAACCTATCATACTGTTAGAAATTCATTTCTTATTTTTATGGTCTAGAATAATTCTGAGGGCATTGGAGGCTAAGGTAAGCACTGCACCTGTGAACATGATACAACCATTAGTCAAAGTCGCGGTACTTTTTTTAAACTGAAGTTATCATTTGCTTACAATGTTGTGTTAATTTTTGCTGTACAGAAAAGTGATTTAGTTATATATACATATATATCTTCTTTTTCATATTCTTTCCCATTATGGTTTATTACAGGATATTGAATATAGTTTCTTGTACTATAAAGTAGGGCCTTGTTGTTTATCTATTCTATATATAGTGGTTTACATCTGTTAATAACAAATTCCTAATTTATTTCCCCTCCACCCCCCTTTCCCCTTTGGTAACTGTTAAGTTTGCAGTCTATACCTGTGAGTCTATTTCTGTTTTGTATGCAAGTTCATCTGTGTCAATTTTTAAGATTACACATATAAGTGATATGATACAACATTTTTCTTTCTCTGTCAGACTTATTTCACTTAGTATGATAATCTCAAGGTCCATCCAAGTTGTGGCAAATGGCATTATTCATTAGTTTTTTATGGCTGAGTAATACTGTGTCTGTATACACACACACACACACACACACACATATATATATATAGTGTATATATTGTATACATATACATTACCTCTTTATCCGTGCATCTGTTGATGGACACTTAGGTTGCCTCCATGTCTTGCCTATTGCAAATAGTGCTGCTATGAACAAATTAGAGGTTCCTTCAGATGTGTGCCTAGGAGTGGGAGTGCAGGATCATATGATAACTCTATTTCTAGTTTTTTAAGGAACCTCCGTACCATCCTCCATAGTGGCTACACTAATTTACATTCCCATCAACAGTATAGGAGGGTTTCCTTTTCTCTTTTAAGCACACCCTCTCCAGTGCTTATTATTTGTAGACCTCTTTATGATGGCCATTCTAACTAGTATGAGGTGATACCTCACTGTAGTTTTGATTTGCCTTTCTCTAATGATTAGCAATGTTCAGAATTTTTTCATGTTCTATAAGCAAATCCCAAATGGGTTTATAGTCCCAAGCTTGATCCAGCGCTCCAAATGAGTATTTTTCCCTCCTGCGATAAATCTCAATTATATATCCCAAACCAAATGCATTCACTTTGCACTTACACGTATTAGAGCTTGGGCGTACTTCTTCTGTAAATATTCCTAAATATTTTGTGCACATTTTCTATAAAAGCATACATAATTGTGAAAGTGAAATAAAATAAGGAATTCATATATTTCACTAGTTCTTTGTGAATGGCCTAGGGGCAAGAATGAATATAAACTCATCTAAACCTTTACCTACCTCCTAAAAATCAATACTTGACATGAAAAATATAGCCACAGATGAACATACTACCCGCTTATCACAAATTGTGTGACCAATATAACCCTTGTACTTGAAACGGAGAAAATTAAATCTACTTTCTAATGATGGATGTGACATTACCTCAAATCAAATAAACTCCACCCTTCTTGCTGAGAAGCCCACAGAAAAATAGTTCTGCAGCACCTTTATTGAGTAGAAATAGCACCACAAAGAGACAATGTTTAGGAAATGCTATAGTGTGGTATGAGTAATTAAGAGATGAAAACATTTTTATTTCCTTCTAAGGGCAGCAAAAGATTAATTTAGCAGTATATAATGACACGACTGATTAGTTCATTTTGTATAAAAAAATGAATAGCTTAAATCAAATCCTCATGCTAACAGGTAACAAGAATAGTTCCTTGAGAAAAGAAGCAACATGTTCACAATAAATGACAAAAACAATGAGATGAGCAACAATCTTCTAAGCCAGCTGTGTCAACTCTTAAGAAAGAGAAGAGCAGATAGCAGACAGCATCAACCTCCTACAAAAATCCAAGCCCTGGGCCATAGGAGATTAGAATTTCATGTCATTTTTCTGACTTACACATTCTCTAACTTTAGGAATACTTAGATGAGATTTATACCAGAAATAAAAAAGGGGAGGAAAATCAATAAACTAATCATTGACTTATATCTTTGAAGACAGAAGTGCAAAAACTGTCACTGTATGCATATGACATAATACTATATATAGAAAACCCTAAAAACTACTTGAACTGATCAACAAACTCAGCAAAGTAGCAGGATATAAGATTAACATTCAGAAATCAGTTGCATTTCTGTACACTAAAAACAAAATATTAGAAGAGGAATACAAAAATACAATACCTTTTAAAGTGCACCAAAACAAATCAAGTACCTGGGAATACACCTGACCAAGGAGGTGAAAGACTTATATGCTGAGAACTATAAAACATTAATCAAGGAAATTAAAGAAGATGCAAAGAAATGGAAAGATATTCCATGATCCTAGGTTGGAAAAATTTATATTGTAAAAATGGCCATACTACCCAAAGCATCTACAGATTCAATGCAATCCCTATCAAACTACCCATGACATTTTTCACGGAACTAGAACAAACAATCCAAAAATTTATATAGATCCACAAAAGACCCAGGATTGCCAAAGCAATCCTAAGAAACAAAAACAAAGCAGGAGGCATAACTCTGCCAGACTTCAGGCAATATTACAAAGCCACGGTCATCAAAACAGTGTGGTACTGGCACCAAAACAAACATACAGACCAAGGGAACAGAATAGGGAACCCAGAAATAAACCCACACACCTATAGTTAATTAATCTTTTACAAAGGAGGAAAGAATATAAAAATGGGAAAAAGACAGTCTTTTCAGCAAGTGTTCCCAGATAAACTGGACAGCTGCATGTAAATCAATGAAGGAACACACCCTCACACCATGCACAAAAAATAAACTCAAAATGGCTGAAAGACTTAAATTTAAGACAAGACACCATCAAACTCCTAGAAGAAAACATAGGCAAAACATTCTCTGACATCAACCTTACAAATGTTTTCTCAGGTCAGTCCCCCAAACCAACGAAAATAAAAGCAAAAAAAAAAAACCAGTGGGACCTAATCAAACTGACAAGATTTTGCACAGCAAAGGAAACCAAAAAGAAAACAAAAAGACAACTTACAGAATAGGAGAAAATAGTTTCAAAAGATGCAACCGACAAGGGCTTAATCTCTCAAATACACAAGCAACTTAAACAACTCAACAGCAAAAAAGCCAACAACCCAAGTGAAAAATGGGCAAAAGACCTGAATAGACATTTCTCCAAGGAAGATATACAGATGGCCAACAAGCACATGAAAAAATGCTCAACATCCCTGATGATTAGAGAAATGCAAATCAAAACTACCATGAGATACCACCTCACACCAGTCAGAATAGCCATCATTAATAAGTCCACAAATAACAAGTGCTGGAGAGGGTGTAGAGAAAAGTGAACCCTCCTGCTGGTGGGAATGTCGATTGGTACAACCACTATGGAGAACAGTATGGAGGTACCTTAGAAAACTATACATAGAACTACCATAGGACCCAGCAACCCCACTCTTGGGCATATATCTGGACAAAACTTTCCTTGAAAAAGACACATGCACCTGCAAGTACATTGCAGCACTAATCACAATAGCCAAGACATGGAAACAACCTAAATGGCCATCAACAGATGATTGGATTAAGAAGATGTAGTATATATACACAATGGAATACTACTCAGCCATAAAAAGGAACAAAATAATGCCACTCGCAGCAACATGGATGGAACTAGAGATTCTCATACTAAGTGAAGTCAGAAAGAGATAGACAAATACCATATGTTGTCACTTATATCTGGAATCTAATATATGGCACAAATGAACCTTTCCACAGAAAAGAAAATCATGGACATGGAGAAAAGGCTTGTGGTTGCCAAGGGGGAGGGGGAGGGAGTGGGATGGATTGGGGATCTGGGGTTAGTAGATGCAAACTATTGCCTTTGGAATGGATAAGCAATGAGATCCTGCTGTATAGCACTGGGAACTATACGTCAGTCATTTATGATGGAGCATGATAATGTGAGAAAATACAATGTATACATGTATGTGTAACTGGGTAACCTTTCTGTACAGTAGAAAATTGACAGAACACTGTAAACCAGTTATAATGGAAAAAATAAAAATCATTATAAAAAAAGAAGTTGAATGAAAACTTTTCTGTTTTACTTGAGAAAGACTTAATACTACTCCCTAATTAGTAAAACCTTCATAATTTATTTTCAAAGAGGCACACATCAATGATAGATCATAATACCAGATGGCTAAAAATAGGAAGCTCTGAAAAAATACATAAATGTACTGCAATATAAAGGCCATAAGCAATATTCTGTTTCTTCGATTGGGTAGTGATTAAAAATTATTCACTGTGCCATGTATTTATATTTTATAAACTTTTATATAACTGGGTTGTATTTGATAACTTTAAAAGATTATTTTAAAATGTTACAAGCAAAGTAAACAAAATCTCAGTTGGAGTTACTCTGTGGCTATGTCTGCACTACCCCAAAATACTCTTTAGCTAGTCAATCAAGCTGCTGGAAGCATTTGTCAAGAAAGTGTCTTGGCATCACGAAGATAAAATAATCACATAGACAAAACAACAAATTGATCTGTTTCTTTTATTTTTAATAAATGGCCTGGGGCAAGTATGCAAGTGAGCCCATGCTGAAATGTATCTATTTCCTAAAAAAAAATTGCAAGCCTTAACAAAGACAATATAATTAAAAATAAATTACTGTGTAGTCACAATAGCCAAGACATGGAAAAAACCTAAATGTTCATTAACAGAGGAATGGATCAAGAAGACGGGTACATATATACAATGGAATACTACTCTGCCATAAAAGAAGAATGAAAAAAAATGCCATTTGCAAACATGGATGAATCGAGAAACTATCATATTAAGTGAAAGAAGAGAAAGACAAATGCCGAATGATATCATTTACACGTGGAATCTAAAAGATGGCACAAATGAAGTTATCTACAAAACGTAAACAGACTCACAGACATCGAGAACAGATTTGTGGTTACCAAGTGGGAGGAGGGGTAGAGGAAGGAATGACTGGATGTTTGGGATTATCTGACGCAGGCTATTATATATAGAATGGGTAAACAAGGTTCTACTGTATAGCACAGGCAACTCTATTCAACATTCTATGATAAAACATAATAGAAAAGAATATGAAAAATATGTATATCACCGTGCTTTACATCTGTCTTTAATATAGAACTGAATCACTTCGCTATGTATAGCAAAAATTAACACAATATTGTAAACAAACTATATTCAATAAAAAATTTTAAAAATGAATTAATACCAGTTATCACAATTACCAAGTTGTATGTACACCCTATATAACCCTTTTATTTGAAACGGAAAAAATAAAAATGAAATCTAACCTACGAGTGACTGCAATTACTTACTTAACTCAATCAAATCATCCTCACCCTGGACTAAGGGGAACTCACACCACCTAAACAGCAACTCACTTTTCTGCTTTTCAAGTTCACCTCTGGAGATGTTACTGCGGACATGATCCTGATAAATAAAATGTGTAAATCTGGTCCTAGTTCTTATTGCCAGGTCACAGAGCATGAAATCTGGGTATCCTCCAATTTGCACATAGATATGAAAAGGTAAGCAAAGGTATGTGCCTGTATAGAAACAAGAGAGGATGCTTACTGCAAAGAAGGGCAAGCATATTAAAAAGTTCTGTGAAGCCAAGTAGTTTTTAAGTGTTATTAATATGTTGAATGGCTGTATAGGGAGAAATGGAGATACAGTATCTAATACAGAGTTAATAATAAAACATGTAAGAGTTGGTAAGATAGGTTTTAAAAGCTTAGTCTATAAATGTTTTTCTCTAACACACACTGAAAAGATGTCTAAAGGAAATAGGACTTTTAATGCACACACACACATGCAGGCACATAGTCATTTGAACTGACACACTATGGCAGCAGCTAAAATTTAGGAAGTAACCTAATTTCTTATAGACCAAGAGTCCACAATCCTATGTTAATTTGATTGTGACATTTCATAGCCACCAGATGGAACAACAGCAACAAGAGAATACACAGTGCAAAGAGCTACAGACTCAGGCTGTTTGTGGATCATGCTGTGTTATCCATTTTGAGTATTTTAGGATGTGACTGTCTGATGAATTCACCTTTTTTACTCCTCCGTCTTTTATGTTTAATTACAGAATCACAGAGAGATTACGGGATGGTTCAAGACACTGGACAGATAAGAAAATACATGCTTCCTACTTTCCAGTAACATTTCTCATGGGAAAAAAGAATGAAAACTGAATGTTCAATTACAAGAATTTTTACCTGAAAACATATTTTAGGAAGTTGGAAATAGACTGAAGAGGAAAATAAAGAGTAGGTCAGACTTTTTCTGTGTGAAGGGGATTCATTAAGCCGGGGGACGGTGGGGGGCAGGGGTCAGGGATAGTCTAGCTATAACCTTTCACCTAAGGAAGTCATTCCGGTTTTATAAATCTGTATAACCCAACAGAGCTCATTTACTTTTATTTTAATGAGTTATATTAATTAAGTTAGAATAGCTACTATAGCAGATAAACCCTAAAATCTCAGTAGCTTAACTCAAATCTCAGTGGCTTAACACAGGTTTATTTTTTGCTCCATTAATTTCCAAACACTTGTCTTATTCAAGGGTGTCTCTGCCAGAGGTAATTCAGGGACTCATCAAGTCCATACCGTGGAGGAACTGCATGAATTTCTGGCAGACAGATTAGCTGTCTGTTATCAGAAAAACTCAAGTCCTGAGTACCTAAACACCTGACTTCAGGAGACTTTTTCTCCTAGATCCTGAGAAAGTCTAAAATGGAATCACTAGAAAATAATAGTGTGGGAACTTCTATGCACAGTTCTGTAGTCAATGGAACATTCCAGAAAAAAAATGGTAGTTACATATAGCAACACAAAAAGGCAAATGTTAGATAAAAGGAATTGATCAAAAGGAATTTTGATAGATGTAATAATAGCTGTTAGATAAATTATGCTATAAATATGTCAATATACCTGCAGGTTATTCTATGACCCTCCTATGGAATGATCTACATTTATTTTGCTGATGTTTGCTTTTGAACCCATATGTATTAAAAGCTCAACCGGGTAGAGTAGAGGCTGGCTTTAACAGAAACATGGAAGTTTTTTTCTGAATTTTCTGCTAAAGTGGGAGCAAATGTCTGAAGATGAAGATGTTGTCATCACTATTGCTCCTTACTTGTTCTCAAGGATTAGACAATGTACTGCCTAGTCTATATTTGTCATCCAATACTCCTTAGAAATATACTGGGCTATGGGTCATTACCTATCCTTATTGACATAAAACATTTCACCATGACCTTAATTAACTGTTTTATAGAATCTGAGTAATTCAGGTAAATGAGTGCACATGGGTGAGATCCAGCTGGTACTGTCATTGACAAAGATGTAGAGTTAAACCATAAGACTTTATTAGTGACCAGGCAGGAGATTTTTTTTTTTTTTCACAAGAGATCAGAGATCTCTGAGGATAAACACCTCTAAATTAGGAATGAAGGTCACAGTGGGTGCTCACTTCGGCAGTGCATATATTAAAGGTGGAACATCACAGAGAAGATGAGCATCACCCCTGTGCAAGGATGGCATGCAAATTCATGAAGTATTCCATGTTTTTGTGGGATGGACTGAGAGTTTGGGGTTAGTAGTTGCAAACTATTATATTTAGCATGGATAAGTAATGAGGTCCTACTGTATAGCACAGGGAACTACATCTAGTCTCTGCAGTAGACCATGATGGAAGATAATATAAGAAAGGGAATGTGTGTGTATATATACACATTATATATATATATACATACATACCCATATCTATATGTATGACTGGGTCACTTTGCTGTACAGCAGAAATTTGCACAAACTGTAAATCAACTGTACTTTAACACAAAAAAAATTTTTTTGAAATCACAGCAGTAGGTTGACTCCCCAGTAGTGTCATGATGACAGATAGACCCTAAAGACAGGAAAAAATGGTGAAATAGCGATCAAAACATACACCTCCGAGAAAGGGAGCTTGCATCTATAACAGAACCCCATGAAACTGCAAATATGAAAAATCTTCAGATGCCATCATGGTATCAATCTCTGATTCATTATACCTTTCCAGAACCCCAAGTTATCACACATTTTACAAAAGAAATACTAGCACATGTTAGAGTTGACAATTCCTTTCCAGTCACTTCTGGAAAAATGGACACATATTTAGTTAAACTCACTGCAATTGTCCACCATTTCATTTATTTAAAACCTATTTATCCAGTGTCAACTCTTGGCCAGACAGTGCTTTGTCCTAGAGAGAAGATATTTTAAAATGCACAAAAGTTCCAAAATAATACTTCTTCCTTCATGGAACTAATATTTGAAGTAAGAAGAAAGATGAACAAATATTCTTATAAGCACAGAAAGCAATACAACTCAAGTTATTGAAAAAAAATATATACACAGAACTATGAGAATGCGATACTCTGAGAGTCAGGGAAGTACTTCTTGAGGTGGTGGGTTTCAACATGAAAATGGAAGCAACTTATGCAGTGGGAGGTGGAAGAAGAAAGCTATGACTGGAGCATAACAAACAAGACATAAAATGATGTTAAATCACATGAAATTATATTATCTGACAGAAGGCTGATCACATGAAGCCTTAGAAGCCATTTAGGTATTTGCATCTTTACACCAAAAGCAATGGGAGGAAACTGACTTCACTGGATTTGTATTTTACTAAGATCACTCAAGATCAAGATCTCTCAGATTGGAGGAGGCAGACTCTAACACATCCGAATTTATTGCCTTCACCCTAACAGGTTTCTCTAGCTTTCAGGCCAACTCAATTTCATTATGCCATGGAAAACAGAGAACTTATTTATATTTCTTTAAAAAAAGAAAATAACTGAATTTCACATGCTACAAACTTTCCTGATGTTACTAGGCAGCATGACATTATAGACACAGCTTCTACTGGAAGAAAAAGTTGCTATTTCCATATACATTGAATATCATATGTACACAGTGGTATACCTATAATCTCTTGGGTAGATAAGCTTTAGGTTAAAGAAAATAAGTTCCCCATTCCACTGCTTCCCTGTCTTTTCTGCTTATTCCCAGGATATCTTAATAAAAATTACTTTGTGTCACTTGGCTTATGTCTTTTGCTCGCATCTTAACTTTGAAGCCCTCCTAGAAAGTCAGCATCCAAAAAATGTCATGCCATAACATAGGATGTCCCCTGAAAGTGACCCCCAACCATCTCTGAATAGGAAGTTTAACCTTCATTGACAAATTCCCCTTTAGGTGAACACCTTGCCTGTTTCACAAAAAAAAAAAAAAAAGTCTTACAGAAAATACTGACGAGCACTTACTCTGTCCCCATTTCTGCGGATTACCTAAATTTCAGAGTTTAAAAGGATACGCCAACTTTCTTTAATTATGAAGTTCGATGGTATTGGCAATATTACATTGTCAGATCTTACGTTAAACATTTGTGTGAAAATTAAACATGATTTAAATTCTAGTTTCTAAGATTTGTTCCTCTCTACTCCGATTATACAAAACCACTATTAATATGCTGTGAAATGAGACATCTACAGCATCACTAGTCAAAGCCTTTAAGTGGTAATCCTTCTGAATCCCGTCTTGTAATAGCTGAACATTTGCTGCACAAAACCAATGAAATTCACACATGCTGCTATGGAGTAGTGGAGCGATTATTGCAGCATTTTTCCCCCAAAGTACCTTAGGCTTCAGATGATTAGAGAATAGTCTTATGTTTTAAACTTCCTGCCAACAATGTGGCTTTTTAGTTGCATTGGATTGAGGACAAATTGTAGTATAATGTATGTTGACAGTTTAATAACATGGGTTACTATCCTTGGTGTACTTTATGATGTAATACATCCTTATAAGTGTCTCCAGAGAATTGTGCTATGATTTTCGAGGCACAGAAAATTCAATAAACTAAAACAGTCTGAGTAAGATTCCTGCTTTCTGTATACTTTGGACATTTTCCTAAAAAATACATAGGTGCTACCCTTCTAAAATATTTTTCCGACATGACTTTTCTGTTTTTCTTCTCAAGCTGTAGATTTTAAGATTGGAATGGTACAATTCCTATTAAATTATACATTAAAAATATAAAAGTCTCTTTCTATATATACTAAACAGTCTTTTTCAGGTCTCAGAGGTAAAGTTCCTTTTCTATAAAAAGCTTTAATTGTGGTTTTTAAAAATCTCATTAAATATTTAGATCTTTTAGAACACAAGTGTTTTCTGTTGAGGTTTAAACACATTTAGCCTAATTATTTCTAATGTTTTGACCATTGTACAAATACTTGTAGTATTAAATAGCTAACAGCATAAAACAAAATAGCAAGTCTTATGCGTAGAATTCCTATAATTACTCCTGGATTTTTTTTTCATCAAGATATTTCTGGATGAAACGAAAATGGCAATTTAATTTATTTCTAAAGTGAAATAACACATTGTTATTAAATGACTGCAATTCTAATACAGATTTTTTATACAGCCTTAGTCCATCTTTCTTTGCATTTATATAACCATAAATGCTAGAAAATATTCACGTTCTCAAGCACATCAAACACACTGTGAATCCAGGATAGACAATTACCTGGTACTTTAGGGATTTACAGAAAGGAAAACACACTACAATCATTTGAAAGAAATATTTTCACAACACCACTTTACAAAAAAAGAGACTTAGTAATTTTATCATCCACCGGTAAGGTAAAAAAGGAGTTTGATAAAATGATTACAAATCACCAGATTCCACAACTATCATCCTTTATTCAATCTTTTCAAAAAGCTCGATAACATGGGAATACAGAAAAGCATAAGACAAACTTCCTGTCCTAAACACAATATACTCATTTTCATTAAGTACTATGTAAAATATCTGACATATATGATTTCCTCACTGCTCCAAGCAACCCCAGAGGATATGTTCCTTGTTACTATCTACATTTTATAAATAAGGGAAGAGGGTCCAGAAAGGTCAGTGGTTCACCTAAGCTCTTTGATCAAAGAGGTGGTGGATTTAGGATTCCAGCCTTGGCATTGAGACTTCAGAACCTGGAATCTACTGCCTTGTCCACTGACCAGGACACTGATTTTGATTTTTTTTAAAGCATATGTAGGTATTTTCATTAAAAAAAATAATAGAAAGCAACATAAAGCACACTAAATGAACATAGGTTTTATTTACTGTTTGTTTGAGGATGAAGAAACTCATCCATTTGGGATGTTCCCATTGTGACACAGCGTAAATGAATCTAAATGGTAACCATGAGGTTGTGGGTCCGATCCCTGGCCTCGCTCAGTGGGTTAAGGATCTGGTGTTGCCATGAGCTGTGGTGTAGGCCAGCAGCTGTAGCTCCAACTGGACCCCTAGCCTGGGAACCTCCATATGCCGCGAGTGCAGTCCTAAAATGCAAAAAAAAAAAAAAAGAAAGAAAGAAAAAGAAACTCATCCATTTGGGAAATTTATTCTGTAGTTTCTTTATTTCAGAGTGCTTAGCCAAGATAAAGCAGCGTCCACTTCCCTAAGAACTCCACATACGGTTCTTGAAAATCTTACGCGACTTAAATCATTTCATTGTCATCTAGTGGCAACATAGGCCAAACTGTCTACATGCTCAAAGCAACACATATAAAATCATCATCTAAGGTTTTGTTAAGTCCCCGAAAGCTAAGAACGAGCAATCTGAAAAATAAATGGAAATGATGCTCAAACCAGGGGAAGGGGGAAAGTTAATACGCCCTTGAACTCTGGCCCACATTGAACTTCTTGGTTCCAGTGTCTTTGCTGCTTTTTCTAATTTTTTGGCCCAGAGCTTGTGTGCTTTCCACCCCCTAGGGGTTCCACTGAGCAGGCCTGGTTGGAAAAGATCCCAGCAGAGAGCAGAGGTCTGAGGATTATTGAAGTGGTTTTCTTTTTAATCACTTACAAAAACAGAGACAAAGCCAATCACCAGCCATGTGATTTGCTCCAAGTAATGGGCCTCTAAATTCCCTGAAGAAAGTCAGACTCAGCGCTTTCCCAACAGTGTTGTGTTTTGAGCTTCTCTCAAGTTTGAGAAGAGTATTTACTGCTCTGGGAAGAGGAGGGAGGCAGAGGAAAAAAATATGACTTGAACATATCAATAAAGTGAAGAGCAGAGTTAAGTTATCATGCTCAAATACAGAGTCCATGCCTGTGTCTCTCTACTCCTATGCAGGACTTTGAAAATTTACTTTTATTTCCCAGTCGATGAATCTTAACATGATCTCCATGCCTTCCTCTCATAGCCCTCTGATTTTTCTTCTGTGGGTTTGCAATCAGAAAGTACTCTTTAAAAGCTAAATTAGGAACAGAAGATGAAGATACCAGGAGATAAATCTGATTGCACTGGTCCTTACTAAAATTTAATTAACTAGCATTTAAGTAAACACTCTCGAGGCAATTGCAGGGAAAGAAGAACTGTGAAAGAGAGTCACAACTTCAACATCCTAGCAGCCAGCTGAGCGTTCACTGAAATCGTCCGTGGTAGTTTCACGTGAGGTCCCCGCTGCCCAAAAAACAACAACAAAAATCTGATGATGTGCACAAAGGATCGACTTCATTTGATTGTGTATTTGCACCTTCCAAGGCTTTAGCCCAGGTGGCAGCATTCATTCCCACCCACCTCAACCACTCCACCCCCTGCTTCAAAAAAAGAAGGCAATCTGTCAATTCAAACCAAATGTTTTCCATTTTTCGCCCTCTCTCAGCGGACTTAGTCAAGGGCAGGCAAAGTGCCATCCATGGCAAGATTACACTAACCCCAAGATGTGGGAGTTGGCTGCGTTCCTCTGGGGCTTGCACAGAATGGCACTAAGAGTAATGAACACACTGAGGGAGCCTGCAGGGCACGACGTGGTGTGCGTTTACGACTCATTGGAACACTGTGGGTATTAGAATTTCCTCTAAATATCCATGTACTCAGTATTCTCTGGTTTTGAGCACATACTGACTTTGTTCTTCAGGGTAGTCAGGCTTCTTTGCCTTGCCGGTGTCCCACCCCCAGACTCCAACCCTGTTTCTGTCCTTCCTCTTCTCTCCCTCCCACAAAGGATACTCCAGCCCATTTGATGGAAGATTTCCAGTCCCTTTCTAAACATTCCCATCTTCTCAGAGCAGATGATGCCTAGGGTTACACTCTGAAGTGATGAGAAATTTCAAATTCCACTGTATATTTAAATTCTAGTTATAATATCTTAGACCTGGAGTTCCTGTCGTGGCTCAGTGGTTAATGAATCCGACTCGGAACCATGAGGTTGTGGGTTCGATCCCTGGTCTCACTCAGTGGGTTAAGGATCCGGTGTTGCCATGAGCTGTGGTGTCGATTGCAGATGCGGCTCAGATCCTGCATGGCTGTGACTGTGATGTAGGCTGGCAGCTATAGCTCCGATTCGACCCCTAGCCTGGGAAACTCCATATGCCACAGGTGAGGCCTTAGAAAAAAAGACAAAAAAAAATCTTAGACCTAAAGGTTTATTAATTAATACATAAAATGCAACTTAATATTATAAATAATAAGTACCTAATAATTTGATTGGTACAGTCACAATCCTTTAGAACACTGAAGAAATGTTGCACATACAATTTTACGCCTAAATTTTATGTTTATGAGCTAGGTAAACTAAGAGAATTTGAAATGAGAAAGAATCCATATTCCAACACTTCCTATTCATTGAGACTTAGGATTTTTCTCCAGTAAGGAAAATGATGCAACTGCAAACTTTGCTTTATAAGGGTAAAAATTAAAATAGTAGTGTAGTAACTTGCTCCATCCATTTCATCTTGGGATGGTTTATTTGTACTTCAATTCTGCAGGAGGACCAAGAATTACATTATTTTAAGTAGCTTGTGAAATACGAAGGGAACAATGACAATAAAATTTCAGAAATCAAAAGTACCACCATGTACCTTTCCTTAGTAGGTGACTCAAATAATTGAGTGGACCTTCTGAATAAAATCAGATATACATGCATCTCCCTATGGTTTGGCTCATGGCTGAGTGATTTCCAAATGAAATAAAATCTGCTACTGGAAGAAAAGTCACTAGAAAATTCACTGCCATTACGTGGTTAACATTATTCAGTTAATAGTGAGGTCACTTCCAATTAAGGCCAGACGGTAAAGCTATGATGATTTCTTTGCACCATAATAGCAATGTACCAAATAAGGAACTGATTAGATTACAATTATAAGAGCCATTGCAAAGCCCTAAAAATATAATTGGCAGGATTCCTCTGAGTTGAAAGTGCTAATCTCCAATCCACATCAGCTCTGGCCTGGCTTGTCTTGTTAGGTAAACAAAATGTGTCTTGCCTGTCATTGCCATAAAATATTAATGCACTGGAAGTCTCTAAACCTTGCTAAGCATAAGGCCTATTATCACACTTAAGAGCAAAGCAATCTAATAAATCGCTGGTTGTATAAAAACTAAGTCAGCTGGCAGAGACAGTCATCTCCCCAAGGGATAGTAAGAGCCTCATCTTCAGCTACAGCAGCTGCAGTTCCAGAGAAATTATGTTTCTTCTGCTCAGTAAAAATACATTTGTGCTGAATTCTGTTATTTAAACTCTAATGGAATCATTAGGAGTATCCATACATTATGAGTAATAGAAAATTAAGTAAAAAAAAATCATCTACAAGGCTGTCCTATAATAGGCACAGTATTTTTATTAAGCGTGAAGTTTAGAGGGCTAAATCTGATGTAAAATCAAGTTGCTTGTTTCTAATACCCATTTTGAAAGTATGAATCCCCAACTCATACATAAATAATCTTGTATAAACATGGAGCACTGAGCCGATACACTTAATTGAAAGCAACTTACTTGTTTGGCCCTGGTATGAGGTCCTTCAGGCAATATGTAAACCTAAATGCAATATTCTTGCTGTACACCTTAAAAACTGGTGTGTTGCCGATTTATACTATATCTAACTCATCTCTGAAAACCATAAGAAAGATATATTTTCGAACAGACCACGCCTTTCTTGACCCTGCCCCCCCTCCACATTTTGAATTATTACTTAAAACAGTATACGTCCAATAATGAGAAGAGAGGCAGATAGATTTTTTAAATAGCAATAGGTGCTTTCACACATATGATTTCATTTGAACATGATAATAATCCAGTAAGATGAGCACAGTTATCATGTCCATGTGACAAAAGAAGAAACAAATAATGTGTCCACAGTCAACCAGCTAGCAAAAAGGACCACGACTTCTTAAACCCTCATCAACTGACTTTGAATTCCATACTCTAAAAGCAGACCATTTGCTCTTTTGTTTTGTTTTCTACCTAACAGTTTCATCTTGCCAAAGACATTGCGCCAATTCTTAAAAAGCATTCGGCAAACTAAAATATGATTGCTACCCAGGGATGATAATTGGAGGTTACATGATTAATGGATGATGTGCACCTTTCATGTGACATTCCATAGTAGAATGTTGTCAGCCTATACACGTGAAAAATGTGAACCAAACGCCCCTGCCATATTTAGATGTAATATTAGGAGATGAAATATTAAATCAAAGGAGAAAAATACCTTTTTAATAGGCAAGGGATCATAGTCTTTAAACTTACACAGAGACAAATGTGAGTCCTTAACAAGTATACATATATATAAAGACGGGGCTTCAGTAAAAAAAATGCAGTCCTCCCCTGTGTATTGTTTATGACATTAACGTTCTTAATAAAGTCATGCCATTTCTTTCATTCTCTATGTTGACAGTAACCTTGGTGTCAGAGAAACTAAAGAAAATTATCATTACAATTAAGTGTGCATTACTGCATCTTAGGAAGGACTAAATCACAGTGAATCCAAAGCCCAAAGATCTTTAGTCCTGTGAAAAGTGTATCTGCAAGTTACACATTTACTCTGGTAAGATCTACAGGAGACAGTGCTATCAACCTCTCTGAATTCCTAAAACTTATTTCATGAGTTCAATCAGCACACAGCTATTAGTAACCTGTTTTATGTGCAGCATGATGGGAGCTGCTGAAGTAAGAAATGCAACTAAGATTCAAAGCCTATCGTCAAGGTGCCCACAACTTTGTAAAGAAGAATAAATTAAAGTGAAATTAAATAATGCACTCAGATATGTTGATAATAGGGACAAAGTGCTCAGTGAGGCACAAGCTATGAAAAAAAAGAAAGATAGTTCTTCATTTTCTGAAATCAATCACATCTAACCTGGGCTTCAAGACTTTATTTGCCACTGTTGGCAAGAAGGGCATTAACTGCCTGACTGGCTCCTCTCTTCCTTGCATCATTTGGTCCAGGAAAATGGCAGATCATGTGGAGTCTTAAGAGTGCAGTGGACACTCTTGATGTCACTGTTGATTCTGTTACACAATGCCAATGAATCACTTCCCCTCACAGTTGGGTCCCCACTTTTTCCCCCTTCATCTGATCTTTGTTGAGACTTCATGAAGTTGGGAACAACCAACTTAATGGCTAGTTTCTACCACTTGAACATGTCTTACTTTAAGGTGTTACATCCAAATGAGTTTCCATTCCCTCTCTCTCCCCAAAAACCTGCAACATTATTTGTTTGTTCCTCTCCTTTCTTCTCTACCAAGAATTATTTTATCATTGGTTTTAGGTGTTCTCTCTTCCCCCTGTGTAAAAGATACAATATTTTTTCTTGGTTGCTTCCTTCACAGTTTGAGAGTAATGGTATCAAGCAGCACTGAATGACTCACGGATTCAGGTTCCAGACCCTCAAACTATAAAATATCAGTTTACCATTCTAAGAAAGAAAAAAAAAAAAAAAAGGTCAGTTCCAAGAAATGCAGTACCAGTCTACCTATCTCCATTTCCCCCAAGGATGAAGCCCATTTTTTACAGGCAGCAGAAAATAAATAACATGGTTGATTGGGTGCATCTATACTTTCAAATTCTCAGTACCTCACACTGTTATTCCCATAACACAAGTGCTCAGAAAGCATGCAGCTGATTGTCAAGTTCTCCAATGACACCATGCTCTTTCACGATCCCATTTCCGCATTTGTACGTCGTATTTTTTTCGCCTGGAATGAATGTGAATTTTCAAGGCTCAGTTCATAGTTCAACATTTCTATTAGTTAATTCCTAACTTCTCTAGGCAAAGAAATCTCTTAATATCCTTACCTCTGTAGTATTTTAATATCACTGTATAATGGAGATTGTATTGTAATTGTCTGTTCACTTGTCTTTCTCTACCCCAGACTATTACCTCCTGGAAGACAGGCACTATCTCTAGTTCATAATTCTATTCCCAGGAGTACACAGTCTCAACTTTGGAATACCTAGGATGACAATAACGAGATGACAAAGAGGGGATTTAACACAAAAAAAAATCAGCAATGTCAAGATAGTAGCTGGGTCAATACACCCAAAATACTGACAAATCATTCAGGAAATCCAAAGCACTATGGTGGCTTTTCTCAACAGGAATCACTAGGCGATGGTGAAACCTGACATCAAGCGAATGGCAGTATTTAGATCTAAGGGGTTCTTCTGGGTGGGATCTAGACATCATCTGGTGACAGGGGCTAATGAATTGTGAAGAGAATGTGCCAGTGAGGTAAACAAGGAACCAGAGTGGGAGAGGAGACAAGGAAAGAGCTGGGCCCTAGGGCTAAGAGTTTTTCCTTTGCATTTCTTTAAAACACGAATCATCAGTAATAGTAGTAATAGTCCTAGCAATTGTTAGTATTATCATCAGTAGTAAAGAAAAATACTTCCCAAATTATTCAGTACATTTCCTCATATCCTATTAGCCAGAATTAGACAAATACAATAAGGCACTCGAATATGTTAATAGTGAGAATGAAGTGCTCAATGACATAGCACAAAAATACTATATTCCTTAATTTTTCTAAAAAATATCACATCTGAATGCCAAGACTGCATTTGCCAGTGTTGGCAAAAGGTCACTACCTTGCTTTCTTTGGTCCCAGGAAAATGGCAGAGTGTCCTAAGCCTTAAGCATGGTGCTTATTCCCAGAGTCATCTGATCCCTTCTAGATACGCATTGTCAATATTAAATATTTATTATTAAATCAATAATAATACATGCCCTGGGTCTGAGTACACTGTCGTAACAAAAAAGTCAACAATAAAGAAGTAGAAATGGGTAGTGCCCATTGTGGCGCAGCGTAATGAACCTGACTAGTATCTGTGAGGACGCGGTTCGATCCCTGGCCTTGCTCAGTGGGTTAAGAATCTGGCATTGCCGTGAACTGTGGTGCAGGGAGAAAACACAGCTCAAATCCCACACTGCTGCGGCTGTGGCATAGACCAGCAGTTACAGCTCTGATTTGACACCTATTTTGGGAAACTCCATATGTCATGGGTGCAGTATCCACCACAATCTGGTTAAAAAGAGGTCCCCCAAAACATCAACAAGAGACAGGACTGGGAAGAATGAAAGTTATAAAAATATTGAGAATAGTGGTAGAAAGCTCAACATAAGTTAGCATATGAATATTATGAGGGAAATAAATGAAAACTAAAAAAATATGGGGCAAGACACTTTCGAAAAAACAATGACTCAGAATTCTCAGTTAAAGAAAAACTAAGACCTCTGATTGAAAGAATGCATAATGACAAACTGAATAAATTAGGAGAAACCCACACAGAGACATATTATAGTGAAAACTGAGAACATCAGGTAAAAATAAAAAGTTCCTTAGGTTCCAGAGAGGAAAATTCAATCACTTATGAAGAAGTTAGAATCAGATTGACGCTGAAATTCTCAAGGACAGCATTATAGTCAAGAAAACAATGGAGTTACAAATTCAAAGCATTGAAAGAAAGTAATTTATGCCAGAATTCTATATTCAGGCAAAATTTTCTCTAAATGTGAGTGTGAAATAAAAATATTATCAGGCACAAAGAGCTTCAAAAACTTATCACACAAAAACCCCTTGACATGTTCTCCAGCAAGTAAAGAACTACCCCCAGGAGTATGCTGCAAATACATGGGAACTAAGGGTGAGTAAATAACTTAGGGAAATATTTATTATCTAAAAAACAATGACTATAAGAAAAAAATAAAAAGAAAAAAATATTCCTAACAATTAAGAGTTAAAATTCTAGATGATGTATACATGGAGGGCTTTCTAGTGTTTAACTTACTGAAATCAAATTTATGAATAAATTGATTCTCAAAAGAGACTTGAGCATAAATTTTAACAAAGGATAGCTATTTTTCAAACCAGCAGAAAAAAATTCACTACATTAATAGGAAAAAAAACACTTTGAACAAATTGATAAAAACAGAATGCACTGTCAGCAGTAAATCCCAGTATAATAGTAACTAAAAGAAATGTAAATGACTGTTATCATTAATCAAAAGACTCTCTGATGGCGTGTGTGTGTGTGTGTGTGTGTGTGTGTGTGTGTGTGTGTGTGCGCGCGCTTTTCAGGGCCGTACCCTGAGGCATATAGAGGTTCCCAGGCTAGGGGTCGAATTAGAGCTACAGCCACAGCAATTTCGGATCTGAGGCAAGTTTTCAACCTGCACCAAAACTAACGGCAACCCTGGATCCTTAACCCACTGAGCAAGGCCAGGGATCAAACTTGCATCCTCATGGATTCTAGCCAGGTTCGTTAACCGCTGAGCCTTGAAGGAAACTCCTTCTAATGGATTTTTTTTTAAGATTCAGAAATATTAAACAGGAAAACACATGAAGTCTAAAAGCTGACAGGGAGGAGTTCCCGTCGTGGCGCAGTGGTTAATGAATCCGACTAGGAACCATGAGGTTGCGGGTTTGGTCCCTGCCCTTGTTCAGTGGGTTAACGATCCGGCGTTGCCGTGAGCTGTGGTGTAGGTTGCAGACGCAGCTCGGATCTCGCGTTGCTGTGGCTCTGGCGTAGGCCGGTGGCTACAGCTCCGATTTGACCCCTAGCCTGGGAACCTCCATATGCCGTGGGAGCGGCCCAAAGAAATAGCAAAAAGACAAAAAAAAAAAAAAAAAACAGCTGACAGGCAGAAAAAAGTCACTGGACACATATGGGGACCAAAAGAAAGCCAGGATCAAACAAAATCATTTAAAATAAAAGTTATTGTGAGGAAAAAATAGAGATATTATATGTATTGGTTATGTATAATCATCATGAATCTATCTCCATACAACAGTACTGCTGAAAATACTATATAATACAGAACTACAAGTGAAAATGGATAAATCAATGATTGTAATTGGAGATTACTAATAACTACCAATAAATCAGGCCAAAAACAAAGTATTTTTCTTATAGATTAAAAAATTAATAAGTTCCAAGAATAAACTTTACATCCACAGAGACTATGAATGTGCTTCAAGCAAAATTTGAAAATTTAGAAAAATTAACCTTGGAAAGGGCCACAAAGACTCAATAACCTCCTAAGAATCAATATTGTACAGCCTTTATCCATAAGCCAGTGAAATTATAAACCAACGTCAGACAGAAAAAATATTAATTTCTTTTAGAAAAGAAAATACTTCTCAATTACCCTCTGATGCAACAAGGAAAACTATGAAAGTCTTAGAGCAGAAAGATAGTAAGAGCACTATATTTCAAAGTTAGATCATTCTTCTGAAACATATTTAAAGGTATGTTGAGGTTTTAGTTGACCCAAACTCATGAACTGACAGCTGAAAAAATAAATTAAATACATGGCAAATTAGATTTTATACCTTTTTTAGTGCAAGTACAGTATGCAAAAAATGTTCAGACATCTTTCTAATCTTATTCTGTACTAGATGCTATATATAAGAATTATGAGGAGAAAATAAGAAAGCAGGGGGCACTAGGATGGAAAGATACCTGGGCTCAACCTTGTATTCAGCTGGGTGGGAGTTTAGGACAATGAAGAAAACCCAAGCACAGAGGTCCTCCAATATATCAGGAGTTGCCATCTGCATGGTGGTGGAGCAGGAGGACAAGAGGTCCATGTTATTCTAAAGGATATGTGCACACTATGGTATATGGAATGGAGGGTCAATGGGGACCTGCTACATAGCACAGGGAACCCTACCCAGTATTCTGTGATTACTTATATGGGAAAAGAATCTGAAAAAGAATGGATATGTATATATGCATAGCTGAATCACTCTATGGTATAGCAGAAATTAACACAATATTATAAATCAACTATAGTTCAATAAACTTTTGAAAATGAAAAAAAAGAAATAAAGAGAGGAGACACAAATTATCAATATTAGGAATGGAATGGGAGCATCACCAGATCCTACATTATTAGAGATTCTGTAGACATTAAAAGAAGAGCAGGTGGTATGTTGAACAATATTTTGTTACTAAGTTTAAAATTTTAAGTGCAATAGAAAAAAAGGGGGGGCAAAGTGAGACCAATGTTGGAGAATTCCAGTAGACAAATAGGAAGGTGATAATAAAAATATTCCTAACTCTAAAAGCTGACTAAAAGCAATTGCTCAAAACAGTTACCAACTTATAACCAAGGATGTTCAAGCAGAGGTGACCAACTGATGCAGTAGAAGGAACTCTTACAAAGAATGAGTTACCTTAGAACAGGGCACTATGGCCCCTAGGGACTCAACATGTCTCCAGTTCTCTGCTCTCACAATAAAAACACGGACTCTTAGAAAAGGACTAAACTTTTTAACAGTTTGTTCGTGGGAGTTCCCATCATGGCTCAGTAGTAATGAACCCAACTAGGATCCATGAGGACACAGGTTCAAGCCCTGGCCTTGCTCAGTGGGTTAAGGATCCCTTGGTGCCACAAGTTGCTGCATAGGTTGCAGATGCAGCCCTGATCTGGTGTTGCTGCGGCTGTGGTATAGGGTGGCAGCTGCAGCTCCGATTCAAGCCCTAGCCTGGGAACTTCCATATGCCTCAGGTGTGGCCTAAAAACAAAAAACAAAAAATGAAACAAAAAAAAAGTTTCTTCGTAAATATGTATGCAGGAAAGTAGTGATTTCTAATGAATTTAACGCTTTCATGCTCTGGTCAATTTTCTTTCTGTGGACAAAACCTTGAAGTCATCTTATCCATAATTTTGTTTATTTATTAAACCTGATTAACCCCTCTCTACTACAGACTGCTAAGAACTTGTGTGTTTTTCTTTCACAATAGTGAGAGACTGTGAATTCTTATTTTTCTTATCTGCATTGGACTGTTTGTTACAAATATGCTCAGGAGAGGAGATTTCCAGTTTGCAAAGACAAGGTGAGATGTCTTTTAGTAAAATGTTTTAAATAATGTAAGTTTTAGCAGCAAGAGATGAGATATCATCCCTCACTGAAAAGAAAAAGATAAATTTTAATCTGTAGGATGGACATATAAGACAATATTTTCATTCTGGTGTTAACTCATTTATCCACGTACCATGGGAATGACACTACGTGGAACTCTGAAGGCCGAAGGCTGCAGCCTCTTATGTGGGTCCAGGTCCCACCTCTGACACAACTCTGTATCTCAGTTCCTTAGCTTGTGAAGGATGATAATGGTACCTACTTCCTGGGGTGACGTGAGGATTAAATGATGACAGAGCAAAAGCGAGAGAACAAGAATAGATTACAAGGCACTCAGAGATACACAGTACCCGGAACAAAGACTGGCCCTTGTGCTATCTAAGTGTAAGCTCGTACTAGCAGATTCCATGTACTGGGCTAGCTGCTAAGGATAGAGTATTGGGTAAATGAAAGGTAGTTTAAGATCAAATCATACAGAGTATGATAGGGCAAATTATGGAATTTTACTTAATCCTAAAAATACCAGGGAACTGTTGAAAGACATGGAACAGTCAAGCTAAATGCTTGCTTTAAAGATTATTCTGGCTGCAGTGAGGAGAATGGATTGAGCAGAGAAGAGGAGGAATGGACACAGAGAGATCCATGAAATGTTATTAGATGCCAAAATCAGTTGCAAGGAAGGCTGAAATTTTCTAATTTTCCTTTCTGGAAACATGGGTGTGTGTGTGTGTGTGTGGACACACGCATGTGTATGTGTGTGTGCACATTCACGTGTGCATGCATTTCTCGGGGGAGGTGAGTTTGTGCTGTGTATGTGTGTGTGTATTTATCACCAAATCATTTGTGGGATCAACTTTGCATTTGGAGCTGGAGTAAGTTACCCTCTGAGCTTAGCAAAGTTTCCAAAACCTTCTCCAAGACTTAATTTCCTTTTTTTTTTTTTTTGGTAAAATGCAGATACAAGCATTTTCATGAGAACTACATAAAAAACTGTATTAAGAAAGTTTTTAACCTTAAAGCCCAACATAAAATGTTTTTGCTGTCATAAATATGTGGGGAACGTGGAAGAGAAGCGAAATCTCAAGGTCTCTAGGATGTTTATTTTACCAAAGGAGAGGCCATAAAGATGGAAATGTCATATCATGAGGCAAAAAGAAGTTGTATGATTAATATCTGTGCTTACAAATCAAGTTTTGCTTCTAAGAATGTCCTTCATCTAGAATGATGTCTCAAGGTTTTTCATCTCTGACCAACTGCTCTAATGTATCCAGCTCACTTCCTCATGACCCATTCTTACATTTTTTTTTTTAATTCCAGTGGGACATGAATCCAAAGACTGCTTTAGCTTTCCCTCACAACCTTCTCATCCTCACATCCCTCTTTAACTCAGCTTGAATTCCATGTTCAATCAACATAATCATTCCTGTGCACCACCAAGACCCTTCTCAGCACATGGCCCTGGAAAAATCCCGAACCTAGTTAAATTCAACCATCCACATAGGCTCCTCTTGCCCCCGTGAGCTGCATATACAAAGCCCAGAAAAACCACAGTGACTGGACTCAATGTATAATCCTGACTACCAACCACAGTGCTCTTCCACGTCCCTGATCCAGTTCCCCATCCCCTTCTCCCAGATTACCATCTCCTGGCTGAGCCTCCATCCTCCAGACTCCAACTCTTCCTCCTTCATCCTTCTGCGCAGAAGATAACTTCCACGGACGCTGCAACCCCACCTCCTGTTAACACATATCTGCACCCACACCTTCAGCCTTCCTTCCTCTCACCGCAGAGAGACACTCTGTCCAAATTAAAGCCAGTCTCTCCATTCATGCAGAGAATCATTGCACCTTGTTCCTTCATCATGCTCTCCCTTCCTCCCTCTGCCAGATCATCACTGTCAACATACACAGTATTCATTCTACAATCTCTCAATTGCACATTATCCTCCAGACTCCATCCCCTCTCTTCTGCTCTACATTAGGACATTGTTCTGGGAATTTTCCTCTCTCTCTCTCCCTTTCCCTCTCCCTCTCCCTCCCTCTCTCCCTCTGTTCCTCTCTCTCTCACACACATGCACATAGACACACAAACACACACATAGACATAGAAATTTTCCCCATCAGTGTACAGACATCCTATGATTTCTTCCACTGCTGAAAGAAAAAAGAAAAATCCTAAAACCCCCCAATCCTTCCAGCTAATGTTCTATTTTGTTCTTTCTCCTGGGAGAAAATGCTCAGGACTAGTATTTGATTGAATAGCTCCAATTTCTCTCTTCCTTTTTTTCCTTAGAATCTGTAGACTTCTGCACCCACCACTTCAACTAAAATGTTTTTTTTTTGTCTTTTTGCTATTTCTTGGGCCGCTCCCGCGGCATATGGAGGTTCCCAGGCTAGGGGTCCAATCGGAGCTGTAGCCACTGGCCTACGCCAGAGCCACAGCAACGCGGGATCCGAGCCGCGTCTGCAACCTACACCACAGCTCACGGCAACGCCGGATCGTCAACCCACTGAGCAAGGGCAGGGATCGAACCCGCAACCTCATGGTTCCTAGTCGGATCCGTTAACCACTGCACCACGACGGGAACTCCTCAACTAAAATGTTTTTAGCCAGTTCCCCAGTGATCTCCATTTTGCTCAGTCCAATAGGCTACTCTCATATATTACTCAACCGTAACAGCAGCATTTTACACTTTTCTATTTGGCAATCTCTCCAACGTGGAGCGTTTGGACTCAGTCTTTGTTTGGGTCCTTTTCTCTTACGGCCACTTTGTCATATGGACCACCTGCATGAAACAATGACCTCCCTCCCACATAAACACAAACATACACTCGCATACACATATGAGACTATGCATACACAGACTCAGAAGGGAAATCCTGTCTTCTTGATTCTACTCGATTTTTTTCCAGAGCATATATCACCATTTGACACGTTATATATTTACTTGTTAGTTTATACTTCCTCTCCCACCATTAGCATTGAAGTTCCACAAGGATGGGACTTTGTTTTATTCATCATTAAATCCCCAGTGCCTACAATGTCTGACACTTAGGAGGTATTCAACAAGTTTTATTTGAATGAATGAATAAATTAATGAGTGAAACCAATATTTAAATTTAGGAAATTTTTCAGAAGATAAAAATAGTTGTTTAAATAGCAATGACAAAATAAACCTATTAACAAGCTATGACAAATAGTCTGCACACGTATTTGTTCATTTGTAGTATTTACAATTTGCCTGTTGCCAAAAAATGATTTGAGGTAGCTGATTTGTGTATAGTACTGCCATTTATAAACTGACTGCAGAGTATTCTGTCTCTTATAAGGGAAAAAAAAGGCTGTCTAATTCCTTTCATTAAAAGATGAGTAAACCAGAGTTCCTGTTGTGGCTCAGTGGGTTAAGAACCCAAAATAGTGTCTGTGAGGATGTGGGTTGGATCCCTGACCTCACTCAGTGGATTAAGGATTCGGCCTTGCAGCATAGATCACAGATCCAGCATTGCTGTGGCTGTGGCATAGGCTCCAGCTGCAGCTCTGATTCAACCCCTAGCCCAGGAACTTCCACAGGTCACCAGTATGGCTATAAAAAGAAAAAATATGTGTGTGTGTGTGTGTGTGTGTGTGTGTGTGTGTGTGTGTGTGTGTGTAAGCCAAACAAAGAGGAGAAGGAACAGATTAATAAGGCTTTCTTAAACGATAATTGACCAGTAATTTTTTTAATGTTTTATGTATTTAAAAATATACAAGTGGGAAGTGCTAGAGTTTCAGGATATTTGACTTAATGGAAATTGAGAGGATTTTTTTATTTCAAGAGTAAAGACATCAAATAAGACTCTACTCTCTTCTTTGATAAACCTCTGCTTGTTTCCGGTTTTACTAGCTCAAAAGACAATTTCACATACACCTAATACATTATAGAAATCTGCTTATTGTAAGAAACATCATTGTAAAACCTTTACTATTATCACTTTGGCATAAAAACAGAAGTTTCCCCCCATTCTAAAATGTTTAAACTAGTTAGGGTGCTAAATATTTTTACCCATATTTATTCATCTACTGTAAGTTTTTCACTTCTCAAATAGAGATATCATTTAACTTTTGGTAAGAAAATAACTTTCACGATAAGATTGGCTAGAGTCTGCAACAAGTTTTCCATAGAAGGGAAGAAGGCTCTGAGGCGATTAAAATAAAGCCATACAAAACAGTGGAAAATGTACTACAGAGTGAGGAAAAATGCTGCCCTCATCCCTGGAGGCTGCAGCCCAGAGCTGAATAGGCCTTTTCAATCTCCAGCCATTATAATTCTAGGTGACTATTCCAAGAAGACATGAAAGGCGTGGTTTTTCTACCCATGTTGAGTTCCTATAAGCCCCTTGAGGAAGGCAGGGTTTTGCCGAAAAGTGTGAGTTCTCTACTACTGAAGTGACCTTGTTCAATCTCCTTATAAATCAGGCAATCTAATAATAGTTGCATTTTCTAATATTAACAAAGCCGCAAAGTTGCACAAGTTAGAGAAATGTTCCTTTGCTTTGAAGGCAACACCCTTTGATGTCCTGTCCCTCTTTTCCCAATGTGCCCCCTTCTCATAGTCTCTATTTGCTCTTTAATATTTGATTTTGCATTTGATTCCAGTCATCCTGATACAAAGCTGCAGTGTGAAGTTGAAAGATTCAAAAGGGAGAGAGGATATAGCTGCCACCCCATCCATGAGTGAGTCCACTGAACTGCAAATCTACCCTGCATTTAATTACTCAACCAGACGGTGCAAGGATAAGGTCTCAAGAGTGTTGTACTATCATGAGTGACTGAGTCCGCTTGCAGTAGTAATAAGCTTGGCCGCAGAGAAGTTAAAAGGTTAAAAGTATACAGAGAACTTCAAGGCAAGCATTGTTCTTAAATCGCTGCAAAACCAAAAGAAAAACAGAAACTCCTTTTGAATGAAGGCCTTAATTTCCAAACATTAAGTTGAAGTAGGAGAGCTCTGTGGAAAAACTGTGTTTCCTCAAGCAAATTTACAAGTATTTGGGTCAGTAATGGGGATGGAAAGCCACCCTCCCCAAACCAACTTCTACCACATCCACAGTAGTGTTTATATAATGAATAGCAAAGATGATTGCACTTGTGAGATGAATCAGCAATTCCCAATTAAAGCAGCAAAATAAGACTGTTTTCTTTCTGAATCACTGTGGAAGGCAAATGGAAAAGTGACAAATAGACTTTGTTCTCCATCGGTGATGGGAAGGGAATTCATGTTGGGAGCCAAATTTCCAAAGTGAGGCATACTGGGGCTTGCCAGCAAAACTGTTCACACCCCCACAGAGACCACAAAACCCTGCAGCTGTAATTTCAGAAACACACATGTGTATAAATCAAGTAATTGCACACCTAACTATCCACTTGAGCCCATGTGCCTGGGTTTTTTGCAGGTGCCCGGGGCACTTGTGCTATTTGGCTTTGAAAACAAGGTTTAGTTTAATTGACAGGATATTATCAAATTCAAGCTGACTTTATGGACAAATCTCAAAATATGAGGGTGGCATACAGAATCAAGCAGCACATATGAATGTTCCATATGCGCATTCGGCAGGGTCCCTGCAGCTGACTGAATTCTAAACAACAGAAAGGGACAAAATTAAAATGTCAAATTAGTTCTCATCCGTGAAAGTATGTTTCCAGGGCATTCAATGAAGCAACACTGTTTTGGAACATTCTTACCATGTACCGAAAGAGACAGAGTAAAGAGAGAGAGAGCACAGGCCAAGTATTATTTTGCTTTATACAATGAGGTTTTAAAAAGGGATGAGGGGGCTACTTTGGCTCTACTGCCCAGAAGAGCAAGCTGATCCGTGTTTCCATGTTCAAGTTGGCAGAAGCCCCAGCAGACAACCATGGAACAGGCTGCTGGCTGCCCAGGAAAGGGGCACTCACCATAACAGGGAATCTGTTTGCAGACTAAGACTGTGCCCTATTTTTTCCAAGAGAAATTTAGGTTTGGGGCACTTCAGAACAGGTGTAGCTTCTACTAGTGCTCTGCAAATGTTTTACATATGCTAGTAAAAGAAAATTAACGTGGTACCCGTTCTTCTAAAAATTCTGCCACAATTTAACATGATACATTTCTATACTTTTCACCTTGAGAGAAAGAAAAACATGGCATTTACTTCACAAAGACATTTAAACCATCAACCTCTCATCTCCCCCCATTTTCCAAGAAGTTTATAGATTTGGTTTAAACTACATATATATATGTGTGTGTGTGTATATATATACATACACATGCGGGTATGCAACACCACACACACACACACATTGTAAACCACCAATTCCTAATAGGATGATGCCAAAACTCACTAGCAAATAATAAGATACTGTGAACAGTTTCTCTCACCATTGTTTATTCTATTTCTAAAGCACCTACTGTTAATACGTCTACACACAACAGGGAATTAACAGAGGTTCTAAATGGAGCAAAAGAAATTCTACCTCAGCAGTCTTTGCATCTGGTTCTTATTTTTCTACTTAAAATACAGCAATGGAATCAAAGGTCCCTTGCGAGTATAAAAGGTGATATTATAACTACAGGTAAAATCAGTTCTGTGATAAAATGTCCCATAAGGATTATCTTTCTTAAGACAAAGTCAGTAGTTGACCAGAGGAAGGAAAAGAGAGCTCTATGTAAGATTTTGTCCTAAAAATGTGTGCCAAGTTCCATTGGTCCATTTGGGAAAAATTTCCAGTAAGTCTTGTTTTTACACAGTGATTACCAAAGAAACCCCTTAGGTTTGCATTTACCTTTAGCCAAAAATAACATTTCATTATGACAGTATCAAAATTTGACCCTTCTTTTTTTTAATGACTTACAGATTTGTTTTATTGAAAACTTTAATCAAAGGACTGGTGTTGAGACTTTTAGAACTGGCATGCTCCTTTTGCTTTGTTATCAGGGAACTTGAAAATGTATAAGGTGTTTATGGCCTATTAAAGAACCATTAGGCCATAAAAATAATCTGCCTGTAAAAACAATGAGGAAAAGTGAAATGTACAGTGTATCAAGTACAATCTGATCACTTTATAAAGGCCTAGTAGGAAAGCTATTGATTTCTTTTCCATTGAAAAAACATATTAAATTTCAGATGAACTAAGAGGCTAAAAAATAAACTTGAATCTAATATGAAGGAAAGAGAGGGAGCAATATAAGAAAAAGAATGCCGACAACCTACTATAATTTGAAATTCTGTCGACGTGTGTTATGGGGGATACATATGTAATTATCATCAATAACAGATCCAAGGGATACCCAGAGACTGGGCTCACTGTTCAAACACAAAACATCTTCAAAAATAGTAATTCTTACTTTGGGGTATGAAAACTGCTGTACTATAAAGATACAAAGAATATAATGAGCTTTTTGGCACAGTTTTTTGGCAAAATAATAATTACAGTTAATTGTTAATAATTGTATTATATATAATAATATAACTATATTGTTATATAATGGTGTTATAAATTAGTTTAATAATAATTATTTACTATAGATTTAGAACTTGAAACTGGCTTCCTTTTAAAAAATATAATATAATCAAAGTTACTCCTATAATATAATTAATTAATTTAATAATAAATTAAATTAATAGTGTCACTTTATCGAATTTGTATTCCCCAAATATTTCTCATGAGAATCTAGGGAAAACCATGAATACTTCGCTTATGTTAATGTATATATTAAATGTACTGTGGCAAGGAAACAGGTAAGAACTAGGTCCCCAGAGGAAACTTACGATATTATTTTAATTATTTTAAGGGGCAAAAGAATCAATGAGTAGATTTAATAAAATATTGATACAGTCCACACAATGCAATTGAAAGGTAACTGAAAATGCTTGTGTGCTAAATTGGACCCATAGAGATAAAACAGAGGCACATTCTAAATTCCCCCACTGTCTCCGCATTCCATGTCCAATAAAAGAGTCCATTACTCTATTTTATCAACTTTATGTATTATAACATTTCCTTAAAAACCATGGTTTCTGGAGTTCCCGTTGTGGTGCAGTGGTTAGCGAATCCGACTATGAACCATGAGGTTGCAGGTTCGATCCCTGGCCTTGCTCAGTGGGTTAAGGATCTGGCATTGCCGTGAGCTGCGGTGTAGGTTGCAGACGTGGCTCGGATCCCACGTTGCTGTGGCTCTGGTGTAGGCCGGTGGCTACAGCTCTGATTCAACCCCTAGCCTGGGAACCTCCATATGCTGCGGAAGCGGCCCAAGAAAAGGCAAAAAGACAAAAAGACCAAAAAAACAAAACAAAAAAAAAAAAAACCATGGTCTCTTTAAAGGACTCTAGCCCTATTCCCTTTAGCTTTTTCCTGAGAATAGTTTACAGAAGTTTCCTATGTTTCCTTAAAGAATACGTAAAATTATTACAAACCAGAAAATGGCTCCTAAGGAAAAAAAGAACTCATGAGGGCCCCACACAGGGTGGTAAGTTCAGAGATAAGCTTCCTAATCTCATTAGCATTGCTTTGCTTTACTCTTATTACTCTTGTTATTGCCTAGGCCAGTTCTCCAAGTAAGCTCTGGGAACAGTTTCCAACATTAATTTGCAAGTTGTTAGAAATGCAGATTCTTATGTGCCCAGTAATCGGTGTTTCAACAAGCCCTCTAAGTGATCGGAATACATGCTAGTTTGAAACCACTGATGTAGGCAGCTACGTAGTAAGTCATACCACTTTGCAATGTTGAACAAGAGAAGCAAAAAGGAACACTGCACCCTATTTTGTCCACACTGTAAGAACTCATCCCATGCATGTGCCTCCCGTAGCGCAATGCTGAAAGGTCCCCCCAAAATCTGACAGTCTCTGATGTGCACTGTTGATAAAATAGAACATGCATAAACCAATGGGCCCATGGTCAGTTTATAGCTACATGCTGACTCTCAGTTGGTCTTTGGGAAAACATTCGCTCAGCAACCTCTCACTATACACATCCAAAGCACCAATATCAACCCATCTCTTCATTTCCTTTCAGCTCCACTATTCAAATAGCTTTTGAAATGAGTAAGAACCACGATAAATAATAAGAGGATCTGTCCTGATATTTCTGGATGTGTTTCAGTGTGAAAAAAACTAGTCACTGAGTAATAACTTACTCATCCATGTGACCACTCAACTCGACTAATACAGATAACTCATTTAACATTTATTAAACAGCTACTTTGCTCCAGCATGTGCCAGATGTTTTGTGGAAGTGAAGAAGAGAAGAGAGAGGGAAATACCACCATGAAACAGACTGTCCTCTGGTATCTTAAGTTCTAATTTTGGAGTAAACTTGATAAACACACAGCAGTATAATCATATGGAATATTAAGGCAATGGGAATAAAGTAACTTCAGCTACATGTAACAACATGAATAAATCTCAGGCACACAAAGTTGAACACAAGAAGCCAGAAACATAAGAGTACATACCGTGTGTTTCCGTCTATACAAAGCACAAGAGCAGCAAGCTATGCTACAGTTTTAGAGTTTAGGAGCATAGTTACACTTGAAAGGAGAGAGGTAAAAGCTGTGGGGATGGGTGGTAACTGCCAGGGGGGCACAAAAGTCCTTGCAGGGTTTTGGTGATACTCTATTCCTGAAACCTATTACATGTGACTGTTTAGTGTGTGAAAAGTCACTGCGGGACAAAGTCATGATTCGTGCACTTCTCTGCAGGCAATTTATATGTCATCTCAAAATGTATGTTTAAAAACATGCTAATAAACATACCTCCAACATAGTAAAGGCCCTGTATGACAAACCACAGCCAACGTCTTTCTCAACAGTGAAAAACTGAAAATATTTCCTCTAAGATCAGGAACAGAACAAGGATGTCCACTCTCAGCCACTTTTATGCAACATAGTTCTAGAAGTTCTGGCCACAGAAATTAGAGAAGGAGAAGAAATAAAAGGAGTGCGGTTGAATCAGAGCTGCAGCTGCTGGCCTACACCACAGCCACAGCAACACAGGATCCGAGCTCCGTCTGCAACATATACCACAGCTCACGGCCACAGTGGATCCTTAACCCACTGCGTGAGGCCATCCTCATGGATGTTAGCTGGGTTCGTAACCCACTGAGCCACAATGGAAACGCATATGATTTTTTTTCCTTTGTAAAAAAAAAAAAAACTTTTTAAAAAGTTCTCCCATGAGAAGAGGCTGACAGGGTCTGACTGGGCTGGACCCACTGCCACAGTAGTTGCCCATTTGTGGGTCACTGGGAGGGAGAGAGTGGGAGGCCAAGGGCTTTGTTTAGTACTTTCTCAGTATGGGGGCCCTGATGACTTGTGACCCCTTGCCAAAGTGTCATGGCATGGAAGCTTGCCCACTAAGGTTGGGTCGAAGAAACAACTTCTCTCCAGCAGAGGTGGGGAGTGAGGCTCTTCAACGATCCAAACACACCACCCATGATGGCTAAGCAGCTACCCAGCCCAGCCTGCTCAGGAGACCACTCCTCATAGCACCAGGGCCCAGTGCAGCTGAGTCGGGATGTGAGGTGTGGCAAGAGGTACCAAGCACTTCCCAAGCAGGAAGGGAAAGAAAGGTACTAAAAGAGTATCTACAACTCAAAGACCAAAGTCTTAGTTCAAGGCTTATGACTGCCCACTGCAGGCAATGACCAAAAATTCCCATCCCCTAAGCTGGGCTAATGTCACACAATAGAAGTCCAAAGACTTCTTTTAGGTATCAGAGGCCAGGAATTCTCTCAGCCCCTCACAGCTAACAACCCCCCCCCCCACTTTTTTGGGAGGGAGGTCAAAAACAATAAGGCAGATCCCACAGCAGTCTGCAAACCAATTCCTTCTGCAGTGCTTTCCCCTGGGAGTGTCTGAGCCTCAGCCAGTCTTACCCCACTAGAAGAACTGTCCTGCGAAAGGACTGACAAACCACCCCCAGCCCATCTCCCAACCTCATACATAAATAAGCACTTGAAGCAACCAGGAATTGCATCCAGAAGAGAAGTTTCATATGGCTTGGAATCTTTTAAAACAGGAGAGCAAACCATGCATACATACACGCACACCTGCACTTACTCTACCACCTGACTTAGGCCCAGGAAAGAAGGGGCTGCATGGGACAGGCCACATGTGCCAATGGCTGGGTCTCCAGGGCCTCAGGGATGGTCTGGGCCAGGTGGGGATGGTGGCATGGGGCCACAGGACAGAGATGAAAGGGATTACACCAGCCAGAGCACTAACCTCCCTTGAGTCACATACATCAGCTCAAGGGGGAGGGTATCACGTGGACAGGTGGCAGCTTTATAGGACCCAGGCCTAACACGGAATCAGGGCTGGAGTCAGATCTATGTGGGTGGCAGGGTTGGATGGCTTTGAGTGAAAGGATAGCTGGGTGATGGAGGCAGTGACATGGGGCAGCCTCTCCCTACTCTGAGGATGGCCAGTACCCAATTGCAGTTCTTCCTCCTCTGTGAGTGTGGACACACTAACCCCAAACCAGGAAGTGTAAAGGTGGGAGCGAGAGAGGATAAGATGGAGAGGGGTGGGAGGGGGGACAACAATTCATATTTGGACTTTTCTTAGCACAAGAAGTCACTAATTAAAGATATTCTATAAAAAAAAAAAACTACATGTAAAAAATAAAAAACAACCAAGTAAATTAGAAGCAGGCAGGAAAACAGAAGGGGGGTTGAGTTAAACATGATTCAGTGCTTTGGAAGCCACCTCCCACTCTGTGCTTGGTCAGGACCTTGTTTCTAGAAGTTGGAATGGGAAGATTAGAAATCTTCTTGTATATTTTTCTTTTCTTCTTCTTTCTTTTTTTTTTTTGGCTTTTTCTTCCTTTTCTCTTTTCTGTGCTCTTGTGTGTTCCTGGAACCAAGGACAGGTGGGTGGTCAGTTGACCAGCATGATGGGCTTGAATGGCTGGCTGAGATACTTCATGGTGTTCAGGTTGTAGCTGAGGCCTTCCACCAAGAGCATCTTCTCTGGAAGAGGATGTTGGTGCCACCTCCAAATACCTGGGCCGTGTCAAATCTGTTGCTGTTGCAGTATCAGCCACATTGACCCTAAAGGGGGCAGAAAATCCTAAAGATGCTGCCAGAAAACTACTAGAACTTATCAATGAATTCTGAAAAGTCATAGGATACATAATTAATACATAGAAATCTGTTGCATTTCCATATACTAAAAATGAAAGATCAGAAAGAGAAGTTAAAGAAACAATCCCAAGCACCATATCATCGAATTGAATAAAATACCTAGAAATAAACCTCCCTAAAGAAGCAAAAGACCTGTACTCTGAAAACTATAAGATGCTAATGAAAGAAATAAAAGATGAAACAAATAAATGGAAAAAGACACCGTACTCTTGGATTGGAAGCATCAATACTGTCAAAATGAATATACTACCCAAGGCAATCTATAGATTCAATGCAATGCCTATCAAATTACAAATGGCACATTGCACAGAACTAGAAAAAAAAATTTAATTTCTATAGAAACACAAAAGACCCCAAATAGTCAAAGCAATTCTGAGAAAGAAAAGTAGAACTGGAGAAATCAGGCTTTCTGTCTTCAGACTATAGTACAAAGCTACAGTTATCAAAACAGTAAGGTACTGGCACAAAAACAAGCACATAAATCAATGGAACAGAATAGAAGGCCTGGAAACAAACCCATTCACCTGTGGTCAATTAACCTATGACAAAGGAGTCAGGAATATACAATGGATAAAAGACAATCCCTTCAATAAGAGATGCTGGGGAAACAAACAGCTACAAGTAAAAGCATGAAATCAGTACATTCTCTAATACCACACAAAAAAAAACATAGGCAGAACACTCTATGACATAAATAGCAGAAATATCTTTTTGGATCCATCTCATAGAGTTATGGAAATAAAAACAAAAACAAATGGGACCTAATTAAACTTAAAACTTTTATACAGCAAAGGAAACTATAAACAAAATGAAAAGACAAGCTATAGAATAGGATAAAATATTTGTAAGTGATGTGACTGACAAGGGATTAATCTCCAAAATATACAAACAGCTCAATCAAAAAAATAGGCAGAAGATCTAAATAGATATTTCTCCAAAGAAGACATAGAGATGGCCAAAAAACACATGAAAACATGTTCAACATTGCTTATTGTTAGAGAAATGCAAATCAAAACTACAATGAGGTATTATTTCACATCGTTCAGAATGGCCATCATCAAAAGATCTACAAATACCAGAGAGCGTGTAGATAAAAGTGAACTGTCCTATACTGTTGGTAGAAATGTAAATTAGTACAGCCACTATGAAGAACAGTATGGAGAGTCCTTAAAAAGCTAAAAATAGAAATACTGGGTGACCCTGCAATCCCACTCCTGGGCATATATCCAGAGAAGATCATAATTCAAAGGATACATGCAGAGTACCCAGTGTGGCTCAGCAGGTTAAGGAACTGACATAGTCTCTCTGAAGATGCAGGTTTGATCCCTGGTTTTGATCAGTGGGTTAAGAATCCAGTGTAGGCCTCAGCTGCAGCTCTGACTTGACCAACCCCTAGTCTGGGAACTCCCATAGGCCACCACAGGTATGGACCTAAAAAGAAAGAAAAAAAAAAAAGATAATGTACTTCTATAGCAGCATTATTGACAATAGCCAAGACATGGAAGCAACCTAAATGTCAAGAAGAAGATGAATGGATAAAGATGATGTGCTGAATACATACAATGCAATATTGCTCAGCCATAAAAAAGGATGAAATTGCCATTTGTAGCAACATAGATGAACCTATGTATTATAATATTAAGTGAAGTAAGACAAAGAACCAATTATACATGGAATCTTCTTTAAAAATGATACAAATGAACTTATATACAAAAGAGATCTACAGATACAGAAAATAACTTATGGTTACCAAATGGGAAAGGGGAGGGTAAATTAGAAGTTTGGGATTAACATATACACACTTCTATACATAAAATGGATAACCAATAAGGACCTACTACTATACAACACAGGGAGCTATACCTAATATTTTGTAATAACCTATAAAGGGAAAAAATTGGGGGAATAATATGTACACATAATCACTTTGCTATACACTCGAAACTAACATAACATTGTAAATCAACTATATTTCAATATAAATACATGTATTTATATTTTAAAATACTCTAGTATCTTGTACATCAAATCATAAATAAAGGCTAATGCCCCTAATATAGAAGAACTGCAAAATATTATATGACCAAAGACCATCCAAAAGAGAAAAAGTAAAGGCTTATTGAAAGCCGGCTTCAGTAAGGGAGTCAGGCACCATCATTTGAGTTTGGGCACAAAATCAAGGCCTAGAGAAGAGTGGGAAAGTTTCATTACAGTGGAAAAAAAGGAAGGCTTCTGGCATGCTCTGAGTGAATGCTATTGGAAGGGTAAGGTATAAGTCGGCTAATTAGGTGTGGGGTATACGTGGGATCAGTTAGGGGTACATTTTTGACCTTCTCCATTTGGCCCTGTATTAGAAGCAGGGGCAAAAATTAGGGAAGCTGTCAGCTATTAAGCCATTTGGGGCCAGGATTATTGTTTGGCTTCCTGGGCTAGTTGCTATAGGTTATTAATGAGAATCCTACTATTTATATATAGTCTGGTCATTATCTATTTGTATATCAGCCTCTTAATAACATTGAGAAAAAGACCAACAATCCAATTTAAAAAGGCAAAAAGCAAGCAAAAAAGATGAAAACGGTCAAAAGGAAATGGAAATGACTTTTCAAAATTAACAATCTCATCTACAATAAAAGATCTATATTACCATTTTCATTAGTCCAGTGTGAATAACAAACTCTGAAAAGATCAAATGAGTCTGACAACAAATTTCGTATAGAGGGTCTGAGGAAAGAGATACTCTCATACTTTGATGGTGGGGTTTGGAATAACTTCTGTGGAAGACAATCTAGTGATATCTTTCATATTACAAATGCACAGACACTTTAAGCCAGAAGGTCACCTCCTAAGAATTTTATTCTGCAGATGCTCTTATACATATGTGAAATAACATAAATCAGGTTATTAATTGCAGTTCCTTAACTGATTAAGCAAAAGATTGGAAACTAAATACCCAATGGTATTCCAACTGGAATACAAATTAAATGTGGCAAATTATAGTACAGCCATAGAGTGGAATACTATTTAACCATTAGAAAGAATAAGAAGGTATTTTATCTTCAGATATAGAATAATCTCCAAGAAACTCTAACAAGGGGAAAACAAGTTACGTAAAATAGTGTGAGAGTAAAGAATATACATATAGACTTACATACATCTATATATACTTATGTATATACATATTTTCTGTATATGCATGAAATATACATGATGTATTTGTATGATTACACAAAATCTTATATATACATAAGAAATGAATAACACGAGCTACCTTTGATAAGAGATTCAATGCCCAGTGACAGGAATGAAAGCATGATTTTTCACTGAATGTAGTTTTACTTTTCGATGTCAAACCACTGAACATATAAGCAATTTTTTAAAATCTAAATTTATTTTTTAATTTTAAATGATTTTTATTTTTTCCATTATAGTTTACAGTGTTCTGTCAATTTTCTACTGTACAGCAAAGTGATCCAGTCACACACACACATATGTACATTCTTTTTCTCACATTGTCCTCCATCATGCTCCAACACAAGCGACTAGATACAGTTCCCAAGGCTATACAGCAGGATCTCATTGCTTATTCATTCCAAAAGCAATAGTTTGCATCTATTAACCCCAAATTCCCAGTCCATCCCACTCCCTTCCCCTCCCCCTTGGCAACCACAAGTCGGTTCTCCAAGCGCACATTATTCTCTCTTCTGTGGAAAGATTCATTTGCGCTGTATATTAGATTCCTGATATAAGTGATATCATGTGGTATTTGTCTTTCTCTTTCTGACTTATTTCACTTAGTATGAGAGTCTCTAGTTCCATTTGGGTTGCTGCAAATAGAATTATTTTGTTCTTTAAAAATCTAAAGTTGAAACTTAAAAATGTCAAAAGATAAGCTAGGAGAAAATACTACCAATGTATGTGACAGAAAATCTGTACACAATAAACAGAACTCCTATATATCAATAAGAAAAAGACACAAAAAGCAGAAACAAAAATAGTGTTAAAATCTGATAGAAAACAGTATAGAGGCTGAAATTTAAATCACCAATAAACATACATAAACATGCTCAAATTTATAATAGTTAAGCAAAAGTATAACAGATTTTATTATATATTGCTATATTATATCATATATTATGTCAACAAAAGCTGTAAAAAGTAATATCCAGTGTTAAGATTAAAGAAACACAGGCACTTGTATATTTCTGATGTTTGTATGAAAGGTTTAAAATATTTTTGTAAAGTGGTCTGGAAAATTCTACTTAAATAAACACACATACAACTCATTGGACCCAAGCATTTTATTTGGGGAAAACTGCAGTAAAAAATAAAAGTGTTAGCATGTAAAGCTGTCTGTATTTTAGGCAACATGGCTTGTAGAGGAAAACTGTACCAAAGACAAAATTGGAAGCAATGTGAAAGTTCAACAACAGGAAATAGTGAAATAGCACAGTCATGCTATAGAATACAATTCAGCTTTCAGAAAGGATGGGTAAGTCCTAGTAATACTACTACTGAGTGAACAAAGAAATTAGCAGAATAATATGCCTAGTTGGTTTCCATTGTCTAAATGAAATATACATAAATATATCACAAGCTACTCATTTACTAACAAAATAAGGTTTATATCTTCCTCATACAAAGCCCACACTGGCCAGGAGGCATCCTCCATGTGGAAGTTATGTCACCTGGAACCTCTAAGATTTCCACCACAGTGACACAGGTCACTTCCACTTAGATTTCATTGGTAAGCACTCATCATATGAACCCAACCTATAAGCAAGGGAGCAGGGCTGGGAAATGCAAGGGACATTCAGTGTGCACAAATGGTCTCTTCCATAATATTTATAGCTTAGTATAAACACATCTGATTATTAGCATAGCTGCTGTAGGGCAGAGGTGGTAAAGAAGGAGGAAGATCATTATGAGTGTTTCTATATATATTATTTATCCTGTAACAAGGAGCATGTACCACTTTAATAAATACAATTTTATTAAAGTCAGAGATACGTGTATACACACCCACCTTTACACAACACACAGATAAGTCTACATGATAAGCTATTAGGGAAAGTTTGAATGTAAGAGAAAGAAAAGGAAAAGTCACCCACTGTTTTCACAGTCCTAAGCCTGTAAAAGGGCAAAACATACAAACCAAAGAACTGATCTTAATAAAAGAAAAGATAGGAGTTCACTGGTGGCACAGTGGGTTAAGGAGTTGGCATTGTCATTGCTATGGTGCAGGTTCAATCCCAGTCCCAGGAACTTCCACATGCCATGGGCATAGCCCATAAGTTTTAAAAGTTTTTTAAAAAGAAAAGATACCTCCTTAACTGTAAACAAGAGAAAACAAATACAGAAAGGAAGCAGACGTAGGAGAGCTTGCATCTTTGATGTCTACAACATGTGAAAGTGTCTTTCTCATTATTCCTATATTCTCTATGAAAAAAGGAGTCACAACACACACATTTTCTGTTGGGTGGGAGAGAATAAAATGGCTAGCAGGTTGACTTAATAAAGTTTGAAGTAATGGTTGTAGAGGTTGGAAAATGGAGTTGGCCCAAGAAGCATAGTCATGTGACCAGTAGTATATTAGACGCAAAGGTACTTCAGGTTTTATCAACTGTTTTCTTCTTTCAGAGCTTACCATCTACCTCTAAGATTACCCCACCATGGGCACTGTCACTATTTCTGAGATCTCCAAGCCAGCTGAAGTCTACGTTGAAACCCAAGGTCAACTCCATAGCTGAAATACCTCGTATATTATCATCCACACTGCTGCCCTTTCTCTTCTGGATTTGGGTGAAATAATATATTGTAGGGGTAGGATCTGGTTTCTGCAGCATCCACCAAGGAGCCAGGTGGATAAGCCAAAAAGTTCACGATAATTATTTCCTGTGGAATAAAACTCAACTACTGGGAAAACAGATGGGATGGGACAAGACAGATGAATCCTCCTTCTTTCCCCTTCATCTACTACTCCGGGTGTAGTTCTTATTTGAAGCACAAGTCAGGGAAACATACCTGTCCAGTGGCCTGATGTGCCCCTTAGAAACTTATCATGAAGCAGTAGCCAGTGCAATGATAGATCACATTTTATTCCTCTGTATGTATTTCCTTTGCTGGCTTTTCTTTTCACTTACACTGCCCGCCTTGACTTGAATAGCACCAAAAAAACAAAAACAAACACACACACACACACACACACACACAAAAACTGTACCTTTACTTAGGCTCGGCCTTTTATAAGACCTGGCCAACAACAACTGGTACAGGAAGTGGTCCGAGACATAGATGCTCAAGTTGGGAACTTGGTGTTAAATTGCTCATTTGTATAAAACCAACAGAGACCACATAGGTAACAATTAGGATGCTACTTAAGCTTCCACCTATGATTAATAGGAATGAAGTATATGTAGAGAGCAAGGCATTGGAAAATCAGTGACTGTGGCACATATTACAAAAAATATGTTAATGTTAAAATGTGCATCAGGGGAGTTACCATCATGGTAACTAGGATACCACGGTAACCCGACTAGGATACACGGAGACGCAGGTTCAATCCCTGCCCTCACTCAGCAGGTTAAGGATCCAGCATTGCAGTGAGCTGTGGTGTAGGTCACAGGTGCATCTTCAATTTGGTGTTGCTGTGGCTATGGCACAGGCCAGCAGATGCAGCTCTGATTCAGCTCCTAGCATGGGAACTTCCATATGCCACAAATGTGCCATAAAACAACAACAACAAAAAAAGTGTGTTAGGCTGACTTCTTAAGACAACTCTAGAGACCATTCAAGACGAAAATGGCAGGTGCAATGTAATCATGTCCTTTCCCATCCCCAAAATAGAGCATGTTTTAAAAGCCAAATAATCTAAGATAGGTTTAAAGGCAACCCTTATTTTCTGTATCTGGAGCAGGGTATACTAAAAATCAAGCCCGGAATTGGTAATTTGGGTGACAAAACAGCAATGGAGACTAAATGTGCAGCTTTCAGACGTCTTACATTATATTCAAGGCAGTGAGAATGAAAGAGTGGGACACTGAGACCTCAGATGAGGATATTTTGCTGGGTGAACCCAAGAGTCTTGAAAGTCCAAATAATACTGAACCATCTTTGCTAAAGAAAGCAACTCCTTCTCTGGAAACTAATTAATGAACTAACCTGAAGCAGGTGCCTTGTCTAATGATGCATGTTCTTTCAAAGCCTGGACCTACCATCCCTTCCTGTCAATTGGGAGGACTACAGATTTGTTTCACTAACTCTCTTTGCTTAGTCCTCCTGGAAGTAAAGACTAAACATTGCCTTGAAAGGGTCTCTGTGGCTGACTGGAGTCTTCAGGGGAGAGGCAAGGGCATCTCCAATGTCACACAAAAAATATATAAGGGATTTGGATGTAATAGAGGAGATGAGAGGCACAGGGAGGTACAAGGGGTAGACCAAAGTGTATAAAACCCTTGTTCCCCTGTGTATCAATCAGGGTTTCATAAAGTAACTTCTAGGTAGTATTTGACCCTATGCAGTTGTGGACACTGGTACAACAGTCTCAGTACACCTGGTGTCTCTTTGTCTGATGTTGAAACTTGAGGGTAGGCAGGAGAGAAGGAAGATGGATGCAGAATGGGGAGAGCAATCAGAATTTGATATCAGGAGGGCAAAGTAAAACCAACCTTGACAGATTAAGTTTCCTTGAGGAGACACTGGCAGCTTTTATCATGGAACAAAACACACACTTTGCCCAGGAGTGAAAGTGAAGGAAAATCCATAGGATGGTAGGACACTTTCATGCAGTGAGTTGTGCCAACAGGTGAGCAACAATACATGTGAGCGATAAAAGCTCCTGCCTCAACCTCCTGAAGGTAAAAAAAATAAAATGGCTGGTGTTTCACTTGCGTCTTTTATACCTCAAAATGTGCTTTAGGGCCCACCTAAAAGGAAATCTACCAGGAAGAGGAAATCTGGGAAATAAACGCAAATCCTATCGAAGTTGACACATCACAGTGCCACCATGTACTCCTTAAATTCACTTGATTATTAATTTTTTTTTTAGAAAGGACTGCCACCCTCCTGTGCTGCGAGACATGTTTCTACAATATTTTCTTAGTCTCTTTGCTGAAAACTCTATCTTGTCCTGCTTTACTTTACCCCATCCTCCTGCTTAAAAAAGTCGCAGTGACAGTGAATGACTTAAGCTTAAGAACAAAGACCTAAAGGCCTAAGTTATTCATAGGGTCAGCTGAATGAGGACTTAATGCGTTGGTCTAGGCACACCAGACCTGTGCAGATGCCGTTTGCACAGCATGATATGTCCTCTTAAGAATAAAAGAGGAGCCCCATAGCCCCAAGGGGTTTATGAGGGGTCGTTAGCAGGATATGCATTAGCAAAGAAGAACCAAGATGCAAACCTAGGCACACGGGGTTGCTGCAGATAGGCATGCCCTCTGCAGAAGCACAATGGTGATTCTCTAGATGCTATGCATAGATAGCTGATGCCAAGCTTCCTCAAATGCTAATGATTGTTAAATGCCTAAAGGTCAGAGTAAAAGCTTAATCAGCAACCGGCTGTGTGACTTTTAAAATAACTTTAAAAAAACCTATATCCTGCACCTACAACCCCCTTCTCACAGGACATAATCCTAAAAAACACAATAAAAGCGGTGTGGTTTCTTAAGGCGTCGCTCTTGGTCCCTGAGACCTTGAGTCCCCTGGTTCCCACCTTTACTTGAGATAAATGTCTCTGTGTCTTGTTTTATGTTAACTTTTTTCCTTAAGGTTCACAGCACCCGTTCTTCAGCTCCATCCTGCTGAGCTGGTCTCGGCACTCCTGTATTACCGCAAAACCACTACTGTGGCCTTTGAATGCTGTACCTCCACATGCCGCACAGTGAGCCCAGCCATACCAAGCCACCTTCCCACTCTGGCCTTGAGTAAAAAGCTACACAATAAGGCTTCCTGAACATCCATCATAGGGGGGAAAAAATGCATCCCAAAAATACATGAGAAATGGGAGACAAGAAGGAAGATGTTGCACTTCCTCGCTTTCTACTCTTCTACAGACTAAATACACATCTTCCTTACAGCCCAACTGTAGAAATTTTCTGACTGCTGGGAGAGCATGGGGTGCTGAGTGAACTACTATGTCATGTCACAGCCCACAGCAAGCAGGGAGGCAGCTTGATAACTCACCACAGTGTGTTGCGTGACATTTGTTGGGGCCTCATTTCCCACTTTCCACACCTTCCCCACTGTCCCCCACCAAGAACAGCTATTTATCCTTGCCTCAAGCTCTGTGCTGTGCAGAACCTGATAAAACATACCAGACAATCTGAAAGCACCAAATCCTAACCCTTAGACCACCAGGAAGTGTCCACCAGGCAATCTGAAGAGCCATTTAAGGCCAAGGGTGATGAATATAGAAGAGAAGTTATCAGCTTTATTTTGGTGATTCCTAAGTGATCACACCCTCTGGTTCAGATATAAACAACAGGCAAAGACGTTACTACACCTAGGGCTGGAGTTCTGTCCAAGGCCTTCATGAAAAGACAAGTAAGCCACATCTCATACCTATTAACAGTGAGTGTCATTTTAGACTGAATTTTTTACTATGTCTACATAAAACGTCTTTTACAAGCATTCTGATGGTAAAACCAAGGTTTGATGGAGAAGGAAGAGAAGCACCTTTTGGAAGGACGACCTTCCTAAGAAACTAGGGAGCAACATGGATGTAACAGCTCTAGGATAGAGAAGGAAGCACTGTTGAAAAGAATTCTGATGCTAAAATGTTGTTAAAACTCTGTCTTTGGATGTTAGCACAACCACAGTGTGGACTGTTTGTTTTTTTTGTTTGTTTTGTTTTTTTCTTAACTACCTTCTGATTGTAAGCAGAACACTTCTGGAAGATGCCTTTCATTTTTTTTTTTTTCTTTTTTCTTTTTAGGGCCACACCCGAAGCATATCGAAGTTACCAGGCTAGTGGTGGAATCGAATTTGCAGCTGCCGGCTTCCGCCACAGCCATAGCAATGCAAGATCTGAGCTGCATTTTCAGCCTACACTACAACGCATGGCAACTCCCGATCCCCGACCCCACTGAGAGAGGCCAGGGATCGAACCTGCATCCTCATGGATATTAGTCGGAGTCTTTTCCACTGTGCCACCATGCGAGCTCCCAGTTCCTTGGGATTTTCAAACACAAAAATGCCATTGCACTACATATCTGCTTGTATAAGACAAAAAGAATTTACGTGCAGGCCACTGGAGAAATAGTGAAAGGACCTTTCTCTACATTTTAATTAAACCAACATTTATCAAGCATTCCTTGTCGGCCGCATAGAGTCGATCGCATTGAGAATACAAACATTAGAATGTGGTGAGAGAGGAAAACATGAAAGGCTGTGACAGGAAAAAAATATCTATTACTGGGACTTCCAGAGGAGTCCTGAGAGAAACGACAACTACCTGAGATTTGAATAATCCAGGCAGAGGAGGTAAGGGGGCAGCTGAATTTCAAAATGACCTTTGATGTGTATTTATCACACCGCTTTACTAGTAGTTAAATATGCTCCAAAAATGTCTTCCACATCATTGCTCAAACCTCATTCCTGTCCCTGCTTTACTCTTCAAAACAAAGAGACGAAAGAGAACAATTCCTTCCTCTGACTAGAACATGAAGACACTGTCAAAAAGCATAGAAATAACTAAATTGGAGGCTTCTCAAAACCTGCAATGGATTTTAAATTTAAATACATGTATTAATATTCTATTTGGAACTTCTTTTCACAGATGTAGAGGTTTTTTTCCCAAGTCCTCTTATCTGTAGCTCAAGTTATTTCAGTAGCTAAATGTATGTATGGAACCTCATGGGGTGACATGAAAGATGGAGAGAAACCGAGGGACAAAGAGCAAATGATTTCCCCTTATTTACATAATGAAAAGAGTTTGTCTTCAGAATTCCTGGTACATTCTCAGAACTCAGTTCTTTTTCTTTTCTCGGAAGAAAGAGGCCTCCTTCAGAGGTGAACAATAACAGCAGCCAAGCTGGTGTTCTAGACAGAAAGGCACTTCCCGCAGCACAAGTGGAAATTTTACCTGCCCCAGTACTGCGGGGTTCATGATGGAACAAAGGAAGCCTGTTATGTGCTATCTTCTGTTCCTAAAAGCCGATTATTATAACAAGTTACATAAAACCAACTTGGTGAGCTATGTCTTGAGTCTATGAGTTTTACCTGTTTCCATTTTCTTTTTTTTCCTTTTTTTTGACTTTTTGCCTTTTCTAGGGCCGCACCAGTGGCATATGGAGGTTCCCAGGCTAGGGGTCGAATTGGAGCTGTAATCGCCGGCCTACGCCAGAGCCACAGCAACGTGGGATCCGAGTTGCGTCTGCAACCTACACCACAGCTCACAGCAATGCCGGGTCCTTAACCCACTGAGCAAGGCCAGGCATCGAACCCGCAACCTCATGGTTCCTAGTCGGATTTGCCAACCACTGCACCACGACGGGAACTCCACTGTTTCCATTTTCTTTTCATGTCTTCATTTGACTCAAGATGAACTATGAACGGATCACATTTTCACTGAATTTTCCAATATTTTCTCTAATTCCTGCCTGGACATCCACTCAGGTAATTAAATGAGTATCTCTCTCTCTTTTTTAACTCAATGAATTTTATTACATTTATAGCTGTACAATAATCATCACAACCCAGTCAAATGAGTATCTCAATCTTTTTGGAAGTACATCTGAACTATGCAGAAATGTTTGAAAACTCTTAAGCCACAACAGATTAGAAACTCGGGGCAGGTCCTTGACCCAAAAAAGAGTCTTCTCATTTCCTTTCTAGGAGGTCTATTCACAGCTAATTCCTCTTCCGGTATATTTCCTATAAGTCTTTGAAGCATCTAGTCTAGGAAAAGATAACAGTTAGTGGGCAGAGGCCACCCTCAAAGGGCAAGAGGGTAGAAATCCTGCACCACATCTTAGAGTCCACACTTGCAGGATCGAGTCAAGTAGGAGCCTCAGAATTCACGAGATTCCTACCAAACTCCCTTCACACCTCCATACCACCTTCTGCCATTACAGTCAGCAAACACTTCATCACTGTTCATGTCAGAAACAAACAAACAAAAAAACCGGCTTAAAACCCAAACTATCCACTGACTTGCTTTCTGCTTCTGATAATCCCAAGATCGCTCTCGTTATTACCTCAAGATTCTATCTACTGCTCTCTGGGAGTGTAACTATGGTTCCTATGTCACTTGCTGTCCTATGGTAATTTTAAGGAGATCCACGTTTTACTCTCAGAAGTGTTTGGTTCATCAACGGTATGGTCCCCTCGGTCATAATTACTGGTGTGGCATCAAAGAATTCAAACCATCCCTTCACTCTCTGACCTCCTCCCAGTCCCTTTTCTCCTTTATCCAGTGATAATGCCCTACGGCCAGCCTTGATTATTCATTCCCACAACCTTACCCTAAATCAAACACGAAATCCCCTCTTCCAAAATCTTAATTTCTGTCTCACTGCACTGAGATTTACTATCTTTTTACATTACAGGCATTATTATCTCGACTCCACCCATCCTTTCTCCTCATTATTACTCACCATTCACTGCTTCTGTGACCTTTTCCTCTTCCCTCACTCTTTCATGCTCCCATTTCTCAATACTTGCAGTTTACCCTAATCAGTCCTTAAAAATCCTTCCATCGCATATACCCTCAGTTCTCTAGTTTCTCTCGTCTTAGTCCCTTGGCTCAACTGAAACCTTAAGCAAGTTTAATTTTCTGCCAACTTCATGCTTATACCCAAGCTGCTGAATGAGACTGAAAACAAAGAGACTGACTGAAAACAAAAATACATACACACAGAGGCACACGCACTCCCACAAGACTATTGTAACCATGCTGACTTGTCTTACTTTCATTTGTGACCACTTTATTATTATTATTATTATTATTATTATTATTATTTTGCTTTTTAGGACTGCACCATGGCATATGAAAGTTCCCAGGCTAGGGACTGAATTGCAGCTACAGCTGCCGGCCTACACCACAGCCACAGCAACGCAGGATCCCAGCCGTGTCTTTGACCTGCACCACAGCTCAGGGCAACGCTCAATCCTTCACCCACTGACTGAGGCCATGTTTCGAACCACATCCTCATGGATACTAGTCGGGTTCATTAACTGCTGAGCCATGAAGGGAACTCCTGTGATCACTTTAAATGGGCCCATGATGCTGCCTGGCAGTTTTACTCCATTTCCCCAGCCCATTCACTCTCCCACTCACCTAGATGACTCATGTGGTCTCTCTTAGACTCAGATTTTAAAATTCCTCTCCCTCATTTCTCTCTTAGCTCATCAACTTTCTTCCTATTCCAATAAAAGAAGAAAAGCAATCAGAAGTGAATTTCTGGAGTTCCCTTCGTGCCTCAGCGGTTAATGAACCTGACTAGTATCCATGAGGATGCGGGTTTGATCCCTGGCTTCGCTCAGTGTGTTAAGTAAGGGTTTGGCATTGCCGTGAGCTGTGGTGTAGATCACAGACGCAACTCGGATCCTGCGTTGCTGAGGCTGTGGTGGAGGCCCGCAGCTGTAGCTCTGATTCTACCCCTAGCCTGGAAACTTCCATATGTCAATGGTGTGTCCCTAAAAAGCAAAAAAAAAAAAAAGTGATTTTCTACAAGACCCCTCCATCATATCTGCCCCATGCATTTGTGCCCAAACACCCTCATCTCTCTTTTTAACTGTACAAGCCCCAGAAAAGGCCAGCTCCTTTCATTACCACTCTATCTCATCCACTGACCAGTCACAGTAGATCTAACTTGTTCTAGAAATAGACAAGACATAAATACAAAAAAATAATAATAACATTTAAAAAATGGGAAGTGGGCCAAGATAAAGTAACACCAGGCATCAAAAACATCAGAAATGCTTCCAACTCTACATTCAGATACTAGAGAAATACCCATGAGGTGGTTTGAGGTCCAACTGGATTTACTGAAGACAGATTCAGGCCAAAAAATCTGCCCCGTATAATCTAAAGACTGATCTGTGGACCACAGTGGCTATTTTATTGCTGGCTTGTTTTCATCTAGGTTTCCCATGAACAATTAAGTACTGCTAAAGATTCATGTGGTTTAGATTATTTGGTTTACCAGACTGGTCTTGCTGTCTATTGTGGTAACTGGTCCTCTCTGCTTTTAATTAACGTAGTTATTAACTACATTGCTCCCCGGTCTTCACCAACCCTTGGGTACTGCCTTTCCATGGAAACCAGGGAGCCCATTTAAACTGCAGTGTTCCCATCAGCATTCCCATAGTAGGGTGAAGAGCCAATACAACTCTTGCTGTCATCATCTCTGTACTTATCAAGATGGGTGGAAGAAATGTTGCAAGATTGACTCAGTGTGCAGGTGAGCAGGTAGTACATGATAAAAACCACACCAGTAATTCCCTCTTCCAAAATATATCAAAGTAGAATTAAATTTTATATGGCATTATAAACTACTAGTCACGTATCAATTTTGTTTTGAAAAATAAAGAATGCATTATGAGTATATACTAGTTCAATTATCGCAACTCAGGAAGGTCATATTTAGTGATTTAATTTTTATAAAGGTAATTAGCACATTTATTCTGTTAGAAGAGAGAAAAAACATAATTCTTTACAACACAAACTTTAGGATATATAGTTTTTATAACAAATATAAGTTATTTATAAGTTAATAAGTTATCAGTCCTTGGAAAGTAACCATTAAACAAACTTCACATATTATAGAAACATCGTTTTGCTCCTTTCAGTAAACAAGAGTGGAAATTCAACTTCATGATGACTAATAAAGTAATGTGTGGATTTAACTTAAACTTTATAATGAATTTTAAACAATCTCTAAATTTCTCCAAAAATAATGTCTTTTCTTTCCTCAAAAGCACTCATGTCAATAGCTTCACTAAATGTTTTCCATCCAGTATTCCTGAAATGTGTGGTCAAATGTTTCAATTAGAATTTTCCATGGCTAAATAAAATGATCTGTGGTTTTTAATATTTTGTTTTACAAAAATTAGTTTTTAGATATATGCCCAAGAATGGGATTCTGGGTCATATGGTAGCTCTATATTTAGTTTTCTAAGGTCCCTCCATACTGTTCTCCATAGTGGTTGTACCAATTTACATTCCTACCAACAGTGCATGAAGGTTCCTTTTTCTCCACACCCTCTCCGGGATTTATCATTTGTGGACTTGTTAATAATGGCCATTCTGACTGGTGTGAGGTGGTATCTCATAGCAGTTTTGATTTGGCATTTCTATAATCATCAGTGATGTTGAGTATTTTTCCATGTGCTTGTTGGCCATCTGTATATCTTCTTTAGAGAAATGTCTATTCAGATCTTTTGCCCTTTTTTCAAATGGGTTGTTGGTCTTCTTGCTATTGAGTTGTATAAGTTATTTGTATATTTTAGAAATTAAGCCCTTGTCAGTTGCATCACTATTCACAATAGCCGTGACATGGAAACAACCTAAATGGCCATCAATAGATGAATGGATTAAGGATATGTGGTATATACACAATGGAACACCATTCAGCCATAAAAAAGAACAAAATATTGCCATTTGCAGCAACATGGATGGAATTAGAGACTCTCATACTAAGTGAAGTATGTCAGAACGAGAAAGACAAATATCACATGATATCACTTATATCTGGAATCTAACATATGGCACAAATAAAACTTTCCACAGAAAAGAAATTCATGGTCTTGGAGAACAGACTTGTGGTTGCCATGGGAGGAGGGGGAGGGAGTGGGATGGACTGGGAATCTGGGGCTAATAAATGCAAACTTTTGCCTTTGGAATGGATAAGCAAGGAGATTCTGCTGTATAGCACTGGGAACTATATCTAGTCACTTGTGATGGAGCATGGTGGAGGATAATGTGAGAAAAAGAACGTGTGTGTGTGTGTGGAGTTCCCGTCGTGGCGCAGTGGTTAACGAATCCGACTAGGAACCATGAGGTTGCGGGTTCGGTCCCTGCCCTTGCTCAGCGGGTTAAGGATCCGGCATTGCCGTGAGCTGTGGTGTAGGTCGCAGACGTGGCTTGGATCCCGAGTTGCTGTGGCTCTGGTGTAGGCGGTGGCTACAGTTCCGATTCGACCCCTAGCCTGGGAACCTCCATATGCCGCGGGAGCGGCCCAAGAAATAGCAAAAATACAAAAAGACAAAAAAAAAAGTGTGTGTGACTGGATCACTTTGCTGTACAGTAAAAACTTGAAAGAACACTGTAAACCAACTATAATGTAAAAAATAAAAGCATTACTAAAAAATTAATTTCTAACAATTTCCTCTATGGTCGGGCACCTCTGAGTCCAGTATTCGATCAGCCAGCAGAGCACAGGGATCCTCTTGAATCAGAGCTCTGAAACATACATATATACACGGGCTGATCTAAAATGTTTCTCTCCTCTGAGATAGGAAGCTTTAAAATTCATTCCCACATATATTCCTTAGACTTTTGTTTTTATAAATTACCAAAGCAGTGCAATTCTTTTGTTTTGTCAGTTTCTCCTTTCTCCCCAGATTTGATTTTACAGTGGGCCCCCTGGGTCCTACTGGGATCTGACTCCATCTGTATGATTGGTTGTTTGGAGGGAAATAGGCATCTAGGGAATGGTACGCATTTTGCGTGGTAACTCCCATAGATGAGGAGTTAAAATATCTTCAAGCCAGGGAAGATATCCCTCATCAAATAAGGGGAGATGTGCTAAAGTGATCAATAAAGGCTCAGCGAGGGATAAGAGTCCTTCCATTGCTCGAATTGATCCCCATCTAAATTACGGAAGACTATTCTTACCTAATCAATACCCTAATATTTGCACAAATGACCTGATAAGGTTTTAATTCAAATAACAATGTATTTCAGCAATATGCTGCATTAAACTTTTGGTTTGATTTAGTTTAGTCACCTTAGCTCCGTAACAAAAAAACATGAAGCTCCTATTGACAGTCATGGAAAAATCTCTTGTTTCCAGTGTATCCCTGCAACAAGAATTTATGGATGTGAGTTGGCTACTCTTCTGTAAGCTGGACAGCATTATTACAACTAGCTATGACCTTTTAGAGTGTTATATAGCAACAGTAACATGGTCACTCCAAATCTTAATCTCAGTAAACACTTCACTCAAAGTCACTGCGGATAATAATTTAATTCTCTTGGCCACCACTAGGAAGAGCTTCCACAGCATCACTGCAGGATGTGAATGGGGTTTTCACAGCCCTGCCCAAACCCAGAACAGAAGACCAACCCCAGATCCTCTACAGCCTCATTTTCCTGAGGGAATTTCACCTAAAACCCATTCCTTTCTGCCAAAATGTATCCATCCAGGGTTCCTGATGGCAAGAAAGAGGAAAAACTCCAGTAAGTTTAAATAGAAAATGAATTTGTCTTAAGGATAACTAGTAGATCACAGGATCAGTGGGATGCCTGAAAAACACGGCTTAATTGGCAGACAGTGTACTGCCTGAGGAAGACCAGATGGGGGCAGACAGCCAAGATAACACACAGCATAATCATAGCGATAACTCTGTCAGAGCCACCGCAGGAGACATAGCACCACAGCTGCTTGAACTTGGTCCTTCCTTTACAAACTTCTGGACTCTCCTTAAGTGTTTGAATCATTCCCTTAAGAATCAAAGTTCTGGGTAAGAACATCCAGTTAGACAAGCCTGTGCCCCTGCCTCCTACTAAGGCTGAAACTGATCCTTTAAATATAAGGATATATGGACGCTATTTTACCATGAAAAGCCAACTTTACCCTTACGCTAGCGAAAGGCAGAAATAAAATATAGTAGAAAATATCTTATCCTACAATTAAAAACTAAAGTATATTTGAATAAATATAAAACGATAGACTTTCTAATGAAGAAAATCACAAAATTTTACTGAATGTTACAAAATATGGTCTGAACAAATGACAAAATATACCATGTTCTTAGAAGGGAAAATCACTGGTATAAAATACTTAAACTCTTATTAAATTTTATCATTAAATTTAAATAATCACCAAAAAAATGTGCAGTTCTTTCCACTGACTTCCATAAACTAATTCTTTTGTTTTGAGGGCTGCAGGTGCAGCACATAGAAGTTCCCAGGCTAGCAGTTTAATCAGAGCTTCAGCTGTCAGCCTACACCACAGCCACAGCAACAAGGGATCCAAGCTGCTTCTGCAACCTACACCACAGCTCATGACAACACTGGATCCTTAACCCACTGAGCAAGGCCAGGGATGTAACCTGCATCCTCATGGATACTAGTCGGTTTTTTTCCCACTGAGCCACAATGGGAACTCTTCCGTAAAGTAATTCTATAATTAAATCAAGGAAGTAGGTAAAAATAGCTGTCCAACTTTGAAAAATAAAATACCAGCAAGGGACTCACACTACCAAATGCTAAAAGTCATTATAAAGGAAATGGAAGGAAATAAAAATGGAATCATATTAATCAAAAATATCAAATTAATAGCAGGAAAATGAATGGAAACAGAATGCAGGCCTTGAAATTCTTATGTACATGTGGAAATTTAAGGTCTAATAAGAGTTTTGCTTCAAGTCAGTGGGAAAGAATAAGTACTAGACTAAATTTTATTAAAGCATCTGCTAACAAATTGGGGAAAAATTTTTAGAGTCCTGTCTCATACCATCTACAAAAATAAATTCTAGTTAGATTATCGTTTAAAAATCACATAGGAAAATAACATATTTTTACATTTCTTAGAAAGTTCTTCTTAAACAGGAATTACAGAAAAAATAAACGTAAAAAAACTGATACATTTGATAAAATTAAAAGTTCTGTTTGACATGAAACATACCATTCATATTAAGGGAAGGTGGAGTTCCCGTCGTGGCGCAGTGGTTAACGAATCCGACTAGGAACCATGAGGTTGCGGGTTCGGTCCCTGCCCTTGCTCAGTGGGTTAACGATCCGGCGTTGCCGTGAGCTGTGGTGTAGGTCGCAGACGTGACTCGGATCCCGTGTTGCTGTGGCTCTGGCGTAGGCCGGTGGCTACAGCTCCGATTGGACCCCTAGCCTGGGAACCTCCATATGCCGCGGGAGCGGCCCAAGAAATAGCAACAACAACAACAAAGACAAAAGACAAAAAAATAAATAAATAAATAAAAACATATTAAGAGAAGTGCCAATATTTTCCATTTAAAATATTAAAAATATGTAATGTACTTAAGTAAAGGACAGTGAGCCCAACAGACAAATGGGGAAAATAGACGAGCAGGCAATTCAGAGAAAAGAAAACATTCAAATATGAATAAAGCATATAAAAGATACTTAATCTTAAAAACAAAATGGGACACCAACAGGATACCATTTTTTACCTAATACTTTGCAAAAACTAAAATGTTGTCAAGAATATGAGGACTGGGGGCCCTCACATTATTCTCACAATAATGTAAATACGCACAACATTTTGAAGGCCAATTTGACAGTATTTAATAAAATTTAAAATGTGCAAACCTCTCGAGAATCTACTTTTTGGTATAAGCTCTAGTGAAATTCTGCTCCATATACCCAAGGGATATAAACAAAGATATCTATTACAACAATGTTTGTAACAGCAAGAAACCGAAAGCAATCTCAATGTTTTTTCAATAGGAAAATGACAACGGACCAAATTACAAGACGTGTTTGGTAGCATTAAACAGTAAGAGACATGCTATTGGGTGAAAAAGGCAAGCTAAACAATACATATAATATCACAACACGTGTACTAAATATCACATATAATACACAAAAAATTTCTATATGTTAATTCAAATAAGAAGTTGAAAAAACCTATTCGCTGAGCTGATGACAGTTTCTGGAGAGGAGAGTGGAACAGTATATGGTAGTTTAGGGGTACTTTAACTTTATTTCTAGTGTTTTGATATTTTTAAATGATAACATATTTATCTATTACCTATATAATTCAAATTATACCATATCTTGAGGCAATTTGCCTATTGATTTAATTGTTAAAGGAAATAGAAAAATGAACACAATGACACTACATTCACCAAATACCTACGCTTTTAGACGTGTAAATAAATAAGTCACGCATACAAGACTGTTTTTCCCAATAAAATTGAGCGAACTTTCCCTGACACATGAGGGAAAGATTCTCACATGAATTTTTGAAATAAGGATGTGATAACATTTCTTCATGCAATTAATAATGTCAGTAAAGACCCTTTCTATTACGTTAAGCAGCTTACTCAAGAAGCAGATCTCAGCAATCAGTTAAGTATCTTGCAGGGACTAAACCTACACTTCAGGACTAAAAATATATATCATTTTGAACATTCATGATAAAATGTCAGGACGGTTTTGGGTTTTTTTTTCGGTCAAGACAAAAATGGCTTCATCCTCAAGAACCTGACTTTTCTTGTTTGACTATTTTTTCATTCATTTGAGAAACAAATTTATGATTTGGGGCCAGATAATAACAAAGAATGTAATGGAATCATCGCAGAATTGAATGCAACCAAAGCTGAGAGCAGGTGTCCACTAGCCAGATTTCCACATAGAAATACTCAATTTTCCAGCTCTTATCTACATTCCTTCTGGGAGCACCAGAAAAAACTGAGAGGTAGTTTTCAGACATCTATCTATCCCTGAGTCCATATTTGATCCAAATATCCATAACCACCTACTACAACTTTCAAATGCTTGCTACCATCTCAGCAGCCTCCTACAAATTAGGCTTTCTTGATTTAATAGAAATAAAGAATAAACAAATTACCCTAAATGTGGTAGGTGACATAGAGTTTGAACTCACTATCATCAAGCCCAATAAACAAACTCTGATGGTTTAGAATATATCATCCCTCTAAATCATAGGTTGGGAAGTATTTTTCTGTAAAGGGTGAGAGCACACTGAGGTTTTGCGGATCAGATGGTTTCTGTCTGTGGATCAGACTCAACTCTGCCATCATAACACAAAAGCAGAATATATAATAACTAAATAAGTGTGTGTGGCCATTTTTCAATAAAATTTTATACAGATACCAAAATTATTATTTCTAATAATTTTCATGTATCATAAAGCAGTATTCTTTTTTTTTGCAACTATTTAAAAATGTAAATCCCTTTCTTCTCTCACAGGTCCTGCAAAGCAGGCAAGAGGTTGTATTTGGCCTTGGGCTATAGCTTGCTTATCCCTGTTCTAAATTATAGAAAATTGTTACTAATGTTTAAGCTATGATTTAATTCCATTTATTACATTAGGATAATAATTTTTCAATTTGTCTAAAATTAGCGGTTCCCATGTGGGCCAATTAACAAGTGGGAATAAAAGAGGAAAACAAATGCCACTTGAATTGTAATATGTTAACATAATAGAATAGTTATAGCACAGTTAATACTATAACTGGAGAGAATATTTTAAAGAAGTGATCAAAGAAAATAAATAAAGGAAAACAAATGCTGCTTGAATTGCATGACCTTGGGTAGGTTTATTGGTAAAATTAGGATAATTACACTATTTCCCCCCATAGAATTTTTGATGAGTAAATAAGAAAAGCATCAGACTTGTGGCTGCCAGCAGGGAGTGGGGAGGAAGTGGGGTGGATGGGGAGCTTGGGGTTGCTGGAGCAAACTGTAACATTTGGAATGGATGGGCAATGGGGTCCTACTCTACGGCACAAGGAACTGTGTGTGAATGGGTCACTCTGCCGTACAACAGAAATTGAAGAAACACTGTAAATCAACTATGCTTTAATACAAATAAATAACTATTTAAAACTTAATTGAGACACGTGCCTGGTATATACTAAGTTCAATAAATGATAGATTAATAATCGGTTCTAAGTCTCTGGTCCCAAGGCCAAGCACATCCTTCATGTAAAAACAGACGCTGGTAGCAACAGCAAGCAGATTTCCAATATTTCCATCCCTGTTGGGTGCCCATGGAGAAGAGGACACAAATACACATTCGATCAAACACCCCTGATTCTTGTTCTATACTCATCAGGAAACACCTTCCCACAACAATTCGGCTGCTCTTCTAGTCGAGCTGCAGATGGTCTCAGGCTCGATAGTGCTAGTGTAGGATTGTAAATACTCCTCTTTTGCAGCTGATTGTGAGCTGAGTTCATGAGAGTGTATCTCAAATGCTGAATCCACTTATATTCTAAAAATAAGATTTTTGTGGCTAAAGGCCAAGGGTCAGACCCTGAAACTTGGTAAATTCCCCAGGGTCATGAGAGATAGTCATGAACCCTTTCCCTGCCCCAAGGCCCATATCATCACCCATGGGGGGGTTGGGGCCATGTGGGTGCTGAATAAGCCACTCCGGCTGCACTATTCCCTCCAGGTCTCAATGTTTACCACACTCCTGTTCCTCCCCTGGGGACTAAAGGTTTCCATTTAAGCATGAAGAAAGCATAATCAGACCACATTACGATGCAATTAATACTATAACTGGAGAAGGTATTTTAAAGAAGTGATCAAAGAAAAAGTCACCATGCTGTAGAGTAGGAAAAAAAAATTGTATTGGGGAAATAACAATAAAAAAAAGCATTTTTTAAATCAAAACAAAAGAAAAAGAAATAAAGGGGGAGTTCCCACTATGGCACAATGAGATCGGCATCTCAGCAACCCTAGGACGCAGGTTCAATCCCTAGCCTGCCCAGTGAGTTGAAGGATCCATTTTGCCATAGCAGCAGTGCGGGTCGCAATCGAGGCCAGGATCTGACCCTGGCCCAGGAGCTCCACATGCAGTGGGGCACACAAAAAAAAAAAAAGGAAAAGAAAATAAATAGAGGAGACAGAGGGTATTTTCTTCATACTAACATGATCAATTCTGCTTTTGTCAGAAATATTTATGAAAACACCAGTAAACCCCCTGCTTCTTAAGGTTTTTAACAACACAAATCGTGTCCATGGGATTTATATGCAGACACAGGCAAACCATTTCAGGGTGTTATTGGCTGGCTGTTGTCAATATGAACCTCAGCTGCCTTTGGGGGCTCATTGCAGACTGTGGGAAATTGCACTGCACTGACTAATGACCAATTTGTGGTAGAAGGTGGAAGGCTCTGCTCGTCTCACAGAAATGCTCGTTAATGCTTTAATCTTTCTCCTTTATCCTGATTGCATCTGTTAACCTTCTTACCTAATGTATTTTGGAGTGGGAAGTGAGGATCTGGGGTAAGGTTTTCATTATGCGTGTCTCTGATTTTTTTCCCCTTGAACATATATGTGTATTTATACATATATGTATAAATCCATATATATTTTCTTTTTCATGCACAACAAATGCATTTAGCCCGCAAACAGAGCAAAGCACTCTCAGAGTAACTGACTCATTTAGTGGTGCTTGGCTTCCTGTGCGTGTCAGCGGCAGGTGACATTTAGCCCAGGCTTTATCTCAGTTGTGGTAATTACGGGGCTGACATGAGCTCTCACACAAGCATAGATTGTTTTCAACAGATGTAACCAAGCAACTCTGCTTTCTCTCCAGTAGTTTATCTGGCTTTCAAATTGTGGCATTCCACACAGACACACAGGCACAATCACATGCGTGCACACACACACACACAAACAGTTTAATGTCATTTTTATGGAAATATTCGCTCTTTGTTGCTCTGACTATATTGATTTATGCCATGAGGTGGTGGAATGGGAAATCTTCATTGTATGAAACTTCTGCATTACATGCTGGTAGTGAATCCTATTAACAGAAAGGTTATTGTTATTGTAATGTATCTCTGCAGTGCACCAAATGCTACTTTAATGATGTAATTAATATGCTTGGATTTACCATTTGATGTTCTTAGGCACCAATTGTGTCATTGATGGGATAGCAATGATTTTTTTTTTTCATTCCTGAGAGTAGTTTCTTTTTCCTTAGAGAAGTTGCAAAGAAATAAAATGTTTTAATAAAAAACGTCACAATCCCTAACAACACTTAATTACTTGGGTCAGACATATCTTAGTGACATGACAACTTTCAAGAAAATTCTTCAGTTCAGGCAAATTAACATTATTTATATTTAGTCAAATTATCTTGATTACCCAGATATGCAAAAAAAGAAAAAAGAATCACCTGGCTCCTTATTATTTTCCATTTTATTTGATCTTCTCATATTTCTAGTTTGTAAGATTACCCTGGTCAGTGAGGAACTCCATTATAAAAAACACATAATCATCCAGAACCATAATTGAAAACAGATCAGATACATTGTCTTTGTTAGAAATTGTAACTATATAAACATTCAAATTTTCATTTTACTCAATTGTGTGATGAGACATCATGCTTTTTAATGCATAGGGACAAGAATCAGAATTACTAACAATTAATTACCACTTTGTAGATGATGAAATAGATGCAGTTTTCAGCTCAAGGGTTCTGAGTAAAGGCTGGACTGATGGCAGTAAGTTTGAAAGCGGTTTTAGGTCACAGCTGAAGGGAGGTGATGAGTGAGAACCTAGATAATCAGAGAAGAGCTGCCCAGTAGCATTATGAACAGAGATATATATAGAGAAAGAGAGAAAAAAAATGAATTTGGGCATACCACTTATGAAAATTGTTCCACTTGTTAGAAAAAGAAAAAGAGGGAAAAAACATCTCAGAGGTATTTCTGAGACCTTTAAATGTTATAGTAAATGTTGGATGAATTGAGGTTGAGCCAGATTGTAATTATGCAAAATAAAGCTTTCTGTTAAGTAGAATTTCCATAAGAAATGTTAACCCCTGGCATTTAAATAGGAAGGCAAGGGATGAGGTGCCATCATGAATAAACGTTAAAAATGAGCAAGATATGGACTTATCAAAAAAAAAAAAAAAGCTGAAAAGATTGTTCTACCCTGTCCTCAAATTCTATCAAGGGATTAAATGGATTGTATGAAAGGATCTCCCACTTAATATGCTGAGCAGGAATGTGGAAAAAAAAAAAATCTACGTGACAGGTAACCTCACATAGTACTTTTACTTTATTATGAGGGAAGCTATCTTTTGATGGAATTTACCTACGTTCTACAAGGCACTTTAAGTGGCAGCTATCTTTTAAGTATGCATTTACTCATAATACCATTTCTCAAACAACTGAATGCTGATTGGAATTAAAATTCCATTCACTTGACACAGACTCTGCTTCTCTCTAGCATAAAATGCCAGGTTATCACAAAGTCTTATGTTAACTGATAATTGACCTCGGTGATGGTCTGGATGCGGGTTTCCATCACAATCCACATATTTACCGTGCACAGAGAGGGATCATTCTTGATCATTCACTTCTCAGAGAAATGGAGGAAACCAGATGGGCCAGACAATGAAGGGAGAAAACATAAGTTCAAATGCTGGTGGACATCCTAACCACCTTGTGTACCTTCAGCGAAGAGAATCATTGATATTTGCCACTTCCCTCCTCTGAAGAGTGGTTAGCAAATAATCACACCGATGTGTCTGAAATCCTTACAGGAGAACCTTGATATTACTATACAAGGCTATTGTTGAAGTTAAATCTCAGAAAATCTCCTAACAGCCATGGCCAGTATAAAACAGCCACCCTCTTTGAAATGTGAATTTCAAGCTTAGCAAAAATCACCATAATAACAGAGCTGGAAACTGAATCCTTCCACTTCCTCATAGACCACAAGAGAAAAGCAAGCCACCCTCTAAGTATCCTCCCAGTGAGATGAAAGAGAACAGACCGAAGCCAGCCCTGCACACAGCCTGTACCAGGCCAGAGACACGTGCGATCAATGCACAGCTGTGGGCTGGCTTTGGAGAGAGACCCTGTCTCACAGGCCATCACTTAGAGGTCATTATATTTTGCGGCTCTTCTCTCTGAACAGAATAAAACCTGCAGATAGTTAAAGAGAATGAAAGTTCTGTTTAAAGCCGTGGAGTGGAAGGAAGGGTAAAAGGGAGCTGATGAGAACCAAACATCTCCCATATGGCTCTGCATGCAACTGCTGGAAGGTCATGTAAAAAATTAATCCAACTCATATAATTCTTCTCAGAGCCAAGTATGTGCACATAATGAAAATGCAACTCAAATATGACACATCTGGGGTTTTTGACAACATTGTGGGATGCAGCGTTAATCTTCCTTAATAATTGATTAAGTTCGCAATTTATTGTGGGGTTTTTTTTTTTTTTTTTTTCCCTTTCACAGTTTAGGACCTGACAAAGTCAGGAATGGAAAAGCTTCTATATTAGAGAGTAAAAGGATTATGAACATTTATCATCTTTTCAAATGATATCACTTTCTTCTATGTGTGTGCTTAGTGGCTACTCATTTCATGTGTTGTGGGATAGTTAAATTCTCCTAAGAGGGAACAAAGCATTGTTATCCATTAATAGAACAGTCTGTGAAGCTCAAGCTCTGTTTTCTGCCCTTTGTTTTTACCTAAAAAGTGCAGACTGCAAGATTTTTCAAGAGATGTTTTTAACGATAATTTTAGTTGAAACACAGGGCAGAAAGAATGAGCTTGAATGAGATCAGATGTGGGAGCGGGCCTTCTTAAGTGCACGCTGATTTCCGTGTCATCCGTCTTCCTCTGGGAAGCATATGCAGAATGAAATGAATCAAGCTGTAGCATGAACCAAGTGAATAATTCAAGGCCTATATGCCACACTCGAAACTGAATGGAGGCGCATACATACACTGATTTATGGAACGGTAAGGTTTGTGCCGATCAGTTCCACAAAATACACTGCTCTTTCAAAGAGGGACTGAGCTCTGCACAAGGGTTTAGCCTATAGACAAGAGGCCAAGATTCAGTGTTAAGTTTTGGGTCTTCAGGATCATAAACATTTAAAAGTATCTCCGGCTGAGCATTCCCTCACCTTCTCTGCTTAGCCATTCTCTATGTCTGTGTTACAGCACGTTCCCCTTCCGATTATACTTGTTTACTTGTTTCCTCTTCCTGACTGGACCCTGCACATCTTGAGATTATTCTGTTCTATTCATCTTTACATCCGCAAAAGGCAACGCAATGTTTAAGACATGGCAGTACTGAATGAGTTAATTCTTCATCTAGTGTGGCTACTGTTTCACACATTGTTCTGGGTACTAGAGGTTCAGAATGGCCGGGACCCAACCAAATCCTGCCTTGAGAGAGCTCGCCATCCAGAGGGACCATGTCTGAGATGATGGGCAATTGCAAGAACACTGTGCTCTGCCCACGTCTCAGGTCCTGATCCAGCGTAAACGCTTGCACAGGCCACAGGGGACATTCCCAATGTCTTCCATTCCTTTTTTTTTTTTTCTTTTGTAGGGCCTAGGCTAGGGGTCAAATCAGAGCTGTAGCTGCTGGCCTACCCCACCGCCACAGCAACACCAGTTCTGAGCAGTGTCTGTGACCTACACCACAGCTCACGGCAATGCCGGATCCTTCACCCACTGAGGGAGGCCAGGGATCAAACCCGCATCCTCATGGATCCTAGTTAGGTTCGTTACCTTCGATCCCCGACAGGAATGTCTGTCTTCCATTTCTTACCTCTCTTGGGCTAAATTATATATGTGGATGCAACGACTGAGATGGGTCAAAAAGGAACCTTTCATTTGGCTCTGTGTTTTGACAATGCTAGCTCAACAGGGAAAAGCAGAAATAGAAGAACCGATGGAACATTTAAACAGCTCTACCTCAGAAACAAATAAATTAACCAACAAATAAAAACATGAGAGCCTGGGAATGAGAGAAATTACAAAGTAACAATGCCTAGAGTGATACAGTTTCTAAAGGACCTATGAAAGAAGGCTAGGAAGATGCAGAGACTTCACGATATATTGATACATCAGAGTTATAGGTAGGGAAACTCTAAAATAGTCTGCCTCTGTGGCCTGCAAGCATGACTAATAGCAAACTATAAAGGTCAAAAAAAAAAAAAATCTACAAAGAGCTCTAATCAGTCTAAATTGTAAGGATGAGGGGCAAGAGATTTCCGCCAGTGGCTCTGGGCTTCCCACAAGCAGCACCTGGTCACATCTCCACAGACCTGCATTCTGCCTGAGCCCAGGCCTGTGGACAGAGCTCGGCTGATATGTGCGATTCCTGACGCATGAGGCCTGATATGAGCCACATGGACCGGACACACAGAGAAGGGCATCTGGGCCTTTGCCTGTGTTGCAGTTCATGGAGAGAGAAGGGAGGGGCAGGGCTGAGGCAGGGTCTTCCCATGAGAATGTTTTGTGGGAACTGAGTGGTGCCAGTGGGTTTGGGAATGTCTCTAACCCAAGAGTGGACTCCCAGCAATAGCTGAGGGTATTTGCAAAGGACATAAACATTGGGTTAATGGCAAGTGATAAGAACGAGAGTTATTTATGCCAGGGTGGCTTTGCTTTTATGTACAAGGCTGGTAAGAACAGATGACATTGGGGTACACTGTGATGTGACCGATGATACTGAACTACGATCTATCTACTCTTCACCGCCTTGAGTTTTACTTCCTTGCTTCATCTCTGACCTTTATGTCTCCTTCATAGCTAATGAGATTTTCATTTATTTTGGCAGGTGGGATCAACACATTCTATGTCCATCTTGGTTACCTCAGAGCTCAACTCATTTCTCTGGGAAATAGTTCCATTTCTTGATGGGTTCTGAAATTGTTACATACTTACTGTAACAAGTCAAATAATGTAACAAAAGATGGAAAAAGTCAATGCTAATCATCACCCCCTGCCCAAGCTTCAAACCTCTAATCCCACTCCAGCTGGAGTCACCAAAATTAACATCTGGTATGTATTATTCACCTTTTCCCCTGGCTCATACACATATAAACACATACACATATGTGGGTAATTTATTCATTTGTTTGTTTCACCAGAAGAATAGTATATACATATCTTGTGACTTCCTTCCTTCACCTAAGAACATAATTTGGATATCCTTACAAATCAGCAGATATGGATCTAAATCCACTTTTTAATCTAGTCGTGCATCATACTGTACATTTTATATAAAGAGGCTCACACCATTCATGGTGAAATTAGAACTATTTTGTTAACAATATAGTCAGAAAAGAGGTCCCATTATAAATGTATGTAGCTTCATGTACTTCCCCACAATGGCATATCTATTTAACCTCCACTAGACAAAAAACAATACAAGCAGCACCCTAGAGGCTCCTTGCCCCCCCCCCCATGGTCACTACCCTCATCTGCCCAGTGTTTCTATCCTGACTTCCAACATCATGGTGTTGCCATTAAAAAAAAATTATATAAGGGAAACTATCAGTATGTATACTACGGTGTCTGGCTTCTTCCATTTTATAGTACGATTATGAGTTTTATCCATATTTTTACATGTCACTTGTTCATTCCATGCAGGATTAGAGTCTAATTAACAAATGTAACACAATTGGAGTTGTGTTCAGTTTGGGAACTGACAGTAAAGATGCTGCTGTGGACCTCAAAATATGGAAGCTGCCCCAAAATTAGTCTCCTATTTTTCAGAAAGTAAATGAATTACCTTCTCTCCCAAAGCTTTTATTTCCACCAGTGGCCCCAAAAGCCTATTTTGAAATTCAAAGGTGAAGTTTGATGGATAGGGGTTTTTTTTGGCATTTTTGCAGTACCAAAGATGGGGGGATAGAATGTTCTAGCTGCCTGGACTGAGAGCCTGAGCCTTCTGTTTCAAGGAAGTTCAAGTGGAGACAATTAAAAGGCACGAGAAGATGCTGGCACAGACTTCCACAGCATTCTACAACAATGCTTTCACAGTGAAGAAGGGCAATGGTAACTATCACTCTACATATCAGGATACTAACCAGAGGCCAGGAATCCAAAAAAAGGTTATAGCCAGAAGGACCTGGAAAGAATTGTTGAAGAATTTCAATTTTCCCAATAAAAGGTAGAAAAAGAAAATATGGCTCTGATGTAGGGCAAAGTCTAGGAAGGAAAAGTTGGATGAGAAAACTGGGAAAGGGGAAGAGCAATTTAGCCAATGATGAAATAGCTAATACATTAAAAAAAAAAAAAAAGATATAGGTGAAGGGGGTCAAAAGACACAAACTTCCTGTTATAAGATAAGTAAGTTCTGGGGTTGTAAGGTACTGCATGGTGACCACAGTTAACAATATTTGATTATATATTTGAATGTTACTAAGAGACTGGGTTCTGAAAGTTCTCATCACAAGAAAAAAAATTCTAGAACTCTATGTGGTGATAGATGCTAACTAAACTTATTGTGGTGATCATTTCACAATATGTACATATGTCGAATCACCATGATGTTCACCTAAAACTAATACAGTGTTATATGTAAAAAATAGGAATGGATAAATTTAATTTCACGTGGTTTTCATTGCTTTGATTATGCTATTTTCCCTATCACTGAATATAGTTGATTTTTGGTCTCTGCATGCAGATCCTGTATTTGACAATTACCTGCTAAAATGCATTCATAGCCTCAAAATCAGTCAAAGAGTTATTTTCATAGTCATTTGCAGACACGTGCAGAGCCAAGAGAAATTTGAGTCAAATGGAGAGTGCAGTCCCAGCTGAGGTGGCATAAGACAAAGCCTTCTTGTTTTGTCTCTCATGTTGTAATCAAGTGTCCCTTTTGTCATCTATTTGGTGGCCTGTTTTCTCATTTTTGAGCTTTTTGGTGAGGAACCCACTGTTTAAAATGACCCCCAAACATAGTCTGCAGTGCTGTCCAGTGTTCCTGAACACATGAAGGCTGTGACGTGTCTTTCAGAGAAAACACATGTGGTAGATACGCTTTCTGGAGGCATGGCTGTTGGCCATGAGTTCACTGTTAATAAATCAAAACCATATATTAAATAATGTGCCCTTCAACAGAAACATGCATAAAATTATGTGTCCATCAGTTGGTAAAAATGTGACTGAAGGTCTGAAGGAACCTAACCCTGTATTTCTACTAGCTGCAATAATTCAGTATCTGCTAATTCAGTTATTTGCTAATTCCATGTTCACAATCACTGTCAAGAACATAACTACTGCATATAATGAGAACAGACTGCATTTAATAAGGGCTGCTGCATACCAGGGTCTTTTGAGAGGAACTTGATACATCTTTGAATAGCAGCAGGGGTATAATTCAGAAAAGAGAGAGGGTTGCAGTTCGAAATTATGCTGGGTTGCCAGGGACTGTTTCCTCGTGGTGGTGTAATGCTTGAATAGTATCGGTTCTGTATGAACAGAGGCATGGTTAGGCCAGAGCTGGATGGTGAGGAGCAGTTTAAGACACTTTTGTGCACTCGAATAACCCCTTTAGTACGACAACATCTTTATCTGAAAAACGAACAACATGCCATCTCTCAAACTGGAGGGAATGTTGTCAGCATGAAAGTGACAATATCTAGAAAGCATTAAGGATGTTTTAAAAAGGATTGTTATGTTATGATGGACTTGTTAATTATCGCCAAATAGAATACAATAAAATGCCATTCGATTAAAATTACTACATAACATGTTAACATAAATTCCATCTTTGAAATCAATTAGGGAACTTATATCCCTAAGAGAGACATACAATTAAACAAAAAAAAAAAGGCTTCTCTTTTTTAGAATACGTAACTGGAATACACAAAGAGTCAAGCACACAAGAGCAGCATTATTTATATCAAATTCTGTAGAAACACAGAATCTAGTGATTGCATCGCTAGATTCACTGCCTCGTCAAATATAAAATGAAAGTCAAAAATGAAAAGAATATAATGTCTAAATGAAACTTCAACATATGATTAGTTGTGCCCCTGAAGAATTCATTACATTGATATGTTGTGATTTTTTTTTGCTTATTTTTGCATTAAAGTCAGACTCTAAAAGAAACCAACAAAATGATATGCCATGATGCTATTAAAAGGATGACATTGCCCATTGAAGACCATTTAGCTTGAATCAGTAGTAGTACTATTAATTTCTCCCTCTTTAATGCACACTTTAGCTAGCACATGACCCATACCACAAACACCAGTTCCACCTCAGGGACCAGATATTAACAGCATGTGCTACGAGTGGTTTATTTTACAATTGCTGTGAAATAAAAGCTGATGGAAATGAGCCACTGGTGAATTACTTGCCAGCGAAAACAACAATATTTGTATCACTGCTTGAAAACCTGCCTCCTTAAAGAGGGTGTGCAGGCAGGAGTTTTTCTGCATTGTTCTTTCAGAAGTAGAGAGATAGAGGAGATTAAGGAAGGAAACAGTTAAGTGTCAGAAGTTTATTATTTGCAGTTAAACAGAAGATATTTTAGTAGCTAAGATTCTGTACCATAGCTATTTAAAGCACAATTTACACACACACAAGTAAAATAACGAAATAAAAATTATTTCCAAATAAACCAGTCCAGCAGGTCTTTCCTCTCATAAAAGAAACATTAATATGACTTCAGTCTTTTGATGTAGGTGATCTTTCCAGAGTTATACGGAGGAAGAAAATTAAAATCTCACAGCAGGTTTTTTTTCATAGAACTAATTTATCTTTGGTTTTTTGTTTGTTTGCTTAAATTTAAGATCATTGCTTCTTCTTGCATATTGCTTATCTACTAAACTCAGTCAACATCAGAACTATTTATGTTCTCATAGAAGACAGACAAATTCTGATATTTGACTGTACTTATAAAATACATACTTCTAACTCAATGTAATCCATATGCAAAGACTTTATCTGCATTGAAAAGATACACCTAACTTATTTAAATACAATGCTCAAATATAATATCAATTACTCACAGCTTCTTATTCTAAACTGGATTTAATCTGTTAACCTCCCACCTTTCTTTAAAGAGAGTCAGAATGAGCAATAGGCATGAAAGAAAATGGGGTTTGCAAGAATAAAATGGCACAATGGTATACACTAAAAGCAAGCAGACCCGTTAATTATCCTGCCCACAGGTTTACACACACACACACACACACGTTTGTCTGTGATTAACTGGATTGTATGGCTGTTGTTCCTTTTGCTGAAAGGTTTGACCTTTTGCTTAAGTCCAATCTAACACAGGGAAATCATTATTCATTTCTCTCCCACTCAAAGTCTAGTTGCAGATTTTAAAATGTTATTTATTGTCTGGCTGTTAGTCTTTAACGTGCCGCTGTTATTAGGAAAAGAGACAGCTGGCTGCATCGACCTATCCTTTACTGCCCCCAAGGCCACGCATACCTAATTCAAGGATATCAGATAATGGTATGTGGCATGATTTACATGTAGAGAATTCAGAATTCATTGTGAGCCTATTTATAACTACAGCACCTTCGATAGAGAAGATGATTTAATAGAGGTTGTAAGGGGTTTCTGACAAGAAGCATTAATATTAGAACCTTTTCCCCAAGTGCTGCAAACAGTAGTGCAGAGATGTAGCTTGCCTGAGCTATTTTTCATGGGCGACCCTTTTTCTGTTCATTAGCACTTACATTCCTGGGGTTGGGAAGCCACTGTTTTAACTCTAATTTGTATGTAATGAGAGTATTCAAAGCAAGGAGACCTTCCTTCATTAACAAAGCTGAAAAAGGGCTGGTAACTCTGATGAAAAAGGACATCTAATCTCAGGGAAATGTAACAGGTCCAGTTTTTGCAGATGGTACTGGGAAAACCAAGGGTCTGCTCTCTAGAGATGGTCAAGGTGGATGATAAAGATTCTGTAATGTCTTTTCAAAAGAGCTGGAAACAAGCTGATGTCTTAGCCAATACATCTCCCTTCAGTAAAACTAACTCTAATGGATGAGGCTGCCTCTGGGTATTGCTAAGAACATACAGGCAGGTCTATCTGCTTTCACAGATGCTGCACTGCCAATTACTTCAGAAGGCATTTTGGGATGGCTCGAATATTTAAAAAAAAAAAAAAGGTATCATTTATCTAACAATCATAAGAATTAACCATACATCTGAAAATGCAGGTTAATGGAGCATGTTATCAAAGAAGTCCTCTTTATTAATAAGATTTCTGGTTTACAATAGATGAAACAAATTGGCACCTTTGGTTGTGCATTATATTTTTAATTTGAAATGTAAAACCAGTGTTCTATTTCAAACACCAATTTCCTCATGAAATATCTCTCTCAAGACAGGAACTGGTTGGTGTTTATTTTGAAAAGCATGTATAGTATAGCTTTGGGGGGGGCAAGTTTCATCTGGACATAAAATATTTCCTCTAGATTACGATCAACTCGAATTCGAGCTTTAGAAACCTCTAGATGTCATAATGTATGGCTTAAATACACAAGTCGGATTTTGCTGTTTATTAAATAGGAAAAAAGATTTTGAAGTCTGATTTTGAACTAATATCTTATTTTTACTAGTTTCTCAGCTGAATCATTCTAATCTATATGAAATTATTTTTTAATTCTTTCCTCATATACAACAAAAATAGCATTTTCAGAAAGTCTTCTAATAAAAATAAATGTGGTTCATAGAAAATAATGGCCCTAGTACACCCATTTATCCTAAATCCAAGAACCACCTAGAACTCTCTCTGTTCATTGCTGTTTTGTGTTGTTACTGCACTTTTATACATTTGAGGGTCTTCGTTTGGTTGCCTGGAATTGTGGCAGTGCAGGTGAAGCACAGAACTCACACTACACAAATTCTATTCTGTCTGAACCAAAGGGAAAATAAGACACTCTCATTTCATTTGGCTCCTAACAATTGGTGACAGACAACATGCCTTCCTGAAAAATCAGGGTTGGATCTATCTCATATTGTTTATAAACTAACATTTCAGTTGTATTTTTTTTAAAAGGCTAAAAGGCAAACACAACAAAGACTATCAAAACTAAGGCAGATGGTATGATCCCGTATTCTTGGACCTATATCAAATCAAATGAAATCAGAATTAATTTATTTTGAAGGATACAAATCCTATGGTGCAGATGACGGAATGTTTTCCTGTTTTCTCTTATTAACTTATGATTAGTCAAGTTAAACTCAGTTTGTAGGATAATACCTTCCACAGGTTTCTTTGGTGGGGAGGGGAGTTGCCAGTTGACAGTCAGTGTTTTCAATGAAATTAAAGGAGAATTGTCAAAATGTGTGCTAAAATTTGTGATGACCAGGTAATGAGCTGAAAATAACAACTAGTGACAGAAATATAAAGATAAATAAGATGATAATTGAAAGTTTATTTCCATTAGAGTAGAAACACTTATGTTGCTTTTCTTGATGATTTAAATAAGGTCGTTTGGGCAATTAACACTCAGGAACTCCTATGAGCCACATACTTCCTAAAACCATATCCAATGATATATATGAAGTAATTTAGCAAATCACATTGCTTTAGAAATATAAGATACTATATGTAGCAATAAACCATAAACGAAGTAACAATTGTGTTTCTTCCAAATTTAACAAAGGAATGTATCCTTCCAAGTTAATAACTTAACTTGGGGATGTGAACCATACACATTCGAAGACTTAATTTAGAATCAAAGGAACAACCCTATCAGAGTCTTGGAAGGTATGTCCTTCCAAAGCCAAACAAGGATGTATGCACTATATTTGCATGAAGATGTGAAAATAAATTATTTTCACAATGTTTACAGAAATGCTTTAAGCTTCACATTATAAGAACCATATTCTCAAATCACCAAAGAGATGACAGCTGGACTTATTCTTCTCAAAGACAGCACACAAATTTGATATATATTGTCAGTAACATAACTATTTCAACAATATGACGGTGGTGAATTTCTCCTTAGAAAAATTTATTATTTTGCATTTAAAAGATTAATAGCTACTCAGTTGAGGACCAAATATCTAGGAGAATGGCCAATTTCTATCAACAGATAAAATTCCTTTTTTATTTCAGAAAGAAAAAAAAAAGACTCTCAGAGAAAAGCCACTTTACCTTGTTTCTTTAGGCAGTGGAAAAAGTACTAGGTGCAGAAAAAGAGAAACAGCAAGACTTCACACGTACTAGCTTAGAACCTCACATATTTAGGAACTTGATAAATGCTTACTGACTCTTTAATGCAGTAGTTCTCAAATGAAGGAGGAGAGGTGCAGGACAGAAATTTTGTCCCCCCCAGGAATACTTGTCAACATCTGGTGAAACTGGTTGTCAATGCTTGAGGAAAGGCACTCTATTGGTTGTCACAACTGGGCATGGTAGGTTTCTACTAGCATCTAGTGTGTGGTGTCTAGGAATTTTGTTGAACATCCTACAATCCCAGGAAAGCCTCCACAATAAAGAACTTTTCATTCCAAAATGTCAGTAGTGGCAAGATTGAGACACTCTCCCCTAATTGCATGTAATACAACACCTCAGGAAAGCTGGGTGATGGGTACCTGGAGATTCTATTGTTCCAACTTTGTGTGATTCTACACTGAATTCTAAATAAAAGTTTTTAATGCGTTAGATAACAGTGGGAACACTAAGAGTAGATGAGCCTGGCCCAGGAGAGTAGCATAGATAAGAAGAAGAGTTCTGAGGATAATCCTTTGAGAAGCCAACATACATGGCCAGCAAAAATGTCACAGAGGGTAGTGTGAGTATGAATGCCAAAGGAAACAGATTTTCACATACACACATACACACGTGGTGAGCAACAGCATCAGCCACTGACCGGGCGATACAGGAGGCCAGTGCTAGAAATGAACACTAAACTAAAAGTAGAGGGACAAAAGGAAATCAAAGCAGCAAGAGGACGCTTCTAAGAAATTTAAGAGACAGGAGAAAGAAAAAGCCACTAAGTGGAGATAAAGAAAGAAAAAGCCACTAAGTGGAGATAAAGGGAAGAGATTCAACTTTTAGAACGCAGAAATACTGAATACTTAAAAATGAGGAGAACTGTAGGGAGGGAGAGAGTCTGCATATTCAAGAAAAGAAGAAAATAAGTGACAGAGGAGATACCAAAAAAAGGGCAAAGGAGGTGAGATCAACTGCTCAGATAGAAACTTCAGTCTCCTAGAAACCAACTCTATTTTTAGACTTTGAACATATGAACATGACTAAATGTGACCAAGTCAGAGAGACAAATAATTTAAATTTGAAAAGCTTCATAATATGAATAGTTGCTATTGGACTTTATAATTTATATCATATTTTATAAAATAACACAAGCCTAGATTTACTGAATCATAACTGACACTGACCATTACAATTAGGCTTCATCTGAAGGTATACAATTCTTACTTAGGAGTCTAGTGCAGCTAATTCCATAGTCCATAATGACAGAGGCTGAGTGAACATACACTGACTTTTAACCCTACAACCAAATGCTGTGAATAATTTTTCTTTCCTCTGTATGTTCTATTAGACTGAGATTTAATACATAAGAATTTTAAAGTAAAACTTATTTTATATGTAAGCCACATTAAAAATAAATAGGTCATGCAATAAAGTATTTTAAAGCTAAAATTCAGTCTAAGATTTGTTCAATAATTAAAGGATGATAAATTGCACTTATGTGTGAAGCCAGGCTTGTTGACATTAGCCTTACTTGAAATATATTGGTCACCTACATTTGTGACATGTATTATAGACCAAAGACTGGTGATGAAACAACATAGTCCTCCAGGGGACAGAAGCCTTTACTTGAAGCATTTGAAAGTCATCAAAGCACTGAAAAATTGATAATATTTTACTGACAAGAGGGAAAACAATACACTTGAATAATTAGGGGAGGTGACATTTTATTTCCATTTGTTTAGACCATAGGTATCTCAGGGAAGAGGGAAGTCGAAGGAGTGGTCTTGGAAGAAATTTCATTTTTACTCCATATATTTCTGTATCATTTTAGCATTTTCTCTAATAAGTCTATGTTCATGTTAACTTCTATAATTAAATAAACAGATGCAAAAAATTTAAAGAAAATATCTGATACATATATAGGTCCTGTCTCCACTTCATAAAAATGAATAAATAAAATAATGCATGATGTAGGAAATGCCCAGTTTTGAGTTAGCTATTATTATACTATTATGCCAGGATACTGGAAATCTCTGAAGGCACATGGCAGATAAAGATTAAAGGTTGCATACTGACACTCTTCCCATTGAGAGGTAGAGTATACTGCCCCTCTTGTTGGATCTGGGCTAGCCCATAGCTACCCTGACCAATGAAATATGATGAAAGTGATACCATACAGGTTCTGAGGGCTGCTTTTAGGAGGACTGGCAGCCCCTTTTGCAGTCTCGTGGAGCCCTGAGTCACTAGGTAAGAAGGGAAACTACCTTTAAGCTGCTGAACTGTGAGAATCCCAGGCTACCTAAAGAGTTCTCAGAGGATGAGACACTATGGGGTGAGAAAAGACTGTGTATGACTATAAAGAGGCAGCACAAGGAAGTTCCTTTGGGATGAAGGACTAGTTCTATAGCTTGATTCTAATGGTAGTTAAATGAACTCATACATGATAAAATATCATAGAATTATACACAAAGACATGTGAAAAAATGAATGCATGTGAAAAGTGGTAAAACTCCAGTAAGAACAGAAGTCTAATTAATTGCATTATGCAAATTTCCTGGCTTCATCAAAGCACCAAGTATATAAATCAGGATGTCACCTTGAAAATGGATCTCTGGAAATGACACCTGATAAATCAGAGACAAACTAGCCAACCAAACACAAAACTGTTGATAAAAATAAAACGGTTTTTAAACCTTCGAGGTTTGAAGTAGTTTGTTAAACAGCTAGAGATAACTAAAGCAATATAGGTAAAGAGTCTTTACTTTTCTTCTTTCTCTTGCATTTTCTAATTTTTCTACAGTAATAATTATTTGGTATACAAATAAATCATAACCTGGAGAATTTTGGTGTAAGTGAAAAGCCTGAGAGAAGATGAAGTAGTTTCCAGTAGAAAAGCATTCTGCAAGAACAACTAGTAAACCTGAATATATCTATAATCTGTTAAAGGGCCTCTCAGATAGCTATGGAAGCAATGAGAATTCGAGGGCTAAAATTCTGTACAGGAGGAAAACTGGATGTTGAGTTAATGGTCAGCAAACGCCTGGCCCCTGAGGAAACTGCTAACGTTCAACTTGTGCTACAAACTAAGAATCAAGGCTTGGCCCAGCTAGAGGGTCACTGCTTGGGGACAGTGAAATCAGAAGAGCTGTTTGCAGTACAACAGGAATGGAATGATAAAAATGGAGACTTTGAAAAACCTCAACACATGGATAGTTGACCCCTGAAGCCATTTGCCAAATGTTCAAGTAGGGTAAGGTTCTGTGCTTTAAAGTAATACTGAAATTTTCTGAAAAATGGAGAAAATTTTTATGTAGTCTCCTGGTGTAAAGAAGGCAAAGATCGCCAAGGCAATAATTTTTATGTACACACCAGTTGAAAACCCTAGGGGAAATGGTTAACAAACTGTAGCTGTGTTTTCCTTGGAAGTTTTTACCAGCTGTGAGCATAGGAGTTTGAAAATCAAAAACAGAAACCAGAGAAATGGTGGTGATCTCAACAGAGCTAAAGGGGAAAATTGAAGTCTATATACACCGAGTAAAGGCGATGTTAAATGGAGTGGGGAAAAATTAAAAACAAACTCTACGCTGCTTTTAAGAAATATGCCTTAAATATGAGAACAACAAAATGATAAACCTAAAACGGAAAAACATACCATGTATATGCTAACCAAAAGAAAGCTGGATTAACCATACTAATATCAGACAGAGTAGACTTAAGCAAGAAAAATAACTAGAGAAACAGAACTATTTCATCATGATAAAGTGGCAAGCACAACAGTAAGATAAAACAATTCTATATCTGTATGCTCACAATAAAATATCTTCAAAACATATAAAAGAAAAAACTGGCAGAACCCTATGAGAAGAAATAGATACATTCACACTTGAAGATGTTAAAACACTTCTTGTAACAGCTGATAGAACAGGCAAAGAAACAAACAAAAAAAGTAAGTCATAAGGATATGTGATTAACATTAACCACAATTGAGAAAATTAACCAGTTCAACATGTATGTTGAACAGTACCTAACAATGACAAAATTTACCTTAACTTCAGAATGACTTTCATATGAATCTTCCCTTCAGTGTTTAAGTTACTTGAAAAGACTATATATAACAGATGATATTCCACTGGCTAATAAACTTAGGAAAAAAATGTTCAGCACATTAGTCATCTAGGAAATGCAAATTAAAACTTCAGTGCAATATCTCTAGATACATATCAAAATGACTGAAGTGGAAAAGATACCAATGTCAAGTGTTGGTAAGGAAGAATGTAGAACAACTGGAACGCTCATACAATTTGGGTAACTGTTCAGCAGTATCCACTAAAGTAGAACATATGAATTCAGTATTATCCATCAATTTTTCACCACAGGTATAGATGCCTCACCCTAATCCTCAACATTCAATTATCAAAATAAATGCATGCAAACACTCACCACCAAAGACACATATAACTTTCATAAGAGCACTGGGTTTTTTTTTCATTTTTTTTAAGTTTTATTGAAGTATATTTGATTTACAATATTGTGATAATTTTTGCTATACAACAAATTGATTCAGTTATGCCTATACACACATCCATTCTTTCAGATTCTTCTCCCATATAGGTTATCACAGAATGTTGGGTAGAGTTCCCTGAGCTATAGAGCATGTCCCCATTGGCCAGTCATTCCCTATACCTCAGTGTGTATCTATCAATCCCAAACCTCGAGTCCATCCCTCTCCTGCAACTGTCCCCTTAGGTAACCATAAGTTTGCTTTCAAAATCTGTAAGTCTGTTTCTATTCTGCAAATATGTTCATTGTATCCTCTTTTTAGATTCCACATATAAGTGACATAACATTATCTTTTCACTGTCTTTCCTCACTTAGAATGATAATGTGTAAGTCCATCTATATTGCTGCAAATGGCATTATTTCATTCTTTTTTGTGGCTGAGTAATAGTCCATTATATACATGTACCACATCTTCTTATCCACTCTTCTGTCGATGGACATTTAGGGTGCTTTCATATCTTGGCTATTGTAAACAGTGCTGCAGAACACTGGGGTGTATGTATCTTTTCAAATCATGGCTTTCTTGAGATAGATGCCCAGGAGTGGGATGGCTGAATCATATAGTTGTTCTATTGTTAGTTTTTTGAGGATACTTCATACTGTTTTCCATAGTGCTTGTACCTGTGTACATTTCCATCAATAGTGCAGGAGGGTTCCCTTTTCTCCTCACCCTCTTTAGCATTTGCTCTTTGTAGACTTTTTGATAATGGCCATTCTGGTTGGTGTAAAATAGTACTTCATAGTAGTTTTGATAAAAGATCACTATTTTTAATAGCCACAAACTGGGGAAATTCCTTATATTCATCAGCAATATAATGGATATATAATTGGTTGTATAGTCACATAATGAAATGCTATACAGCAATAAGAATGGATAAAATACAGTTACACATAACAACATGGACAAATCTCACAAACAATGTTAAGCAAGAGACATCAGACAACAAAGAGTAAATACTACATAGTTCCCTTTTCCCCATGTGAAAACTTCAGGGCCAGGGATCAAATGTGTCACCCAAGCTGCTGCAGTGACAATGCCAGGTGCTTAACCCACTGCACCACAAGGTAATTCACTATAGCGTCTTTTGTAAAATCAGGTAGACCCAGAGGTGCACCATCCAGATACCCTTCATGGAGGACATGCTGTACTAATTGCCAGGAATGCAGTGAAAAGGCATCCTTCAGCTGTCAAACCCTTTAGGAAGTACCTCAGCTGCAGAGAACTGCCTCACCCACATCCAATAATTAATAGAAGTAAGGATATAAAAGCTTGGCAATTTGGGCCCAGTGTGGGATAACGTGACCATCCATGTCAGTTTTAGGGGTCATGGTGGAGTGAGCTGAGGCTGGCAAGTCTACATCTCAGCTCCACCTCTCCCTCTGCAGCATATGACATTGAAGATGGTATTAAAAGTCAGGACAGTGGTGATCCTTGGGTTGGGGGCAGAGGGGATTATGCCTGGAGGGAGGCAGGGGGGCTTCTCTGGTGCTGGTGACATTCTATTTCTGAGATCTGTTTGACTGTGAAATTTCATCAAGCTGTACAATTACAATTTGTGCATTTTTCCGTATGTATGTTATATTTTGAAGGTAAAAACAAGTACATGTACAAAAGATAAAATGTATAAATATATTAAAGTATAAATACCTTATAGATATACTATACTTGGATAAAATGCTCACCTAAAAATGGTAACTAAAATATATGAATTAATTAATTTTTAAAATTAAATAAAAATACTGGCTTGGAAATTAAAAAGAAGATATGGAGTTAGTCATTATCTTATTTACTGACCACACTGAGACTTTGCACACAGCTTTTAAATTCCCCAAGCCCACAATTCCTCAATTCTAAGAGACTGAAAACACAATCAACTTATACTTTACTTATAAGTCATTTTTCATGTATATGATCATTTTCCAATCTCACAGCTGCTCTAAATCGTAGAAAATTGAGTTTTTATACCCATTTTTCTGACAGTGTGACAACCTCTGTAAAGGTTAGGGCCTCTGCTGGAAGTTACAAAGTCAGTGAGTTGCAGAGACAGCTCCAGAACCCCGGTTCCCTGCAGCTGGTGTCTTCAACATCAAAGCAAGACCGTATGCTGAGGAGAAGTGTGCAACTAAATATGCTAGGGGCAGTGACCATCTAGGAAGATTTAACAGAGAGAAAAATGATGAGAAGTTGGGGGAAATGTTGATTCTAAGCAATAGCAAAGAGAGAATTCAGACTTCATGGTGTAAAAGAAAAACAAATTACTCAAAATAAATAACCCAGTAGAATGCAACAAAAGACAATGGTTAGGAGGAGAGGAGGCAAAGAAGGTCTACTCTAGGTGTAGAGGCCACAGAACTCGTGATAGAAGTCTTGCGACTCAATGGTCTGTCTTTGTTCTTATCACTGTAATTACGAGGCATGATTCTGTCAGAAGGAAAGGAGTGTCTCTTACTACGTTGTCATTCTAGTGGACTGGAAACTCACTGCCTTCGCCAAAGATCGGATTCTACACTCTATTTTTTCTGGGTAAAACATTAAATGATGTTCAAAACCCAAATCAGAACCATGGGGCGGGGGGGGGGGGGGTTGAAATCATGTCTTCCTTTTCATTCAAAACAAGGCCCAATATAAACATAAGAAAGAATACATTTCAGCACAAATTCCATCCAGCCTTCATCCTTTACTAAGCCCCAACTTCCTCACATTGATTTATGGGTACGTCTGTTTCCCTCAGGGAACTTCAAGGGACAGTTAGTTGGCCCAAATTCAACTCAGTCACATTGCTTGCCAAATAAAAAGTCTCCAGGGTGTCCTTACATGTTTTGAGACATATCTTTTTTTGGAATATCTTATAAAGTTTATGATTTCTTCAGTCCTGGAAAAGGGCCCACCCCTTGCTGTGCTGTCCAGTTATGCTTCCCTCCTAAAATATCCCAAGTTTGCCAATTAAATCAGTTAATTTGTAGGCCAATTAAATTAGATCAATCTGTCAGTTTCCATAAATTAATTAAATTGTTTGTTTGGTATCATGTATGACCAACACAGAACAAAATAAATCTAAAATCTTATGCCCTTAAGTAAGAAGTGGGGGCAGAAATCAATCATTAGAATGTATCTTCTCAGAAAACAGTAAGACACAATGAATAAGGACCAACTCATAGGTTCTTGATGCTGCTTCCTCAATTTCTGGGGCTTCCCACTACCCTAAATATTTGGATTATATGAAAGTACTTATCATGGCAATTATAAAAAATAGAAACAGCAGTTCCTCAAGAAACTTTGAAATCACAGTGGCATATTCCCTTTTATATGTTTTCCACATACAATACTAAATAGCTAAACTGCCTGTAAAGTGAACTAAGAAACTTATCAATCACAAAGCCACACTCATTCACCAACATTTTTTTTTTTTTTTGCTTTTTAGGGCCACATGTGCGGCATCTGGAAGTTCCCAGGGTAGAGGTCTAATTGGAGTTACAGCCGCTGGCCTACGCTATAGCCACAGCAACCCAGATCTGAGCCACATCTCTGACCTACCATAGCTCATGCTAATGCCAGTTCCTTAGCCCACTGATCAAGGCCAGGGATCGAACCCTCATCCTCATGGACCCTAGTGGAGTTTGTTAACCGCTAAGCCACGAAGGGAATACCCTATCAACATTTTTAAGGATTTATAGAAGCAATAGTTCTCGAACTGAGAAGACCCTAATGTTTATTAGGGAAAATATTTTAGAATTTTCTTTGCATTAGATTTTAATGATATGGCTCCCTAAAACTTTGTTAGTTGTGTACCTGACACTAAGTTAAACATTATTTTCTTTTATTTAAAATGTGCTTCTCTCTTCTAGGGATTAAGATGGCAGAATAGAAAGACTAGAGCTCAACTTCTCTCCTAAAAACAACAAAATTCAGAACTAAAGACTAAGCAATCTCCACCCAAATGGACCGGAAACCTTAAAAATGATACCCTACTCCAGAAGAAAAAGAGGAGGCCACATCAAGAGGTAGGAGGGGCGATTTCATGATATAAACAACCCCATACCTCCCGGGTGGGAAGCTCCACAGACTGAAAACTAACTCTCACTCACCTACAGGAGTGAGAGTTCTGAGCCCCACATCAAACCCTCACAGGCAGGGATCTGGCACTGGGAGAAAGAGCCCCAGAGCATCTGGCATTGAAGGATGCGCAGGAGCTCCAGAGCACTGGGGGAAATGGAGACCCCATTCTTAAAGGCGCACACAGACTTTCACATGCACTGGGTCCCAGGGCAGAGTGAGTTCTCCATAGGAATCTGGGTCAAACCCGACTGCAGTTCTTGGAGGACATCCTGGGAAAACAGGGGTGAATGTGGCTTGTTGTAAGGGAAGGACATTGAAAGCAAAGCTCTCAGGAATATTCAGCAGCAGTGCCTTTCTCTGGAGGTGGCATTTTGGGAAAATCTGGCCCTACCCTGTCAGTCAGCACTGAGAAGCCCCAGGGCAAACAACAATCCAGGTGGGATCACAGGCCCACCCCTCAATAAACAGGCTACCTAAAGACCCCTCAGGCACACAGATGCCTCTAATCCCATCCAGAGACTAAGCCCCACCCACAAGAGGGATTAGAATCAGCTCCACCTATGAGTGGGCAGGCATCAGCCCCTCCCATCAGGAAGCCTACAGCAAGCCCCCATACAGACTTCAGCCACAAAGGGAGCAGACACCAGAAGAGAGGCTACAACTCTATTATCTGTAAAAAGATCACCACACCAAAAACCTATAAAAATGAAAAGACAGAGAACTATAACTCAGATAAGGGAGAAAGGAAAAATCCCAGAAAAACAGCTAAGTGATCAGGAGATTCTCAGCCTCCAGGAAAAAGACTGTTGATGCTGAAGATGATGCAAGACACTGGAGATAAACCAGAGGCAAAGATGCATAACTTACAGGAAACACTGACCAAAGAGATACAAGATATAAAACTTAAACAAGAAGAGATGCAAAATACAACAACTGAAATAAAAAATTCACTAGAAACAGCTAACAGCAGAATACTGGAGGCAGAAGAACAAATAAGCGAGGTGGAGGACAGGTTAGTGGAAATTATGGATATGGAACAGAAAAGAGGAAACAGATTGAAAACAAATGAAGAGAGTCTCAGAGAACTCTGGGACAACGTTAAACACACCAACATCCATATTATAGGGATGCCAGAAGGAGAAGAGAGAGAGAAGGGGACAGAAAAAATATTCCAACAGATAATAGCTGAAAACTTCCCTAACATAGGAAAGGAACCACTCACTCAAATCCAGGAAGCACGATTACCATATAAAATAAACCCACGGAGGAATACACCAAGACACATATTAATCAAACTAACCAAAATTAAAGACAGAGAAAATCTTGAAAGCAGCTAGGGAAAAGAAACAAGTAACATACAAAGGAACCCCGATAAGGTTATCAGCAGATTTTTCAGCAGAAACTCTGCAGGCCAGAAGGGAGTGGCATGATATACTTCACATGATGAAAGGAAAAAACCTCCAACCAAGATGACTCTACCCAGCAAGGCTCTCATTCAGATTTGAAGGAGAAATCAAAAGCTTCACAGATAAGCAAAAGCTGAGAGAATTTAGCAACACTAAACCAGCCTCACAACAAATACTAAAGGAACTTCTCTAGGCAGACGAGACAAGACAGCAATCAGAAACAAAAATACCATAAATGACAAGGCTCACCAGTAAAGGTATATATACAGTAAAGATATGAAACCATCCATGCACAATTATACCACCAAAATCAGAAATCATGAGAAGAGGTGGGTACAAATGCAGGACACTGGAGATGAACTTGCAATTAAGAGAACAACAACTTAAAACAATCTCAAATACATATAGACTCTTACATCAAAACTTCAGTATAACTGCAAACCAAAAATCTATAATTGATACACAAACAAGGAATCTCTGGAGATGAAATATATCTCATGGTAAATAAGTGCTTAATCCACCATGAAGGGGGTTGTTTGACGTCATTCTTGGAATGCTGAAGTCTTCTTAGATCTGATTCTGATTTCCTCTCCATCAAAGATTTTATGATAATTATAATTAAATAATGCAACTGTACAATTAAATAATACAGTTATACAACCATTTCTCTCCATGGTACAATGTAAGGTCTATAATGTCTTGTTTATCACATCACCTAGAATTGTGTAATGCCTATATTGAAGAATCAATAAGATGTAACTAATTGTGAGGACATATTTATATAGTTACACTGTTTTTTAACCAATTTATGCATTTGATATTTTACTTATTTTCAGAGGGTGTATTATTTTTGTTATTCTTACCAGTTAAGTTATTCTTTTTATCATGCTATATAAAATATTTAATGGTATATAAGGCTTTCTTCTTTATAAATTTTAGCTGCATAATATACACAATTTTTAATATAATGCTAATTTTTAAGGAAAAATTGAAATGTAATAGATAATACTAAATAGTAAAGATGAAAGCCATACGAAATGGGATAAAGTATAGAATGAATGTCCTATTTGTCTCAGCATATTTTCCATTCCACTTCTCCAGAGGGAGTCAATCTCTTTCTTAAGATCCATGATATAATAATCTGTGTGAATGTAACTGTGTTTAAATACATGTATTTTATTCTGTAAAAAAAATAAAATTTCATAAGAATAATTAAAAAAAATAAAATAAAATGTGCTTCTCAGACTCATAGACATAAAGAACAGACTTGGAGTTGCCAAGAGGTAAGAGAGAGATGGGTGAGTGATGGACTGGGAGTTTGGGATCAGTGATGTAAACCATTATATACAGACAGGTAAACAAAAAGTTCCTTCTGTATAACACAGGGAGCTATATAGCCAACATCCTATAATAAATCATAATAGAAAAGAGTATGAAAAGAATATATATATGTATAACTGAATCACTTTGCTATATAGCAGAAATTAACACAACAATGGAAATCAACTATGTTTCAATAAACTAAGTTTTTAAAAATAAAAATAAAAAATGTGTTCCTATTTCAAGTAAACGGTCCATTTACACAAAAAAAGAGTAGGCAAAAAACAATACGAAGCTTCTTTGAACAAGTTTCCTAAATTGATATTTATTTAGTTATTTATTTTGTCTTTTTAGGGCTGCACCCGTGGCATATGGAGGTTCCCAGACCAGGGATCTAATTGGAGCTGTTGCCACCAGTCTACGCCACAGCCACAGCAACAACAGATCTGAGCCCCACATCTGCAACCTACACCACAGCTCATGGCAACGCTGGATCCTTAACCCACTAAGCAAGGCCAGGGATCGAACCTGCAATCTCATGGTTCCTAGTCAGATTTGTTTCCACTGCACCACGACAGGAACTCCTTAAATTGATATTTAAATCATAACGTCATTTTTCTATGACATCATTTTAAGCCTGACAATTTTTGTGCATTCTTTCATTTCATCGTCAAATCAAATAACCTTAAGAAGTTCATTTACTCATCAGGGCACAATAAAACTAATTATGAAACTAGAAAATAAAAAAAGAAGACATTTTTGACGAGCAAAAACCATTATCCTAAGGCACTGTTTAATCAAATCCTTGGCAGAATCCTTCTCTTCCCTTCCTCCCCCACCCAAACCTTTCTAGTTCAAGAAAACAAGTGGATAAAAAAGCCTTTCCTATCAAGATGTCAGATAACTTACGACTCACAGTGACTGGTGATAATTTATCACCTTGAATGTTGGGGGAGGCACATGCCCAAGATGAAGCAAACAATGTATTTCATAAAGCGGCAAAGGCGTAAATTTAGACCTCAGGTAATAGAGACAATAAAAAGTCATCATGCAGGGCTGCAACATAAGTATTCCGGTGCTTATGAAATGTGCTGTGATACCCAGCAGGACAGTGATAGATGATGCGATGCACAGGGCCTGATGGCAGCCACAGGACACCCAGCAGCCACACTCCTGACCACCTCACCATGTCACCCGATGGACAGCATGCCCCTAACACATCCTCTGAATTCCTTTTGTAGGGTATGGTCTGCAGTTCCCTGCTGGCAGTGGTCCAGAAAGCAGGGTGTTGGGCCGCTCACAGGTTTGCTGAACTGTTAGTGATCTGGGGTGAAGGTTTGCTTGTTCTTGTGTGAAGCTCAAACCTTTGTTCAATTCTGGGCATATTTTTCTCAGATATCGCAACTCCTTACTCCAAAACGCCCCGGCTGCAAGAAGAAGGGGGGTGGCCATATTTTGGCTATTCAGTGTGACAGCAGGATTTGTAGGGTTGTCCTGCAGTGCTGCCAAAAGGACAGAGGTGTGGATTGCTCACATCTCACGGGCCAGTGTGTGCTGTTTCATTCCCATAGAGAGTCACGGAAAATGAGACCTCAGAAGAGAAGTTCTCTTTTATATTCCTTTGCTGCTTGTGGTATTGGCAAGTACCCAGACATCACACATGCTCTTTAGAAATGCTTTTTAGGGGGAATAAAACCAAAAAAAACACTAAATATATATATGGAGAGAGAGAGAGAGAAACATTAAAATTACTCTCACTATTGCTTTATAATCAGAACCCTGAACTATGACTAACAGTTTTTGACCCACTAAGTTTCCATCCTTTTTTTTTTTTTTTTTTTTATTCACAGCAGTACTCATTTTCCTCTGATCTGACCTTCTAAGCAGAAGGGTCCTAATAATGTTGTGGTTTCAGGAACACAGAGCAACTGCTCACCTCACCCTTTCCAAAACTCTTCCAGTCAGCTGAATGATGGATGAAACACCACAATTCGTAATAAATTGCTTTGTATAGTGTTTATTTCCTTTTTCTTTTTTTTTTTTTTTTCTTGCAACATACGGAAGTTCCCAGGCTGGGGTCAAATCAGACTTGTAGTGGCCGGCCTACACCACAGCCACAACAACGTCAGATCTGAGCCACATCTGCAACCTACACCACAGCTCACAGCAATACCAGATCCTTAACCCACAGAGCAAGGCCAGGGATCGAACTCACATCCTCATGGAAACTAGTCAGGTTTGTAACTTGCTGAGCCACAATGGGAACTCCCTAGTGTTTATGTCCCGGTAATATGTAAATTTCAAAATAAATATCAATTAAGCCTTTAAAAGTCACTGTCAACCATATAAACAGGTGGATAAAATTCTATCCTTGAGAGCAGATGAAAAGGAGGGCCCAGAAGAACTATATTTAATACACCGCATGGAAGACACTAGATTTGGAAAGAGAGGAAACACCTAAGTAGACAGTACTTACAAAGGAAGAAGAAGTAAAGGAATGAGCATCTCAAGGATGTTCTATTATCCCAAATTCCCTCTGCAGACACAGTAATTTGTTCTTTGGTTGACTGCAATGCACTATGAGCACCTCCCAAGATTCTAGCAGGCTTCACAAGAAGGTCTAAGAAGGGATCTCTGGAAAGGAAAGTTTGCCGAATTCCCTTCTCTCAGGGAGGCCAAGTGGAAGTTAGAGCTCAACAGGAGGAATGAAAATAAATAAATACAGATACATAATCTCAACTGGCCTTTTGAAAATGACAGTTTATATCTACCTTAGAACACTAATGAACTATGATGATGCAGGTGAAAATTACAAAGTATAAATCCACAGCTCCTCCTCCAAAATCCTCCCAGGTGGAAGTGGTTCAGTGTTCCCGTCCCTTGTTTGGGGATTTTCAGAGCAAAATAGGGCACCGGTATCAGACATGGGTAATTCCATTAGCGGGGATTACAGCCGCTAGTCATTATCACACACTATAATTTCTACCATGAAGTTTGGCTCTCAGGTTCTTCTTGGTTAAGGATCAAGGCTAAGTGATTGGAAATTTTACCATAAAGTTTTTTCCCATCAGTTTTGAATGCGGATGATCAAGAACTGCTTCTACAGCATTTTTCTCTAGCACAAGCTGTCTCTAGTTTATGGTGTATGTGTCAAAAGCACCCATCCAGGGAGGAGGTGCTGAGAGTGGTTGATGTTCAGGTAACGACTGCATGCCTCATTCAAAGTCTCTTAGCCAGGCACTCGCCAAAGCCAGAGTGAATGAAGCTGGGAAGATGGCTTTTCTCCACTGCTCTTCTCCGTTCAGCATCTCAGAGGGAGCAGCACGACTCCTAAGTGAAGATGCCATCATCACTCAAGTGTGGTCGAGTGGGGAGGCTTGAAAAGCAGTGACAGACAGCCCGGGCTTGCCACCTTCTTTCTCCACGCTAATTGCCTTCAGGATCCTGCCTCTTTTACGTCTCGATGTAATTTTCTACTTCCCTGCTGTGCACAGACGTTATCGTCTTTTAAGTTCCAGTCCCCAGGCACAGGAGCTTATGAAGGGATGTAGAGAGTTGCCCCCACTCCTTCTAGTCCAGCCTTTTGTTCATGTAACTATTCCCATTTCATCTGACTAATGAGGGAGTTATTGTTTTCACACGTTCTACACATCTCCAGCCCTACATCCTTAATTTCTTTCTTGATGTTTCTCCTAGAATAATGTACTCCCACTTCGAACTGAAGCTGAGCTCCTAAGAGTCTCCTTAAAAGTGGCTTCCCGGAGTGCCCGTCGTGGCGCAGTGGTTAACGAATCCGACTAGGAACCATGAGGTTGCGGGTTCGGTCCCTGCCCTTGCTCAGTGGGTTAAGGATCTGGCGTTGCCGTGACCTGTGGTGTAGGTTGCAGACGCAGCTCAGATCTCGCGTTGCTGTGGCTCTGGTGTAGGCTGATGGCTACAGCTCCGATTCGACCCCTAGCCTGGGAACCTCCATATGCTGCAGGAGTGGCCCAAGAAATGTCAAAAAGACAAAAAACAAAAAAACTGGCTTCCCTCCCATCTTCTCTTTCCCACAGCCAAGGAAGCTCAAAATCCTTAGAGGCATCAATGACTCCAGTACCTACTTTGCCCCGCAAATGGGGGTGATGAGTAAGGCCTGCTGGTTATTTATGTGGAAAACATCCCTTTTCTTTTTCAGCCTATTTCTGAAACTCATATCCTTCTCCATCTGTACTTGATCCGCTGGGGCATGCTTATAAGAGAGAACACCCCACCCCATGTTCCCCACGCCAAACGACACTTTGGAGTCAATTAATCTCACTGAAGGACTTTTCCACTTTACTCATGCTCTGCTTAGAACATTATAATGTTGCCAAGAATTTAAAAATACGTGCATATACTCTTTGATCTGCTTTCAGCACCCTCTGCACTACAAACCCAATTTGCTTTTCCATTTGTACTTTTCAGTCCTCTGCTGGAACATTTCTACTGACATGTTGGTCCCAGAACATCACATAAACTCATCAGCATCTCTGCCACCCCTTGCTAGTTTTCATGCTGTTCACCTGATTCAAACCTGACTCCACTGACTCATCAAAGTTCAAGTTTCACTTGCTCATGAAGGCTTCTCTAGTCATCTGGGACCATAATAACTGCGGAACAGTGTCATCCTCCAATTTCCATTCTCCCCTTCTCTCCCACAACACGGTTGTTGGTTGGGCACATGGACACCGAGATGGAAGACGACATTTTCCCAACATCCCTTGCAGGTAAGCATGATGTGTGACTAAGTTGTGACCAGTGGCATATGAGTGGAAATGCCATGTGTAACTTCTGTGACACATATTTTAGAGAAGGAGCCTATCATGTGGGACCATATGGATGAGAAAAACCAGCAGAATGGCAGAGCACAAAAAGAGCTGTCCAGACATCTGAGGACTTCACAGAGTGGAGTTGCCATAGCACTTACTTAAGAGAAAAATGTTCTGTCTTGCTCAGCCATTGTTGTTTTAGACTTGCATCACAGCAGCCCAATCTATATTCTAATTAATCTTACTTCACTTACTAATTGTATTACTCAACTGTCTACTCCTATAAACATCCTAGAATTGTTAGTTTCTTCTCACTGACCAACATCTTTACCCAATGTGAAGAGGGACCATAACATTTTTGTATACAGCTATCTCCAAAGCAGCCCCTCCCCTACACACCCAGGTCTAATAAAACTCATTCAGATTTTAATAAATAAAAATATACTCTATCCATTTTAATTGGGGAATGAAATATTTCACACAAGCATGTTCACAGAAGAAAAAATTAAAATATACCTTAAATCCCAAAAATATTTAAAAGACCTTATCTTGAACAAAATATATGAGGATATATTTCACTCTTTGTTGACCTATTACACAGAATGTAATAAATGTCATCAATTGATGTGTCGTGCCTCAAGATCATAATTATCAATGCTCATTTGGCATTATTTTCTATATATTTCAACAATAACTCAAAAATATGTACCTAAATATGAAGTACTTGGGAAGCCTTTGGGGAAAACCTTTTGTAAGACCTTTTTTAAGGAGCTTTTTTTGTTGCCGAGTATTTAAAACACACTGTCTATGGAAAATATTCTGAATTCTTATATTGTACTAGCAGTATTTTTCTCATCCATTGCTAGATTATCAATCATTTTCATCATGCCATTAGTGTGCTACTTCCAGCAGCCCTTCCCTTCTTCTGAGCTGCAGCTTCTAATACTCTTCTGTGAACTAGAACATCAGATATTCAAGCTTCCTAGAATTATGTAAAGATGTGAAAGCAATTAGATCTGTGAGAGAACTAAAATGTTCCGCAATAAACAAAAAGACCAAGTTTCAGGTATGATTCCATTACTTCCTCCCCGACTTTGAGGTAGGAGACATTAAGCCAGTCTGTCACAGAGAGGAATCTGAGAACTGCAAAATTGGGTTTGCTGAACTCTGGGTTCCTTCATACTCACTGTGTACTAGGACTTCTAAACCAGAAAAGCCAAGAGTTACAGGGACAGAAGCAAAAGGTTCATGGGTCACGAAACACAGTTGTGAGATGTACTGCTGACACCTGTACCACCAGGGTTGTGTTCCTATGTGTTCTGGATATGGAGATATGAACTGACATTGGTGATTGGTACAATGGTGTTGAATGGCCACTCGAGTCACCTGCCAACCTCCTGAGTCTCAAGATCAGCCTCTCCTGCTGGCAGAGGGGCACATATGCAAGAAAAGTCCAAGTGTTAAACCCAGTGGGAAAAACCAAGGCATGGAAAATTGCAGTGGATTATCATGTAAACTTTATCTGCTACAAATCAAGATGAGGCCTCTTTCCTGAAACCAATGAGCGCATGCATTGAACACAGTAGACAGCAACTGACCCAGAGGAAAAGATATATAGAGGGACAATGCTACCTGATTATGATCTTATGTCAAGACTGATCAATTCTCTGGCTCCGTGCCATAATTCAGTTTGTAAAAACTTCAATCACCTCATTTCTCATAGGATGTTATATTGCTCCACTACGTGAATGGTATCACATTGTGAGGATTTGGAAAGCAGAGGGCAGCAAGTACTCCAGATATCTTGGACTGACAATTATAGTCTAAATTCAGGAGATAATGGTAAAGAAAATTCAAGACCTGCCATCATATTGAAGTTCTTATGTATCCAGAAGTGACACATTTTACTGTCTACTTCTAAGTGGCATAGAAATGCAAGGGCTTCTTCGGGTTTTAGGAACAACTATGTTCTTTAAGACCATTTTCTGAGTGACCTAAAGGGCTGTCAACCTCAAGAATATCCTAGAGCAAGAGAAAGTTTTCTCGTGCAAATAGATTTCCTAGTGGCTCCTTATGACCATGAACCACTGATTGTGCCAAAAGTCTCTGAGGCAAGTGGAATATACTCTGGAGCCTGTTGCAAAACTGGATAGAGGAATCACAGCAGTGACACCTGGGTTTTGAAACAGCTATGCTCTCTTCAGCAAACCTTTTTAAAAAGTGTCTGACTGTTAATAATCCTATTAGAAAACTGAACACATGCCCACAGCACATGAGGAAGTAGCAGCTTATGATCTGCTCTATTCATCATCAACTTATCTGATGCATCAACCCACAAAACTTTAAATGTCCAACATCTTCTTTTATAAGTAGAAGTATTACATGCAAGACAGGGCTTGAGAAGGTCATGAAGGCACAAATATTTCACATGAGCAGATGGACCCATTTCCCACTGTGCTTGCCACACAGCCATCTTTCCCTAAATCCACTCATAGGGCCCTGGGGGAAACTCTCTAGGACTGGGAAGAAAATCATTCAAGCCTTATTTGCAGATGGTGCTTCATTAAATGTTGGCATTAGCTGAACATGTATCCCACCCATGGTTGGCCTTGAATGATAATGAAAAGGGGAGAAAATCCACTGGGCAGCACTTGTTTTTAATCAACTTTATTAAAGTATAATTCACATTCAATAAATTCCACAGATTTTAAGTGTACAGATTTATGAGTTTTGACCAATGTATATGTCCATATGGCCAACGTCCCAGTCAAGATATATAACATGTCTATCCTCCCAAAATGGTCTTTGTACTTCTTCAGAGTCCACCTCTTCAAACCCACTCCCCACAACAGAGAACCACCAACATAACTTGTATTAGTTATGATTAGTTTTGCCTGTTTGGGTAATTCATACAAATGAAGTCATCAATATATACTCTTTCCTCTCCAGTTTATTTTGCTCAACATAATATCCACGTGGATCATGCAGGTTGTTGCATGAATCAGCATTTCATTTGTGTTACACAGCAGTATTTCCTAGTATATGTATATCACACTTTGTTTATCTAGTCAATTATTAATGGACACTGGGTTGTTTCCAGGTTGGGGTTATCATGAATAAAACTACTCAGAACATGGAGTTCTCAACATGGCTCAGCGGAAGGGAGTCTGACTAGCATCCATGAGGATGCAGGTTCAATCCCTGGCCTCGCTCAGTGGATTATGGATCTGGTGTTGCTGTGAGCTGTGGTGTAAGTCACAGACACTGCTCGGAACCAGCGTTGCTGTGACTGTGGTGTAGGCCAGCGGCTACAGCTCTGATTCAACCCCTAGCCTGGGAACTTCCATATGCCGAGGGTGCAGCCCTAAATAAAAAAAAATAATAATAATTACTCAGAACGCTCATGTACAAATCATTTTAATGGCATGTGCTTCCATATGTCTTGGGTAAACACTTAGAAGTGGAATTATTGGGCCTTACTGTAAGTATATGTTTAATACCATAAGAAACAACTGGACTGATCCTTGGGCTTTTGGTCCACTTTGCTTGAAAAGAGATGTAGCCTGAGGCAGACATCTACAGCAATGCATGGATATATATTGGCTCATATGTAGTGGCTAATAGATTGCATATAAATAGCCAGAGACATTAAAAAACAAGATAGAAAATGGATTCAAGGATATTTGGAAAAGAATATGAAAGAGCCTAGATTGTAGGAATATTGATAGGCATGTGTTGACCATTGACGACAAGGCCCTCACTCAACGAGATGCTCGCAATACACAAACAGGTATAAGCTGGCCTCTATAGAGCTACACCTGTGTTCGCTAAACATGTTCAAAACAAAGTAGCCACAGTGGCACGTCAGAGATCATGCACAGGTTTAGACTTGGACTTTCACTCACAAACCTTGACCTGGCTAAAGTATGTCTTATGTGCCAGTAATAGAGAACAAACCTGAGCCACAGGAATTTGTCAGGCAACCCAACAGTCAGTTGACTACATGGACCCTTTCCGTCATGGACTGGGAGCAATTTTCCCTATTGGAAATGCTTCTTGATCGGTATTAGGAATAACAACAGCATTCATGAACTTACCACATGGTATTTCAAAAACCACTTTCGTTTAAAAAAGGAACCACTTCAGCCATTTACATTAGAAAAAATAAGGTACTCAGTGGATGCTCATGAAATTCATTGACCCCTGTGTACATCATCACCTAGAAACTAGAAGACACTATCTTCTAAATTTGTCGTGTACTCTTACATGGTGCTAAACATGCTCTGAACCACTGACAAATAGATGTTCTGCATCCCATTTCCAGAATACACAAAACCATGACTGCAAGGGCTGATTTTTATCCCTCCTAAATTCATATGCTGATGTTCTAATGCACAGTACTTTAGAATATGGCTGTTTGGGGGATATAGAGCCTTTAAAGAAGTATTTAAGGTAAAATGAAGTCATATGGACGGGCCCTAATCCAAGTGACTGGTGTCCTCATAAGAAGAGGAAAGTAGGACACAGATAAACACAGAGGGAAGACCATATGAAGACACTGAACGGAGACGGCCACCTACAAGTCAAGGAGAGCGACCTCAGAAGAAACCAACCCTGCTGACGCCTTGTATTGGAGCTCTAGCCTCTCCAACTGTGAGAAGACAAATTTCTCTTGTTTAGGTCACCCAGCCTGTGGTGCTCTGCTGCAGTAGATGACATAAGTCCTAGCTCTCTACTGCATTTGATGACCTGGAGAACTTTACTTTCTGTCTCCATGTCTTCTGGCTTTGGTGGGGTAGGAGAGTCCAGCTTGCCACCGCGCAATACATTTCTTTGGCATAGGATTATTTTAGGCTGATTAGTTTTAAGAAACTGCAGATACAGGAGTTCCCATCGTGGTGCAGTGGTTAACGAATCCGACTAGGAACCATGAGGTTGCGGGTTCGGTCCCTGCCCTTGCTCAGTGGGTTAACGATCCGGTGTTGCTGTGAGCTGTGGTGTAGGTTGCAGATGCGGCTCGGATCCCGCGTTGCTGTGGCTCTGGCGTAGGCCGGTGGCTACAGCTCCGATTCAACCCCTAGCCTGGGAACCTCCACATGCGCGGGAGCGGCCCAAGAAATAGCAACAACAACAATAACAACAACAAAAAAAGGCAAAAAAAAAAAGAAACTGCAGATACAGGAGAAGCTCTGAAAAGTGGGCAGAAAACACTCTTTTGTAAGAGACATTTACATGTATAAGGGAAGTCTCCATTTGTAAGGGTATCTCCCTCACAAGAGCAGAAAGAGGAGGGTATCTAAATCTTAAGAAATTGCTGTCAGTGGAGAAGGTATGGACTTAAACCTTCATTTATTGTGCTTTACTGTAACTTCCCTTTAATGACTCCCTACTTTTGACTTCATTTGTCTTTAGCTGAAGATAATATTTAAAGGGAGGCCTTCTGCCATTTCAGAGTTATTCATTTCTCTTGTGTGTACAAAAGGCATATATTCTGAAACTTTGGTTTGTCTTCTGTTAATCTGCATTATATCAACTTAATTTTTAGACCAGCCAAAGAACCCAGAAGGGAAAGAGAAAAAAATTTTCCTCCCCAACATTGGTTTATAAGTTTTAGTACCAAAAGGGTGCTGAGGAATCAGGAGTTCAGCAAGGGACTAAAATGACCAAAAGGAGCAGTCAAATTATTAGATTTTTAGGTTTATAACAGAGACAACATGGTTATATTTATTTTCCTGCTCATTAGCAAGAGAAGGCTGATGGGGAAGACTGACAACCAACACATAAAATAGAAATCTGTCTTATGTCTGCATATGTAACTCGTCTGAATCATATTTTGCAATCCTTATTACAATAGTATTACGGGGGAGAGCAAAACTTGCCACCCTGATATGTGTCTCTGGGGCATGTGGATTATTTCAGGCTGAAATAATCAAAACCCCAAAGACTCAGGAAAATCCTTCCTTCTAACTGCCTAACAAAATGTAGATAGAGGGCCTGTTCCCAGAATAGGGCTATCTCCAGAGATATCGGCAAAGAACGTGAGCAAGTATGGGGTGGCAAGTATGGGGGTGGCGGAGAAGTATGGGGGTGGCGTCCACTCTGACCCATGGTCTCTGCAGGGCCTAGTGAAGACTTGCTTATCAAACATTTGCTTTTCTATCTCCATGTCAATTGCCTTCCTCCCTTTTGCCGTCCCAAACAACTCGAACCCGGACTCTCTTTTGTCTTTAGCTGAAGATGGCATTTAAAGTGAGGGCTTCAGCCATTATCAAGAGTTACTGATGAAACGCCTCTCCCATGAACACATGCTTTTAAATTTTGCTTTGATGGTCTCTGGTTACTCTGTCTCATGTCAGTTATGCAGCCTGTATAAAGTTTAAAAACCAGCTATAGCATTCTAAATTCCAGTAAGCTCTTGTAGAGAAAAATCATCGTATAAGTAGCACAAATAGCAATACTAAAAACCTTAAAAAAAAAAAAGAAAAAAGAAAAAAAAAGAATGCTGCTAATTTTGCTGCAAAAAAAAATATGCCAGTGCATTTACTAGGAAGGCTTAGAGTCCTTGAAGGCTCTTACTCAAACAAGAAATTAAAATGAAGAGGTGTAGCATTTGGGATGAGGAAGTGATTGGTTTATGCTCATCAGAACATAATATATATGAACATATTATGTAGTAATATAATCCTGAGTTACACTGAGGTAAAATATACACATGAAATAGCGAACTAAGGCAGATATAAAAGAGGTAAATAAATTTCATCTTTTGATCATGTTGTTAAGGACTCTGACTTTTGTCTTGAATAGTCATGTGTTGATTTTTCATTCAACAAAATAGGGAATATCGGAAGAAGTACTCTTTTCTTAAAGTGGGTGGATGGAGATGGAGCTGAGAAATGAGAACCAATGAGACATGCATGTTGTGAATCTCAGCAGACAGGGGGATATAACGATCTTAAATTCTCAAGTTAATTCCTAGTTCACCCCAAGCTTCGGGTGCTATCAGAAATCACTTGGCTGCTGAAGCTATGGGAACAGGGAAGATCATTCAGCAAAAGAACATGTCGGAGTTAGAAAAGAAGCTTGGCAAGTTAACAGTATTAAAGAAATGGAAAGCATTGTCAATAAAAGGAGGTTAAAATTTAGCCATGGGAGGGCAGGAAGCAAAGCAGGTGTAAGAGTTTTATGGAAGCCAAAGAACAGAGGGTGTCAAGAAGATAAGATTAACCAGAAGTCTCAACTGTCCTTAGAGGAAAGTAAGATAATCATGAGAAATGTCTGTAAATGTTCATAATAGGAAGCCATTAAATGCTACATGGACACGGCAGAATTTTAGGGAAGAGCAGGGCAGAAACCTCAGTCACACACTGAACTGATCAGGAAATAGGAAGAGAGAAAGGAAACAGATGTGTACACTGTCTGGTCTCTCACCCCCTCAAAAATTCCTGTTTCCACAAGTTAAAGCAATGAGTTTCATAGGGACAGGTGGAGGACAGTCTCATGTAAGAGGTTCAAATAAAACACCTAAGGCCACCCATTTGCCTCAAACAACACTTTTAAATGATATTTAGGATGGAGTAGGATTTGGGGATGAGATTATTTTCTAAAAACATTTCCAGTGCACTGAACACTCTTCTAAACTTAATTATCTCTTTGTAGCCTTACAATAGCAACTCTAAAAAGGATAATTATACTTGAAACTTACAGGTCAGGATTTTGGCTCATAAATGTGAAGTTCCCCATGTCCATGACAAAAATGAAGAAAACCAGAAGAGCTGGGAGGCCAAGTCTCAAGGCCCATCCACTTTCTATTATGGATTATTCCTCGCTTCCTAGCATGTCCTGCAATGGGCCGAGCCAAGTGCAAATTCACACACTATCCCTGGGCCAAGGCTATGTTTTCGTATTTCCTAAAAACCATCATCCCACAGCTATCTTTAGCACAGAGCCCCAACATCCCCTCCTTAAAGAATCTCAGCTCAGGTTCTAAAGATTTTGCCAATATTTTTCTTTATGTATCTCCCTTTCCCAAAATTCAGAGGGAAAAATAGGTCAAATGAGTCCTAAGAACACGTGGTAATCTCTCAAAGTTTCAAAATTTACGGAGTTCATTCAAATAATCATTTTCTTTTTTACTAGTATTACTTCGTCGCTAATAATAGTAGCTTTAAATAATGTACATGCTGGCTTTTTCTGATTAGAAAATTATATGATCATCGTGGGAAAATGGAAAAGAAGTTGTCTTAGCTGATATCAACAGACCTGCTAGATTAATCAACACTGTCCATTTTCTCTGTAAAGCACACTGAAGCCCAGGGGATATTCAGTTTGCTTGTGGCTGGCGAGTCTTTCTCTGACATATTTGCAATGCCTCCTCTCACTGGTTGATTTGTATGCCCACCAGAATAAGGTTATTTATTCACAACTCGTTTATGCTAGTTGTACCTATTAATATGTTTATAGAGTGTAATTAAACGTCACATAAACCAAGAAAATATGAGTATGAAAGGAGAGCTATTGAGCCTATAAAAATAATTTGAATTCTTTGGAAAGACTTGATAAAGATAAGTAATTAAAATTTTCAGCAGAATTAAGTGTGGGTATAATAACTTTTTTAATCATAATCATCTGCACTCAGATTGTTTTCAAACCTCTTTAAATCCTTAGGAAAAAAACCAAAGCAAAATAGTTATATAAGAAAAAAAAAAAAAAGGAACTTAAATGAGCAGAATGATACTTTAAAAGAAAAAAAAAAAAAGAAGCCTGTATCTTTCAAGAACAATCCAGGAAATAATCAACTATCTAGCATAATCATGTTAAAATAAAAATCATCCATAAATAGCAACAATGCTAACCACAATAAACATCGCAACATATTTCCTCTAGTCCTGTTCTTTCCACCCATTTTACATAGGCTAAGATTAGGTCATACGGAATATTCATATTTGTAGCCCTCTTATTTATTAACAGTATATGCAAGCATTTTCCCCTACAAAAATCTTTTTCCAAATCTACTTTTATAGTGTCCTATTAATATGAGTCTATTTTATATACAATAAAAATTCACAGCTCAATGACTTTGCCATTGTATACACCCACACACCAAAAGCTTCAAACATAACCATCAGCACCCCTAGAAATTTCCCTCAACCCTCCTCCTAGTCAATCATCACCACCACCTTCTCAGAGGCATCAACTTTCTGATTTTTACTACCGTAGAACGCTTTTGCCTGGACTTAGATTTCATGTAAACGGAATCATACAGCATATATTATTTTGTGTCTGGCTTCTTTGGTTCAACCTCAGGTTTTTAAGATACATTCATGGTGTTGGATATCAAAGTTTGTTCCTGTTCATTAATGAGTAGTATCCTATTGTATGAATGTAGTACAGTTAATGTATACTTTCTCTGGTTGATGAACACGTGGCTGTTTCCAATTTTTAAGGACGCTATGTGAACATGCTTATACAAGGCATACTATGGACATGCATTTTCATTTCTGGGTCACTGAGTAGAAATATATTTACCTTTATAGAAATCTGCCAGTTTTTCAAAGGGATTGTATCATTTTACATGCCCACCAATAGAGTGTGAAAGTTCCAGTTATTTTCACATCCTCATGACATTAGGTATTTTCATTATTTTTTGTTTTATCCATTCTTTTGGATGTGAAATGGTACCTCATTATCCTTTTGATTTGCATTTCACTGAAGAGTAATGATGTTAAACCTCTTAATGTTCTGTAAACATCTTTTCAGTTGCTGCATTTATTCTGTTATAAATATACCGTATTCATCTTCTCAGCTAGGTCCTTCTCAGCTAAATCTTTCCTGCTCACTCTACTTAATTTCTCCCCAGTATCTTGGTCCAGGACAATTACTCCGTGTTATCTTAAATTATCACATATGTGTTTTCATGTTGTTTACATATTTATTAGTATATAGATACCATAAGATTAAGAAGTTAGCTTATTTACCACTATATCCCTGATGTCAAGATCGGTGCTTAACACATAGGATTAACATGCTATTTGGAGGATTTTTTGTTGTTTTTCTTTTTTTGGCCATACCTGCAGCATATGGAAGTTCCTCAGGTCTGGGATAATATCAGAGCTGCAGCTGCAGCTTACACCACACCCACAACAATGCCAGATCCTTAACTCACTGAGCAAGGCCAGGGATCAAACCTGCATCCTCATGGACACTATGGTGGGTTCTTAACCCACTGAGCCACAATGGGAACTCCTAACACAGTATTTGCTGAATCAATTCTTTAACCAATATTGTCTGGTATTTCCCTGGTCATTTCCTATTATCTCTTTACACACTTATTCCCATTCTGAATCTTCCTTCTCACATCGGTTTGGGTTAATAAACATTTTACACTTAATTCCTCAAAAAAGAAAGGTAAAACAGAAATACCAATGGAGTCCTGGCTTTCAGATTTTCAAGACAGATTTTTTTTTTAACTCTCTGCAGAGAAAATCAGTTTGAGAGTTTGCCTCTTTATTAGTCCTTTCTTATTGTTGCTTATCAAGGCCACTTTAAAACAATGACTGTATTCCGGGTTCCGTAGGAGAGGGGCTGGTGGACATGTTTCCATGCTCTAGAGCTTCCTTCCACAGGGAACTTGAGATTACAGGGACTATCTGAGGTGTAGGAGTGCCGTAGGACTAGAGAAATGGTCAGAAATAGAGGTGGACTCAAACCAAGCAACCATAACAAGGAACAGGAACAGAAATCTGGATATCTAGCTTCCTACAATTCCACGTTCACATACCATTATTTCAGATGCCACATGATTTAGAAATGCTACCTCCTCTGTACTTTCTGAACACAGACCTCCAGAGAAGGGTTACTTTCTATTCCTATAAACAGATGGTTTTCCCTCGAATATGTATCCATCCCTATCTCATGTCCACCCAGTTTTCTCCATTTCTACGGCTGCCATCAGTTTTTAACCACAGCCCCTCTTACCCAAACACCTATAATCACCTCCCGGCCTGTCTCTCCCTTCCTTCTACTGCCTGATACACTCTATTCTGAACATATCTGATGATATTCAGACCCTGCCACTCTCCTGCTTAAAGTCCTTCCAGGGCTTCCCACTGCACGTAGACCAAACCTCCAATTCCTTACTCTCACCCCCAAAGTGTGCAAATAAACAAAGACCAAGTGAGAAAAAATAAGGCTCTTTATTCTGATCCAGCCACAGCAAGGGAGTCAGCCACCAGCACGTACCTTTTGGCAGAGACTCAAACAGGGAGAGGAGTGGGAACGTTTATAGTGGAAAAGGCAAGGCTTCGATGTCTTGGTGAAGGCTGTGAGCATGGGAAAGCTATAGGGCATCTTACCAAAAAGAAGCATCCCACAAAATGGTTAAGGGTGCATATTTGGCTTACTCTGGTCAATGTTTAATTGGTAAGGGGGATTATTATTATATTTTTTTTCTTTTTTGTTTAGGGCCACACCCATGGCATACGGAAGTTCCCAGGCTAGGGGTCTAATCAGAGCTGCCCCTGCTGGCCTGCACCACAGCCACAGCAACAAGGGATCTGAGCTGAGTCTGTAACCTACACCACAGCTCATGGCAATGCTGGATCCTCAACCCACTGAGCGAGGCCAGGGATGGAAGCTGCGTCCTCATGGATACTAGTCGGGTATACAACTCGCTAAGGCATATAGGGAACTCCAGAAGGGGGGATTTTTTTTTTCTAAAGCTGTCAGTCATTAATCAAGTCCTGACCATTTGAGGCCGATTGTTATAGAAGTTATCATCTGGCTTCCTGGATTGTCGCTAGAGATAGCAATCAGGCTTCCTGCAAGTCTGATTTATAGCTGGCTGGCTTCTTGGGTTGTTTATTATAGATAAGGGATTGGTTTCCTGGGCAGATTGCTGCAGGTTGTGGGGTCAATGTTTTATTTTTGTATATGATCTGGCCATTGTATATCCAACCCCTTCAGGAATTCCTCCCCTCCTCCTTTGCTAATGGGTACTGGCCAAAACAGCTTCTGAGAAGTCTAAAATTTCAAATCCAGCCCTACCTCCCAGCCTTTGCATGTGCCTCTGTCATAGCCAACTCCTTCTCAGTTAAATCTCAGCTTAAACCTCATTTTTTCAGACAGACTTTCCCAGATCAGTCTATTTAAAAACAGTTTACACCATCACCGCTGTAGTCATTATTAACCACTGCTTTTTTTTTTGTTTCATTTACAATTTGTGATTATTCTTATTTATCTTTCTACTTTTATTTCATCTGTCTGCTCCACTGAGTACGTTTTTGGAAGTAAGATACAGGTTTTGCCATGATATTTCTAGTACCTAACAGAGTGCCTAGAACAGAGAAGGCCTTCAATGAAATTTGTTCAATGAACATTTAGTATGCCACTCTTGCTCTTCTTATCTTGCTTTTAAGACCAATAAATTAGAAAGTTTTACACATAGACAGTGGACTTTTCCAAGAATCAGAAATATTATGATGATTATAATTATTAAATATTGTCAAACCAAGGCTAATTTTTTAATTAATTAATTAATTAATTTGCTTATTAGGGCCACACCCACAGCATATGGATGTTTCCAGGCTAGGGGTCGAATCCGAGCCTATGCCACAGCAACACAGGATCTGACCCATGTCTGCAACCTATGCCACTGCTCACAGCAATGCTGGATCCCTCACCCACTGAACGAGGCCAGGGATGGAACCCACATCCTCATGAATGCTATTAGGATTTGTTTCTGCTGCACCACAATGGCAACTCCCAGGCTAATATCTTAAATTGGAGTTATTCTCATCCTTATGTAACATAGAACTTATTTGTTTTCCTTTTTTGGCAGCACTCATGACATATGGAAGTTCTCTGGACAGGGATCGAATCCAAGCTTCAGCTGCAACCCACACCACAGCTGCGACAATGCCAGATCCTTAACCCACTGCACTGGGCCTCAGAGACAATGCCAGATCCTTTACCTGCCTCACCACATTGGGAACTCCTAGACCATTATTTTTAAAGTCCATTCTTCAAATACTCTAACAGGATTATGGTTCAAATCCATGTTACATGCCAAAATTATTCTCTATAATTTGTGTTTCTTTACACACTAATCCAAGATTTCTAATGGAATAGCAACAACAGAAACACTAAAAAGGAGAAACAAAGAAGATGCATTAAAATTTAGTTCTGATTCCTCACATTCTGGTAAACTGATAAATGCCAAGCGTACTGAAAACTGACAATGGACAGTAAATAAGGTAGTGCTGTACAATACAAATACAGTGGTGAAATCACATCAGTGTTCATTCGAAGTTTTCTGACAATTCCGAAGGCAGGTCCACATCTCCCAGTGATTCATGTTCATCTTTAACGACAGCAAGAGCATGAGCCCCTGCTTCATATATATTAGCTTACGAATGGAGAAAGTCATTTTAATTATTTGGACACTAACCAAATAGGAGTTCACCTTTTCATTCTGCTTAATATTAGAAACTCGAAAATAAGCCCTTCCTAAACTATTTTGCCACATCAAATTGTCATTCTAAGAGAGGATGGGAAGACATGAGGTTTTCCTAACATACAAACATCACTTAGGATACTGTGCTTTTTTAAGTCAAAAACCAGGACACAGATTGATGGACACTAAACAGGCACTGAAAATGAGAATCCTGTGAAAATGTGTTCTCATCATTCTTTCTTCCTTCTAGGACCAACTGTGGGCACACGGTATGGAGGCATATTATCCTTGCCATTATCCAGTTGACCCAAGTGACAAGAAAGCAAAATGTCTTTTGTAGTCTTTCAAGGGGGTAGGGATTATAGATGGGAGGGGTGACAGCCGCTGCCTTTATCTTCACACCTTTTTAAACTAAGGAATCCATTTAATGTTGCCTGCATATTCCAAAAGGGTGATTACCCTGAAAATATATGATAAACACATGCTAATGAGATAAGCCAACAAGGGCAAAAAAAAAATCCACTTTAATAATGCAATCATAAAAGAAAGAGTTTTAAGTGGTATGGCGAAATTATCATAAATGTCAAGGCTGAAAAAATATAATAAAAAGGACTGATGTGTTTTATACATGCTAAATCACGGATGGGGATTTATTATCTACACAAGACTCCCAGCTGACAGAAAAACTGGCTTAGCACATAACAATAACTTTTGGAAAACATTTCCATTTAATTTTACATTTTTCTCTCTTTTTACGTTGAGCTCATAAATCAAAAATTTTCCCAGGCACTCTAAAAGGATATCAGATCTTCTGAAGGAAGTGTGAAAAGTATGTCGCTACAATTTGCAAGAAAAAAGAAACAATTAGGTACTGGTTATTTTCATAAGCATCACATCTATTTCTCTCTCAGGAGTGAATACCAGTATCTCTATTATCAAGAATATGGTGAAAATGCATATGAAATCAGTGTCGTCCATGATAAAATTAAGTACAGGGAAGAAAGGGGTTAGGTTTGTATTAAGAAATGTAAACAAAAATAAAAATGGACATTACTTAAGCTTCTTCAGCAGAGGCCATAAAAATAACCTCAGAGGAATACAAGAGGGAATTAAACCAAGCAATGGAGATTAGCTTGGGGAGGAAGACTGTAACATTCTGGAGAGTTCGACAAATTTCTAGTAAGATAGAAATTGAGAAAAAGCATGCTAACTGTGGAAAAGAAAGTAAAGGAAGTTAGAAATATGCTTAGGTAGAGACTAGAATAAGAGTAGGTTTAGGGAGTTTCCATAGTGGCTCAGTGGAAACAAGTCTGACTAGCATCCATGAGGATGCAGGTTCAATCCCTGGCCTCACTCAGTGGGTTAAGGATCTGACATTGCCATGAGCTGTGATGTAGGTCGCAGACACAGCTTGGATCCTGCATTGCTGTGGCTGTGGTGTAGGCCAGTGGCTAAAGCTCCAATTCGACCCCTAGCCTGGGAACTCCATAGGCCGTGGGTGCAGCCCTAAAAAGATAAAAACAAAACAAACAAACAAAAATACATGCTGGGGAGGGTGTGGAGAAAAAGGAACCCTTCTACACTGTTGGTGTGAATGTAAATTGGTATAACCACTATGGAGGACAGTATGGAGGTTCCCTTAAAAAAAAAAAAAAAGAGTAGGTTTAGTTTCCTTGCTTCTCTCTAGAGTTTCCATATTTAGAAGCAGAAGTGTGAAGCAGGTATTAAAACAGGTAGGCTAGGAGTTCTCTGATGGCCCGGAGGTTTAAGTAGTGTCGTCACTGCTACAGCTCTGGTTACTGCTGTGGTGTAGGTTCAATCCCTGGCTTGGGAACTTCTGTAGGCTGTGGGCACAGCTTCCTCTCTCCCCCCAAAAAAGAAAAAAGAAAAATTAGGTAGCCTTTTTTTTTTTTGTCTTTTTGTCTGTTAGCACATGGAGGTTCCCAGGCTAGGGGTCAAATCAGAAGTGTAGCCACTGGCCTACGCCAGAGCCACAGCAAAGCGGGATCAGAACCACATCTGCAACCTATACCACAGCTCATGGCAATGCGGGATCCTTAACCCACTGAGCAATCAAACCCTCAACCTCATAGTTCCTAGTCAGATTCATTTCTCCTGCACCACGAAGGGAACTCCAAAAATTAGGTAGTCTTAAAGAAGAAAAACCTACACCATTTTCTTTGCAGTAATTTGTAGTTCAAGCAAATACATTAGAGAAATCTTCTGTAAATGGATTGAATAAATCAAATGGAGAAAGCTAAGACTGTTGGTGTGGGTGTTGGCTCTGCATCATATTTTTATAAAAAAATAAAGAAAACGTCCCAGAACCCTTGAAAGTCATAAATCTTTAGATGAAAGGGGCCTTCTGAGTGCCAAGCAGACTTAACGAGGACAGACTTACACCTTTTTCTCTTAGATAAAAAACTTAAACTTATTCCAGGTTTGAGAAGAATAAGTAGAATTATAATACAATTAAGGCATGGCTGTATATATACAGCCATGGACAACTGGCTGGTTCTAACTCTTGCAGTCTGAATTAACTTGGAGGTTTGTTTTACATGTTGATGCTATAATGCTTGCCTTTGACTAGTTCTGTTCAGTGTTGCACTGTAATATCATACATTGAGTAAAAGTATCCAGAAAAGAATTCAAGGATAAACATTATCCAGTCTTCCAATGACAAAGGTGTTCCAACATTAAGCATCAAATATACTGACGTAAGGACTACGAGGAGTTCACAATGCCAAGCCCAGAAATTCTCTTGGTTCTGTGTCATTTGTAAGATGGTATTTAAATCAGGAGCACGTAGGATCCAGGCCATGATGGATTCCAGCTCATATAAAAGTTTTCAAAGATCAAAAAATAATTTTATGAACAACTATCCTATCATATAAAAAGCAGCTCTCAGCCAATGAATTGGAAGGTGTTTTGTTTTAAATATCAGAAATTCAAGGGTAAAGAAAAAGAAGATGCTAAAAGTTTCCAGGTAGGCTTTGGGAGAAGATTACACACAAAACAAAGTAAAACAAAGAAACCAAGACCTGGGGTGGCATTAGACTTTTTTAGAATACTCTATGCAAGAAGACAATGGAGGAGTACTTTCAAAGTACCAAGGGAAATTATATTGAGCTAGATTTCCAGATGAGTTATGCTATCAATCAAACGAGTGCAAAGGCATATTCATATGTATAAGAGACTTAGCTGTGTTCTTGCCAAAACTTTCTGCATTACTTGAGCATATGGAAACAAGCAAAACGTCAAAATCAAGAAAGGGAAAAATGTGAGATCCAAGAAATTCTAGAACTTATGTAGAAGTGCAATGACAATAATCTCACAATCTTCAAAATGGACTAAAAGTACTAAACAATTATATCAAGAAAACCAACAAAACTTCAAAAAGAAAACTCATGGGATGATAAATGCTCTTCTGTAGATAGAATGTCTTTTAAGAGCCTTGAAGTGATATGGTGAACAGGCATTATTTTTCTCTCAACAAGAATAAATGAAAGGCAATTAGAAATGCCAGGGAAATACACAAGCAAGCACGCGCAAACAGATAAATGGAGTGAAGTATACTGGCGTGATTTGCAGGTTCCAACAGTGCATAAGAAAGGTAATTCTTTTTCACTTTAATGCTGGAAGCATTATTTTTCAAGTTGTACAAGGGTTATGATTTTGGATCAACTGAGCAAAATATAAGCCTAGCATATCACTCAGCTTTCCATGGAATAACATTTATAAAGGCAACTAAATGTCATTTATTATCAACTCATAGAATCAAGCAATAAAGAAAGCACAGCAAAGTTAATTAAGAACACAAAACCAAATGAATGTAAAGGCTATTATCCTTGATGGTGTAAAAAATAAAAGCTGTCAACTGCTAGAGGCAAATTAAATGAGATAGTTGAAGGCAAGAGTGGAGGAAAAACATCTCAACTTGCTAAAAATTCAAAATAAATTGTTGAAACAATACGAAATCATGTTTTTGAGTGTATTATTTAAAACTATAGCATAACCAATAAAAAACTGAAAATAATAACAACTTCAAGAGTGGAAATTTTGCCTAACGTTGATATCCTAAGAAAGAGTGAACTATTTATATTCTTTAGAATTATGGTATTTCACCTACCTTAAGACTAAAGACCAAAATAGACAATTGGGGCACTACTGCTCTTATTTGCAAGCTACTGCAGCAGACACCTCTTGTGCAAAGCCAATACATTCTTCGTTTTACCTTTGTTTCCAGCCATGCCCGTGGGGGTCATTCTCTATAAGTCTCAACTCATTTCATATTCATGGCTCCTTAAGAGCACGCCACCTCCAATGGCTTTCTCTGTACACTGAGGAGCATCAACAATGCTCTGGCAGAACACTGTACCCACAGAAGGCTCTCTCATACCCTGACGTGCGGCTTACAGAGTATGGAATTCAGTGGCCAAATGCTTCCCGGGGCAATACTTGGACAGATCATTCTGAGAAGCATTCTACACGATGTCAAGACCTTTGTGCAGTCGAGCTACAGTTGCACACAGTGGGGACCAAGTCAATAAAGTAATACCCTTTAACAGTAACTTTTTTCTTTCCTTCTTTTTTTTGGGGGGGAAGAGGTCATGCCTGTGGCACACAGAAATTCCAGGGCCAGGCACCAAACCCACACTGAAGCAGCAACCCAAGCTGCAGCATTAAAAACACCAGAGCTTTGACCTGCAGTGCCACAAAGGAATTCCTTCTTTTCTTTTTAATTCTTCCCCTTCTCTTCCTTCTCTGCACAATCAGCTCACAAATAAACTACTTTCCCAGAGGTCTTCATCTAGGAATCAACTGACAAGGGAAATGCAGACCATGACATCACTTCTTCATCCCTCGCTTTTTGTGTTTTTTGGGGTTTTTTTTTTTTTTTGGTTTTTTGCCATATACATGCATTCATTTTATTTTAAAATTCTTACGACTATTCATATTATGTTACAGATCATGCATTCCTCTAAAAATTATCACATGTGAAGAGTCTTAATTTCTCTTCTCTGGCTTATGGACAATTGTTACTATGCACAAGGCACTTCCTCTGTGCTTAAAATGATTCTTCATGTCAAGGAAGATCCTACATCTAGAATCACAGCAGAGAATAACAATGAACATGTAAAATTCTAGTCAGTGGACCATCAAACTGGGAAATACAAAGACAAGAAACACAATTTAGAACTGACAACATTCCCACAATGGACTGAATCTGAATCTCTTTTTTCCTTTTATAAAACAGCACAATAATGTTTACGTCTCAGGAAACTGAAATGAGTTTTTAACAATTTTCAAATACTTCTTGAGGACTTGAGTGTTGAGATTTCACAATAAATTATGTATTTAAACTATTCACAGTTCTCAAAAGACAGAAATGAACACAAAGTGCCCTAAGCGAGGTATCAGAAGATAAAAATCCTTGATTCACCTTCACCTCATTTTTATTATAATATTTAGAAGCAGAATTTAAGACTTCCTAACCTCAGTTTCCTCATCTTTAAGGTAATGTTAGCTCTGGCAAATATCAGGAGTTATTATAAAAGGTTAATAAGCAAATAAATGCAAAATCTCTTAGGAACCTATCAAGGATGCTGTAGAATTGGGGCGTTATTCTATCTATGGGAAGTGGATGGCAAGAGTCACTGAGAGAGAAAAGCCTCCCTTAAAAGGATGTCCAAATTGAAAAGTTTTCAAGTTAAATCCTCACAGGCAAATTCCTGAGTATTCTAAAGCCAACTCTGCAAAAAAAAAAGCTGCCTACAGGTAGCCAGCAAAAAGTACAATGTTTGCTGTCACATTGTTTTGAAAAAATATCAATCGCTTGCTAACACTTAAAGTTAACCTTAGAATCCAAACTTTCAACTCCCCTGTAAAAGCTAGGAGACATGGCCACCTGTCCTATGGCCTAGAATGTCACTTTTCCCAGAGTTGAATGGGTTCTTTTCCACATAGATGAAGTACGAATCCTCAAATATGCCACAGTCTCCACTATTCCCTTCCGCCTCACACCTGGCCCACTTCACTTATTTAGCTGATAAGTTTTGTCTCTGTAACAGTTGAATTTGAAGCTGTTGTCCTAGCATTGGATGAAGAGATAGGTAAATGTTCTCTGAATTACAGGCAAAAGGAAACTTTTCAGCTTGGAATATAAGGACTTAGCACTAAGGTGAAGAGGAGAAAGGGGATGTTAGAGATTCTTGAAACACAGTCAGACAATAAAGCTGGAATAGAAGAGAAAACCAGAGAAAATTCCCTGCTAGATGGAATACCATAAGGATTTTCAATACTAGGCCTTATTAATGCTAATTTTCACATTGCTTTATCTACTGAGCCATAAGCCTGTGCCAGACATGGCTTCTTTAAAGGGAATTTTCATTACCCATATCATCTATTTCAACATTGAAAAGAATGCTTAGGGTTTTTTTGCGGGGGAGGGGGGCTGAAGTCCTTTCCAGCGACATTAAAATGTAGTTGACACATAGCATTACGTAGGTTTAAGATATACAATACGATTATTTTACACATAACAAATATTGTGAAAAGTTTACCACAAGAAGGTTAATTAACACATTCTTCATCTCGTGTAATTACCATTTGCTATCACTGTTTTTATGGTAACAACATTTAAAATCTACTACCTTAACTTTTAAGTGTGCAGTACAGTACTGTTAACTACAGTCACCAGGTTGTATACTGTATTCCCAGAATTTATTCACTGGTAACTGGAAGTTTATACCCTTTGACCAACATCTCCCCATTGCTATCATCCTCTGGAGTCCTTGCCAATCACTGTAAAACCCTCTGCTACTATGACTTTGGGTTTTTCAGCTTCCATATGTAAGGGAGATCATATAGCATTTGTCTTTTCCTGTCTGACTCTCTTCACTCAGCATTATGCCCTCAAGGTCCATCCATGTTTTCACAAATAGGTTTCCCTTATTTTTCATGGTGGAGTAATACTCCATTGATTATATCCCACTTTTTTATCTACTCATCTATCCATGAACACTTAGGTTGTTTTCGTATCTTGGCCATGGTGAACAATGCTACAATAAACCAGGGGACAGGGGAAAAGAAATCTCTTTGTGATTTTTATCACAAAAAGATGTTGAATTGTGTCAAATGCTCTTTCTGTGTCTGTTGAGATGATCATATGATTTCTATCCTTCATTTTGTTAATGTCCTATATCATATTTATTGATTTGCACATGTTGGACTATCTTTGCATCCCAGTGATAAATCCTAGTTTATTGTGATATATAATCCTTCTAAATATATTGTTGAATTTGGTTTTCTAGTATTTTGTTGAGAATTTTTGCATCAACTGCTGGCCTCTTACATGAGTTTGAGAGTGTTCCTTTTCAATTTTTTAAGAAAAGTCTGAGAAAGATTTGTGTTAATTCATCTTTAAATACATAATAGAACTTACCATCTGGTCCTGAACTTTTCTTATTTGGGAGGGTTTTGATTATTTATTTAATATTCATTATTGGTCTATTCTGATTTACCATTTCTTCGTGATTTCATTTTGGTCAGTTGTGGGTTTCTAGGAATTTATCCATTTTCTTTTAGGTTGTCCAATTTGCTGGTGTATAATTCTTCATAGTAGTCTCATAATCCATTGTATTTTTGTAGTATCAGTTACAGCATCTCCTCTTGATTTTTATTGTATTTATTCAAGTCCTCTTTCCCATTTTTCTCAGTAAGTCTAAGTAAAGGTTTGTCAGTTTTATTTATCTGTTGAAAAACCAACCCAGTTCCGTTGATTTTTTTTTTTTTTTTTTGCCATAACCATGGCATGCAGAAGTTTTCAGGTCAGAGATTAAACCCAAGCCACAGCAGTGACAATGCTGAATCCATAAATACTAGGCCATCAGGTAACTCTTTTCTATTATTTTTATTCTATACTTCATTTGTTATCACCTTCTTTCTGCAAACTTTGGGTTTTATTTTTTATTTCTCTAATTCCTTGAGGTGTAAACTTAAGCTGTCTACTTGAGATCCTTTTTATCTTTTAATATAGGCTTTTTTCACTAAAAACTACCCTCTTTGAATAGTTTTTGCTACATCCCATAAGTTCTGGTGTGTTGTGCTTCCATTTCTATTTGTTTCAAGGTATTTTTTATTTCTCTTTAGATTTCTTCTTTGACCCATTGGTTCTTTAGGAATTTATTGTATGATTCCCACATATTTATGAATATTTCAGATTTTCTCCTGTTATGGCTCAGTGGTTAACAAATTCAACTAGGAACAACGAGGTTGTGAGTTCAATCCCTGGCCTCGTTCAGTGGGTTAAGGATCTGGTGTTGCCATGAGCTGTGGTATAGGTCACAGACGTGGCTCAGATATGGTGTTGCAATGGCTGTGGCATAGACCAGCAGTCAGAGCTTTGATTCGGCCCCTAGCCTGGGACCCTCAACATGCTGTGTGTGCAGCCCTAGAAAACAAAGACAAAAAAAAAATTATTTTGGTTCCATGGACAAAGTGATTCAGCATACCAGAAGTGTGGGAAATACATGGGCAAAACACACCTATGTTACATACACAAACACACATATGCATGTATGCACATGTGTGTGTTTATGCACACACAAAAAAACCTACTTCACCACTGGAAATTTTTTTGCCTTTTTTTTTTGCGTTTTAGGTCCACACTGGTGGCACATGGAGGGAGGTTTCCAGGCTAGGGGTCCAATCAGAGCCACAGTTGCCAGCCTATGCCACAGCCACAACAATGCCAGATCCAAGCCCAGTCTGCGACCCACACCACAGCTCACAGCAACACTGGATCCTTTCACCCATTAAGCAAGGCCAGGGCTCAAACCCACAACCTCATGGTTCCCAGCGGGAGTCATTTCCACTGTGCCACGATGGGAACCCCTGGAAATTTTTTTCAATAGATAACAGTCTCGGGAAAAAAAATTCTGCCCACAAAATGACATTACAAGTTCCATATTCAATAACGTTATTTTTAAAAATTAACCTACCATTTGAATTCTATATTGAAATATAATTTTGTGAGTTCTAAAACAAAAGGAGAATCATAGCTCTAGGGACAGAGAATGCTACCTATTATTTATATATTTTGTTGAAGATAATACTCTGGTGACTTTCAAGAGAGAAAACACTTAAAATAATAAATTGAAGTTCACTGCATCTTATTAATTTTGTTTTGCAAGGACAATGGAATCTGCTGTAATAAATTATTTATTAAATACATCTTATTTACTCACTTTGCTTTGTATCTCTATTACTCCTTAGAATGTTTTCACTTTAATTATTAAATATCCTTTGCGAGGTTCACTGTAATTTCTATTGCCCTGGCATCATTAAACAGAATGGAAATAAAAATATGAGTAAACAGAAGATGGTAATCCTTCCTGTTGTAACATCAAAACTACAAAAGCCTGGTAATGGTAAATTAATCAAGACATACTCAGTCGATGCCTCAGATTCACATTATATTGGGACATTCCACTAAAAACTTGAACAGTTTCTCAGACCATGAAGAAAGCTACATCATGAAGCACAATGGAGCTATGGTTGGTACACAGTTGCAGTTAGACTTTGGACTCTGAAAATCTATTATTTCTTGTTTTATATTCTCTTATTGACACAATTATGGTCTCCTCACTGGCATGTCAACCACTCCCTTCCCAATACCACTTCTCCACCAACACACAAACACTTGAATGCTACATGCTACATTAAACAGTGGAGAGCTAGAGGGAAAAGAAGAGAACTGGCTACTTACGAGCTGTTCTGAGATTCCCGTAAGGTAGAGGAAAAGGACATTCACTGCAACTGTCCTTCCAAGGGCAAGAAATGAGACACATTCCTGGAAAACAGTTTGTCCAAGATTGGAGAAGAGTTCACCTGGCAAGAATATCCTTTTGTGGAATTTTGTACACTGTTGGTAGAAATGTAAATTGGTACAGCCACGATGGAAAATAGTATGGAGTTTCCCCACAAAATTAAAAATAGAACTACTATATGATCCAATAATCTCACTTCTGAGTATATAGCCTAAGGAAATAAAATCAAAAGAGATGTATACCCATGTTCATTGTAGCACTGTTAATAGTAGCCAAGATAGGGAAACAACCTAAGTGTCCATCAATGGATAAATGGTTAAAGAAGACACGGTATGACACCATGTATGAGATATATACATACATGGTAGAATATTATTTAGCCATGAAAAAGAAAGGAATCCTGTCATTGTGACAACATGGATGGACCTTGAGGACATGATGCTAAGGGAAATAAGTCAGAGAAAGAAAAAGAGTATGTAATATCACTTATATGTGTAATATTAAAAAAAAAGGTGAACTCAAAGTTCTCTCATGGTAGAGTAGGTTAGGGATCCAGTGTTGTCACTTCAGTGGCTTGGGTCACTGCTGTGATATGGGTTCTATATCTGGCCTAGGAATTTCCACATGCCATGGGTACGGCCAGAAAAAATAAAAATTTTTTAAAATTTTAAAAATAAAAAAGATGAACTCATACAAATAAAGAAAAGAATGGTCATTACCAGGGGCTGGGGTAGGGGGGCAATTAGGTAGATGCTGGTCAAGGATACAAATTTGTAGTCAGAAGATGAGTAAGTTCCGGGGTTTAATACGCACTGCTGTGATAATTATTAACAATACTTATTGTATACTTGAAAATTGCCAAAAAAATAAATAGGAAATGTTCTCACTATAAAAAAGAAATGGTAAAATATGACGGAGGTATTAGCTAATGCTACCGTGGCAATCATAACGTAATACCTAAGTATATGTACACCTACAACCAACACAATGTTATGCCAATTATATCTCAATAAAGATGGAAGAAAAAAAAGGAACATCATGTACCATTTTTTTCTGGAATCCAATGTTAAATAGGAGATAGAAGAATAACACGCCCTAGCATATAATGATTCTAGGATTTCCAAAAAATTTTGCCTCTTTATACCATTCCAAGTTTAATGTCATTCATTTCCACATCAAGGTTACAGAGATCTGAGCTAAAATATGAAATTCTACACACTGATGAAGAAAGAACTGAAAGGATATTATTTCTATTTATACTGATAATAAATTACAATTACACAGGAAAAGGGAGATTGTAAAATATTTCCCAAGGAGTTTTATACTCCTTGGTGAAATGTTGGAAAACAGTGGATGCAACAGAGAAAATGTTATTTCCAATTTTATACCCTTTTTTCTATCCTGCCATTCAAAATTTTAACTTCTAAATACGCTGTCAAAACTCACTTTCATCAAACCAATTCAATTTTCAAAAATTCATGGATTGTTTCAAAATAAGGTAAGATTAATATTATAAATTCGACTTTACTCCTCAGTTCCTTCTTCCAAATTTAGGTTATCTATAAAAGAGGCAATATCTAGACAAACTTACTAATAAACACATTTAAAATTTATTAGCCCTTAAATATGTACAGTTTTCCTTCTCTGAAAGGAGCTAATGAATAAATCAAATGACATCCATGGAAATGGAGGAAATTATTCTATTGGGAAGAATACTGACAATGGATAATCAAGGCTAAATTCCTGGGGTTAGGATAATATTTCTGATTCAAGGAAAGTGGACACGGGGACTGGATATTGAAGCAAATATCTTCTATGATTCATAAAGTGAACCTGTCCTCCTGTATGTTTTCAATAACCAGCTTTTTCCCCATTGCCAAAAAAAAAGGCATGATCAGAACTTTTCCTTATCCTGTTCTTCTCTGCTCATCTCCAAAGTCATATTTTGATATTTTCCTTAATACTAATTCTTCCTCAAAGAGGAACTTTAAAAAGAATTATTACTCACATGGAGTGCTCTTCTGTACAAAAAAAAGTGCAAGGTGGAAAAGCTATAGGAAAATGCAGCTTAGAGTTTCAGTGATAGTCACACATTTTCTTAATTTCCCTTTAGGTCATAAATTCTTTGAGATGAGAAGCAATGTCTTTTCCATTCGTGTAAGGTCACTTGGGGAACAGCAAAATGTCGTCTTCTCAATGGACATGGTTTTTTTCAGTTTAGAAATTCCTTAGACTCTTAAAGACATTTTCTTTTATTCCAACTAGAATCATTTCTTCTCTTTAATGTTAAAAGACAAATACATTTTTAAAGCTTCTTTTACATGCATTTTTTAGGAGAAAATGAGATAACCAATGCAGAAATAATATGTATAATACTATGGAAAGTAATCCAGTCTCTTTGTCAATCTCTATAAAAACCAAGACTTTTTATTCCTCCCCACCCCTGCCAAAAAAGAGAAAAAGCAAAAAAGGAGCTCTTTTCAAATTATACATTTTGTGTCTGTGTGCTAAATGCCTGTGAACCTACAAGGAATACATGTTGCAATTACTAACATAACTTTTTCATGAATCTGAAATTGGAGTTGACACTGCTGGATTCAAAGTCTGTTCCTAGGGAGTTTGTATATATTTATAACAGATTAAATACTCTCAGATAGAATAAGTTGAATAAATTTTCTCACTTTATGAAAATATTCAGATAAAAGAACTATACAAAAATGTTTCAATTATAAATTCAGCACTATGATTTATTTTGACATCATTAGCTGAAAATATTACATTATCCTGTCAATAATATAACTAATGCATTTTGTAACCAAGATCTAGAATTTTAAGAAACAAATCAATGTCCTCTCCTTTTTCTCTTTTTCTACTCATTTATCTTTTTTTTTTTTTTTTTTGTCTTTTTGCTATTTCTTGGGCCGCTCCCGAGGTATATGGAGGTTCCCAGGCTACGGGTCGAATCGGAGCTGTAGCCACTGGCCTACGCCAGAGCCACAGCAACGCAGGATCCGAGCCGCATCTGTAATCTACACCACAGCTCACGGCAACGCCGGATAGTTAACCCACTGAGCAAGGGCAGGGACCGAACCTGCAACCTCATGGTTCCTAGTCAGATTCGTTAACCACTGCGCCACGACGGGAACTCCTCATTTATCTTTGAAATAATAAGGATTGAAAATACCTTTATGGATACAAACCCTAAAATAATTGTTTATCTTGGTATTTGAATGTCTCATTTTTATTTAATGAAATAAGTAGGATATGATAATCCCAAGAATAAATTCCATTTCCAAATTATTTGACATGCTGCTCCACAGCAAACTTAAGGTTGTCAAATGAAAAAAAAAAAAAAAGTAACAAACAAGAAAGATGTTATATCAGAAAAAAAACAAGCTGAATGCAAATAAGGTATAAAACGACATTGACACAGGAGACAGTGATAAAAAACTTAGAAACACGTGTATTTTGCCACTAAGTACAAACAATGGAGCCTCAAGATGACACTCTTACTGCTTTTAGCATAATTCTTTAAGCAAAAATGTAGCTCTTTCTGCTCATAAAATCCTTGAGAGCAGCAACAGTGTCTTTTCCACATCATGTAAAATCCCTTGAGTAATAACATCAACCTCTGATAATATTACTGTTAATAACTTACTTTGTGTGAATTGTCTCATTCAATTTTCATGATAACTCTAAGAAACTGCTTAAACCCACTTTGTAGATGAAGAAATGAACTCTAAGAGATTAAATGATTTCCTCAAGATAATACATGGTCCGTAAGTTTCAGAGCTGGGATCCAAATCCAGATATCCTGAGTCCCCCGCCTTACTCGTCTGAAATAATTGTGTCCTGCTTTTTAAACACAAAAGGCCCCTTCTTGCTACATCCTCACATAGTAGGAGAAGGGGGCAGGAGTGAGGCAAAGCAATTTTGTGTCTCTTCCTCTTTTTATAAGGGCAATAATTCCATGATGAGGGCCCCACTCTCATGACTTTAGACTAACACTCATCCCCTCCCAAAGGCCCCACCTCTAAATATCATCACTCTGGGGTTGAGGCTTCAAGAAATGAATTTCAAGGAGACACAAACATTCTGTCTATAATACTCTCCTGTCCTTTCCAAATACCCAGAAGGGGATTCAATCCTTACAAAGAAGCAGGAGGAGGAGGAGAAAATGAGTTAAAAGCTACTCTTTATTGAATATGTTGGTCGTGAACTAAGCACTTTACATACATTATCTTTAATCCTTGTACCAGCACTGAAAAATAAGACATTTATGCCTATTTTACAGAAGGGGAAACTGAGTTTCAAGCAGTTGAGGTCACTCATCTAAGTAAGCAGTGGACCTAGGATTCAAAGGCAAATCTGCCTGACTTTAAATGATCCTGTTCCATATATGAAACTAAATATTGTTTTGTAACCTGCTTTTTCATTTACAATTTCCTTTATTAAATATTTTTCCAAACCATGAAAAAAAAAATTTAAAAATGATAGGCTTTCTGGTGGAAACGATTGCGAGATAGATGAGACTTCCTCAGACCCTTCAAATTGACCACACAGGCGTACCCCCTCCTTACCCACCCCCCACCTCCCACCACACACACACAGGACCTCCAAAAGTCCTGGTCAGTAGGAAGCTGGGGGTCTTCTAGACTCTTCTGGTGAATCACCTGAAATTGCATAAAACCTCAGGTGGGTGGCAAACACAGAAAATTCCCTAGTGGAATGTTCAGCAGGTCTAGAGAACAGTTATGGCATTTCCTTGCAGGTCAGCACTAAGGCAGCTGGACCTCAAACATGAGTAGCTGGACACTGGGTGGCCAAACCATAGCCTCACAAAATATTCCCAGGTTCTAGACAGGCACAGAAGTAGGAAAATCTCAAGGGTTTAACATCGTTCCCTGGTGTCAGTGTGGGTCAAAGGTCAGGGGGCATGCCCCAAAGAGTGACACCAGTCATTTCCAAGATATAAATATAAAGTTATAACTAAGGGTCAAATTTGTATTTAGGGACAATTTTATTTAAATAAAAAAAAAGAGAGCGAGAGAAAGAACTTAAACATAGTCCATTTGTCAGACTCTCCTACGTGGGGAAGGGTATTAGCTAACCTGAGGGCAGAGTGGTGGATCTACCACTCAGAGGGGAAACAATACTTGCTTAGGCTTTTACCAGCTTTCCACGTATTGCTATGTACTAAAGCTTCCATGTATCAGTTTATGGAATTATATATTTCCAACAAAGAATACTGCAGTGTCATGGAACGAGACCAGCTTTTATTTAATGTTACCTAACGGCAAAGTGTTTAAAAGGACCATCAAATTTAAAGTCTAATTTTTTTTTCCACAAAAAAACACACGTTTCAAATTTGTTTACCATCCCTATGGTAACAGGTGAATGTCAGTAATAAGCTAGAAGATATTTTCAAAAAAATACTTACTTGCTCCCTCAAGGTAAAGGTGACATTTTAAAAGTGAGTGGAGGAAAAAATGACTACATTCTAAAAGAATCTTGGGCTACAGAGGGAGCATTTTGAAAACAGATGTTTGTAAATGGAAACATTTGACTTTGCTGCCGAAATTAAATAAACATTATCTATTTTTAAAAAAATCTTCATACTCTACTCATTAAAAACTTAGGAACCTAATTTTCTAAGCTGTTTTAAAATCATCTATATAAAGAGTTTAACAGGATTTGAACCCTTTAGTTAAAATACGTAACAAAGGATACCTTTGTGTTAATATGTAAGACTGCTAACTCACTGACATCATGGAAAATGGAAATGTACCAGATGAATTTCAACAAAACCTTTCCATTACTGGAAATGAAAAAAGTTGTAATTTCACCAATGGAGCCGAGTTTGCACTGCATCCATCTGAATCTACTTATCTTTATTAGGCATCCTTTTCAGCTTAGTTTTCATTAAAACCAAGTGTGAAAATATACGGGACTTATGATCCAGCATTTGAATCAATGATACAACCAAGACTTTCAAAACTATAAAGCACAATCAAGTTTTGTTCACTAGAAATTATAAATAATAATAATGACAAAGGTCTACTCCATTAATGTTAAAATTAAAATACTTTTAAAGTAATTGTTTAAATTGTTTGTCTCTCTGTATTTCTATTTTTGTATGTTTTATAATAAATATATTAATAGAATACTATATGCACAGAAATTTTTAGAGATTACCTTTCTAAACCATGTAAGACCACTGAGACACAAGTCCACTTTTGGAAGGATGGTAGTAATCCAACAAGTTTAGTTTCCTCGCCACTCTCATGTGTAGGGGCTCTACACACAATTTAATCAGATTTAGGAAAAAAAAAAAAAAAAGTAACCTGTGTTTCTTCCACCAAAAGTTATGGAGAAATTTCACATACTTTAATCAGTTACCTCTGCCTTGAATAATTTTCCTTTAACTATTTGGGAGAAATTCACAAATAATATCCATTCACATCTCCATGATAACAAAAAGTCCTGTCTTTCATCAATCAAGATTAAACCCAGCACACTTTTCCATCCTATTTTTCCCAGTTCCACATTTAAATCACCCCAAAGCCCCCATCTTCAGCTTAGGAAAGGAGGAACTCTCAAAGACAATAGGACCCACTACAGCAGAACAAATACAATGGCCATCACAAAGGGCTGTTTTGGTTTAAAATAAACATATTAAAAACAAAACTCAATAGTTCGAAGAGACTCCTCAAAGAGGAGGGCAAACATCTTGAGATCAACCTTCCCTCCTCTGCAGTATCTCCAGGTAGTCCTTTTTCTCTGAGTAAAGAGCTTCAGATTATTCACACCTGCCTTAACGTCCATGGCTTCCAGCATCAAAACCTGATCTTTGAAAGAAGGGCCAACCCAACCTCCACCACACGAGGTTCGCCAAAGGCTCCACACGGTTCTTCTCTCACAGTGGAGTTGGCACAGAGCACTGGGGAGAGAGGAGTTTCCTTCCTCTCATCTGCAGATAATCACCTTTCATCCTAAAGCATAAATTTTGATTACCCCGATTATTTTCGCTTTCAGAGCCGCAAGGGTTATTAGTGGTAATAAAATCATTCAGCCTTATAAAAATTTTTTGGAAAAAAAAAAGGATTCCAACCATAGCATTCAAGAAGCTGACCTCACCGCACATTATCCACCCACCATGTAAAGTAATTTTCTCTTTGCTGTCAGTGTGATCCTTTTTTTCATTTCTTTAGCTGCAATTCAAAGAGAAAATGAAGCGATGTGACTCACCTCATCAGGGAAGAACTGTTTGCAGCCAGAGCATGGGGGTGGGGCGGTTGTTTGGTTTCATTTGTTTCTCTGCATAAAGCTTACTGGCCCAAACGGATGCCAAAAATCTAGAGTTTACCCTTATTCACACTGTACTGACACCCAGCTTAGAGAGCCTGGTGGTTGCTTGGGGGTTCCTAGGCATGATCGCCAGATAAAGAAACAGTTCTGTTCTTCACCTAGAAGGAGAGGGCAATCCTTCCAATCAGCTAATCCTGTCCTCCTCACTACCTTGACGACTGAAGCTTTAAGCCCTCTCTCAAGGATCTGCCCTCACTATCCTATGGACCTTCTAGAAACTTTCGCTCCCTCAACTATCCCTCCCAAACTATGCGTTAAAGGGTGTGTTTATTTATTCTTTTTTTTTTTTCTTTTTTCTTTTTAGGACCACATCTGCAGCATATGGAGGTTCCCAGGCTAGGGGTCCAAATCAGAGCTACAGCTGCTAGCCTGCACCACAGCCACAGCAACAGAGGATCTGAGCCATGTCTGCAACCTACACTGCAGCTCTGAGCAACACCAGATCCTTAAGGAGTGAGGCCAGGGATCAAACCCACATCCTCATGGATACTAGTGGGGTTCGTTACCACTGAGCCATAAGAGGAACTCCTGTGTTGTTTTTTTGTTGTTGTTTTGTTTTGTTTTGCTTGTCTTTTTGCTATTTCTTTGGGCCGCTCCCATGGCATATGAAGGTTCCCAGGCTAGGGGTCCAATCGGAGCTGTAGCCACTGGCCTACGCCAGAGCCACAGCAACGCGGGATCCGAGCCACGTCTGCAACCTACACCACAGCTCACGGCAACGCCGCATGGTTAACCCACTGAGCAAGGGCAGGGACCGAACCCGCAACCTCATGGTTCCTAGTTGGCTTCATTAACCACTGCGCCATGATGGGAACTCCCTGTGTTTATTTTTAATACTGCTCATTTCTAATATCTAAACCTTCACAAATCAATTGGTGAAAGTAATTATTTTCAAGAGGCATCTCACATGTCTAGGAAAATGCATGTTGGCATATCCATGATACAGCTGCATTCTTTGTGGATCTATGTCTATCTCTGGAATGAGGAATCAGGTTTTCAAAGAGCCCAGTGAGGCATGTAGAAATCCAAACAGGCAATTGGAAAAGAACTTTTCTCAGAGAAGTTACAAAATTATGTGCATAATGTGATCCCTATTTCTTCTTAATTCCACATGCAAAGATTGGGAAACATTTAGGAAACAAAATACTTCTAAACTTTATAAGTAGTAGAATTACATTTTTTCTTTTTTCTTATACGCGTCTACATTTTCCAAAATATCTGCCACAAACTTGCTATTTTTAATGATCAGATTTTTTGAAAGGATATGCAGCAGAGTGCAAGAATTTTCTTCCTACTACTGCTGGGTTAAAGCATATATTACCCGAATTTTAGAGTATTTGGTTTTGGGAATGATTCCCCCAAAATTAATTTGTGATATATCCAAAATATAAATTATGTCTGCTTTATATAAAGATTTCTTTTAATTAAACATATTGTAAATTGCTTTCAGTTAGAGTCACTAAATCATCACTCTGCTTGAATTTCTCTTTTTTCAGTTACACCAAGTCAAGTATTTAACAAAATGGGAAGACATAGCATAGAATTAACATACACCACTGCCTTGAACACCTAGTTCAATAGAGTCTTTTGAGGAATATGACTTTATTTTTCATAATAACACTCTACTTCTACACTTTGAACAGATAATATTCACATCCTTATGCTGCTGAAAACAAGCGGATAATGCTAATATGTTTTCTTCTAGTAAATATTTTGGGAATTTTACAGGGAGGGGTAGAGTGGGAACAGAAAGAAGATGGAGGCAGTTAATCATTGATTATAGAACACATATGGAGGAGAAATGTTTAAGTTTGGTAAGAAAAAAGGAAAAAAATTTCTAGGCTGTCTTGTTAAAAAAAAAAAAATAGAGTCGATTCAACAGCTGAATTTGAAAAGCAGTTTACCAGTTGTTACAGTAAATATATTCAAAGTGAATCATATAACCACTAATTAGGTTTGAATCACTCAAGTGTACATTTGCTGTGACAACAGTTTTCCCTTTACAGATCATCCCTCTATTTATAAAAGAGCTGAAAATTAACATTTCCTGCTTTTGTCAAACTGAAGCATCTTTCAATAGTTCTCAGCAAACATCTGAAGGATTCTTGCATCCTGAGATCATCTGGCCATTATATTTTCAAGTGTTGTCTCTCTTCAAGAACTGAGTGAGGCACACAGAATAAGTGATTGCAGATTCTTTGTAAAACAGCGACAAGAGCACAACAAAAATACCCAGTGGAAAAGAGATCATGGGTTACCATTCATGGCAGATGGGAGTCAACGTGAATTGACAGTGGAAGTTTTCATTCTGTTTTGCACATGACTAACCACAAGTAAAGCCTGAGCCCTAGAGAAATAAAATCCAAGCTTGTGTGGCTGTGTTTTTAATACACTTGATTATTAGTAGATCCGGATTTAAACAGATTTCTCCCCCCCCCCAATTGAAATAGTTCCTTGAAGAATACCGTTTTAAGAGCATGTGCTGTTCTGAACGAAATAAAGCCTAATGCCTACCCATTTTCACAGTATCACTCTAAAATGGGGACCATTTTCTGGGTTAATTTTAATCCATCATCCCCTAAACAACATGAGCCATACTGTGATACACTACTCTCAGGATGAAAGTGTTTTTCTCTGGGACATTCAGCTGAAGCTGTTTAAAAGAGGACGGACGGACTCATTCTACCGTGGAACTGATGTTTTCTAGTCTCTGATAAATCGAAGTGCTGTTTGGGTCCTAAAATTCACTACACAATTGGGAACATCTTGAAATTGTAGCACAGTCTCCGTTCTTTAAGGAGTGAATAAAGTAATGCCTTTTCATGAGTTTACTCAATTACCCAAGTAATTGAGACACATAGGTAATTGCATAAATGGCAAGTATCTAAAAAATGTTCCTCACATTTTTTTGAGCACATTCTTATTCTCATCTTTTATTCCTCCAAGTTTTCTTTTTTTCTTAAAACTTCCACTCTTCCTCATGCTTCCCATAAGCTCTGTGACTAATGTGATAATCTCTCCAATTCTTGGCAACATATTCTTTCAAAATCCATTCAACACATTCTGAGTTTACTTTTTTGGTTGGCCATACCCATGTTGTATGGAAGTTCCCGAGCCAGGGAATGAAACTGAGCCACAGCTGCAATCTATGCCACAGCTGCAGCAATGCCAGATCCTTAACCCACTGCACTGAGTCAGGCATCAAATCCATGCCTCCACAGTGACCCAAACCACTGAAGTCAGATTCTTAACCCTTTGTGCCACAGCAGGAACTCCCTGAGTTCACTTTTTAAGGGAAGAATGTTCCCACCCTTTTAATTCTCACTGCTGTCATTATATCCTGTCAGCTCTAATAATTTTGCCTTCTCCAACACCCTTTGTATGTTACCATCAAGCCAATGCTGTCCTTGTTCAGGGAACATTTTTTTTACACCTGCCCTTTATCCTTCACTGTTGAAATAGTGTTCATCCTTTAAAGATTGTTCAAATAACCCCTCCACCTTGTGGGCTTTCCTCCACAATAGTTAGTTCATAGTTACATTACATTTTGGTTAATAAACAGCCCTCTCCCACCTGGAAAATTTGTCCTCTGTGATAAAAATTCTAAAGATACACTGGCAGAGAGGTAAAAGGGAAAAGGGATACATACCTAGCTAGCTAGCCAGGTCAACTGAACCAATCTTATTAATCAATAAGGCAGTCAATGTCAGAGCTAAAACACCCTCACAGTCAATACCTCCCCCAAGGCACACATTAGTCTACCTTATATTCTTTGTAGTTCTGAGTCTACTCTCTTACTCCCAGAAGCATCTCAAGGGCTTACATCTCTTTGGAACTCAGCATCTGGTCAATATTTACTTCTCACTCAGTGCATAACAAACCTATGTAAAATCACCTGAATTTTTGGACTCTCCATACTGGACATCAAAGAACACCTTATTTCTCAAAACATATAAAATAGAAGGAAATCTGAGGGACTAATGAAAATAATACTCAGGTAGATGAGAAAAGACTTCTGGTCTAGTTCGAGTTTCACCACTTATGACACTTCAAGGATGAGGACTTAGGGAGTTCCTCTTGTGGCTCAGCAGGTTAATAACCCAACATAGTCTCCATGAGGATGCGGGTTCAATCCCTGGCCTTGCTCAGTGGCTTTAGGATCTGGCATTGCCACAGATGCAGCTCAGATCCTACATTGCTGTGGCTGTGGCTGTGGCTGGAAGCTACAGCTCCAATTCAACCCCTAGCCTGGGAACTTCCACATGCCACAAGTGCGACCCTACAAAGCCAAAAAAAAAAAAAAAAAGACTTCAATTCCATGCACATAAAATAAAGAACCATAAGGAGCTTTTCCAGAAAACATGCTGACTTGTAAACCGACTGAGCCAATTATTCTTACGAAGTTAAATTTATAGAAGTCTAGAAGAGAGGAGCTAATATACAACTTAACTGTAATAATTGAAGGCCCCATGATGTATAAGTCAGTGGCCAGTAGTTTCCCATCTTCATAGGAAAAAAAAAAAGATGATAGAAAATAACAGGATATTCTTTAAGGAAAGAGAGTAATTTTTGGTTTCTTGGTTTTTGGGTGGACTCAGAAATAGTCACTGCAAGAATGATTCCAAAGAGTAGAACAGGCTTTCAAGAGGGTGGAAAAACCTCCTTAATGAAAGTTATCTTAAGGAGCATTGACCATCAATCATTATTATAAAATGTAAGTAAAAGCCTTGTTAAAAAAAGAGGTCAATGCTAGGAGATTCTCTTTGATTCCTTACCCTCCAAACTCATAGAAGACTAACGATGAAGATTAAGGTTCAGTATAGAAAAAAATGAGTTTACAAAGGAAAAAGCAATTTGCTCTAAGAATTAAGCACAAAACACTCACAGACTCTATGATTCTAACCACCCCACTACACCCCGCAAGACTTTACATTTGAGGGTCATGAAATTAGGCTTTACTAGACAGAGGTTCGGGGTTATATCTGCTAAATGAAAAGCAGTATGTTTATAAAATAGTCCTCATCCTGACAGTGTGTTTTGAATGCTCAATGTTGGCCAAAGTTTTACATAATAGCATCATTAACATAACTAGTATTTCTGAGTTTATTAATCATGCAAATTTTAAAAATGAATCTTTTCAAAGGACAGTTCCTAGATATGGCTTTAATCAAGCAATGAACAGATCATCCAGGAAGAAACAGTTTCATATAATAAAGCCTGCCCTCCAGAGTTGTGTTTTTTAATCAAAACAACTTGAGCGCATTGGGGAAAAAAAGTTGGTTTTCCTGTAGAAACTTCATATATGATTTTCCTACTCAACTACCCCTCTTTCTAAACAAATTTATACAAATAGTGCCATTCATACATTTAAATTTTTTATTTTACATACAGGCACAGTGAATCACTAAAACCTAAGACAATCTACCACACAGAACAGTGAAGTTTGCTCATTAAAAGAGCTGACCATGTTAAATGAAAAAACTTGAAAGCAATACAAGACATCAAAGGAATAACATAAAGCTGGCCAATCTACACATACTAGGGATTCCAGAAGAGAAGAAAAAAGGATTGAAAATACATTTGAAGAAATTATGGCTGAAAACTTTCCAAATCTAAAGGAAACATATATCAAGATACAGGAAGCACAGAGGACCCCAAACAAGTTGAACCCAACAAGGCATATTACAATAAACACATATTACAATAAAAATGGCAAAAGTTAAAGATAAGGAGAGGATTCTAAAGGCAGCAAGAGAAAAACAAAGCATTAATTATAAGAGAACCCTCATAAGGCTATCAGCTAATTTCTCCACAGAAACACTACAGGCCAGAAAAGAGGGGCAAGATATAATCAAAGATCTAAAAGGGAAAAATTTGCAGCCTAGAAATACTCTACCCAGCAAGAATATTATTTAAAATAGGAGAAATAAAGTATTTTTCCAACACACAAAAACTAAAATAATACAGCAATATTAAACCCATTCTAAAAGAAATACTGAAAGATCTCCTCTAAATAGGAAAGAAGTAAGAAGATATAGGATGGAGGAAATCACAAATAAGCCAATATGCAGATCTAAAAGGAAAAAAAAAAACCTATTTGTAAAAGCAAAGATAAACACAAGGAACAGCGGACATAAACATGAAGATATAAAAAAGGTCACCGAAATCATAAAATGTGGGGAAGGAAAGTAATAAAATCTAGACTTTTTTTTAGACTACGTTTGAACCTATATGACTATCACACTAAAGCAAGCAGATATAGAAATGGGTTAACACACTTGAAAAAGAGAGCAACCACAAATCAAAACCAAAAATACATTCACTAAAACTAAAAGGAAGATGATTCAGGCATAAAATAGGAAATCATCTAACCAAAGGAAGAAAGGAACAAAGGAGAAACATAGAAACAACTGGAAAAAAAAAAGATTTAAAATGGAAATACATACTTATCAATAATTACCTTAAATGTCAATAGACCGTATGATACAATCAAAAGACACAGAGTAGCAGACTGGATTAAAAAAACAAGACCCTACAATATGTTGCCTATAAGAGACTCACCTTATGGCAAAGGACACATATAAACTGAAAGTGAGGGAATGGGAAAAGATAGTTCATGTGAAAGGAAATGATAGGAAATTGGAGTTGTAATACTCCTATCAGACAAAATACACTTTAAAACAAAAGCCATAAAAACAGACAAATAAGGACATGATTTAAGGATAAAAGGATTAATTCAAGAAGAGGATGTTACATTCATCAATATATACACCCCTAATACAGGAGCACCCAAATACATATAACAAATACTAACACACACAAAATGAGAAATTGATGGGAATAAAATAATACTGGGATACTTTAAAACCCCGCTCACATCAATGGACAGATCCTCTAGACAGAAAATCAATAAGGCAACAGAGATCCTAAATAACACAATAGAACAGTTATACTTGATTGATACTTTCAGGATAGTATATCCAAAAAAAATAGAATATATATTCATTCCAAGTTCACATGGAACATTCTCAAGGACTGATTACATACTGGGGCACAAAACTAAACTCAACAAATTTAAGAGTATAGAAAATATTTCAAGCACATTCCCTGACTACACTGGCATGAAACTAGAAATCAACCACAGAAAAAGAAATGAGAAAAAACTGACTACATGGAGACTAAATAACAGGCTACTAAAAAAACCAATGCATCAATGAGGAAATCAAAAGGGAAATTAAAAAACACCTCAAGGGAATTCCCTTCATGGCTCAGCCATTAATGAACCTGACTAGGATCTATGAGGATTCAGGTTCGATCCCCAACCTGACTGAGTGGGTTAAGGATCTGTCATTGCCATGAGCTGTAGAGTAGGTCACAGATGTGGCTTGGATCTAGCATTGGTGTAGCTGTGGCCTAGGCCAGTGGCTGTACCTCTGATTCAGCCCATAGCCTGGGAACTTCCAAATGAAGCAAGTGAGGCCCTAAGAAAAGAAAAAAAAAAATGGTAATGAAAACACAACCATCAAAATCTATAGGAGGCCACAAAAGCAGTTCTTAGAGGCAAGTTCATAGTGATATAGACCTTCCTTTAAAAAGAAGAAAAACCTCAAATGAACACCTTAATCTACCACCTAAGAGAATTAGAAAAGAACAAACAAAACCTAAAGTCAGCAGAAGAAAGGAAACCATAAAGATCATAGAGAAAATCAGTAAAATAGAGATTCAAAAAAATAGAAAAAAAATCAATAAAACCAAGAGCTGGTTCCTTGAATGGGGTCAATAAAATTTACAAACCTCAGACCAGACTCACCAAGAAGGAGAGAGAGAACCCAAATAAACATACTAAGAAATGAAAAATGGAGAAATCTCAATAGATACTGCAGAAATATAAAAAAAATAAGAGAATACTATGAACAATTACATGCCAACAAATCTGACAACCTAGAAGAAATAGATAACATTCTAGAGACATACAGCCTGCCAAAACTGAACCAAAAATAGATCATCTGAACAGACTTATCACTAGAAATGAAATTGAATACGTTGTTTAAAAAAAAAAAAAAAAAAACCTGCAAACAAAAGTCCAGGACAAGATGGCTTCACAGGAGAATACTACCAAACATACAAAGAACTTATAATTCATCCTTCTTAAAGTTTTCCAAAAGGATGAGGAACAAGGAGTTCCTGTCATGGCTCAGTGGTTAGTGAACCTAACTAGCATCCATGAGGAAATGGGTTCAATCCCTGGCCTCATTCAGTGGGTAAAGGATCCAGCATTGCTGTGAGCTGTGGTGTAGGTTGCAGACACAGCTCAGATGCAGCATTGCTGTGGCCCTGGTGTGGGCCAGCAGCTAAAGCTCCAATTGGACCCCCTACCCTGGGAACGTATGCCACGGGTGCAGCCCTAAAAAAAAAAGACCAAAAAAAAAAAAGTTTGAGGAACAAGGAACACTCCCAAAGACATTCTATGAAGCCATCATCACCCTAATACCAAAACCAGACAAAGATACTACCAAAAAAGAAAGACATATTCATTGACGAATACAGATGCAAAAATTCTCAACAAAATTTTAGCCAACCAAATCCAACAACACATAAAAAAGCTCATACACCATGACCAAATGGGATTCATCCCAAGTTCATAAGCTTGGTTCAACATACAGAAAACAATGTCATGCACCACATTAACAAAAGAAAAGTCCAAAACCACATGATCATCTCAATAGATGCCAAAAAAGCATTTGACAAAATCCAACATCCATTCATGATCAAAACTCTTACCAAAGTGGGTAGAGAGGGAACACATTTTAACATAACAAAAGTCATTTATGACAAACCCACAGCCAGCATAATACTCAACAGAGAAACACTGAAAGTCTTCCCACTAAAATTTGGAACAAAGCAAGGGTGCCCATTCTCACCACTTTTATTCAACATAATATTGGAAGTCCTAGCCACAGAAATCAGACACACAAAAGAAATAAAATGTACCATAACTGGAAGAGAAGAGGTAAAGCTTTCACTCTGTGCATGACATGATACTATACATAGAAAAGCCTAAAGATGCCACAAAAAACTACTCAAACTTACAAAAAACACAGCAATGTAGCAGGATAAAGATTAACATTTGGAAATCAGTAGCATTTTTCTATAATAACAATGAAATATTGAAAAGGAATATAAAAATACAGTACCTTCTGAAATCACACCCCAAAAAATCAAATACCTGGGAATACACCTGACCAGGGAGGTGAAAGACTTACATGCTGAAAACTATAAAACATTAATCAGGAGAGGACAAGATGGCGGAGGAGTAGGGGGACACGCTCGCCCTCTCCCACAAACACAACAAAAAAAAGCACATCTACAGAATAAATGACTCGCACAGAACAGCAACCAATCGCTGGCAGAAGAACCTAAACTCCAATAACGGCAAGAAGTTCGTGACATTACGGGACAGAACGGGAGAAAAGAGGAGAGTGAGAGAAGGTGAATCCAAGATGGACGGGCGCTCCCGAAAGGGAACTGAGGAGGAGAAAGGGATCCCGCACCCTGGAAAGTCACCTACACGGGGAAAGATCAAACGAAACAGAGGAATCTCCAGATGCAGAGAAGAGTGTAGCAGTAAGTTGGAGTACGGAAAAGCCGATCAAGAACCGAACGGACCATCTGAACTACGGGCACAGTCACCAAAAATTGAGACGCCTGGGTGGGGGCTGGGCACCGAGACCAAGGCTCCAGAGGTTAGTCCCCGGGCTGGGGGGGCGGGGCGGAGCGGAAACTGCTTGGGAGGTCTAGAAACCATTTGACGGGACAGAGACTGCCTGGGAGACTAGAAAACAAAGCTGTCGCAGAGGAAGGGAACAATACTCTAGGGGCAGGGAAGTGGAAAGCCACATCAGAGGGAACCTGGGAAAAGAGCCTGGTCTGCGCCCATGCTGGGGGCGGGGGAGAGAAGAAGGGGTGGGTCCCCATAGAATACCCCCGACGCCACAGCAAGCTTACAGGCCCACTAGCTAGCTGAAAGCTGTGCTTCCCAGTACATCCCCTCCCCCCACCCCCACCACCCCCTATGCTCTCGCCGAACCTGGGGCTGCCTGCCATCCAGGAGGGCTGGCCTCAACAATTGCCTGAAGCCTACCACTGCAGGGGCTGTCCCTGCACAGGCCTGCTTGCCCTTTGGAGGGGCTATACTTCCGCAGAGTAGCACCAAACCCCACCAGCCCCCGAGAAAAGGCCTGCAGCCCAGAAAAGCTAGAACAAGCCTAGCCAGGCAGTGAATAGATCTGCCTAATTCCCGGACGGTTTTTCTGAGTCGGGCTGCCCCGGGGAGGAGCCTCTTCGGTTTCCAACGGCCCTGCTACCCACCCAAGCCCCCAGGGGGTGCCCTAGTGGATCAGCTGCATAGGACTGCCAGCTCCAGGCAGGACCCCCTGCAGCCCAGAAAAGCTGCAACAAGCTCGGCCGAGCCAGGAAAAGATCTCAGACAGTCTTTCTGAGTTGGGCTGCCCTGGGGAGGAGCCTCTTGGATTTCCAGTGGCCCTGCTACCCGCCCAAGCCCCTAGGGGGTGCCCCACTCCCACAGAATAACTGCTCAGCACCACCAGCCCCCCGGAAGGGCCCCTGCAGCCCAGAAAAGCTGCAACAAGCTTGGCCAGACTGTGAAAAGATCTGCCTACATTCTCAGGCCATCCTTCTGAGTTGGGCTGCCCTAGGGAAGAGCCTCTTAGGTTCTCAGTGACCCAGATAGCTGCTCCAGCCCCCAGGGGGTGCTGCACTCCTGAGGAACAGCTGCCCAACACCGCCAACCCCCTGCAAGAACCCCACAGCCTAAAAACACCAGAGCAAGCTCTGCATGACCAAGTGAAATCTGCTACCATCGTGGTGTGGACCTCCCAGTCCTGTCTGCCCTCAGGAAGTCCTCCTTTGCTTCAAAGAAACACTGTTAGCCCCATCAACACTCCAGAAAAGCCACACTGCCTCAAAAAAGATTAACCAACAACGCTAGCCCTCAGAAAATATTCCACGGCAGTGACAAGGCAAACACTGCCCGATCACGGAGAGTACAACTCCCTCAGGAGAAAGAAAACAACAAGCAAGATGAAGAAGCAGAGAAACCACCCCTAGTCAAACCAACAGGAGAACTCACCTAAAACAGACAACAATGAAACAGATCTCTGCAGTCTGACAGACCTGGAGTTCAAAAGAGAAATAGTGAAAATACGGAAGGAATTAAGAGAAGATATGAACAGTAATGCAGATACCCTCAGAAAGGAGCTAGAAAATATAAGGAGGAGCCAAGAAAAACCAGAACATTCTTTCGCAGAGATGCAAACTGAACTAAGGGCAGTAAAAACCAGAATGAATAATGCAGAAGAACAAATCAGTGATATGGAAGATAGAATAATGGAAATCACTCAATCCGGTCAACAGACAGAAAACCGAATCAAAAAACTGGAAAGCAATATAAGAGACCTATGGGATAATATAAAGTGGGCCAATCTACACACAATAGGAATTCCAGAAGGAGTACAAAAAGATAAGGGGATGGAATATATATTTGAAGAAATTATCGATGGAAACTTCCCAAATCTAAAGGATACTGGGTTCAAGATACAAGAAGCACAGAGGGCCCCAAACAAACTGAACCCAAACAGACCCACACCAAGACACATTATAATAAAAATGGAAAAATTAGTGATAAAGAGAGGATCCTAAAGGCAGCAAGAGAAAAACAGAATGTTACCTACAAGGGAACCCCCATAAGAATATCAGCTGACTTCTCTACAGAAACACTACAGGCCAGGAGGGAATGGCAAGAGATATTTAAAGTGCTAAAAGGAAAAAATATGCAACCTAGAATACTCTATCCAGCAAGAATATCATTTAAATAGAAGGGGAAATAAAAATTTTTTCCAACAAACAAAAACTTAAAGAATACTGCAACACAAAACCCAGGTTAAAGGAAATATTGAAACGGCTTCTCTAAACCAAAAAGAAAGGAAGGAAAGGGAAGAAAAAAGAAAAGAAAAGAAAAAAAAAGAAGAGGAGGAAGAACTAGGACTGAGGAAACCGCAATCAGAGAGCAGTCACTCAAATAAGCCAGCATACAGATTTAATCATGAACAGGCCTCAAACAAAATAAAATTAAAAAGAAAAAAAGAAAAAAGAGTCATCAAAACCGTAAAATGTGGGCAAGGGATGTTAGGAAGTAAATAACCCTTTTTGTTTGTTTGTATGTTTCTCTTCTTAATTTTGACATAGTAATGAAGGGTTTGAACTTACAGGACCATCAGGCTAAAACACACAATTATGGGAAGGGGTTAGCATACTTAAAAAACAGGGCAACCACAAGCCAAAACCAAATATTGCATTTGCAAAAAATGAAAAAAAAAAATACACTCAAGCAGATAATAACAGGAGACCATCCAACCAAAAAAAAAAAAAAGAAAGGAAGAATGGAGAACCATAGAATCAACTGGAACACGAGGTTCAAATGGCAATAAATAATCATCTATCAATTATCACCTTAAATGTCAATGGACTGAACGCCCCAATCAAAAGACACAGAGTGGCTGAGTGGATAAAAAGGCAAAAACCTTCAATATGCTGCCTACAAGAAACTCACCTTAGGACAAAAGATACATATAGATTGAAAGTGAAAGGGTGGGGAAAAATATTTCACGCCAATGGACATGACAGAAAAGCAGGAGTCGCAATGCTCATATCAGACAAAATAGACTTTAAAACAAAAGACACAAAGAAAGACAAAGAAGGACACTACTTAATGATTAAGGGATCCATCCAAGGAGAGGATGTTACTATCGTCAACATATATGCCCCAAATACAGGAGCACCCAGATACATACAACAAATAGTAACAGACATAAAGGGAGATATTGATGAGAATACAATCATAGTAGGAGACCTTAATACCTCCCTCACATCAATGGACAGATCCTCTAGACAGAAAACCAATAAAGCAACAGAGATCCTAAAGGAAACAATAGAAAAGTTAGACTTCATTGATATCTTCAGGACACTACATCCAAAAAAAGCAGAATACACATTCTTCTCAAATGCTCATGGAACATTCTCAAGAATCGACCACATATTGGGACACAAAGCGAATCTCAATAAATTTAGGAGCATAGAAATTCTCTCAAGTATCTTCTCTGACCACAATGCCATGAAATTAGAAATCAACCATGGGAAAAGGAAAAAGAAAAAACCTACTGCATGGAGACTAAACAACATGCTACTAAAAAACCAATGGGTCAATGAGGAAATCAAGAAGGAAATTAAAAAACTACCTTGAAACAATGATAATGAAGACACAACCTCTCAAAATCTATGGGGTGCTGCGAAAGCAGTGCTCAGAGGGAAATTTATAGCAATACAGGCCTTTCTCAAAAAAGAAGAAAGATCCCAAATTGACAACTTAACCCTCCACCTAAATGAATTAGAAAAAGAAGAACAAAAAAGTCCTCAAGTCAGCAGAAGGAAGGAAATTATAAAGATCAAAGAAGAAATCAATAAAATAGAGACAAAAAACAATAGAGAAAATTAATAAAACCAAGAGCTGGTTCTTTGAAAAGGTGAACAAAATTGACAAACCCCTGGCCAGACTCACTAAAAAGAGGAGACAAAGAACCCAAATAACCAAAATTATAAAGGAAAAAGGAGAAATCACAACGGATACTGCAGAAATACAAAAAACCATAAGAGAATACTATGAACAACTATACGGCAACAAGTTTGACCATCTGGAAGAAATGGACAATTTTCTAGAATCTTATAGCCTGCCAAAACTGAATCAAGTAGAAACAGACCAACTGAACAGACCCATCACTAGAAATGAAATTGAAGAGCTCATAAAATCACTCCCTACAAATAAAAGTCCAGGACCAGATGGCTTCACAGGTGAATTTTATCAAACATAGAAAGAGGAATTGGTGCCCATCCTCCTTAAACTCTTTCAAAAGGTTGAAGAAGAAGGAATACTCCCAAAGACATTCTATGATGCCACCATCACCCGCATTCCAAAACCAGACAGAGATACCACCAAAAAAGAAAACGATTGCCCAATATCATTGATGAATATAGATGCAAAAATTCTCAACAAAATCTTAGCCAACCGAATCCAACAACATACCAAAAAAATTATACACCATGACCAGGTTGGGTTCATCCCAGGTTCACAAGGATGGTTCAACATACGCAAATCAATCAGCATGATACACCACATTAACAAAAGAAAAGTCAAAAACCACATGATCATCTCAATAGATGCAGAAAAAGCATTTGACAAAGTCCAACATCCATTCATGATCAAGACCCTCGCCAAAGTGGGTATAGAGGGAACATTCCTGAATATAATCAAAGCCATTTATGAGAAACCCACAGCAAATATAATCCTCAATGGGGAAAAACTGAAAGCCTTCTCACTCTAATCTGGAACAACACAGGGATGCCCACTCTCACCACTGCTCTTCAACATAGTTTTGGAAGTCCTAGACACACAGCAATGAGACAAACAAAAGAAATAAAAGGCATCCATATAGGAAGAGAAGAGATCAAACTGTCACTGTATGCAGATGACATGATACTATACATAGAAAACCCGAAGGACTCAACCCCAAAACTCCTTGAACTGATTCATAAATTCAGCAAAGTATCAGGATATAAGATTAACATTCAGAAGTCAGTTGCATTTCTGTATACCAGCAATGAAATATTAGAAAAGGAATACAAAAATACGATACCTTTTAAAATTTCACCTCACAAAATCAAATACCTCGGAATACACCTGACCAAGGAGGTAAAGGACCTATATGCCGAGAACTATAAAACTTTAATCAAAGAAATCAAAGAAGATGTAAAGAAATGGAAAGAGATTCCATGTTCCTGGATTGGGAAAATCAATATTGTAAAAATGGCCATACTACCCAAAGCAATCTACACATTCAATGCAATCCCTATCAAATGACCCAGGACATTTTTCACAGAACTAGAACAAACAATCCAAACATTTATATGGAACAACAAAAGACCCAGAATCGCCAAAGCAATCCTGAGAAACAAAAACCAAGCAGGAGGCATAACTCTCCCAGACTTCAAGAAATATTACAAAGCCACAGTCATCAAAACAGTGTGGTACTGGTATCAAACAGACAGACAGACCAATGGAACAGAATAGAGAATCCGGAAATAAACCCGGACACCTATGGTCAATTCATCTTTGACAAGAGAGGCAAGAACATCAAATGGGAAAAAGAAAGTCTATTCAGCAAGCATTCCTGGGAAACCTGGACAGCTGCATGCAAAGCAATGAAACTAGAACACACCCTCACACCATGCACACAAATAAACTCCAAATGGCTGAAAGACTTAAATATACGACAGGACACCATCAAACTCCTAGAAGAAAACATAGGCAAAACACTCTCTGGCATCAACATCATGAATATTTTCTCAGGTCAGTCTCCCAAAGCAATCGAAATGAGAGCAAAAATAAACCCATGGGACCTCATCAAACTGAAAAGCTTTTGCACAGCAAAGGAAACCCAAAAGAAAACAAAAAGACAACTTACAGAATGGGAGAAAATAGTTTCAAGTGATGCAACCGACAAGGGCTTAATCTCTAGAATATATAAACAACTTATACAACCCAACAGCAAAAAAGCCAATCAGTCAATGGAAAAATGGGCAAAAGACCTGAATAGACATTTCTCCAAAGAAGATATACAGATGGCCAACAAACACGTGAAAAAATGCTCAACATCGCTGGTTATAAGAGAAATGCAAATCAAAACTACCATGAGATATCACCTCACACCAGTCAGAATGGCCATCATTAATAAATCCACAAATAACAAGTGCTGGAGGGGCTGTGGAGAAAAGGGAACCCTCCTGCACTGTTGGTGGGAATGAAAACTGGTACAGCCACTATGGAGAACAGTTTGGAGATATCTTAGAAATCTATACATAGAACTTCCATATGACCCCGCAATCCCACTCTTGGGCATCTATCCGGACAAAACTCTACTTAAAAGAGACACGTGCACCCGCATGTTCATTGCAGCACTATTCACAATAGCCAGGACATGGAAACAACCCAAATGTCCATCGACAGATGATTGGATTCAGAAGAGGTGGTATATATATACACAATGGAATACTACTCAGCCATAAAAAAGAAGGACATAATGCCATTTGCAGCAACATGGATGGAGCTAGAGAACCTCATACTGAGTGAAATGAGCCAGAAAGACAAAGACAAATACCATATGATATCACTTATAACTGGAATCTAATATCCAGCACAGATGAACATCTCCTTAGAGAAGAAGATCATGGACTTGGAGAAGAGACTTGTGGCTGCCTGATGGGAGGGGGAGGGAGTGGGAGGGATCGGGAGCTTGGGCTTATCAGACACAACTTAGAATAGATTTACAAGGAGATCCTGATGAGTAGCATTGAGAACTTTGTCTAGATACTCATGTTGCAACAGAAGAAAGGCTGGGGGAAAAATGTAATGTATACATGTAAGGATAACCTGACCCCCTTGCTGTACAGTGGGAAAATTAAAAAAAACATTAATCAAGGAAATTAAAGAATATTCAAAGAAATGGGAAGATAGTCCATGCTCCTTGACTGGAGGAATTAATATAATAGCCATACTACCAAAAGCAATCTTCAGATTTAATGTGATCCCTATCAAATTATCCATAACATTGTTCACAGAACTGGAACAAATAATCCAAAAATGTATATGGAACCATAAAAGACCCTGAATTGCCAAAGCAATCTGAGGAACAAAAATAAAGCAGGAGGCATAACTCTCACAGACTTCAGGCACTATTACAAACCTGCAGTAATCAAGACAGTGTGGTACTGGTACCAAAACAGAAATATAGACCAATGAAACACAATAGAGATCCCAGAAAAAAACCCAGACACCTACAGTCTGACAAAGGAGGCAAGAATATAAAATGTGAAAAAGACAGTCTCTGTCATGATGGGCAAACTGGACAGCTACACGTAAATCACTGAAACCACAACAAACCCTCACACCATACACAAAAAATCAACTCAAAAATGGCTTAAATACGTAAACATAAAACAAGACACCATAAAACTCCTAGAAGAGAACATAGGCAAAACACTCTCTGACATCAACCATACAAGTATTTTCTTAGATCTCCCAAGGTAATAGAAACAAGGCAATAAAAACAAAAATAAAAATAAACCAATGAGACCTAATCGAACTTACAAACTTTTGCATAGCAAAGCAAACCATAAAAATACAAAAAGACAATCTATAGAATGGGATAAAATAGATTACAAATGATGCAACAGATAAGGGCTTAATCTCCAAAATATAAAAACAACTCTTACAACTGAACAGCAAAAAAACAAACAACCCAGCTGATAAATGGCAGAAGACCTGAACAGACATTTCTCCAAAGAAGACATACAGATGGCCAACAGGCACATGAAAAAATGCTCACTAATTATTAGAGAAATGCAAATCAAATCTACAGTGAGGTACCATTTCACACAGTCAGAATGGCCATCATTAGTAAGTTTACAAATAACAAATGCTGGAGAAGGTGTGTAGGAAAGGGAATCCTTCTGCACTTTTGGTGGGAATGTAAATTGGTAAAATCACTATGGAAAACAGTGTGGAGGTACCTCAGGAAACTAAGTATAGAACTACCACATGACCCAGCAATATCAGAGTATATATCAGGACAAAATTTTCATTCAAAAAGAAACATGTACCTCTATGTTCACTGCAGCACTATTCACAATAGTTGAGATATGGAAACAACCTAAATGTCCATTGACAGATGAATGGATTAGAAAATGTGGTATATATACACAATGGAATACTACTCAGCTATAAAAAAGAACAAAATAATGCCCTTTGCAGCAATATGGATGGAACTAGAGACTCTCATAATGAGTGAAGTAAGTCAGAAAGAGAAAGACAAATACAACATGGTATCACTTATATGTAGAATCTAAAATATGACAATATGAACCTACCTACAGAATAGAAACAGACTCACAGACATGGAGAGCAGACATGTGGTTGCCAAGGGAGAAGGGGAGGAACTGGGATAGACTGGGAGTTGGGGGCTAGTAGATTCAAACTATTCCATTTAGAAAGGATAAGCAATGAGGTCCTGCTGTATGGTGTACGGAACTATATCCAATCAGCTGTGATAGAACATGATAGAAGATAATATGAGAAAAAGAATATATATATATAATTTATATATATATTATTTATATATATATAAAAATAAAACTGGGCCACTTTGCTGTACAGAAGAAATTGACAGAACACTGTAAATCAACTATAATAAAAATTAACCAAAAAAACTTAGTATATCAAAAACTGAAAAAAGAGCTATGTTACATTGTTGCGTGGGGGAAAAAGGAGACAGAAGAAGAGGAAAAAGTAGGAGAAAGAAAAGTGAAAAAGGATAAGAAGAAGAAATAATACTAATAATATCCCAAAGACATTCTCTATCTTGCTGATAACCGTTAGAGATAAGAATTTTAGAACTAATTTGTTTTATATATATACACATACATATACATACACATATGGGTATACATCTTCTAGACAACTTATGCAAAGCTACATAAAATCAAAAATAAAGAAAAAATGCAGATAGAAGCCAGAGGGGAGGAAAAACCCTTACTTACAGAGGAGTAAATGCAAGAATTACATGTGACTTCTCCTCAGAGACCACGCAAACAAGAAAATGAGGTAAAACATTACAAGTGTTGAAAGAAACCACCAACCTAGAATTGTGTACCCTACAAAATTATCTTTCAAAAATGGAGAAACAAAGACTTTATGAGAAAAACAAAAATTAAGGGAATTTGTTTACCAGTATACCTGTCTTATAAGAAATGTTAAAACAAGTTCTGGAGTTCCCATCATGGTGCTGCAGAAATGAGTCCAACTACGAAACAGGAGGTTGAGGATTTGATCCCTGGCCTCACTAAGTGGGTTAAGGATCTGGCATTGTTGCGAGCTGTGGTGTGGGTTGCAGATGTGGCTCAGATACTGTGTTTGCTGTGGCTATGATGTAGGCCGGCAGCTATAGCTCCAATTCGACCCCTAGCCTGGGAACCTCCACATGCCTCAGGTGCGGCCCTAAAAAGCAAAAAGTTCTTAAGAGAAAAGGAAAATAATATAGGTCAAAAACTCAGATCCACATAAAGTGAGGAGGAATACCGTAGAAGGAATAAGTAAAGGTAGAATAAAACATGAAATATGTTGACTTGTTCCAGTATTTACAGTCTTAAATGATACCCTGCTAGACACATGGCATAAAGTATAAATGAAAAGGAAATATACAAATACATGATGTGAAATAACTGTAGAAATACAGGGGTTTATTTGCTAGGGCATTTGCCTAGGGCTTACCACTACACTGAATAGAAAATAGAAAAGAAGCCTTTGAATGTCTCTCAAGGGTTAAATTTCCATTAATATGTAAATAAACAACAACTATTACAATTACTTGAAGAAGAGCAAGACTTCAGGGACCTACTCCTTTACTTTTGACTCTGTGGCTTGTAGTCACACTCAGTGATGTGCTGGTTAGTGTTTAACTAGTGGTTCTGTTGATCAACAGGAGACTCTCTGGCATACCACACGTTCTTTCCAGACAAAAGTACTCAGCTTTCACTGCTACCATTTTGCCTATTGTTACTGACAAAGGCAAAGTTTTTGCAACAATATATTCACCAAGAAAACTGCCAGCTTTGATTAACCACTTAATTAACTGTAATCTAATCAGAAATCAGAAATGAAGTCAGTGACGTTACTCCCCTAAAGCAAAGGTTAAGTCCCTGGGATTTTAGATGCTCAGATTTAAATCCCATTATCAACTCTTAGAAGCCATGATTTTGAGCTTGACATATAACCTCTCTAAATCTTTTTTTCCACTTCTCTAAATTGAACATAATAACAGGCCTGCCTTACTATTGCATAAAAATTAAATTAAATAGTCCATGTAAAGTATAACCAATAACCATTATATGTGCATGGCACACAGAAAAACAAACTCTATCAGCTATTTTTATTCTTTAAGAAGAACAAGAGTATTTACAGTTATAAATATCCAAAGTAATAGACTCTCTGGTGTAAAAATGAACACACTTTCCTGAGTTATTTATAGTGGCACTCTAAATTTATTTTCAAAAGTGAACAAGTACATTTAATTTAAAATTAATAAGACCATTATTGTGTATTCATTAAAATTTCATGTGATTATTGGAAGCATTTACAAGATATGCAATGGACTCATTATATAGAAGAGACAGTAATTAAGCCTTAATAAATAGAATTTAAAATAATCACTTATAAAAATACACTATTAAATTTGAGGCCTCTTATTTTAAAATCTATCAATAATTTCTATTTACTAGAGACAAAGTAAGAAATTATATGTTTTGCGAATATTTAAACAAATAGAATTAATTTTAGAAATGGATGACAAAGGCTAAGTCTCGTCAGAGACAGTCTCCTGGCTGCTAGAAAATTGTAATGCAATCAGGAGATTCTGTTGATGTTCTTCTCTGCATCATCTCCTTTTTCAATAATCAAGGTCATTATTTAATGATATCAATAGACGCTCTCCTTTCTCCCTCAAACACTGATGATAAAGGCAAGTTTGTTCAAGTGTTGTCACTAAGGTCAGTGTGTAATTGGAGTCACTAATAATACCTGTGTGATTTAATCTGATCTGCAGGTAATTTGTCTGGCTTTCTTTTATTCCCCCCTTATTTGTGATTTTGCAAGAGAAATGGCAGCGTTTAATTCCATTTCTTTACTTTAAAACAATAATTTATCACTTAAAAAGCTAGCTCATAAATTCCATGAAGACAGTAAATATTTTATTTACATTTTTTTTCCCCAGCTGCTAGCAAACTGTCTAGAACATAACCTGGGCAGATTTAATAAAGGTTCCACAAGAAAGAGAAAAAGAAAGAGAAAGGGGGATAAAACAAAGAAACAAAGAACAAATAAAAGTACCAAATTATCTTTAGAAATAACTAAAATTATTCAGAGCAGTGCTTTCATATTTCTTTTTCTTTTTTTTTTTGTCTTTTTTTTGCCATTTCTCGGGCCGCTCCCACGGCATATGGAGGTTCCCGGGCTAGGGGTCGAATCGGAGCTGTAGCCGCCAGCCTACGCCAGAGCCACAGCAACGCGGGATCCAAGCCGTGTCTGCAACCCAGATCGTTACCCCACTGAGCAAGGGCAGGGACCGAACCCGCAACCTCATGGTTCCTAGTTGGATTCGTTAACCACCGCGCCACGACGGGAACTCCTGCTTTCATATTTCAATGGTGATGTCCTTTAATTTTCCTTCACAGTACTCCTTAAAATCTGAATGTTCATGTTAATATGATTATTTGATGGTACTCCCCACTAGACTATTTTCCTTACAATGATACTCCCAATTTCCAGCACACAGGAGGAACTCAGAAAACACCGATCAAGGGAAGGAATCCTCTTGCTTGCTTAATTAGTAGATAGCAGAGCTCTCCTCTAAGATTCCATGCCCTATTTCATACAACAAGAAAACCCTGCAATAAAAAAGCAAGTTTATTTGAATGTCTATTACCATGACAGCATAATCCCCAAGATTTTCAGTTATCCTTTAAGCAAGGGAAGTCTTTAGAGATGGAGTTTCGTCTCTCTGGTTTTTCTGACCAAGCACGATGTACAGAGTAGCATTTGTGTCCCCACTCAGACTTTTAAAACTATGTCATGTTAAATATTCTTAAATATACGACAGGTTATATCAATTGTGGATCTTAAATGCTCTATTTCTTACTAGTAAATGGGCTCCAATTATTGGTCCAACGGTTTTATCTTACTTTTGGAGACAGGACTGGTAAAAAGAATCAAAACATGTATCTGTTCAGGTAACACTGTGCACCACAAAGTTGTCAGTGATCGGTGGTCCATATGAACCAAAATATAACCACTATAGAGCCCTACACATTGTCAGTGTGACTTTTGGGTCTCTCCTCTTATGCCCCAAGGGAAAACACTGTGAAAAATTCCCCACACACAAGTTAGTAAGCTTTTTCACATATTTTCCTCTCACCTTTCAAAGCCGAGAAAATTTCAAACTGAACATTAAGGCATCTCTTATGTAAAAAAAAAAAAAAAAATTAATACAATATAAAACAACAATAGGAATAATAAAAGCTACCAACTATTGAAGGTCTATTATGTCCTAGCATGGTGCTAACCTCCTATTCTTATAGTCACGCTTCAAAACAATGCTGAAAGTAAACAATTCTTATTTTAGTATTTTTTTTCTCTCAAGATCCTATAGGTACACAAAGGAGGCACATCTGGTATTTTAACACAAATCCATAAGAATACACCAGAGTTTCTCAACCTTAGCACTACTGACATTTAGATCAAGCAATTCTTGTTTTAAGTGGGCTACCCACTAAATGCCAGGAGCACTCCTTTCCCAGTTGTGACAACCAAAAATGTCTCCAGACACTGTCAATGTCTCATAGGGGGCAAAATCTTCTCTACAACCCACCTTCCAATCCCCCATCTATCTCAATTCTCCTTCCCCTAACCCTTACCCTCTACTCCCACTGAGAACCACTGGAACACAAAGCCCCAATTTTTTTTTTTTTTTTTTACTGTTAGTTCCTTATTCCAAGAAGGGATACTAATTGTAGAGTCTAGTGTTCAAATTTAACCTATTTTAGTATAAACTAAAATTGTAAACAACAGTTATACATCTGTATGGCTATTTAACCACACACACACACACACACAGAGTTTGATTTCTGGATTTACTCTTCAGTTTCATTGATTATTCTATCCTCATTTATAGGAATGAATATATATTACATATACACATTTAGATACATGTGTGTATCTCTATAGACTCTCTATTCTCTTCTGTTAATCTCATCTTCTGCACAGACACAGTAATGACACACTCCCTGACTTTCGGTAGGTTTATACTGTCTTGAAACCAAGTCCTGTAAGTCTTGCAACTTTGTTCTTTTTTAGGATTGTTTAGCCTGGCCGATGTTGTTTGCATTTTCTACAGTATTTTGGGTTTTTTTGTTTTTGTTTTTTCTCTTTTTGCTATTTCTTGGGCCGCTCCCGCGGCATATGGAGGTTCCCAGGCTAGGGGTCCAATCGGAGCTGTAGCCACTGGCCTATACCAGTGCCACAGCAACGCGGGATCCGAGCCGCGTCTGCAACCTACACCACAGCTCGTGGCAACGCTGGATCGTTAACCCACTGAGCAAGGGCAGGGACCGAACCCGCAACCTCATGGTTCCTAGTCGGATTCGTTAACCACTGCGCCACGACAGGAACTCCATCTACTGTATTTTGGAATCACTTTGTGTATTTCTTCAAATAGCCTGCTACAATTTTGGTATGAATTAGATCTACAAATCAGTTTAGATACAATGGAAAACTAAACAATATGACTTTCTCAGTCCATGAACATGATATCATACATTATTTAAGACTTCTGTAATTGCTCTCAGATGTTTTATAGTTTTCCATGTAAAGGTATTACACATCTTTCATGAGATCTAATCCTTGGGATTTGATATTTTAAATATCATTATAAATGGTATTAACTTTTAACCTAATTTTCAAATAGTCTGTCAAAAGTATACAGTAATAGTTGACATATGCGTTAATTCGTACCCTCAATCTTTTGAAATACACTTTTTAGTTTTAATCATTTTTCTTATAAACACTACAATTTTCTCTAACCCCAGCCATGTAATCCTCAAATGACAGTTTTACTTATTTTCTAATCTGTATTCCCTTCACCTTGTTTTAGTGCCCTACTGAATTGGCGTGGACTTCTATAAAATTCATAGAAATAGAAAATTAGAAAAGATTATTTTTGCTTTCCTCCAAAATTAAGAGGAAAATATTAATGTTTTAACATTAATTATATTAGTCATAGATTTCTCATAGATGCCTCTTATCAGATTAAGCCAGTTCCATTCTATTCTCTTTTGATAAGTGATGTCATGAGAGGGTATTAAATTCTGTTGTATGCTTTTTTACATCTCATGGGAAGATTATATGGATTTCATATTTTATTCTGTTAATGAGATGAATTACATTAATTGATATTTGAATGGCAAATTAACTTCATACTACTGGGATAAACTCATTGGCCACATTGTATTATCCTTTTTAATATTACTAGATTTGATTTGGTAATATTTTCTGAAAAAATTTTATGTCTATATTCAAAAGGAATATTGGCCTGAAATTTTGCAGTCTTATTACATCTTCGAAATGTGTATTTTACTGTTGCCAAAAACCAAAACAATAAAAAGAGTTATGAAGCTTTCCCTCTGCAGTGATTTTCTGAAAGAGTTTGTATAAAATTACAACTCTCTCTTTTTAAAATATTTGATAAGACTCCTTGGATAAAAACATCAAAAATAGAGAGTTTGTTGGGGAGGGGGTAGAATCAGTCATCAAGAAATCAACTTCTTCAGGAAATATGACATCATTCACATTTTGTACTTATTTTATGTTCATTTTGGTAATATATGTCTTTTAAGGAATTTACCCGTTCATCCAAATTGTAGAAGGTATTGGCACATAGTTGTTCATAAATTCCTATTGTTTTTGTTTTAATGTCTATAGTATGTATATCTGGTTCGATGTCCCCTTTGTGGTTCCTGATGTTAATAATTTGTACAGTCTCCTTTTAAAATTTTATTTTCCTTGATTAGTCTTGCTAGGGATTTTAAATCTTTATTTATTATTTTTTTAAAACGTACTTTTGATGTTGTTAGAAAAACAGGAATAAACTTAAGGAGACAAAAGTAAATAACAAAGATAACAAATGGAAATCAACAATTTAAAAAAAGACAATATATAAAAATTTAATAAAGCCAAATGTTGGTTCTTTGAAACAAATTTAATTAAAAAATACCTAGCAAGACTGATTAAAAAAAATTTAAATTAATGATAACAGGAATAAGGAAGGGGACATTACTATATATTCTACAAATAGTAAAAAGTACCTTTATATCAATAAAACTGATAACTAAGACTAAATGGATAAATCATCAAAATATACAAATTATTAAACTGATGCAAGTAGAAAGAGAAATTTTAAATAGCCATATATCTGTGAAAAAGTGAGTTTTAAGTTAAAACTTTCCCAGGTCCAGATGGTTTTATTTGTGAATAATGTCAAATATTTGAGAAAAAAAAGTCACTTTTATGCATACTTTTTAAAAATATAGGAGGATTCACATTTCTTAACTTTTTTCTGAGGTTAACAAAACCCTGACACCAAACCTGGCAAAAAACAAAACAAAACAAAACCTGATACGCCAAAGAAATAACTATGGACACTTAAATGTAAAAATTCCAAAAAATGTTAGAGAATCATGCCTAGAAATACACAAAAAAGACAATAACATGACTAAATAGGATTCGTCCCAGGAATGCTAAATTAATTTACCATTTGTATAAATCAATGCCATTCACTATATTAACCACAGAAGGAAAACATGAGCACCTCAATATATGCAGGAAAGCTTTTGGCAAAATCCAGCATCCATTCATGATAAGATGAAAGCCTTTTATCAAAGTAGGAGTAGAAGGGAATTGCCGTAATCTGATATGGGGTGCATATTTCTTAAAGACATCTACGACTACCATGATACTTAATGGTGAAATAGTATATTCTTTCCCCCTAATGTTATGAGTAAGGCCACTGATGTTGACTTTTAACAAGTTTATGCAGCCGACTTAGAAATCCTAGCCAAGAACTAAAGAAAGAAAACTAAATGAAAGTTATAAAGATTAAAAAATGGTGTTCCCAGGAGTTCCCATCATAGCTTAGTGGTTAAAGAACCCAACTAGCATCCATGAGGATGAGGGTTCGATCCCTGGTCTTGCTCAGTGGGTTAAGGATCCAGTGTTGCCATGAGCTGCAGTGTAGGTCGCAGACATGGCTCGGATCCCACGTTACTGTGGCTGTGGTGTAGGCTGGCAGCTACAGCTCCCATTCGACCCCTAGCCTGGGAACCTCCATATGCCTGGGTGCAGCCCTAAAAAGACCAAAAAAAAAAAAAAGATTAAAAAAGAACTAAAACTGCATTTTAATCACATGCAACACAATTGAAAATGCAGAAAATCCTATGAAACTATGAAAATCTGGCAGAAGCGTATATTATATATATCAAGGACATGGAATTCAAGGTCAATCTATATTTATCATATATCTATATATTACCACGGAAAAAGTTGAAAATAAAATTCCTAAAAATTATCATCATTTGCAATAGCCTCAAAAATACTAGCTACTTAGGGGTAAATTTAACAAAAGATGTACAAGACTTCTCAAATGCAAACTACACAATATTACTGAGAGATAATTCAAAAATGCTTAAACATATACCTAAAGATGTACCAAGTTCGTATAATTAAAGAGTTAAGGTTATTAAATTGTCCATTCTCTCAAATTCAATCTCAACCAAAGTCTCAGCAGACTTTTTATAAAATTTGACATGCTGATTGTAAAATATCTATTGAAATGGAAAAGATCTAGCGTAGCCAAAATAGTCCTACAAAAGAAGGGACAATTTGGACAACTTATTCTTTCTGATTTCAAGATGTATTCCAAAGCTACAATGACCAAAAAATAGTGATGTTGACTTAACAACGGACAAATAAATCAAAAGGTGAAAAGAAAGAATCTTTTCAACATAAGGTATTGAAATAACTAGAAATTCTTACATACCACTCCTTATGTAATACACAGAAAGTAATGTAATATGGATTAAAGGCCAACAATAAAAGCCAAATCTTATAAAACAAAACAGAAGAGAACATCTTTATGACCTGAGGATAGGTAAAGATTTCTTAGAGAGTAAACAGAAAACACTAACCTTCAAAAAAATTGCTAATTTGAAGTTTATCAACAATGTAAAATCATTACGGTATTATAAATCAAAACCACAATGCGACAGCACAACACCCTGACAGGAAGTACAAAATTTTAAAAGACTGACACTACCAAGTATTGACAAGAATGTAAAGTAATGAAAATGTTCATACGGTGTTAGTGAGAATGCAAAATTATATGCCCCTTTGGAAAATGGTTTGGAAATTCCCTATATAGTTAAACATACCCTACCTATGATCCATAACTTCCATCAAAGAGAAATAAAATCCCATTTCTGCAAAAAGACTTTCCAAGAATGTTAGTAGAAGCATATTCACTACAGGCTAAACCTAGAACCAGACCAACCAGACTGGAAAAACAAATTGTAGTGTACTGATATTGTGGAATACCACTCATAAAAAGAAAAACCAAGTTAATTATACATACAACATTTTTGAAATCTCAGGAACTTTAGATGAGCAAAGAAAAGCCAGTTAGAAGAGGATATACTATATAATTTGATTTATGTGAATTTCAAGAACCAGCCAAACTAACCCATAGCAAGAGACTTCAGGAAAGTGATTGCTTTCAGAAGAGGAGTTGGCTGAAGGACACAAGGAAATCTGAGATGATGGGAATGTTCCTTATTTTGATAGTTATTGGTTATGAAACTGTGCATTTCCCAAAATTCATTGAACTGTACCATTTAAGATTTATTTCACTAAATAAATACCCCAATAAATTTTTAAATAGAAATGGATTAGCAATGAGATCCTGCTGTGTAGCACTGGGAACTATGTCTGGTCACTGATGATGGAGCATGATAATGTGAGAAAAAAAGAATGTATACATGTATGTGTGACTGGGTCACCATGCTGTACAGTAGAAAACTGATAGAACTGGTAGACCAGCTATCATGGAAAAACATAAAAGTCATTATATTAAAAAAAAGAAATTTTTCGGTCAAATACACAAATTAATGTCAATCAAAATTCATCTGTGGTAGTAAAAGCCAAGATAGTGGTTCCCAAAGGCATGAAATTGTGACTTGATGGGGTAGCTTCTGCAGTATTGATCATGTGCTGTCTTGATCTGGGTCCTGGTTATGTTTACTTTGTGAGATTTCCAGTAAGCTGATTATATGTACATTTTTTAATATGTTGTACTTCCATTTCATTTGCATTTAAAAATTGTTTTGCTAGGGAGTTCCCGTCGTGGTGCAGTGGTTAACGAATCCGACTAGGAACCATGAGGTTGCGGGTTCGGTCCCTGCTCTTGCTCAGTGGGTTAACGATCCGGCATTGCCGTGAGCTGTGGTGTAGGTTGCAGACGCGGCTCGGATCCTGCGTTGCCGTGGCTCTGGCATAGGCCGGTGGCTACAGCTCCGATTCGACCCCTGGCCTGGGAACCTCCATATGCCGTGGGAGCGGCCCAAGAAATAGCAACAACAACAACAACAACAAAAAAGACAAAAGACAAAAAAAAATTGTTTTGCTAGGAATCACAAAAGACCTCTCCATCAATTCCTAACGAGAAATGCATAACTGTCACTGATACAGTGGAACACAAGGAGGTTGTTAGCTGTACCACCATACTGTACATAATAACCTCCTAATGGAAAAGCTTTAACCTGTTACTCTGACAGTGTGCCTTGACTATGACATTCACAGAGAATAAATCATTTCAACTTAATCTGTCCAGTTGCTGTGTTATTAAAGATGACAAGGAAGCAACAGCGAGCATCACTAGAGAAATCACAGCAATATACAGCTGTCACATTATAATACAGTGGGATCAGAGATCATTCAGGACTGTCATAATTGTAATTTCAGAAAACCAGATACTACTTATGTGATAACATCCACCTGTATCTCTTTAACTTGCATTTTCAATTTGCTGCCTCTTTACATCTATTCAAAACTGAAGCACTGTATGTCATTAAAGACTATGTGAATAAGTTAGGCCTGACTGTGGAGGATCAGAAGCTAACCAGGACACTTCAGCATCTGGGGCCAGAAGATCCTATTTTCACAACACCCATATGGTCCTCGAAGCGCAGTTTAAGCATTTTGATAGACATGCGCAGATTCAACCACGGAGACAGGCTTTTACCGCAGATGAAACTGTCTCCCAGCCAAAGAAAACAGATTAATGGAAGTGTCAGAGTTCTTTCATTGCACTCTGTAGAAATTCATTTTGGTTAACATATGCAAAAAAAAAAAAAAAGAATTTGTTATGAATTGATTTGGGAATTGCTCACTGGATTAAGGTGAAGAAGGACAACAAGGCATCTGTGAAGCTTTCAAAAGGGGGAACTGATGGAAATCTATATTGGAGATCCCTTGGCCCCATCTCAGGAGGATACTCTTGAGCCACCTTTTTATTCTAGTCACTGCTACAGAAAGCAGCCACACAGGTATAATGTGACAGCTCCTCCTATATGGGGATTTCTCTGCCACATGGGAGGCTTTTGACAGCCCACTCAGCTATTCTGGCACATAAACAAAAATACAGAGATATGAAGGAGGTGGCAATTCATGCGGCAACCAATGGGACATGAGATGCTGGAAATACATTACCCTCTCCCATCCCCCAGTGTGGATAATTTGAGCTGCTTTCAACGTGGTTCCACATATAGTCCCCAGCATGATTAAGCCTCAATTCCCTAGAACAGTGATCAGCTTGCCTTGAACAAGGCAGACACAATAGGGCTCTCACTTCTTCCCTGTGGTAGCATGCCCATCCTCTCTAACGGTTCCGTGGAGCTACTTCCCAAGCACATTTCCTGCCCACTAGGCTCTCCTACTTTAGGGAAATGTCGGCTAAAATAAAACGTATCTACAGGGTTCTGTGACTGCCAAAGTGAATGAGTTTCACATCTATCCAGTCATTTTTGTTTTCTGCTTATGAAGTGAATCCTGGGAGAGCACACAAGCTTGGGTCTCATGGCAACTCTTTGCATATGTAGGATAAGTCATGCTAGATAGTCCCTCAGAGGGGGAAGATCTAATTCCTCAGAAGGGAGGGGAAAGGAGGGAGAGGAGGGAAAGGAAGGGAGGGGAAGGGAAGTTGCTCTTTCTTTTGCTTTCTGTGTTAAAATACTGCATTAAAAACCAGAGAAGCAAACTAAGTAGAATGCGATTATTTCAATTATACTCCTAAATTAAGAGCACATATAATATTTACAACGAATTTACTATAGGTAAGTGAGACTATAGGTCACTTTAACTTATGGTGATTAATGGAAAATTCATCAAAAATCTGAAGATGGTTAGATTAGAGCCTCAGGTCCTTCTCACTCTTTTAAAAAGTCTGATATATACTGCCAGCAAAAAGGAAACAAGGCTTCTAGAAAAGTTGAAGTAAGCACATTCCGCAGTACTCACCTCAGGAATCACAACTCAATGCTCCCCAGCAAAACAAACAGAATGACTATCTATCAGAAGACTGTAAAAGGTAGAGAATAAGGCAGACTGGCTAAGGACCTATGGACTCAAGGAACAATGTGGTAATGAGTTCCTTGGTTTGGTTTCTTCTCCTGTATCTCTTGGCCTTGATCTAAACCAGAGCAGCCTACAACCCTGAAACACAAAGAGATAAAGAGATGCAAACAACAACAACCACAACAAAAGATGTTCCTGCTAGCCAAAGCACAGGGAAGAAGGCATCTGTGCTGGACAGAACCCTCAGACAGCATCTCTCCTACTCCAGGCAAACGCCACACAAGAAACGGTGTCTCTTCCCCCTTCACACAAGGCACTACGGCAACTGTGGAACAGAGCCATCAAACATCCCCACCCTGCACCCACCCAGCAGAGGCTGCAGTCGTTCTCCCTCCTCTCCCCTGAGTGCTGTAGATACTATGGGGTAGAATCTTGTCAACCATCACCATTCTGCAATAGCCAAAGAAGAGGCAGACCTCTCTCCCCTGCCCCATCCAACAGCCAGTCTCGCTCCAGACAAATATAAACAGAGTCAGCATCTGTCCTTTTTCCCTACTAGGCACTGTGAAGATGGTAGAAGGGCCTCTGTCTATAATCCCTGCCCTGGATTAAGGGAACACCTGCAAAGAAGAGGTACTCCATCCACTCCCGACTAACTTGTGGAGATTAGGAGATTAGATTAAGGAGAGTAGGAAGCTGAAAAGTGAAATTTTTTTTTTTTTACATCTGAGCGTAAAATCATAAGCAGACCTGAGAAGAAACTGACTAGAATCAATATAGCAAAAGTTTGAAAACTGAATTACGGCACAGATTACCACTCAGGTTTCAAACAGGCTTCAGTATCACATAAGCACAGGAGACCAGAATAACACAGTCAAAGTTTGAAAACTAAACTGACATTAGAACCATAGCCTACAAAAGTAGATCACACTTTCTGAACCCAATAGGCCTATTACCTAGTGAAACAGATTTATACAGCAACCAGAGTCTCATAGTGAGAGTCTCATAATTTAAAAATACAGAATGCAATCCAAAATATGTATCACACCAAGAACCAGTAGATTCTCAATTCAAACAAGGAAAGATAATCAACAATGCCAACGAGATTACCCAAATGCTAGAATTACTTGACTAGAATTTTAAAGCAGTTATCATAAGATTTCTTCAAGAAGAAATGACGAACACTTTTGAAATAAATGAAAATACAGAAAGTCTCAGAAAAGAAAAGGAAGATATAGTGAGTTCCCATTCTGGCTTAGCAGGTTAAGAATCTGACTAGAGTCCATGAGGATCCAGGTTCAATCCCTGGCCTCACTCAGTTGGTTAAGGAGCCAGTGTTGCCACAAGTTGAGCATTAAGTCATGGATGCAACTCATATCTGGTATTTGTGTGGCTGTGGCTGTGGCTGGCAGCTGCGGCTCCAATTCAACTCCTAGCCCTGGAACTTCCAGAAAAAAAAAAAAAGCTAAAAATACAGTAAATGAAATTTAAAAACTCCCTGGATGGGCTCTGTACCAGAATGGAAATAACTGGGGGCGGGGGGGAGGGGTAGAATCAGAAAACATAAAAATAAATTGATAGAAACTATCTAATGCAAATAACAGAGAAAACAGATTTAAAATATAAAATACAGATCCTCAGGAATATGTGGGGCAATAACCAAAAAAAATCTATCATTTTTGTCACTGAGAGGTTGGAGCTAAAATAATATTTGAAGAAATAGTGGCTGAAATATTCCTGAATTTGACAAGGGACATAAATCTACAGGAAAAAAAAAATGAGTAACAACCATAAATAGGATCAACCCAAAGAAATGCATGCCCTGATATATCATAATCACAGTGCTAAAAAATTTTTAAATAGATTTAAAAATCTGAAAGAAGCCAAAGACAAACAATATATTACCTGCAAGGGAGCAACAATTTGAATTCTATAGAATTTCTAATCAGAAACAATTGAAGCCAGAAAGAAGTGGCCAACATCTTTCAAGCTGAAATTAAAAGAACTATCAATTCAGAATCCTACATCCAATGAAAAATACACTGAGAGTTTTACCAAAATAAAAATAAACATCATATACTTGGCTTCACTTGAAAAATTAGAATACCTGGCCATCAGGCCTGATTTCTTTTTTTTTAAACATAAATATCAATAACAGTTATCGATACTGCACAGCTAAAGGACATCAGGTGTCCTTTTTTTCATTTTTTAAAGTTTTATTGAAGTACAGTTGATTTACAAGGTTGTGATAATATCTGCTGTACAACATCCATTCTTTTTCAGATTCTTTTCCAAATAAGCCATCCGAGAACACTGGATATACTTCCCTGTGCTATACAGCAGGTCCCTGTGGACCAAACATTCCAAATACCAACTGTGCATATGCCAATTCCAAGTCCCCAGTCCATCCCTCCCCTCACCTGTCCCCTTTGGTAATCATAATTTTCTCTTCAAAGTCTCTAAGTCTAGGCCTGATTTCTTAAAGAACAATGATGGCCTTGAAGCACCTGGAGCTACTCCCTTTGGACAAGGTGTGTGCCCTCTGCTCACCAGAGCTTCCATCTACAGCTTCTGACTCTGAGTACTATTTCAAACATTTATTTTACCTGCCTGGCTATTGTAGGTATTAAGTTTATGACATCCATCTATTAGTTCTATAGTTTTCCAGATGTGCTAATAAAAGCCATAGATTCCCCCAGAAAGGCATCCATGTAAACAATTTTGTATTTAGTTTCAAAGGTCATAGATCCATATGTTCCTAAGATTCTGCAGACACCACTTTAAGAATCCCTGATTTGACCATCCGGTGTATTATTCTAACCCCATACATAATGAGTTTATTGATAACTCATCTTTTTCTTTGTTAACATTATTTAAGAATGCCTCCTATATTGTAATATGCATTGCCATATTATTTAGGAATATTCAGTTCTGCTACAGAGAATAAGACCAATAAAGAAGGAAGAATAATGAAACTAAGTATAAAAGCAAGTACCTTGTGAAATATATTAGACATAAAGTAGTTAGAGGTTATATATGAAGAAGTAAAAGGACCCACTAGCCACCAAATATTCATGAGGCACTCACAAGTTTTCAGGATATAATTTGCAGAATGAATGAATGAATGAATGAATGACTGCAAGGCTCGGCTTGTCCCTTATGTTATACTCCCTCCTCCTATTTTGAACAGATTACTATTTTTGCCCTATGCATTAGTGTGTCTCCACTAGATCATAAATACACTGTAGATAAGGGCCATAAATTACTTTGCATACATGACAAAAGTTAGTATCTGAAACAGTGCGACACATAGAGCAGTGATTCTCAAACTCAAGGGTGCATCACAGTCACCTAGGAAGTTTGTTTAAAATGCATATATCTAGAAGCCACCCCCAGAATTTAGAGACATGGTATTTTTAAAAATCTGCATTTTTTACCAAAACTCCCACTACTTTTGATATAAGGGATCCAGTAACAAACTTATTGAAAATTATTGAACTAGGGAATGTAGAAAGTCTAGGGCAAATGGTAATATCTATTTCCACTCTTCTATGGATACATTATCAAATAGATTAAAATTAATTTCAGAGCAGTCCCAAAGTACATATGGGAAAGGTGGACCTGAGTTTTTTCACCTTGGGTGGTGTGATTTGGAGGGAATAGGAAAATTTATTGTTCTCTGTGTGAGATACTAGTTTTACCAGCTTGGAGGGCCACTCTCTTCTGCCCAGCCTGCTGTCTTTTTATTATCAATGCCCATGGCCAGAAGATGGGCAAGAAGCAACAATCATAGCTTGTTCTTTCTGCAACTGCCCCATTTTCTCACCCCCTAGGCCTGAATAAGTCTGCTTCTTATTTGATTGAATCCATAAAACCCATTCTTTCAACAGCACTATTGCATGCCTAAAGTTGAACTTAAAAGCCCAATACAGAATTTAAAATTAATATTTAAATTTTTAATTAAATGTTATTTTTAGACAATTTCAAATTGAGGAAGCATATAGAGATCCTCAGGTACATTTGGTTGGAGGTTTGAAAAAGCAGAAATGCTTTTCAAGTTACTTTATGTGTGGGCTTAGAGTAACTGGAATAATTAGCCATTTGAATTTTCTCGATTTCTGCTCTACTTTATGAAACTTTTGCACAGTGTTCTCCAACCTGTTACCATGTAACAGTTGATTTAATTCACTTACATATTCCGGTCCCCAACTTTCACATACAATTATCGATCCAAATACTTAAACTTTAATTTCTAACCATGTATCATCAATTTGGAATTCTGGGTAATACATTATCATGAAATGCATTAATTAGGGAATCATTTTTTACATATTTCTAAATTGTTTATTTACAGTTCCAATGAATCTGTAAGCAGTGGATTAGAATTCCAAGCTCTTTCAAGTCATTGAAATTCAAAGAAATCCACAACTAATCCCAAGTACCATAAGCATTTGTATGCTAAGTAAAGGCAACTGTCTCCTTGCACAAGCTCTGTTTCCCCAATTCAACACAGCAGTTCACAAAGAAACAAACAGCTAACCTAAGGAAGAAACAGATGGAGCATTTACTGCCTCCTTACCTTATGTGATACACCAAGAAAATAATAGCTGAGTTCTGTACTAAATTGGCATTAAAACAGTTAAAACATACAATAGGTATGACTCTCTATTTACAGTTCTGGACCTTACTTACTTGAATAATGTAAGTGTCAGCTCCAAAGTTTTTATTTTCTATCCAACAACAGAGTAAACAAAAACAAGAGAGGTAAAAATTATAGTATTATTTAATGCTGTACTGAGCCACATCCAGGCAATTACACAGAAAACAAACAAACAATCAACTGATCTAACACAAAAACCAATTTAGAGCTATGTTGGGTAATGCAAAAGAAGTAAGTCCCTACCAGAGATTATTAACCTTCTACCTTTTGGAAACATTCAAAAATAATTACAGAAAAACGTACTCCCCTTTAAGGTTTAGTTAATATTTTTACCTTTATTTTTTGGTTTCACACTATTTTTCTTACCTTATATACAGATATAAGCTAGAAGAAAATAGTAAGATTCTTTCAAGTTTGCTACAAATATAACACATGAGAACATTCTCCTGAATTCACGATCGCTTATTTGATGAACTTACAAGTAGCTTCATAGTATGAGAGTTTTATCATTCTTGAAGGGGTATTTGGCTTTTCAAAAGGCCCTATTTCAGTATCTTTATTAATTTTAAAAAAATGTTTAAGATATATTCAAAAGAATTTCACATAAAAAAAAATTTTATAAACCTCTTCAGTCATCTGGGGCCTCTCTGACTCTAAGATTTGTATATCACCTGACCATTTTTTTTATGTTGTTCCATAGAAGAAAATAAAGTGACTAATGAGGAGATCAGATGTTGAAGGATTCTTTTCTGGAGAAAGGTTATCCTATTGGAGAAGGAACCAACAGAAAATACATTTCAGTGAACTCAGCAAAAACAGGAGTCCATCCCATCACCCTACAGTGAAGCACATCCAACCACACCCATGAGACTTTTAATCTCTCAAGATGAAGAATTCATGGAGAAAAACAGATGCCACACATATGAAGCAACTTTCTTCATGAAAGCCAGCCAAACAACAAACAAAAAGAGCTAAGAAGAAAATAAAGTAAGGAGTGACCAAGTTAGTTCATATATCCAAGACCCATAAAATGGAGGCTGCCACAGTCAATCAAACCACATCACAAATCAAACCTAAATCAGCCTACAATTATGAGAAACATTTGGCAAGGAAACCTAACATATACCAATCATAATCCTCTGACCCAGCTTTAACTACCCTACCTTACCCTAGAAAAAAGAACCTGCTAACCCTGTCAGGAAATTCCCAACCTTCTACCCAGCCATGACCTTTTTCCAGTCGCTTCTTCTAACAGTCTATAAAACTCACTCTCAGAGTTCCCACTGTGACTCAGCAGGTTACAAACCTGACTAGTAGCCATGAGGATGTGGGTTCAATCCCTGGCCTCCCTCAGTGGGTGAAGGATCCTGTACTGTCACAGATCACAGGAGCAGCTGAGATCTGGCCTTGCTGTGGCTGTGGTGTGGGCCAGCAGCACAGCTCCAACTTGAACCCTAGCATGCGAAATTCCATGTGCCACATGTGCAGCCCTAAAAAGCAAAACCAAAACCAAAACCAAAAAGCCACTCTTGTTCAAAAATCCCTCAGGAAGAGTGCACCACTGTCTGAGAGGACCTGTACTTCCCCAACCCACAGATTGTTTTCCCTTGAATAAAGATTCGTACTAAATTGTTTTTTCATTTGACAGTTTTGGCAGTCCAGACTGGACCTGAAGACGCTGCTGAAGTTTCCTGGGAAGGCTCTGAGACATGGGTAAGGCGCCCACAGAGCATTTTTGTTTGGCTGCTCTTTAGCTGCTCTCTGAGATCTTCAGTAAGCCTCTCTTGGAGCAAGCTCTACTTATTTTGCATTCTGCCACTTCAGGTTTGTCGGTCTTAATCCTTCCAGGTGGAAAATTGGGGTCTGAGAGACTCCAGATTTTTCTGGGTGAAACTTTGTGGTGGGTCACAATATTTGAGTTTGTGGCACCTCATCGACAAGGTAAGCACCTTCAGGAAGTCCTGACAGGTCTCAGGAACCGCCCACTGACAGCCAGAAACAATCTAATTGAATTAGGGAGGAGTATTTCAACAAGGGAAAATAACGGGTACCCCTCAATTCAGGAAAGCAAGATGGCAGCCATTTAGGGGACTCACAAAGCCTTGAGGTAAGTCCAGAGAACAAACTATTGCGGGACCTAGGGAAACAAATTAAGACAAGAAATTTGGACTTTTTGACCAAAAGCACATCAAAATCTACATAGGCACAAGTGGGATTATTAGAAGCCATTAGAGCATCATCCACTACAAAGAACTCTTCTCATGAAAGAAATAGCAAATGTATTGCTTATAAAAATGTCAGAAGCCAGAGCTCCAAAACTGGTGGGCATGAGTTGAGCACTTAGAGTACCCACCACCTACTTTTAGAATAAGCTGCTCACAAAGCAGGTTACGTTGACACAAGGTCAGTTGCCAACCTCAATAAAATTTCTGTGCAATGAGGAACAGGTACACTGTAAAACACCACAAAATCCTGAACTCAGTAGCACTTCCCTCTTAGGTATTACTCTGGCTCCAGGAGACCCAAGGCTTAGCTAAAGGAATGAGATCCTCAAAGAACTGAACATGCTACCTCCCAGCACATCTTCATCTGTGATCCCAGAAGCTGTAGATAACTACAAAAATTATATCTTATACGGGACAACCCAGAATACAGTGGCCCATATGGGAAACATCCCAATTAGACAAGATCAGTCATTTAAGAAATTCACTTGAAAGGGTTCCTAAATCAAACAAACAGAATGGCATACCTATTTTAATAAGTACACAGAAGGCTCCTAAAGACTGCAAACCCCAGATAGCTTCATTGAAAGATTCATTGCAAAAAGCTAATAAAAAAAAAAAAAATCAAGACACCAGAGGTACCTGAAACAAAGACCTTAAAACTAATGTGACTCTTACTATCCCCTTGTCCCTTTTACCTGAGTACTCACCATCTACCAATCCTCTACCTGAATAATTGCCTTTTCACACTGAAGACTCTACAAGACCACAAAGTCTACAAAGTTAGTGGCCTTACCGACACCTTCTTATCTACCCAAAAGACAGAGCCACCATGTGGACCCCTCCCAGAGATGACAGGACTCTGGAGGATTCCCCAGTGAACTGCTATGAGTTTCTCCCTTAAAGAGCCAAGGGGGAACTAAAAACTAATGAAAAGTCAGGCAAATTCTGGTAGACACTGGAGCTACACTCTACTCTAAACCCTCACTCAGGACCATACAGAGTGGGCCCTGTGAAAACTTGCAGAAGCCAGTAAAGAGTGAGGATTCTTACTAGAGTCAGCCTTTACAGATCACTGAGAGAGACAGACAGACAGAAGGAGAGAGACACAGAGGGAGAGAGAGAGAAGAGTTAAATTTCAAACTGTTCCTTCCTTTCCAAATCCAGACCCAACAGTTATTGACCCTTTCTATCCCAGGGACAGCTACTGGCTTCTTGATGTCTCATTTAGTATCCCAAGAACTCAGCTTGGCAACCATTAGGCTGGGAACCCCCCAAATACTGCCAGACCAAAATGTGGGTTGTACTTCACTTGCAGATAGATATAGCCAGAACATATGAGTTCACATCATCAAAATGAAGCAAGTGGATTAAATCATCTTAAACATTCCTTTCATTTCTAAAGTTGCTTAATCAGATGAGTTGGAGTGACTTCATAGTCCAATTATGAAGATGATCCCAGAAGCCTAAACTGATGAATGGGACAAATCCCAGTTCAAACATGTTTAAGAAGAAAAAATATATATATGTATATGCATATGTAGGTGGATGGATAGATAGATAGACAGATAGACAGATAGATTCACTTAATTGAGAAGGCCAGAAATAATCCCATCCTCCACACATGATTGGATTAATAAGTCCAATGATGTCATCAGAACTTGGTTTCTCTCCAGCTCCTGGCTCCCTTCCACAATTGGCTTCTTTCTCTGGCTTCACACTTCAGCCCCTAACAGCCCTAGGATTGTAATCTCCCAGGACAATCTCCAACTGGACTATTTTGGCTGACACATACAACCCTGAATCTCTGCAGCCTGAGGCTCATGCTCAGCCCTGATTGAACTGTGAATTTCAACCCCACTGCAAGTTTTCTGTTATTTTCAAATGAGTGCATTTTAACTAGTACAGATTTTGATAGGAGCAAATGAGGCACTACAGAAAACATGCTGATTTAATAGAAGGTGAAGGATATGGAACAGAGAAAAGTCCACTATTTCTTTCTGGCAATATTATACTATATTGAAGCTGTCATTTAAACTATAGCCTCTTTTATGCTGAAACTCAGTCAATGTGCCTATTGAGACTATAGAAATTGGGGACTTGAAAATAAATGTGTTTAGAGTGTTTTTAGCACTTCTTGAGGCCATCAACGATGTCTTAGACAAACAGGCTGAATATGGCCCACTGTAAAAACAGAGGGGAAAAAATAGCTTCATTAAAAGATCCCTTTCTGGAGCTCCCCCGTGGTGCAGTGTATTGAGGATCTGGTATTGTCACTCACTGCAGCACCTCCAGTCACTGCTATGTTGCAGGTTCAAGCCCTGGGAAAGGAATTTCCACATGCTGCAGGTGCAGCCAAAAAAAAAAAGAACGGCCTTTTCTATAATACAAAATGATGGAATTTTGTAGGTTAGAAAATTTTAATTATCTTAAATATTAGTGCTGGTACAGACTGGAAAGTAGGTGGTTTGGAAGAATATAAGATCAAAGTAAAAGAAAAACATGAGGAGTTCCCGTCGTGGCGCAGTGGTTAACGAATCCGACTAGGAACCATGAGGTTACGGGTTCGGTCCCTGCCCTTGCTCAGTGGGTTAACGATCCGGCGTTGCCGTGAGCTGTGGTCGCAGACGCGGCTCGGATCCCGCGTTGCTGCGGCTCTGGTATAGGCCAGTGGCTACAGCTCCGATTCGACCTGTAGCCTGGGAACCTCCATATGCCGCGGGAGCGGCCCAAGAAATAGCTAAAAAGACAAAAAGAAAAGAAAAGAAAAACATGAGATTCGGTCAACTCCTAAATAAGTACTCTCTGCTTGAAAAAGGATACAACATATTGATATCCACCAACCCATGGTTATTGCTTCAAATCTCTTCCAGGGACAGGCCAAAAGTAGATGGAGGCCATTAAACCAAGATTCTAGAAAAGAGAGACTTATCACACACATCTCCAATACCACCGTTTTCGTCAAGTCACTAGACTCCTGAAAACTCTCATTCCCCTGCTTCCACTCATTCCTTTCCAGTACAATTTGTATGTAGCTTTTAGAGAGATCTTTTGAAACCAGAGATCAGAGGTCCTCCTCATGCTCAAAACCCTCTTTTGCTTACCATTACATTTCACCTTACCATGGTAGACAGGGTCTCAGGAAGTGGTCCATCTCCACCTCTCCGACGTCATCTCATTCCCTCCTTGCTCACTTTCAGCCACAGCGTCCTCTTTTCTTCAGATACACCAAGCCCTTCCCCCTTCAGCAACTGTGTACTATCTGGAAGGATCTACCTCCAGCTTTTCATGAGGGTAGTTTATTCCCATTATTTAGGTCTCCTCAGACTGGCTTCTCCCATTCTCCCAAGTAAGGATTCATCACTTAATCACATAGACCTTCACAGCAATCATAATCTATGATCCCAATGTGTATTTTTCTTTTACTCTGTATATTCCTTAACTAGCATATATGCTCCATCAAGGACAATGAACTTGTCTTTTGAGTTGGTTGCTATTTCTGGGTCCAAGCACAATGCCGATTCTTAGCCAATGCTCAAAAAGTTACCGAGTGATTTCATTTACTCATTCCACAAATATTTATTGAGGTCTTGGAAGAAAGTGTTCCAGGCTCTGGGACTACAGCAGTAAATGAAAGGGCCAGAGTTAGTGCCTTCATGAAGTTTACCCTCTAGGAGGGGAAGACAGACACTAAAGAAATACTATGTCAGAAGGAGAATTTTTTTTTTAATAAGAATCCTCTAGTTATTTGTTCAGAATATTTTCTCTTTCTCAGAACTTGAAGACTAGATGCCAAGAAAACACTAGGAAGTTTGGCACATACCATCCCTTCCCAGTAAGCCCTTAGAACTTGTGAATGCTGTCATAAATACAGAAACTGACCAAAGTGTCGGCTATGCTGACATATATAGAGGCTCATGTCTTCTAGGGATCACTGGGTGGTGGGAGCAGGAGGATGCAAAATGTTCCTTGACTAAGACAATGATCAGATAAACAAATATGACATAATCAAACTTGCTGTGAAGATTCACAATCTTAATTATTTCAAGGCCAAAAGGTCAACAAGATGGAATGTGATGTACTGATTACGAATGTCAAAATGCTGAACCAAAAGGAAGCTGCGGTAGTGTTGAGAAGAGGAAAAAAAGAATAAATGAGATACCATACTAGATTACTGCCTGTCAGCAGCTCAGATCGGACTGACTGCCAGCTGTGGAAATGTTTCAAGGAATGGTATGCCATCCCAAACCATCCCTCGTACTTCTTGCCAAGCCTCCTGTCAACACACACAACTGGGCATCTCCTGGCAAAGAGGTTGATGTTCTCTCTCGATTTATTAACCATTGCTTCATTTTTTTATTGATACCAAGGACCAAACAATTCTAACATTTCTCATGACTGATGAAATTAACTGCTAAATTCAGACTTTGGGGGTTATTCTGCCAATAATTTTTGCCCAGATTTAAGATAACATCATTCTAACGTGTCTGTTCACAAGCTTTAATGATGCCTGTGAGCCACACATTTCAGCCTCAGAGTGTTACATGTTTGGAGAGGTTCTACTTGGTGCAAAGTGAGTAAAAACCCAATGCAAATGGAGGAAAATCTAAGCAAAAGTTACAAGTAAACAGCAACACAATGATAATACTGTTTTTAAAACTAACATGTATTAAGTCAGGCACTTTCCTAAGCACTTTATTATGCAATAGCCCACTCAGTCCTCACAGCAGTTTTGTGAAATAGGTACAGTTATTTTTCCTATTTTTCAAAAACAAGAAACAGGTAAGGAGGAGACAGACATCAGAAGTGTGTACCTATTGCAGTCTTGAAGGAGGCAAGAAAACAAAACTGAAGGAAAAAAAAAACCAAAAAGTAGCAGAATAGCAGTGAACAGAATGACCACTTCAGTTTTACCCAATGCACTTTATTATCAATATGGAGTTCAAATTGTTCATAAAGAGAAAAGCAGTCACCTTCTTTAAGGCTGTCCATCGACAGAGGAGTAGATTAAGCAGATGTGGTACATATACACAATGGAATATTACTCAGCCATTAAAAAGAACGAAATACCTGCATTTTTAGCAACGGATGGACCTAGAAATTATCATACTATGTGAAGTTAGTCATACAATGAGACACCAACATCAAATGCTATCAGTGACATGTGGAATCTGAAAAAAGGACAGAATGAACTTCTTTGCAGAACAGATACTGACTCACAGACTTTGGAAAAACTTACGGTCTCCAAAAGAGACAGTTTGGGGGGTGGGGGGATGCACTGGGGTTGTGGGATGGAAATCCCATAAAATTGGATTGTGAAGATCATTGTACAACCATAAATGTAATCAACTCATTGAGTAATTAAAAAAGAAATAAATTAAAAAAAAAAAAAAGAAATCATGGAAAGGGGTTTGCTGGGCCTAGTAACCACACTCCTTGTTACTCCATGTCAGTCAACATTTACAAGAGTGGGACAGTTCCTCATCACTGCAATGTTTATCTTAACTTAATCATGAATACATTGACAAGTCAATCCCCACTGAAGTTGTGTGTAAACACCTGGGACCTATAGGGCTCTTGGAGGCTGAAGATGCATCCTATCCATTTTTCGACCCCCCAACAGTTTACGTGAGCCTGACACACAGGAAGTAACCACTAAATGATTATTGAAAGAACAAGTCCCCAATCCCATTACCTCCCATAAATTAAAAAAAAAAAAAAAAGGTGCACATTTAATAAGACCCTACAAGTGGGACAGAAGAGCAAACGGATTTCATTTCAGAAACCTCCACCAAGAGAAACGTAGTAGCTGCCTATCCTGCTGTATTGAGTAGAATTCTGACCACATAAGGCTTTAGTGTGGTAAAGATCTTTTTTCCTTATTATTTTTGGCCACACCCACAGCATGCAGAAGTTCCTGGGCCAAGGATGGAACACATGCCACAACAGCAACCTGAACCACTGCAGTGACAATGCCAGATCCCTAACCCACTGAGCCATCAGGAAATTCCTTTTCTTAATTATCCAGCATTATTGAGATACAAATAGCAAATAAAACTGTAAGATATTTAAAGCCTACATATACATTGTGAAAAGATCTCTTGCACCAATTAATGCATCCATCAACTCCATATTTATCTTTCTCTTTTTTCAGTGACAACATCTAAATTCTACACTCAACAAAATTCAATTATACAATATAGTGTCATCAGCTAGAGTTATGTTACATATTATTATTGCCATGTTATTATATTCAGACTTTATTCACCTTATAACTGAAAGTTTGTATCCTTTTACAAACCTCTTCCTATTTCCCCCAGCCACCAGCACCTAGTCCCTGGAAACTACTTCTTTTTTTTTTTTTGGTCTTTTTTGGCATTTCTTGGGCCGCTCCTGTGGCATATGGAGTTCCCAGGCTAGGGGTCTAATCGGAGCTGTAACCGCCAGCCTACGCCAGAGCCACAGCAACGCCAGATCCGAGCCTCATCTGAGACCTACACCACAGCTCACAGCAATGCCGGATCCTTAACCCACTGAGCAAGGCCAGGGATCGAACCCACAACCCCATGGTTCCTAGTTGGATTCGTTAACCACTGTGCCACAATGGGAATTCCTGGAAACTACTTTTTTACTCTGTTTCTGTGAGTTCAACTTTTTTCAAGATATCAAAAATAAGTGATACTACGCAGGATTAGTTTCTCTTTGATTTATCTCACTTAGCATAATGAACTCCAGGTTCATCCATGTGTTGCATATTTCAGCCTTTTGAAAGGCTGAATAATATTCCATCATGTATATATGATATATATGATCATGTTCTTTTTATCCATTCATCTATCAAGAGATATGCAGGTTGTTTCCACTATTCACACCAGGCTTCTGTGAATAGCACTGTAATGAACGTGGGAATTGTGGTGTCTCTTTGAGTTAATGGTTCTGTTTCCGTTGAAGTGGGATTGCTGGGTCACGTGGTGCCTCCATCTTTAAGAAATTTCTACAGTTTTCCATAGCAGTCGTACCAGTTACATTCCCCAAAACAGTATACAAGACTGTCCTCTTTTCTACATTCTCAGTAGCACTTGTTATCTTTTCTTTTTTAAATAATAGCCATCCTAGCAGATGAAAGGTGTTGTTTGTGGGTTTTTGGGGGGGTTTTTTGTTTTTTTTTTGTTTTGTTTTGTCTTTTTTGCTATTTCTTGGGCCGCTCAGGGCGGCAGATGGAGGTTCCCAGGCTACAGGTCGAATCGGAGCTGTAGCCACCGGCCTACGCCAGGGCCACAGCAACGCAGGATCCAAGCCGCGTCTGCAACCTACACCACAGCTCACGGCAACGCCGGATCGTTAACCCACTGAGCAAGGGCAGGGACCGAACCCGCAACCTCATGGTTCCTAGTCGGATTCGTTAACCACTGCGCCACGACGGGAACTCCTGTGGTTTTGATTTATATTAATTACCCTGATGATAGATGATGCTGAGCACCTTGTTGTGTATCTGTTTGTCATTTATGTCTTCTTTGAAAAATATCCTTCCAATTTTTAATTGGGTTATTTCTTTTGCTTTGGTTTTTTTGTATATTTTTACTGACCTGAGTTTCTTACATATATTGGATATTAACCTCTTATTATATATGTGGTTTTTAAATATTTTCTCCCCTTCTATAGATATCCTTTTTATTTTGATGATGGCTTCCTTTGCTATGCCAAACTTTTTATTTTGGTGCAGTTTCACCTATTTGTTTTTGTTGCCTTTGTGTCTAGCCAAGTCCTAAAATATTATTGTCAAGACCACAGTCAAAAAACTTACCTGCTCTATTTTCTTCTAAGACTTTTACAGTTTCTGGTCTTACATTCAAATATACATCCTTACAGGCAGCATGTAGAAGGGTCTTGAGTTTTTTTATCCAATCATCTACCCTATGTTTTTTGATGGGAATAGTCCACTGATATTTAATCTAATTATTGATAGGTATATACTAATTGCCATTTTATTGTTTTCTCCTTTTTTTTGTAGTTCACTTTTTTTTCATTCTTTGAATTTTTTAATGTTTATGTTTGTTCTGGGCTTTATCTTTTTTGACCATATTTTTTTTTATTTCCCCAATACACTATTTTTTTTTCTACTGTATAGCAGGGTGACTCAGTTACACATAGATATATACATTCTTTTTTCTCACATTATCATGCTCCATCCTAAGTGACTAGACATAGTTCCCAGTGCTACACTGCAGGGTCTTATTGCTAAGCCATTCCAAAGGCAAGAGTCTGCACCTATTAACCCCAAGCTCCCAATCCATCCCACTCCCTCCCCCTCCCTCTTGGCAACCACAAGTCTATTTTCTTTTCTGTAGAAAGGCTCATTTGTGCCGTATATTAGATTCCGGATATAAATGATATCATATAGTAACTGTCTTTCTCTTTCTGACTTACTTCACTCGGTATGAGAGCCTCTAGCTCCATCCATGTTGCTGCAAATGGCATTATTTTGTTCTTTTTTATGGCTGAGCAGTATTCCATTGTGTATATATACCACATCTTCCTTTCATCTTGTTTCTTCCCTCGTCACTGGATGGTGTTTTAGCAGTATATATGTGTTCCTTTCTTTTTATTTTTTTTTAAGCTATTGTAGGTTTTTGATTCGTGGTTACCATCAGGTTCCTACAGTTAACCTACATCTATTTTAAAGTGGTAGTCATTTAAGTTCATAGTTTAAAAGATCTTTATTTTTCTCTCCTTCCCCACAATTTGTGTTTTTGATGTCATGTCATATTGTATATCCTCACATTTATCCCTTAACTGTTTCTTGTAGTTATAGCTGATTTTTGTCTCTTAATCTTTGTGCTGACTTATTTAAAGGGTTGATCCTCAGTCCTTACTATGTATTTATCTTCCCTCGTGGAATTTTCCATTTCCTATACATTCTTACCTCTTTTTGACTTAAAAACCCTTTAAAATTTCTTATAGGGTAGGTTTATTATTGATGTCCCCTTTTAGTTTTTGCTTGTCTGAGAAGTTCTTTATCTCTTCTTTGATTTTAAATAATAATCTTGCTGTGTAGAGTATCCTAGATTGCAATTTTTTCCCTTTCAGGACTTTGAATTTATTATAATGCTCCCTTCTGGCCTGCAAAGTATTTTGCAGACATATCAGCTGAGAGATAGCTTTGTGGAGATTTCCTTATGTATGACTTTTTTAACTTTTCTATTATACTTGTTTATATGACTCTTGTTTTTTCTCTTGCTGCCTTTAGAATTTGCTCCTTAAATTTGCTATTTCAATTGTGATGTGTCTTGGTGTGGGTCTGTTTTTGTTCATCTGATGTCAGACTCTCTGTGCTCCTTATACCTGAATATGCTTTCTTCTTAAAGTTTGGCAATTTTTCAGCTATAATTTAAAATATATTGTTCATCCCCTTCTCCCTCTCAGACCTCTATAATGCAAATGTTGGTGCACTTGATGTTATCCCAGGAATCTTTTAAATTGTTTCAATTTTTAAATTTGTGGGGTTTTTTTTTTTTTGCTGTTTTGATTGGGTGCTCATTATTCTGTCTTGCAGAGCACTTATGAATCCTTTTGTATCACTTATTATTTATTCTTTCTAGTGTGTTTTTTATTTCAAGTATTGAATTCTTCATTCCCGTTAGGTGTTTTATCTATTTTCCAGTCCTTTGTGAAAATTCTCACTGTGCTCGGGAGTTCCCGTCATGGCTCAGTGGTTAACGAATCCGACTAGGAACCATGAGGTTGCGGGTTTGATCCCTGGCCTTGATCAGTGGGTTAAGGATCCAGTGTTGCCTTGAGCTGTGGTGTAGGTTGCAGACACGGCTCGGATCCCACGTGGCTGTGGCGTAGGCCAGTAGCTACAGCACCGATTAGACCCCTAACCCGGGAACCTCCATATGCCGAAGAAAGCGGCCTAACAAATGGCAAAAAGACAAAAAAAAAAAATTCTCGCTGTGCTCATCTATTCTTCTTACTTATTGGTTAACAAGTGTTATTACCAATGCTTTGATTACTTTATCTGGTAAACCAGAGTAACAGGTCCTGACTCAACTGTTTGTCTTCCCTTCCTACCTGATTATGTATGGGTCTTTCTTACAGCTCTTGTTGTACAGGTTCCTTCTGCTAGTTTCGCGTCAGTTTTAAGGGAGAATTATCCCACAGGCAGATGTATGTTTGCTCTGTTTATTTCTGACAGTATTTATTTGCCTTTTCTTTGTTTATTATTTAGTCTAGCTAAAGGTTTGTCAATTTTGTTTGCATTCCAAAAAACACCTCTTAGTTTTTCTGACCTTTCCCATTGTTTTTCTTGTCTCCATTTCATTTATTTCCCCTCTGTTTTTTTTTATTTCCTTCCTTTTATTAACTTTAGGCTTAATCTATTACTTTTCCAGTTCCCTGAAATGTGAATGAGATTGTATCAGAGATCTTTCTTTTTTTCTTACTGTAGATACTTATTAGTGTAAAATTTCCTTCAAGAACTCCCTTTGCTACATCCCGTAAGTTTGGGTAAAATTACTCACTTTTTAAATGGGCAAACATTTCAACAGACACTTCACTACAGATAACAAATAGTTGGCAAAAAGTGCATGAAAAAGATACCCAACATGATGAATTATCAGGAGAAGCAGGTTGAAAGCACAATGTGATACACAATACCCCTATTAGAATGTCTAAGATTTAAAGATTAACCATACCAAGTGTTGTGGAGAATATGGAGAAACCAAAACCCTCACACACCGATGACAGGAATGTAAAATGGTAGAACCACTTTGGAAAATAGTTTGGCAATTTTCTTAAAATGTTCAACATTATATTTGACACCTAAAGCCTAAGTAATCAAAGGGAAAAAATAGATAAATTGGACTCCATCGAAATGACCATCTTTTGTTCTTCAAAAAGACCCAACCAAGAAAGCAAAAAGACAAGCTAGGGCAGAAGATGCTTTAAAATCATATATCTGATAAGGGTCTGATAGCCAGAATATATTGAAGAACTCTTCCAATTCAAAAGTAAAAAGAAAAAGAAACCAATTTTTAAATGGGCAATAAATTTAAATGGATGTTCCTCCAAATAAGATACCCAAAAGGCAAATAAACACATGAAAAGGTGCTCAGTATCATTACTTATTAGGGAAAAATAAATCAAAACCATATGAGATACCATTTTACACCCACGAGGATGACTATAACAAAAGAAACAGCTAATAACAAATCTGGGTAAGAATATAGAGAAAGTAGAAATCCCATACATTGCTGATCAGGATATAAAACTGTACAGCCACTTCTGATAACAGTTTGGCAGTTCCTCAAAAGGTAAAACATAGACTTTTCATATGGCTCAGTAATTCGACTCCAAGTTACATTCTCCTGACAATTAAAAATATACACTCACAGAAAAACTTGTGTAAGAATGCTCATAGCAGCATTATTGATAATAACTAAAAAAAAAAAAGTGGAAATAACTCTAAGGCCCAACAACTGAAAAATGGATAAACAAACATGATATCCCCTCACAACGAAATATATTTCAGCCATAGAAGGAATGAGATACTGACACATGCTACACCATGGATGAACCTTTCAAAAAATTACACTAAGTGAAAGAAGCCAGACACAGAAAACCACATATCATATATTTCTATTTATATAAACTGCACAGAATAGGCAAAAACCATAGAGAAAGAAAGTAGATTAATAGCTTCCAGGGGCTGGAGGGAAGGGAAAAAATGGAGAATGACTGTTAGTAGGTACAGAGGTTTTTCTGAGAGGGGGTGATGAAAATGTTATTTAATTAGATAGCTGTGATGGTTGCACAAGCTTGTGAATATGCTAAAAATGAGTGAATTCTACACTTTTTAAAGATGGAATTTTATGGTATATGAAATAAATCTCAATTACAAATTACTCATATGGTCCAGTCTTCCACTCCTAAGTACTTACCCAAGAGAAATGAAACATGTCCACATAAATACATGTACACAAATATTCACAGAAGCTTTATTTCCAATTATGAAAAACTGTAAACAATCCAAATGTCCAGCAACAGGAAACTACTCATCACACTGACATATTTACAACATGGATCAATCTCCAAATAAATATGCTGCCTAGAAGAATCCAAGCAAAAAAAAAAAAAAAAAAAAGAATACATCATGGGTGCTTCCATTTATATAAAATTCTAGGAGATGCTGACTAACACATACTGACCAAAAGCAGATCAAGTAATGCCTGTGAATGAGAGGAGGACTGTAAACAACACAAAGAAATTTTTGAAAAGCATCAGAATTTAAGAGCATAGAAATTATTTCAAGCATCCTCTCTGACTACCATTGCATGAAACTAGAAATCAACCACAGGCAAAGAAATGAGAAAAAATTGACTACGTGGAGACTAAACAACATGCTACTAAAAAAAAAAAAAGCAATGCGTCAACAAGGAAATTTAAAAAAATACCTTGAGGCAAATGACAAAGAAAACTCCACCATACAAAATATATGGGAGCCCACAAAAGCAGTTCTTAGAGGGATATTCACAGCAATACAGGCCTTCCTCCAAAAACAAGAAAAATCTCCAAACAACAACTTAACCTACCACCTAAAAGAATTTAAAAAAGAAGAATAAACAAAGCCTAAAGTCAGCAGAAGAAAGGAAATAATAAAGATCAGAGAGGAAATCAATAAAACAGAGATTAAAAAAAACAATAGAAAAGGATCAGTGTGTTCCTTTTTTGATTATAGTGGTTTCACGGGTGTATTCATATATTGAATCATCAAATTGGGCACTATAATACAAATGGTTTATTATATGCCTACCCTACCTCAAAAAGCTGTTTCTTAAAGAAAAAATTCTATGACAAAGGAGGCAAGAATAAAGAATAAAGAAAAGACAGTCTCGGGAGTTCCTGTGTGTCGCAGCAGAAATGAATCCAACTAGGAACCATGAGGTTGCGGGTTTGATCCGTGCCTTGCTCAGTGGGTTAAGCTGTGGCCACAGACACAGCTCAGATCTGGTGTTGCTGTGGCACTGGCATAGGCCGGCAGCAACAGCTCTGATTAGACCCCTAGCCTGGGAACCATCATATGCTGCAGGTGTGGCCCTAAAAGGACAAAAAACAAAAAACAAAAAAAAAAGAAAGAAAGAAAAGCAAAGACAATCTCTCCAATAAGTGGTGCTGGGGAAACTGGACAGCCACATGAAAATGAATGAAATAAGAACACTCTCTACCACCACTAAATAAAGACTTAAATATAAGACTGGACACCATAAAACTCTTAGAGGAAAACATAGGCCAAATACTCTCTGACATAAACCACAGCAATTATCTTCTCAGATCCACCTCCTATAATAAAAAAATAAAAATAAACACATAAGTCCTAATTAAAATTAAAAGTTTTTGTACAGCAAAGGAATCCATAAACAAAAAGACAATCCACGGAATGGGAGAAAATATTTGCAAATGAAGCAACTGACAAGGGATTAATCTCAAAAATATACAACACCTCCTGCAACTCAATATCAAAAAACAAACAACCCAATTAAAAAATGGGCAGAAGCCCTAAATAGGTATTTCTCCAAAGAAGACATACAGATGGACCAAAAAAAACATGAAAAGATGCTCAACATCTCTAATTATTACAAAAATGCAAATCAAAACTACTATGAAGTACTACGTTACACCAGCTAGAATGGCCATCATCAAAGAGTCTACAACCACTATGAAAAACAGTATGGAAGGTCCTCAAAAAACTAAAAATAGAACAACCATATGATCCAGCCATCCCACTCCTGGCCATGTATCTGGAGAAAACCATAACTGGAAGATATACATGCACCTCAAAGTTCACTGCAGCACTATTTACAATAACCAAGACACGGAAGCACCCTAAATGTCCATTAACAGAGGAATGGCTAAGAAGATGCAGTGCATATATACAATGGAGCATTACTCAGCCATAAAAAAAGAATGAAATAATGCCATTTGCAGCAATATGGATGGACCTAGAAATTATCATACTAAGTGAAGTTGGTCAGACAGTGAAAGACAAACATCATATGATATCACTTATATGTGGAATCTATACAAAGATACAAATGAACTTATCTGCAGAAGAGAAACAGACACACAGACTGAAAAACTTGGGGTTACCAAAGGGGGCAGGTGGGTTTGGGGAGTAGGCTGAAGGTTTTGGCTTGGCATAGTCACACTGAGATATATGAAATGATTGACTAACAGGGACCTGCCGTATAGAATAGGGAACTCTACCAATATTCTATTATCATCTATATGGGAAAAGATCCTAAAAGAGAAGGGATAGCGGAATATGTACAATTGAATCACGTTGTTGTACATATGATAGCGGAAGTGATCTCAGTCTTGTACATCAACTATACTTCAATAAACCTTTTTAAAAACAGAAAAAAAATGCCTTGAAATGTTTCCCATGCTACGCTAATTCCCTTTGGCTTTGGCGATCATAAGACAAAACACAGAATGCCTGTTCTAACGTGACTGACACCTGCTGATTCTCCAAGAGACAGTGGCAGAAACACTAAAGGCTCAGCACCTAAATATCAAGCTTCACCCCCCACAGAGGTATAAGAAAGGTCTAAAGACACAGAGCAGCAGTACTGAGGCTCCATGAAACTGGTTCAAGAGATGCTTTGTTAAGACTATCTGGGTAATTTGCTTTATCCCCTGCTTCCTTGGGATGGTAGAAGTGTGGTCTTGTTTCTTACCTTCTCGATTCCTAACGCATCCCAAACCCAGGAAACCGTATGAATCTCAATTAAGCAGAAGTTCCTTCGCGAGGGATGTGGAACATCAAAATTCGAGTCATAAAATCATCATCTTCTCCATTATCACACGACATAGCTCCGTTGATTGCCCCTGAATGTGTAAAAGAAAATCAAGAGCTCAACATCTCATACCAATCTGTAGTGCGTTTCCGGCATGTGCGGTGCCACTCTGACACTTAAAAGAGTGGGAAGAACGAGCCACAGAGAGGGCCTTGCACAGTGCCCGGTGGGCTGAGTCAGGGGCTTGTTGAACAGCAAACGATCTGGGCCCGGCCTGTACACACCACAGGGACATGGAGTGGAGTTACCCTTGGAGTTAACCAAGTATTGGCTTGCTTAAAGCCTGTTCATTGCTGTGCTTTTTTCCGAAGCTACACAACATCATGAGTCTGAAAGTCAATGCTGGAGCCTAGGGGAGCACAGGAGCTGCACATAAAAGTTGAAATAAGACAGGATTCTTCCTAAGGAAGCTGAAAAAAAGGATGGCAAGCCTCCCCCACTCCCTTCTACAAAGGAAAGCTCAGCAAAGGTTACTTTCCTTGTGATTAAGAGTCTACACAATTAAAAATTTTAAGTGGCTGATTGAAGGATAATGTAGCAGATTTTATTCAGCCTCAGATACCTCAAGGGAAATTCAGCTTTCCTTTATTACTTCAACGGCATGCACACATTTTCCCTTAGAAATAAAAATGAAACCTTTGTACAATTGCTTCCAAATGCATTTTCTCTTTACTCTAATAATGGTTTTCATGAGACATCTGTAGCAAATTAAAACGTTCCTTTTTTAAAAATGCATAGAGTTAGCAAGTAACTGATGACTACACGAATACATGCAAGGATAAATATCTGTTGTGGGCCATCCATCTTCTAAATACCAAGAAGAGAGCACAGCCCTCTTTGCTACAGGTTGACTTCCATAGTCAAAAACATTCAAGAACATACACAGGGATGGGAGTATGAAAATCTCAAAAATACATCTGTTCTTTTTCTTTTTCACATGCTCACAGTCCCTTACAGTGATACAGATGATCAGAAACTAACTGTTTGCTGATAGTTTCAACTTCCTATTTTTGGATGTCCTTCATCTATGTGGGGGGGGGGGGGCTCTGAAATGTAAAAGGAGTAGAAATGAGAGAAGCACGGAATGTCTCTTGGCAGTCGGGGGGGGGGGGTCAGACCTACAATAACAGTGACTGACATTTGTGGAATTCCTCCTACTTCCCAGGAAATGAGCCCTTTTAATACTGCCTTCCTTTTGTTCTCACCATGTAGCAGATACCAAAATTGGGGTTCAGCAGGGTCAGGCTACTTGCCCACAGCTCTGCTATTAGTAAGTGACAGAGTCAGAACCAAAGCCAGATCTTCACAAAAACAGCACAGGTTCTAACTGGGGGGGGGGGGGGGGGGATGACTGAATACTGAACTGAAGCATTCTAACATATTATCTTTTTCTACATAGAAAATAAGCTTGATTTACCCCAGTAAGATCAACTTTAAAGAGCCATACCTCTTAGAGGAATAGTTTTATGGCTCAGTAAGCATCTAAATTCTACCAGCCTACCTAGGGATGGATTGTCTTTTTCAACACTGTCAAACTGTTGATGAGGAGCCATTCTGTCTCTAGAAATTAAATTGGAGAATTGTGTTTAATGTGCCACTCGATCCAATGTTCCACTGTGGCTCTTAAAATAGCACTTGGAATATTCATATTTTGAACAGAGGCATAGGTAGACCTAAGAAGACTTCAGCAGCAGAAGTGCTACCACACTGTATTTAATGACAGAAAAACCTCTTCTTTAAAGTTACAGAAGTCCAAAGTCATTATCCTTTAGGTTGAACTTTCTTATCCACCTATAAACATTTTATTTTATATCTTCACTCCACAGTAGGTTCACTGATTACACATACCCATTGCACTTTTTCCCATTCTATGAAGAATACTGTTCTTTTTGTTTTCAGCTCTGTCCACAGGCTGCAAAAGTTCCCAGGCCAGGGACTGAACCCAATCCACAGCAACAACCTAAGCCACTGCGGTGACAATGCCAGATCCTTAACCTACCAAGCCATACAGGAACTCCCAAGAATATGGCCTTTTTTTTTTTTTTTTTCTTTTTTAGGGCCATAGGGCTGCACCTGTGGCATAAGGAAGTTCCCAGGCTAGGAGTCGAATCAGAGCTACTGCTGCTGGCCTACACCACAGCTGCAGCATCGCCAGATGCAAGCAAGCCACATCTTGGACCTACACCATAGCTCACAACAATGCTGGACCCTTAAACCACTGAGTGGGGTCAGGGACCAAACCTGCATCTTCATGGATACTAGTTGGGTTCATTGCCACTGAGCTGTAATGGCAACTCCGCAAGAATACAGTTCTTTATTGAGGCTTTTTTTTCAAGCTGGATTACTGAAGGATGTTTCAAAATTAATGACTAACCTTCTGAAAAAAAATAACTCACATACAAGAAAGAACTTATACTTGCATGTACATGCTCCCATCAGTTCCCCAGTTTTTGGACTGCTATTATTATGAAGAAGAAGAAAGTTACAAAACTGGAAATTTAAAAGGCAAACTTAACATTAGCATGCAGGAATAATACCACTAACATTATGTGAACTATTGTCGTGACTCTACTGCAGGTGCTTTATGCATATAAATCCATTTAATCTTCAGAAAATCTAGTAAGATAATTACCTTTTTTTTTATGTTTTTGTCAGGGAAACAGAAGCAAAGTAATTCCTACAAGACCATATGTAGTAAACAAATACAGAAACCAGATTCAAACTTAAAGTGGTCTGGCTCCAGAGTATTAGATATTTTTGTTGTTTCTGTAATTTTCCTTCCTTCTCACCTACTAGTACAAGCATAGTCTGGAACTTGTGATGGCAGCCAATTTTCATAAAAACTAACAATTTTGATGAAGCAGTCTGGCGTATTCTAAATTACCCACCTCTAGATTAGCTTTCAATTACCAGCAGTATCTGGTAGAATGGAAGAGCAATTTCGGACCTCTTGTCAATAGTGTGAAAAATATTAAAAAGATACAGAATCAGTCTCCTTCATGTCTTGGTCCACTCAGATTGCATCTTGTTCTTTGGAAATCTTACATGCCTACCGAACCCAGATATAAAAGGTGAAATGGAAAAATTGTGCTGTGAATTATTTGAAAACATTATTTCTGAAAAGTATTACTTTAGGGAGAACAAAAAGAGCTGCTCGTTTCAGTCCATGTGTGTTCCAGTCCAGCTTAGAAAGGTGATATACAGGCTGAGAATACATCTGCTGGAAAAGTTAGGTACATTGAATCCTTTCAGAGTCAATATTGTCCATAAGTCTCACTGAGATCTTTTGGATGTTCTGAGCAAAAACCAAATTGATCCTCTCTGCTCCAGAAAAATTTTATCAGACTTGAGAACATGCCTGGTAGTGCTGCCTTAAGCTATATATTTCCCGGGCCAATTTGTTCCCCTCAGAAACTATGGCTTTGATATATTCCATTCGTAATGTTTTTGTTGCCTGTAATATCTCGTTTCATTGAACGTTCTCCAATCTGAAAAGATTTATTTCCAACGAGGAAATACATTTTATATAAATTCCATAAATAAATCCCACCATTCATTCGGTAAAAATTTTGATACTCACACTGAGCAAGGTATTACAAGAGACACTCTAAACAATGACAATATACCAATAAATCAAACACAATTTCTGTTGAAGAATCCCAAAAGTATGTAATTCAAGATAAGTGCAAATTTTATATTAAATATTCTAGCCAAAAGAAATTTTAAAAATTTAATTATCTTTGATAAAGAAACCAGTTTAACTAGAAAGGGAAAACAAGAAACTTGACATGCTAGTGTGCTATCCGCCTGATATGAGGCTAGTCACTGTTACTGGGGTTATTTCATTTTTTCCTAACAGCAAATCCATGAACTGCCCTGTTACTTCCATTAGACAGTGAGAAGTTCTATGAGTTGCTGCTGGTTGATGGCTGATGACAGCACTGAAGAACAAGGATGATCTCCTGGTCCCTAAGCCGTGCAGTTTTCACCATTCCCTTCTATCCCGAAGACACCTTTGGAACCAGTAAAGGACACAATATACACAGTGCTTTTAGCATGATATCTGACAAGACTAAATGCTCCATAAATAAGAGCTGGTGCAGAGTTCCCACGGTGGTGCAGTGGGTTAAGAACCTGACTACAGCAGGCCTGGGTCACTGCAGAGATACCAGCTTCAGCTGAAGCTCAGATTCAGTCCCTGGGCCGGGAAGTTTCACATGTCACAAGTGGGGCCCCAAAAAAAAAAAAAAGAGGTGGTGACAGTGGCAATCATAACAGCAGAAGCAGCAGATCAAGTCAGCATCTGAAACCCCCATGGCCTAAAAGCCCCCACCAGGAAGAAGGGACCAACCTCTCCACACCGCACTTCTACATCTTTCCACACAGATGCTAAAGGTCCTAACTTCTCTGTGCTTATTGTACGTGGATTTGCTTATGACAGTGCCTTCGAAACCTCAGTAACTTCCCTTCGCCACTGCCACCTGCCTTCATCCCTTTCTTCACTATCATGTTATTGGCATAGAACAATTTTCACTCCTTCCTTTATCTCTTCCCTGCTAACTTTGGTCATTAACAACTGAGCTCTTCCTCCAGAGCTTATGTAATGACAAATTGAGAGTTTCCTAAGTACTAGGGGCTCAACGAAGGTGCAACTCTTCTGGGAACTCGCCTCCAGCTCAATTATTTTGAACGTCAGCTCCTGAACACAGCTGGCTTGCTATCAGCAATTTCAAGAAGTTTTAACAATGCTGGTCTACCTCAAGGTAAGTTCTTCAGCATCAGACGAAAATCATTACAGACGAAGGAAATAGGATACAAAGAAGCAAAATATTTGTTATTTTTATGAAGTTCCCCTGATATCTTGACTGACAGAAAAAGAAAACAATTTTCCTAACAAAGTCTAGCTACTGTACATAGGAAATATTTTTTTTTAATAAAATAACCTGTCTTGCCTAAGATGCTAAAACATAGGACTCTGCTCCTGTATGATAGTTACTGATGTAAAGAAATTCTTTCCTATTGAAGCCTTCATATTCTTTCCAGGTTTGTAATCCAATCAGATAATATTATTTATGCAAAATGTAATCTGGACCTCCGGTCACCATTAACTTTTACTAACTTTTGCCTGCTTGCATTAGAGGCAGGGGACTTAGATCTATGAAGTCGAATAAAAAGCAGTGTTCACACCGTGACAGTCCCTTGCAATCACTCAATTCACTGAATGAAGCAATTTGTGTCAGATTCATATGGCTTAGATTTATTTACCCAGATTGAGCCATTCAGTGTCATTTGATGTTCAAGCCTTGTTCTGCGGATGGCACATAATTCAGGAATGCTGAATCAGAAGAGCCCTCCCAGGAGACTCATTCTCAAGAACCAGGATAACATGTATCTGCTTTGTCGATTTCCATTTAAGCAGAATTAGAGGTTACCTTACCAGATGCTCTAAGCGCTAGTAATGAACATGCATTTCCCCCTGTGAGCATTGTAATAAATTCAGGAAAGGTCCAGTTCTGACATCCAAAGGCCAGCAACATTATATCACTGACAATATGCTATTAGCAGTCATTTTCACTTATTGCTGCTCTTCAGGCTTAGAGTGGGGTGGCTTATGTTTTGTTCTATTGACTCTGCATAGCATTTTCCAATTTGTGCCAGAAAGCTGCATTTGTTTGTTTAGGCACTCTAATATTTCAACACAAAGTATAACAATAACATCTCGCAGATTCCACGCATGAAAAGACTCAACATTAAGAGTTCCGTTATGGCTCAGCAGTAGCGAACCCGACTAGTATCCTTGTGGATGTGGGGTCAATCCCTGGCTCTGCTCAGTGGGTTAAAGATAGGGCACTAGCGTGAGTTGTGGTATAGGTCAGAGACGTGGCTCAGATCTGCTGTTGCTGTGGCTGTGGTGTAAACTGGCAGTACAGCTCAATTCGACCTCTAGCCTGGGGACTTCCATATGCCGCTGGTGTGCCCCTAAAAAAAAAAAAAAAATGATTCAACATTGAACTGGAGTACTGTCTTCCCAACCAGTTTCTGGACAATACGGCAATATTCTCAGAGCCTCGTAGAACAGAACTGAGTCTGCATCCTCTTTTTCAAAGAGCTTCCCCCTCAAGGGGCTACCCAAACATACCTCCTAGACCCCCGGGGTCAATCACACATCCCAACCCTACCCAGTGTACTTCTGGAGAATTTTTTCAACACACCATCCATTTCCTCCTCCAGATCTTCTCCAAGTTGTCCTCTGACTAAAAGAAGCAACAAAAATTTCCTGAACCACTAGCAGGTAACTGAGTACCTTTTATGCAAATCATGTATAAAGGGCATTTTACAAATGAGCTTAAATGCTACAAATATATTGATATGTAGCCAAAGAGAAACAATTTCCTGGACTTGTTTATTCCAAAGAATAATGAGGAGGAGGAAGAAGGAAAGGAGCAAAGGAGTGAGGGAGGGAAGAAAAGAAAAGAGATGGTTGTAGTAGAAACTGGAGGTGAGACAAAGTGGATTTAATCCCCTGGAAGAGGGAAGGTGATATTTATAAGGCAGACCAGAGTCCCCGTTGCAGCTCAGCGGAAACAAATCCCACCAGTATCCATGAGGATGCAGGTTCAATCTCTGGCCTCGCTCAGTGGGACAGGGATCCAGCATTGCCAGGAGCTGTGCTGTAGGTCGCAGAAGTGGCTCAGCTCCCGAGCTGCTGTGCTGTGGTGTAGGCCAGCAGCTGTAGCTCCAATTCGACCCCTAGCCTTAGGAACTTCCATATGCCACAGGTTCAGCCTTAAAAAACAAACCAAAAAAATTAAAAAATAAAAAATAAGGAAGCCCCACACAGGCCCCTGAGAGAGCTTTAACCAGGGACAGTCTGAATGCAAGCACTACCATATAGGAATTCTCCACCACAAAACAGAACATTTGTCTACGAAACTAAATAAAGACGATACAGAGGACACAGGTCATTTTTCAGAAGGCTTGTTTACATGTGGCGAATTCCCCAGGCAGCTAAAGGACCGATGTCCAAATAGCCACTGAAGATTCCGGAAACTCACTGCTGGGGTTTCTCCAGTAGTTAGGATATGGGCACCTGCCCTGGGCCCCATGCAAGGCAGGGTACAGATGCAGGAGCTCTGGGGAATGTCCATGGATGGAGAGGCTGAGAGAACCCGACCAGTTCCTCAGGCCATGCTGGCAGCAGCACAAGCTGCAGGTCTAACTCAGAGGTGGCGCCATCAGCTTTGCTCAGCAGGCCTGTTCTGTGACACCATCTTAAGGTACTTTTTTCTGGCTGCAGAGCCCCAAAGTGGTTTTCGAGCCATCTATTAATTCTGTGGCCTAACCAATACTGTTTTATTAAATTCCTTTTCTACCTGAGTCAGCTAGATTGATAGAGCGTACAGTTTCATACAGATGGATGGATGGATAGATAGATGGATGAAGTTTATCCAAACCGCAAATAGCCTAAAAATATCATAGTCTCAGTTTCATAATGCATCATCTTAGAAAAATCAAATTATGTATCTGGTACATACGAAATAATATGAAAGATATACACATATATATAAGAGATATGTATGTATAATTCTCTAGTGTCCTAGATTTCTGTCAAAATTCTGTAGTCTTACAAGTAGATAGAAGGAAACAATACTCATAGGCAACCCTGTTATTTTAGATCCTTGATCTTCACAAGGATAAAGAAACTCACTGAGGGACAACCATCTAATAGAGCAGAGTGAGGACTCGAATAGTTTGCAGCTCAATGCCTTTTCCAACGCACCATGCTGATCATACCTTGATGGTTGGGGGTGTTATTTTTGCCACAGATTGCTTTTGCTTTTGGGAGTTTTTGTTTGTTTTTGTCTTGTTTTAAGAAAGATCATTCTAGGATTGTATTTGATTATCGGATAACTTATTGAGAGACAGATGATGAGACAAAGTCAAGCATTCAAAGGCCTTTTGAGTAAAGATGTGGTGAATGAGTTTACGCTAGAACCCTCCCCAGGGAAAATACACTTCACTGAAACCACATCCTTCTGAGAGGTGATGCTTAGCTGGTTTTGCTGCTCTGGACCCCAGAATTTCAATGGAACCTGTTTCATAGACAGGTTATTTCTTCAACCCTGAACCACATGAGGAAAAAAAAGAATTTGTTGAAAAGAACTGAATTCAGGGTACAGAATGAGAACTATCTACATATATAACTCAAAAAAAAAAAATACACAGCAGTTTTTCTGCATCATGTTCAAGTGTCAACCTCTGATCTTCTCATGCTTTGCAATGCAACACCTTATAGTTTGGCCTCTCTGGTGGTTCAGTTTGAAATCTCCTTCTTCTTGCATTATCCCAGTGTTGCTGACATTCTTCTGCACGTGAACGCATTTTTGTCCCATGCTATCTCGGCTTCACCTCACATTTTTAAAATGTTTTTCTTTCCACATGATATAAAAATAGAAAGTCTTTTATACTAGCCATTCATCAATAAGCAGTTACATTTCTTGTTGAGATTCACCTTGAAATTAAATTCACCACCATTCAGAAATGTGGATTTCATAAAATGCTACCCACCCCACCCGAGTGTGCACAGGTACATACATACACACACACACAGTCACCCCAAATCCAGTGGCTTGCAAAGCTAAAACAAGGAGCCTATGTATAGACTGCCGAAAACGTTACCCTTAGACTCTCAGGAAACTCTACCTTTTCCCTAAGCAGAAGGTATTTGGTCCTATCTCCTTAAGAAATCCAGTTTTAATGACTCCCCTCCCAAAACAAAGCTCAAGCGCCAGTTTGTCTCACATTAAAATTACTCCAAGTTATCTACAGAGGATCCACTGTATGGGTTCTCCAAAATATTAATAATCCAGGAGTTCCCATCCTGGTGCAGTAGAAACGAATCCAACTAGGAACCTTGAGGTTGCGGGTTCAATCCCTGGTCTCATTCAGTGAGTTAAGGATCCGGAATTGCTGTGAACTGTAGTGTAGGTCACAGACGTGGCTCGGATCTTGCGTTGCTGTGGTGTAGGCCAGCAGCTGTAGCTCCGACTAGACCCCTAGCCTGGGAACCTCCATATGCCGTGGGCACAGCCCTAGGCAAAAAAAAAAAAAATATATATATATATATATACATATATATATATGTATATATATATAAACAATCTGAAAATGATATATCCTTAGTTTCATAATGCATTGCAGTTCTGAAACCAAAGTACAGCATTAATTATATCAGCAAAGATTAACATTTCTTTACATGCCCTAAATCCAAACACCAAATGAGGAGACTTGACTGTAAGCTAGAATCACCTGTGGGCCAACCTCAAAGTTTAAACCACCACCAACCACCTACAAAGCAGTTAATCGCCACAGGGGAAGTCAGCTCTAAGCCAGCAGGTATCCCGTCCTCCAGAAGGTCCAGTAGACTTGTCCCTTCCATCTCAACCTAGATGATCTTAGCTGGCCTTGCTGGTGGCAGCTTCTTCCATACATAGAGAAGCATAAACTGCTTTTAGTGATATATTCGGGGTTCTTACAATCGACAATCAGGACTAGAAATGCTATTATTTTAACAGGTGCAACACTAACCTGTGGGTAGTTCCCTCTGTCTTCTCTGGACTGTAGCCTCAGGGTCCAAATGTTTCAAGTCGTCCGGGGAAGGCAGGAGTAGGGGAGGGGGAGGCAAAATCACGTTCACAGCGTGATCCCTGCCAACATCAAAACACTGTCTGCTCTTGCCTTTTGTGAAGTCAGCCCTTCAACTATTTGTTCAGGCTTCCCTACCAACCTGATGAGGAATGAGGTTTTCCAAGGGCTTTTTACACGCAGCACAGTCATTTCACTGGTGCTCAGTGAGTGCTTTAAACAGACGAAGACAAAGAAAGCCAGCCATGTAATTCCGCATCCGATTGCTCTTGCACACGTCGGTGGTGAAAGGCACAACGCGGACTTGAGCAGCTCGGAGTGGCTGGCTGAGTGGATCCACTAACGGCTGGTAAATTTTGGAATGCTCTTTCAACACAAGAAAAACAGCCCTGATATGGAACACTGCACGGCAATAAGCTTTGCACCTCACTAGAGAGCCCTGGAAATCGGTGCTTGCCACCCCTGGCCGTGAAAAGGAAAAAACTAGGAGGCATTTGCCAGACTATCCCAGGAATCACCCACGTCTAGAGAAGGAGAGCGGACCCACATATTTTTCAACTGCACATGATTTTTGAAGTGTTGACTGCAATTCCGTTTGTAAACAATATGGGTTACTAATTCAGAAACAAACTCATTTGAAGAGTAAGCCGTCCCAGTAACAACATTTGAAAAGATACAGTGAGCAAAGAACAGGTGGAGTTTATTCTTTCTTCACATGCCATTTCCTACCGCCTGGGGAAAGAAACATTTGCACATGCTTTGTTCCAACAGCCTTCCCAGGACAGCATGGCCAAGAGTAGTACTAAGATCTATACCAGCGATGCCTCTGGAGCCCAGGTAACCACTCTGCCTCCACATATAAGAAAATCCGACACTACTGGAGCAAATTGGTAACAGAAAGGCAGGAAGAACAGCAGTACATCTTGGGATACGATTTTGTGCAGAAGTAAGGACGGGGTTGCCCCCTCACCTCCATGACTCTTAAGAGGTGCAGACATGTCACCTCTTGGGGCTTCCAAAACTTCCCTAGGGGTGATTTTTTTTTTGCTTACCTACTGCTTTGAAAGAGTTGGTATAAAAGGCTTGAACTAACAGGCCCAGGAGTAGAGGCTTTCTCTTGGACTCCAGGCCCGGGATATTCCATCCAGCTACATCACAAAGGCTCACAGGAAAATCACACGGAATCAATAGTCTGACCACAGCTCCCAATCCCCCAGGGGCCCATTCCTGAAGATTTTATTGTCCATCTCTTCCGGGTGTGCGTGTGGTGGAGCCTATCAATTCACGCACAGCTGTTTTTCTCCTGTCGGTGCGTGCTTATTTTCAAGTGTTTCACGAGAACAGATGTTTTAAGAGCCTGCTGAGTACACGACTTTCCTCGACTGACACTTTTTTATTTATGTAAACAGCAGATTGCTAAGCTGCTGTCCCTTTGCGACGGTGGGGGATGGGGTGGGATCGCCAAACAATGTCAGTTTTTTGACGTTCAACGTTTCCCATTCAAAAAGACCAAGCAGGGTGCCTCCGTCCAGCACCCTCCCCACCAGCCCTGCTGGCAGAGGCCCTCTCAGTCTCTCCCCCTCTGCCTCTTGTTCTTTCTCCGAGCCTTTCTCCCATCAGATTGTTTGAATTTGGCTTTTCCACATCAGGTATTTTTCAGCTGGAGCACACGGAATGCACCCATGTCTCCCATGTGGAAGGCAATTTTCTCTGCTGGGTTTGTACCTGGTCCAAGTCGCTCAATTTAAAGAACAGCTTATTTCCTGAGAGTCAACACGTCCTTCTGCTTGAACCTACTGCAAAGTCAACCCCATACTGGTGCTAGAAAAATCTGTTACTACGGAAAATAATATTCGGCTACACATTCATCGAAAGAGACTGCCAAGCTTGTCATTTTTGCATCAGCAGAATGCACGCAGCCGTTAAAGAGAAAAGTTTTCCCACCCAAAGAACATGATTTCAAGTCTGTTTGGCATGTCATACAGATGGATCTGTGCCTTTAATAGGATGTTAAGTGATTCTCCGAAGTACCTTGGTAGGTAAGCCAAGATGTCTGTCTGACCCCCACTCCTTGTAAACAGCTTCTTTCAGGATTAGCACAATGGGTCAAGTAACCTGGAAACTATTCTAAATTTTGAGGACACTAAATGGCCTTAGGAGGAGGTGGATCACCCTTTTCAATTCCCCTCTGATCAGAGAGAACCTTCCTCCTCACAGTACTTTAATTCAATACAACTTTGTTTCTCTACAACTTCATCTTCAATTCAGGTCATTAGGAGTTAAGATTCACATGGCCATTTCTTTCTTTCTTTCTTTTTTTTTTTTTTTTCTTTTTCAGCAGTCCCTGTGACATATGGAAATTCCTGGGCCAGGGAGCGAATCCAAGCTGGATCTGCAACCTCAGCCACAGCTGCAGCAATGCTGGATCCTCAACCCTTTGCACTGGGCTGTGGATTGACCTGGCACCTCCACAGAGACAAAGCTGGATCCTTAACCCACTATGCTACAGTGGGAACTCCCACATGGCCATGTCATGCCCATCTCCCTTTTGCAATAAATCAGTCAGCTCATGGTCGGTCATTCATTATTTATAGAGTTCTGCTTGTAATTTATACACTCTGCTATGTACTGGGAATGTGGGTATGAGTACAGCATGGCCACTGTCTGGGAAGGAAGAAAATACAGACAGACTGCTCAAGGGAAAGAGCCTTGTTCAGAGGAGAGTACCAAGGACACTGGGAAATGTTTCATTTTCTCTCCATGCAAATGAATTAAGTCACTTGGAGTTAGAATTTCTAAACAAAGCAAGTGCTCTTTTTCCCCTTCGATTCATTTCTTGGGTCTCCCTGGGAAAGAAGGACTAGGGTTGGTGAAAACAAATGTTAATCACCAAAGCAGTGTAACAAAGATGTTAAATGGGACTTTCCCTGCAATTGCACTTCCAGCCAAAGCCTCCAACTGAGGACAATAGATTGTGGGAAATGCCTCTTTCTAAGGAGAAATGTCAGGGTATTATTGTGAGACTTATTAAACGGTCATCACCCACCTCCAGTCCACATAAAAGGCTGGAGATTAGGAGCTCATTTAAAGGGAATTTACAGGGAGTTCCCATTGTGGTGCAGCGGAAACGAATCCACCTAGGAACCATGAGGTTGTGGGTTTGATCCCTGGCCTTGCTCAGTGGGTTAAGGATCCAGCGTTTTCATGAGCTGTGGTGTAGACTGCAAACATGGCTTGGATCTAGAGTTGCTGTGGCTGTGGTGAAGGCTAGCAGCTACAGCTCCAATTCAACCCCTAGCCTGGGAACCTCCATTTGCCGAGGGTGTGGCCCTAAAAAGACAAAAGACAAAAAAAAAAAAAGAGAGAGAGAGAGAAATAGAATTTACAGAAGCAGAGAAGGTGGTGGCAAAGCATGCCCCTCTGCCTCCCTCAGGAGCTCCACCTCTAAGACAAGCAAGGAAATTTCTCAAGAGAACCAGTCAGAGATCCTGGAGTTTCTGTAGGAAGCCAAGGAGCTTCTCACTAGCTGGTCACTCCTGGATGAATCTATCAGAGGCCAGCCCTGTGCTCCTGCTGAAAGGCAGTGCAGCAAAATTCTTGGGAGAAATGAACACAAATTCCTAGACCTGGGAGAAATTCAGCAAGCAAAGACTAGGAGCAGCTTCATGCCTGTAGAAGCATAAAGATAGGAGGCCATCTAAGACAAATGACACTGACAGAAGCAATAATCCCATGGCAAGAAGGAAGCACAGAATCTGCTTAAATTCAGTGAAACTATGTCTCAAGTTTCTACCGCCAAGGAAGCGGACTGGAGAAAACGCTCCCAGCAGAAGGATGGGTGGCAACATGGTTGGGGTCGGGGATGTGTGAGGAAGGGTCACAGTGAGCATTATCCCCAATGTGGGAGAGCAAGGGGTGGGGGAGGGGAGGGGGGCACCATTTGAGCTCTTGCTATAACCATGGGCATCGGCAGCACTGCTCCCATCAGTCTGTGTCCTCGTTCCTCTACATCTTCCCATCCTGGGGGAGCCGGGAGCAGAGCAAACAGGGGAGAAGTGGAGAACCAGGGATGAAAAGAACAACCAAACCCCCTTTTCCTCCTGGGTTCTCTAGCCACAGCCTGAGCGGGAAAGGTAGTCAGCGTCGTTAATGAAAATCTGACGTGCGACATTGAACTAGACGGGTTTTTTAAAACGACTTTAAAACTGGACTACTTTTGTAGCTAAAAAGAAGCAGAAACCTAGAGGCTCCTTTAAGATAGAGTCCAGCAAGACGAAAACAAAAAAATTTGCTCCAAAACGGTATGATAAGAGCAAAAGAGAGCCATTTTTGATTGAACCATTTCAGCCCATTCAATAAACCAATGACCATCATCTCTCTGGATCCACTGCAGATCAGCTCCAGAACCTCCTGCCCCCACCGAAAATACCAAAATCCAAAGGTGCTCAAATCCTTTACATAAAATGGCATGGTATTTACCTACACACCTCCTCCCACAGACTTTAAATCATGTCTGGATGTCAGTGGTTGCCAGGGCAAGGCAAATTCAAGTTTTGCCTCTGGGAACCTCCTGGAAGCTCTTTGCCATTTATTTGCCATCCACACAAACTGGTTGGATCCACAGAAGCAGAACTAATAGATACTGGGGCCAACAATACACTAGTTAAGTCAATATCTGTGCAAGAGAAGGGTATACAGAAGAGTGGCAAACAACTCAAAACCTTTGTAGGTATCGGTATTGGTCAGCCTGGGCTGCCATGACAAAAACACCACAGACTGCATGGCTTCAACAAGAAAAATGTATTTCTCACAGTTCTGGAGACTAAGAAGTCCAAGGTCAAAATGCCACCCAATTCAATTACTGGTGAAGGCTCACTTCCTAGCTTACAGATGTCACCTTCTTGCTGTGTGTGGTCACCTGGTAGAGAGGTATCTCTTCTTGTAGGGGCACCAATCCCATTTGATTAGAGATACAAGCCTCATGACCTCATATAACCTTAATTACTTCTGTCAAGGCCTTATCTCCAAATACAGTCACTCTGGGGGTTGGGACTTGAACACAGGAATTCTAAGAAGGAAGAATTCAGTCCCAAGAAAAAGAATTTGCAAGATGTCTAATAAGGAAAAACAGTAGGAAATTCTTACCTACACACAAAATATCTTAAAGAAGTGGGGGAAAAATAGGTACTTGATTTTGTGCTTAGGAGTTCCTGTCATGGCTCAGAGGAAATAAATCTGACTAGTAACCATAAGGACTCAGGTTTGATCCCTGGCCTTGCTCAATGGGTTAAGAATCCGGTTGCCATGAGCTGTGGTGTAGTTTGAAGATGCGGCTCGGCTCCTGTGTTGCTATGGCTGTGGTGTAGGCCAGCAGCTACAGCTCCAATTGAACCCCTAGCCCGGGAACCTCCATGTGCCTCCTGTGAGGCCCTAAAAAGACAAAAAAAAAAAAAAAAGATTCTCTGAGAAAAATAATTGCTAAGTTATATGTAAATACAAAGAACATGCCAGAGGGGAAATTCATTAAGAAAGCAAATCACAATGAGAAAAAGAGGAATGAGAAAAAGCGAGCTTGTGCCTATTGTGTTCATAAGAAACTACTATATACATAATTGAATGCATATGGAGCCTGTGGTTGATTTATGGTGGGAAATAGATTTAAATATAAATGCCTTTTTTTTCTTCTTTTTGTCTTTTCTAGGGCCACACCCGTGGCTTATGGAGGTTCCCAGGCTAGGGGTCTAACTGGAGCTGTAGCCATCGGCCTAGCCGCAGCCACAGCAACACGGGATCTGAGCCACATCTGCGACCTACACCACAGCTCACAGCAACGCTGGATCCTTAACCACTGAGCGAAGCCAGGTATCGAACCCACAACTTCATGGTTCCTAGTCAGATTCTTTAACCACTGAGCCATGATGGGAACTCCTAAATGCCATTTTAAAATCATGTCATGTAGGACCTTAAACTTTAAAACTTTGAGTTTGAAAAATATAAAACTCACTTGAAGAAAGAAAAATTATACAAAGTGAAAATTAAAATGTGCATTTTTGCATTTATAAGAATCTCAGTTATAATCAAATATTTGAGAAAAATTTGTTGACTCAAGTTTAAATATACTAGATAAATGTGTTGGTTATTTATTATAAACTGTGAAAGAATATGTGCTTCTTTAAAAAAAGAAAAATCACAGTAAGATGAATAAAGTTCAAGATGGTAGACTCTGCATATGCCTTTGCCTCTTCTCCTTTGAAACTCATTAAAATGGCAGTTAAAAAAAGACACAAGGAAGTATATTCATAAAAGTGCTGAGAACATATGGGACATCAATGGACCAGATATTTTTGCAGATTTCTGGATGACAGAGTAGGGAATAAGATGGTCCTATGTATACACGGAAGCAGAGGGAGCCATCACTCAAACTATGATCAGAAGGGAGGGTTGAACCAGGAAGTTCACGGAATTCTCCAGAAAGAACATGTAAAAAGAGCAGGAGGACCAATCGCCAAAAATTTTAAATGCAATAAAATGGATAGAAAGTAAAGTTGAAACAGCTTTCAGAATACAGAGCAGAAAGAACAAAGAAATTGAAAATACGAGCAAAAAGCTAAAAGGCATATCAAATCAACCCAGATTGGCCAGCATCTGATTAATAGAAATCCTATAAAAGGAAAACAGAGGGACACAAGAAAAGATTCCATTTTACCCTGATGAGCAGCCTAGGGCCATGTAAAATAGAACCTAGAAGAAAAGAAAAGGAACCCTAGCATACTACGCATCTTAGCAGTAAAAACTAATTACATACTTACAGTAATATAAAAGATTGATTATTTTTAGCCTGCAAGGCAACAAACATAGGCACAAAGCACAGAAAGTATGGTTGTAACTGCAGCACAGAATGTAAATGTTATCAACCTTGACAAGATAAAAGCAAAAATTAAATTGAAGGAAGGGGGGAAGAGAAAAACAGAGGCAGCAGAGGAATCAATGGGTAGAGACACTAACGTTTTCATCTTAGAGCAAAATCCAGGCAACTGACCATAGGAAAGGAAACCAGAAAAAGAATGATTAATGCATTTTCTAGAGTTATGAAAAGAACTAAAAGCAAAACTAAAAATAATAACATGTAATGATCAAAGTTTAGGAGGAGGACATGAGTGAGCCAACTCATCTGTCACAACAGCAGTTAAGTAGAAACCCTCCAAGGTCATTAAAGCAAAAAAAAAAAGGAGTTCCCATCGTGGCTCAGCAAGTTAAGAACCCAACACAGCATCCGTGAGAATGTAGGTTTGATCCCTAACCTCATTCAGTGAGCTAAGGATCCCATGTTGCCATGGCCATGGCACAGGCTGAAGCTCCAGCTTCGATTCGACCCCTAGCCTGGGAACTTCCATATGCCACAGGTGCAGCCTTAAAAAGCAACAAGAAAAAGAAAAAAAGAAATGGGCTCAAGAGTAAAATATCTAAGAGTGTAAAAGAGAAATGCATAAGAAAGACACAGGAAATCAAACCAAAGAAAAGATCTTGTATTTTTCTCTCTCACACACATACATGTCACAGAATTTGCACCGACTGTCCTTCTGCAGATGCTGACACAAAATACAGACAAGTAATGACTACGTCTTTACAGATTCAAAGAACAAATCCTTGGATGACAGTAGATTCATCCTAGAAGAAACTGTATATTTAAAGAAGCACAACATGGAACAGAGAGCAAACATCTTTTTATCAGTGTTCTCAAATTCAACTATCGAAATAACCAAAGACCCCAACAAGCCTATACCACCTGAACACTTGATTCCACCAAAGTGTGATTCGGCAAACTTTTTCTGGAAAAGGTCGGATAGCAAATATTTTAGGCTTTGCAGCTAATACTCAACTCTGCCACTGCAGCATGAAAGCCACCACAGACAATATACAAATGAATGGGTGTGGCTGTGTACCATGAAAACGTATTTACCGAACAAGCTATGTATTTGGCTCATGGGCTATAGTTTGCCCTCTCCTGAATTAAAGGGTCAGGAACATTAAGACACTTTCCAAGTCTTAAAAAGACAGCCCACTCTCCATAACTTAAATCACTTGTGCTAATACTCTAACATCAAATATTATCAATTACTGCCACACGTAATTCCTGATGTTCAAAGGCCTTTTGAATAAGATCTAGTCAAATAAGAACTAAAACATACCCAGTCTATTCCTCTTTCCTGCCCATCCTATAGACAATAATGAAATGAAAATAATAATAAAGTCAGCTATCCTTGGTAAGGGCCCGCTTTAGATGGCTAGCCTATTGGATCTTCTATTTCGCCAACAAAATGAGATCTGCGGTGGCTTCAGCTATTATCGTCTTGTGCTGAATTTTGAAAATAATGTCAAAGAAAAAACTCTGAACAGCAGCTGACAGTGACATCCAGCTTTAGGAGAGGGCTCATAAAGCGTGTTGAGTGCTTCAAATAAGCGACGCATAGCAACATAAAGATTAGCACTTGGCAAGGACATTGATGGCTTGCTAAAAAATGTCACCTTAATCATGATCAAATCATATTTATTAAGCAACCTAGTGCTCCTGGGGCCTAACTGAACACTCTACTAAGATTTCTTTTTTAATGAATTGGCAGTATAGATAAAAAGCAAGATTCAAAAATCAAATCAGCTTCCACATCAAAATCCTAATCATATTTGAGACAGCTTTGAGCAAAATAGAGTCCTAAGTAAAATTGTCAATAGCATTGACAACATGGCCAAAAGGATGAAAAATCACAAGTGACAAGGAAAAGCATCTGACATTTGACCAGAAAAGGAATAATAACAAAAGATATCTTCCAACCGCACAAAGAAATCCTTAGGATTGGCCTGGGCAGTTCTTATCAGATACGACATGATTTAATTCCAATGTTCCTGCACCCGCATGTTCATTGCAGCACTATTCACAATAGCCAGGACATGGAAACAACTCAAATGTCCATCGACAGAGGAATGGATTTGGAAGAAGTGGTATATATACACAATGGAATACTACTCAGCCATAAAAAAGAATGACATAATGCCATTTGCAGCAACATGGATGGAACTATAGAACCTCATACTGAGTGAAATGAGCCAGAAAGACAAAGACAAATACCATATGATATCACTTGTAACTGGAATCTAATATCCAGCACAAATGAACATCTCCTCAGAAAAGAAAATCATAGACTTGGAGAAAAGACTTGTGGCTGCCTGATGGGAGGGGGAGGCAGTGGGAGGGATCGGGAGCTTGGGCTTATCAGACACAACTTAGAATAGATTTACAAGGAGCTCCTGCTGAGTAGCATTGAGAACTATGTCTAGATACTCATGTTGCAACAGAAGAAAGAGTGGGGGAAAAAAATGTAATTGTAATGTATACATGTAAGGATAACTTGATCCCCTTGCTGTACAGTGGGGAAAAAAAAATTTCCAATGCTCCAATGCCCAAGCGCAAGGGGGGAAAAGAAACTTATCTTACAAATCACAGTGCATCTAAGATTGAAGGAGATGGACAATAACAATCCCTGGCATGTGTACCAAGAATTTAATTCTAGCAAAAATGAATGTTGTACAACAATAAAAGACAGTTTGGGGAAAGGGGTGTTTTGTTTTGTCAGCTTTATAGAGAAAAACAAGCTGATGCACCTACCCACTAAATTCCCAGATGGGGATGTTCCCTTTGTGGCTCAGTGGTTAACAAACTCGACTAGGATACATGAGGACGCAGGATTGATCCCTGGCCTCACTCAGTGGGTTAGGGATCTGGCATTGCCGTGAGCTGTGGTGTAGGTCACAGATGCAGCTCAGATCCCACAATGCTGTGGCTGTGGTGTAGGCCAGCAGCTGTAGCTCCGATTTGACCCCTAGCCTGGGAATTTCTATATGCCAAGGGTGTGGCCCTAAAAAGAGAAAAATAAATAAATAAATTCACAGCTGGGAACACACTAGCATGCACACAAGCACAGGTAAAGAGAATACTTGAAATTCACCCAGGAGATCTCTATAAATGACCCATTCTCCCTCCAGCCACTCCACATCCTCCCTAGGTAAAGAACATTTCCCAACTCCTTTTTTTTTTCCCCCTTTCGGCCACACACGAGGCGTGTGGAAGTTCCTGGGCCAGGGATCAAATTTGAGGCACACGTGCAAACTATGCCACAGCTGCAGCAACACCAGATCCTTAACCTGCTGCACTACAGTGGGAACTCCAAATATTCCCAATTCTAACCGGAAAACATATATACGATTCGTAAAAAAAGTTTGTTAAACTCCTGTTCCAATCGTCGCATATACTTCTTAATCAATGTGCAAATGAGCTCTGCTTTTCTGCAAACCTCTTGTTTCCTTATTTAATTCTAGCATTAAAATAATTATCGTCACTTAAAGATTATTCCGTAGCCCAAACGCTTTCAACATTTAGAAACTGAATACACACTATTTAACTGAACATAAGCGTTCATTACAAGGAACAAGAAAGAGCATCATTATGAACAAAGGCTTTTTTTCCTAGGAGAAAAATACAGAAGAGAAGTATGTCTAAAGGACTCTCCAGACCCCTTCCTATCAATCCTGCCTTTGCCCAGTTTGTCCAAGTATACATACCGCTGGACCTATCCTATAACATTATCCATTTACCTGTTAATTCTTGTCCCCCGTCTTGTGATCAAAACTGCCCATTATCTAAGACATGATTAGACGACGGGCTAAAAATCTGTGAAATTATTTCAACCAAAGACATAAATGACCATGAAAGGAGAACGTGTTATCTCCTCTCAAATAACAAATACATTTTATCAGGAACTTTCAATGCTGTGGATTAGAGAATTCCGGCCCCTATGACCAAGCAGATGAGGCAAACAAAAAAAGTTCAGGAAAAAGGGTCCTTGAGCATCTGGGGAGTCCCACCATCTAGTCAGCTTTCTATTTGACCTGCACATCGATCAGCCATGTCCATGCAAATGGGCTCATCAGAAAAGGTGGACTTTGTTTAGTGACTTAAAAGTTCATGATGAGAGGCCAGAGATGAGATGTCTCCTTGACAGAAAAAATCAAAAGCAGATGAACCCAATCTGTAGAGAGAATGGTTGAGATCACTGGTGAACTGGCTTCTTTAAGCAAGTCATCTTATAAAATGTCAGTTCAAATCTCCATGAGGCTGTATGTTTCTACTTTCTGAAACATATTAACTGAGGGTTTAAAAGTTACTACGTTTGAGGAATTTCCATCCTGGACTCAGCAGAAATGAACCTGATTAGTATCCATAAGGATGCAGATTTGATCCCTGGTCTCGCTCAGCAGATTAAGGATCTGGTGTTGCCATGAGCTGTGGTATGGGTCACAGACGTGGCTTGGATCTGGCATTGCTGTGGCTGTGGTGTAGACTGGCAGCTGCAGCTCTGATTCAACCCCTAGCCTGGGAACTTCCATATGCCACAAGTGCAATCCAAAAAAATAAATAAATAAAAATAAGTTACTGTTTGAGATATATAAGTGAGATAGATGATAAATTTCATATGCCTATATTATATCAACAATCCAGGAGTTCCAGTCATGGCTTAGTGGTTAACGAATCCGACAAGAAACCATGAGGCTGCAGGTTCGATCCCTGGCCTCGCTCAGTGGGTTAAGGATCCAGCGTTGCCATGAGCTGTGGTGTAGGTTGAAGACGTGGCTCAGATCCTGAGTTGCTGTGGCCCTGGTGTAGGCCGGTAGCTACAGCTCCGATTGGACCCCTAGCCTGGGAATCTCCACATGCCTTAGGTGCAGCCCTAGACAATTAACAAGAGAGAATGGAAATAGCACTTAAAAGAAAAAATGCTTAACCCACCTTGATAAGAGAAGTGTGAGTTAAAACTACACTGAGATGCTATTTCTTACAAATCAAATTGACAAAAACCATTCTGCTTGACAGTTTAGAGAACTGTTTGCAAGACTCTATGGAAATGAGCACTCTCATACACTGCTGGACAAGGAGGCAAAATAACACAACCCCTATGGAAGGGAATTTAGCAATATCTGAAATACTTTAACTTACGAGTGTGGCTCATGCTATTTCTACTGAACAGTGCTGCTCTAGGTGTAGTTACCAGTTTATAAAAAAATTTAGAGATGAGAGGACATACTAAAGACACTCAAGGATTCAACCAGCCAGATGCAGAATGAAGAAAATTCTAACAGACAAATGGTTCATATTCCGCAATAGCTGGCATAAACAGGGGAACTGAACTCAAACTGATTCCTGAAGGATTCTAAGGAATTATAATCAATGCGTAGGTGTGCTAATGCCATCAGGGTTATTTTTTAAGTCTTTATGTGCTGGAGAGACTTACTGAATTATTTATACTTCAAATATGCAGTCTAAGATCTGCTTTAATCCCCTGAAAAATAAAGTATGGAGAAACAGATAAATTCAGAATAGCCAAGGGTTAACCATTCTCGAAACTGGCCCATGGATAAACAGGGATTTGCTATACTATTTTTGCTACTTGTGTCTATGTTTGAAATTTTTCATAATTCAAAATGTTTTAAAAAGGAATTACCTAAGATATACCATTATTATCTGGAGAGGGCCGTGTCTTTAATGCTAAAAGAACGGAAAAACTGAGCATCAGCCCCAGGACTACACAAAAACCCAGAAGACAGTTCTCGATAAAACCACAGGGTTCAGTAATTTCTAGGATGATTACAGTCTGGAAAAAAGGGGATAGACAGAAATGCCAGACTGCAACATTCTGGAAGAAGTGAAGAATGGCATGGCAAAAATATGTAGAGACAATTCTTACAAGGTTTTCAGGCCACCAAAGGAAAAGAGAAATTTCATTTAGAATAAAATTAAGGGTCACAAAGATAGGTAAATAATTAAGTACCATGGTAAATAAACATCACTATGTCAATCAAGTATTTCTGAAAGTCACTAAGTCTTCGAAGATATGGAAAGGGCTCCAGTTTAGGCATCAGAACATCTAAACTCAAATTTCAAACATTAGCTGTGACAGCATATCCACTGGTGAGAAGGGAAAAAAAGCAAGTTTCGAGGATGTTAAACTGTCAGAATGTGGTTTGGGTCGTCCTTTTCTCAAGGCACCTAAAAAGTAGAGAGGGTGTGGGACCTAGATGAGTGAAATGCCACATGTTATCCAACCCGTGGGCTTGGGACAAAATCACCTCTGTGTCGTCAGTGAGCAGAGAGCTGGAGGGATCCCTCAGTCCAGAAACAGAAACACATAACGAGGCACAAACTGGAGCACGAGTCTGCCTCTGGTTAGTGCAAGGAAGCAATTCATTACAGTCCGGCTATGGGGAAAGCTGGCATTCTTAGCCCACATGTCCCCTACCATGAACTCTCTCCAGATGTTAGCTGAAACTGCTGAGCACCATCAAAAAGTTAAGCAAGCCTGAAGCGTCTAGTGAATAAGCTTGAGGCAAGTTTAAGGGAAAAGGTCAAGCAGGAGGACAGGAATTTCAGGCGCCCACAGCTCTAAACTGTAAGCTCTTCCATCTGACTCCAAATACCTCGAAAACAGAAAGTATGTCTTCAATTAATTTATTCAACAAATATTTACTGAGACCCTAATATGCATCAGGCTCCACGCCATGAGTTAGAGATGCATGAATGCCATTCACGATAAGAGCGCTAACACTCAGAACAGTACAAACACAGTTCTGAACACGAGAGTTCTTTCCTTACAGGTAAGGAGGACCAACTGCAGTTCAGGGGAAGAATCTTTATGAGAAAAACATGAAAGTGTCTCTGTGACCCAAAGCAGCGGATCTATTCACCCACACCTTGGGAGAAAACGAAGAAGCAATTTCTAGTAGAAAACAATTTACAAACAAAGCAATTTCAACCTGTAAAGTAATACACAGGAAATAATAATTAAACATAGCATGTCCATCCCAAAAATTTGGTTGTGATGACTGTTGCACACCTATAAATGTAATAAAATTCATTTAAGTAATAAAAATAATAACATAATAATAATTAAATATAAAACAGAGACCGGTGGGCATGGAGAAATACAAAGGAAAACAAATGTATAGAAGAGAATTTACTTTATCCAAACTTTCCGTTATGAGAAAACAACCACTGGTCCTGGCAAGAGACTCTAGATAGGATTTAGAAAAACGGTAGTTAAAACTCAGATCCGCTTCAGGCTAGAAGACTGCTGAATCGCATGTGCAACTAGACAGAGTCGAGTATAGAGAAAACTACAAATGTAGTCAATTATATGCTCTTATAAACGCTAGGATGCTTTATCTTGTCTTTCAGGGAAATATTTTTTTTAAACAACTTAATTTTGGTTGAATTGGGCAGGTGTAAATTGTTCTGACCTTGGTCAAAATGACAAGCGGACATAGGATGGGATCCTTACCTCTTCTTTAAAGTAAGACCCTGGAATTGGATTCATTCAGAATCTGGCAATAGTAGCAAAGCCTAAATAGACAGAGGACATAAATCAAAGGGGAATAAAGGAGGACTCTGCTGCCAACGTATACGATTTTCTTTGATATTCACCATATGATTATCTAGAGTAAGAAAATCCTTACTCTACTGTTCCTTGATCTCTTTATTCACTCTGCAGGGCAACTCACCACGCAGCTACATAAATGCTGCACAGTGCACCAAGTATGCCTATAGATTTCACCTTGATTGGTTTGACAGGCAATACCCCTACTTGACAGAAGAGGGCAGTGTGGAGCTTTTGGCGTGACTAAGGTCTGCCCTTGTTAAGGCTCCAGGTAACAATTCTGAATGTACACATACACTTATGTGTTCACTCCACAAAAAGTATAAAATCATAAAGATGTGTGGCATTTAAAGGACAGAAATCTGGGGAGCACCCAAGTTAAAAAAAAAAAAGAAAAGGAAAATAAAGTTTGAAAGGACTACAAATTTGGGGGCAGGAGAATGAACAAATCAGGTCCAAAAGATAAATTCTGTCTCAATTAACCACATGCTCATTTGCTTCTTTCCTGGACTTACCAGGATAATGCTATCTGTCCATCTTTTGTTTAGTTCACTTCATGAGCTCCTTGTCATCTAATTAATGCTTTTAAAAGAAACAGGAAATTTCTTCATCAATTCATTTTAAAAATATATTCTGACTTGTTAATCTCTTCTTTAACTAGAAGATTTCTATAGCTTATATTACAAGAAATGACAAGGGCAATTATTAAAAACTGAGCAGAACAAAGCTATGGTAATGAGGAGTGCTGCAGTTCATTCACCAAGACGCTAGGTGATAAAAGGATAAAAAGAATCCACCTCTCTCTTTCTGATAACAAAGCAATTACAACTTGTAAAGTGATACAGAGAAAATAATAATTTAATAGAAAACTGAGAGAATGGTGGGCACAGGGAAATACAAAGGAAAACAACTCCGCACAAAAGATAATTCACTTTATCAAAACTTCCCATTATGAGTAGAAAACGACTTGCCAAAAATGTCAGGATGCACAGCAATATTTTTCCCAGGAAAAATAATTTTCTCTTATTACTATTCAGAAGGTTGCTAGCAGAATGATATAATGAAAAAAGTTCAGCCTGTCTTTGAAAGTAATAAAGCAATGAAGTAGAAGGAGAGGTAAAGCAAGGATAATACAATACACACATACACTGGTACGTACACACACACACTTAAGCACAGAGACATACATACACATACTCAACACTGCCCCCTAGAGGGGGAGGGAGGGGGGACAGGACGGCTTCGCCCTAGGCTTTGTGCTGCCGCCTTGCATGCCAGACCCAGTTCCTTTTGCCTGCCCCACTCTTAGCTCTGGTTCACTGCCCCAAACTGACAGAGCAGTGGGGTGGGGACTGTGTAGAGCTTGACAACCCTTAATAAAGAAGGAACTTTGAAAAATAAAAAGAACACAGGAGTCCCCCTTGGGGCGCAGTAGAAACGAATACAACTAGTATCCATGAGGATGCAAGTTCCATCCCCAGCCTCGTTCACTGGGTGGGGGATCCAGCATTGGCACGAGCTGTGGTGTAGGTCACAGACGTGGCTTGGATCCCGCACTGCTGTGGCATAAACAGCAGCTCTATCTCCCATTTCACCCCTAGCCTGGGACCTTCCATATGCCGTGGGTGCAGCCCTTAAAAAGCAAAATAATAATAATACAACTACAGACATACTCAGGCTTAAGGAAGCATTCTAAGGAAAATAATTAGGGATGGGAGTTCCTGCTGTGGCGGGACTGGCACATCTTGGGAGCGCTGGGATGCAGGTTGGATCTCTGGCCCAGCACAGGGGGTTAAGGATTTTGCCTTGCCCGCAGTTGTGGCTTAGATAGCAACTGTGGCTTGGATCTGATCCGTGGCCCCGGGAACTCTGTATGCCAGGTAGTGACCAAAAAAAAAAAGAAAGAAAGAAAGAATCAGGGACAAAAAACCCATAGAACTCAACATTCTGAACAAGCAACTGACACCTGAAAAAAACATGGAAGGGCAGCCGTCATGACCTTCAAAGACGTTTGGGAGTCCTCCAGCTCCCAGGACCCTATCAGAGGTTCCAACGCAATGCCAGATCCACCTAGGCTGGCAGGAAGCACATCTGTGGACCAACACCATTTCAAGAACTGCTGGTTGAAATGTGTTAATCATGGAACTTAAGCATAAAACTGACAACCAAAGCATTTAAGCTTCTGTTAGACGCCCTGAAACTTACTCCTGGTGTCTTAAATCACTTCCATTGTTTCATCTTCAAATTGGGAATAGCACCACTTACCTGTCAGGGATGCGGCAAAGATCAGGTAATGATTATAAAGAGCTCTGGCGCTACGCATTAAATATTACAAGATACAACCCAAGCGAGAATCTGGTCTACACAGCTGACGTGGGCTCCGTACTGCTCCTGCCACAAATCACGGCATTCTCCCAGATGCTACTGATTGCAAAAGAAAAAATAACTAGAAATCGAGCTCTACTTCCCATATTTAGGGAAAATAGTTCCTTCCCACTAAAGCTGTGATGATGGTGCCAAGAGTGGATACAAAGAGTGTACATCCTTTAGGAAAAAGAACAAAGGCTGAAAGCTGAAGTTAGTGTTCCTTTGTTCCTTACATACAGACCATACCCACCTCTCTCTCCCCACCTTCCCTCCACCCCATCCCCCCATATACTCCCTTTCTCATTCTGGCTTTTATGTGCTCTCTGATATACACACTTCTTTTGCTTTGGGTTTTGGGTTCTGTTTTGGCCATGGCATGTGAAAGTTCCTGGGCCAGGGATCAAACCTGTGTTACAGCATCGACAACCTGCTGCAAAGACAACGCTGGATCCTTAACCTGCTGCACCACAAGAGAACTCCTGTACACAACTCTTCTTAACTATATCTTCTCAACTGTGATATTAAAGCAAATAAATTAAATATCACATTTATGTATATAGGATATAGCACTTTCAGCCCTTCCCAACATCTCCACAATCTGTGAATGGCCAGTCACAGGGAGCAACTGTAAACCTACAGATTTTTTTTTAATAATTTTTTTTATTTTCCCACTGTACAGCAAGGGGGTCAGGTTATTCTTACATGTATACATTACAATTACATTTTTTCCCCCAACCTACAGATTTTGAATATGTGATCCTCTAGCTCAGTCCTTTATGAGTTGACTGAATCCCCTCTGCCACATGTCCAAAGGCTTCCAGAGATGATAAGCTCACTCCACTCACGGACTGTTACATTTACAAGGTTCTAATTATTTGAAAGTTATTCTGGGATATTGCTCTAAAATCTGCTTCCCAACAGTTGTCACCCTGTTTTTGTTCTGCACTTTGGAGCCATACAAATACCTAATCCTTTGCCTTCATTTCAGCTCTTTAAATCTCTTATCACAATTATCTGCCTCATCAAAACTCTACAAAGAATGGTTAAGAATACTTCAAAGTTTTGCTGCTACCAGCATCAAAAAGACTTACTTGAGGTGTTCTGGTTGTGGCTCCGTGGTAATGAACCTGACTAGTATCCATCAGGATGCAGGTTCAATACCTGGCCTCGCTCAGTGGGTTAAGGGTCTGGCGTTGCCATGAACTGTGGTGTAAGCCAGCAGTTGCAGCTCCAATTCGACCCCTAGCCTGGGAATTTCTATATGCCTCGAGTGCAGCCCTAAAAAGACAAAAACAAAGTGAAAAAAGAAAAACTTTATTGAGCTTTTTAAAGGATGGCCAAGCTTGGACAGCCTCAAGGACATTTTTAAAGGAATCAGATCTTATTTCAACATTACGGGATTTATCAGTATGTGCTTCTTTATCAGGGTACAGTCAGATCACTGAGGATAAAAGAAGTGGGCAGAAGTTTCCAGGTGAGTCACACAGAGGCAGAGACACACATGCACCTGTCAGAAAACAAGCATGCACGTTTGCCTGGCTTGAACAGACAGCCTGCACTGCAGGGCACTGCGCATAATTAGGATAAGCATCCAGGAAAATGGCTGAAGCTCAAGAAGGTTCTGAAACTGGTGAAAAGAGAAATAAGAGTTAAAAATATATAAACGCATTTGGTTTTCACTTACTTTCTAAGAAGGTTTTTGGATACCACAGAAGTCATTGTTTTGCCAAGTATTTAAGAAGTATTGATTAAGCACCTACTGTGTTCCAGGCACCCTTCTGCACACACAGAACTAACTCAGTGGTGAAGAAGACAGACAAGGTCTTTGACCAAATGAGGTCGCGCCAACTTTGAAAGCTGGAGTGCAATGAGTACTTCACCGTCATGGGCCATGGACACCAAGTTCTTAAGAAAAGAATCAACAACAAATCGCGGTTTAGAGACAGGAATCTCGCAATAACGAACAGGAAAGGTTGGGAAGGAATGGGCCTAAAGCAGAAAGCAGACTCAGGGAGATGCAGTCATCTGGATACTGGATCCCCGATGGCAGGAAGAGATGATGTGATCTTTTTTAATATGAAACATAAATAACTGTACAATAGCCAACTATCGATAAGAAAAAGAATCAACGATTATTCCGAATACTTCTATCTAGAACACTGGGTGAAGGAGCAGAGGCTCACAGAAGTTTGCCAGCGTGCTGAACTCAGATATAAATGCGACTCCTCACATTAATTCTTCAGGCCATTCATGCCCAGGTCAAGATTCAATTAAGAGGTCCCAGGAAGCTCCCGTGTGGTGCCGTGGGTTAGGGATCTCGGTGTTGCTGCAGCTGTAGCGCAGGCCACAACCGTGGTGCAGTTCCAATCCCCGGCCCAGGAACTTCCACGTGCCGCAGGTGTGGCCAAAAAAATCAAAAACAAAAAAAGATGTCCCCACGTCTCCAATCTAGTATTTTCCTACATTGCTCCCAGGAAGAATGTACTCTAAGATGGACATGGATGGAGAGGAGATTAAGGGAGTATTTTTCTTTTCATACATGGATAGAGCATTTAATTTGTTCTTTTTAATGGCAAACCTGCTTACAGACAGAGAAATCAATGTACTAGTTCCACTATGAATAAAGCAAATATCATCTATATGTTCTCCATAAAATCGAATGGGGCAGAGGCAAATCTAGATTATGTATACTCTGTAGACATTTCACTCAGAGGTCCTTTTTCCTTCTTCTTGTCAAGAGTGTTGAAATAAACCCTATACTTTCAGCAGACAAATAATCATTCCAGGAGACAGAAAACACTCTTGACATTTTTACAATCACAGGTTATTAATATACTTCACCGGGGCTGAAAGCATGTAGAATATATTCATAAAGCAGACTGAATAAAGGTTAAGTGTATTTTGTGTTTTATTCTCCATCAAACGTAAACATCTGTTATACCAAACCCTAGAGCAGACCTGCGGCCTCTCTTAGAAATCTGTGATTCTCAGAGGAAGATAGGTGCTTGGCCAGAGTTCCTCTCTTCCAGATAAATTCCCCATCAAGCACATCCAGAAGGCAACACTAAAAGAAGACAACCAGCATAATCCATCTCCAGAGCAACATCTCTAAGCATCACCCTGAAAGGTCAAGCCACGCAATCACACAACATCAAAACCACAGCGGGGAGTTCCCGTCGTGGCGCTGTGGTTAATGAATCCGACTAGGAACCATGAGGTTGCGGGTTCGATCCCTGGCCTCGCTCAGTGGGTTCAGGATCTGGCATTGCCGTGAGCTGTGGTGCAGGGTGCAGACATGGCTCAGATCTGGGGTTCCTGTGACTGAGGTGTAGGCCAGCCGTGACAGCTCCGATCCGACCCGTAGCCTGGGAACCTCCATATGCTGTAGATGTGGCCCTAGAAAAACAAAAAACAAAAAACAAAACAAAAAAAAAGAACACCGTGATAGCATCTTCACATCAACTCCCCGGAAATAAGTCATCGACAAGATCATCGCTGATCCTTTCCATGAAGATGTCATTTTTTTTCCCCAAGCAGCTATTCAAGAACGTGAAGAAGGAAAAGTGTGTGTCCTGCAAAATGCAGACACCTGCGCCATTCTTCTGAAAATACCTCCTTAGAAGTCTCAAGAAGTCGGGATGTCCAATTAAAATGAAACCAGACATTGTTTACATCACTGAGCTTTCTAAAAATACGAACCATGACAGAGAAGTTGGGCCTTCCTACTAAAATATTTACAGACTAAAGAATTTGAAGGGAAGCTGCTCGTTTTTTCACAAGACCTTATTCGCTAATTGTCAAATTCGAAGTACACACGCACATACGTGTTTCTCAGCATAGCTGCGCCCTCACCCCATCCGCCAAGGACAGATTCACAAAACACATTTGTTTTCCAAAAAGATTCTGTCCTTTACAAAAGGATGCACCATAGGTTTCCTTTAAAACGCATACTCCCTGCTGTGTTTAAAATTAGTCCATTTACAAAAATGTGAATTAGACACAATTTTCCAGAAATACATTTGCTGTTCAAAACAAGGCACACCTACTGAACACTGCAGGGCTGCATATAGCCCCCAGGAAACACATACTTCAAACTCTTCGGTACAAGAAAACAGCCTTTCGAGTTAATAATCACTGGCTTATATTGTTAACTCAGCATAAAGCAAGACAACTTCTGAAATATGCAATTTCCCTTCTGCGTGTGCTGGCTGCTTCCTGCCATTCACACCCATAATCTGCCTTTTTAATCTCCCCTACAGTACAAAAAAGGAACACCTCCCCTGTACCCTAGACTGTTTTTCCGTTTCTGTAATAGGCCCTGCAGCCATGCCCCCACCTCCTGCCAATCCCGCCTCAGGCCTCTTCACGCTGTTCCCTCCAGCCCCCACCCCCTCCACAGCCACCACTCATTTTCTTTTCATTTCTCAGCTCATTTCTTCACCGATGCCTTTGCATTGCGCCCAGACTAGATCCATTCTCTCTCACAGCCACCTGGTCTTCCCCTTCAGAACACCAGTCCAGAGTTTGTATTTAAATAGCTGGGGAGTCCCATGGTGGCTCAGCGGGGTATGGACCCCGCTAGTACCCATGAGGACGCGGGTTCGATCCCTGGCCTCGCTCAGTGGGTTAAGGATTCAGTGTTGCCGTGAGCTGTGGTGTAGGTTGCAGACGTGGCTCAGATCTGGCGTGGCCATGGCTGTGGCTTAGGCTGCTGACAGTAGTGCCAATTTGACCCCTAGCCTGGGAATTCTCATATGCCACAGGTGCAGCCCTAAAAAGCCAAATAAAACATAAATAAATAGCTGAGATTACCTGATAAATATCTGTCTTCCCTATTCCAGGTTTCCTGAGGCAGAGACTGTGTCTGTTTTGCTGATGATTTTATCCCCCTGCCGGGTGCCATGCATAGCAGATGGTGGGCTGAGAAAAACTCACTGAAGGAACAAACGGAGGCCAGCTCTCCCATCAATTTCCTTCACTAGTTTTAACCTTTATCAGTAAAACGTCACTAAAACACATATCCACACATGATCACCTTCTTTGAAGAGCTCTATCTTACTGTCTACACCCACTTCTTTCTGAACTCTTTTCAATCTCCTTGTACACCTACAGGAACCAGTCTCCCAAGCTTTGCCAATAACCTTCTCCTAATGAACAAATTCAGGGGCCATTTCAGGCTTCATCCCCTTTAACTTCCCTTCAATGGCTGTTGATGACCCGCCCACTTCCTTGCTTTCTTCCAACTTATCACTTTCATGATTTTTTGTTTGTTTGTTTAGGGCCACACCTGCGGCACATGGAGGTTCCCAGGCGAGGGGTTGAATCGGAGCTACAGCTGCAGGCTTACACCCCAGCCACAACAACACAGGATCTGAGTGGCATCTGCAACCTATACCACAGCTCACGGCAACACCAGATCCCTGATCCACTGAGCGAGGCCAGGGATGGAAGCTGTATCCTCGTGGATACTGGTTGGATTCGTTTCCGCTGTGCCACAAGGGGAACTCCCACTGTCTTGATTCTCGTTCCGTCCCTTCTCCCTTGTTTGCCTTTCTTCAAGTTGATCACCTTCCTTTCCATTCCAGCCCTTCCATCCGACCTCCCTACCTCTAATAACACTGTCGTTCTCCTGGTACCCAGTTTTGAAAGCTGTCACTCCCAGCTGTTCCTTTCATCAGTGCCATAGGTTCTCTGGCATAGGTTCTCCGGCCAAAGTCTGTGCTCCCGGACCTCTGGGACTTGCTTCCTCACTCTAGTTTCTTCTAGGCACCACTACCTTTTTCAAACATAGCCCAACCACATCATTCCTCCCTCCCCATTGCCTCAAAAACCAAACACAAAGCCTCAGGTTTACCCACAAGGACATCATGACACGGACCTCTGAAAAAAAGGGATGATTCCTAAACACATCTGGCAGTCCCCTACTTCTGTGCCTGTGGTCACACGTAAGCCCACACCTACATCCTCCCTATGCACACCAGTCTAGCGAAGTTTTATCCATGTTTCCAAGCACATTGCAGATGACTCGCCCAGTGGAGTTCCCATCATGGCTCAGTGGTTAATGAACCCGACTACTATCCATGAGGACTCGGGTTCGATCCCTGGCAGTGGGTTAAGGATCCAGCCCTTCCATCCAACCTCCCTATCCAGAGCATCCGGTGCTGCCATGAGCTGTGGGTGTAGGTCACAGACGTGGCTTGGATCCTGAGTTGCTGTGGGATCTTTCACTCTTTGACCTCCTTTAAGCCTCTGCAATTTGCTTGGTATCCTAATTATTTGTGCTCCAGAGATAACACCCTCTAAACCATGAGGTCTTTAGGAATGAGTGTGTATTACCCCCTTGAAAAACCTAAGCACACTGCCTTGAAACCCCAGATTATACTGGAAATCCCCCTAAGACGACCATATTTTCCCCAATGAAAGGATTCTCTAAATGTGTAGTTTCAAGAAATGATTTTATTAGGGCTCTTAATTATAAATTATTTGGGACAAATTTATTTAAATTGCCAATTGGCATAAATTGGATTTTTAGGGTATTTATTTTAGTGGCTTCCAAAAGCGTATGGCAATTTTTAAGGGTGAAATGGTAATTACTCATGCAAATAGATGAATGGGGTTCAGAACATACCACCCGAAAATGTGCCATTTTGGCCTACTGATTATCTTGATCTGAAGGTACTTAAGAAACAGCAGATGCAGGAAGGGCTCGCCAACCTCTCCCTTTCTGCTTTTTTATTCAGCCCTGCCTGAGGGCCTGTGAACTGAGGTTTGGCACTTGCATTCAGCCTCCACATGGAGCAAAACATGAGCCACTGCAGCAGCTGACCGGCAACAGCCCCTGAGCAGAGCTCAGGGTCAACATTAGGAGTGAGGCACTCGGTGCGCTGGGAAAAGTGGAAGAACAGGCCTTCAGATCATCAGATATTTTTAGGCCATTTTATGTGCCCAGTTCCTCCATCTCCTCTTATCTAGAAAAACACTAAACTCCTTCACGGTGAAGTCTGCTCCTCGTGACCGGTAGTAACCTTCAGGAGATCAGCAACGAACTTTAGCAAACTGCGTGTATGCAGCATGCACCTCTGCCTCACCTTTATCATACCCAATTTTCCCTCTTTCCCTCCTTGGGTGGTATTTCAGCCCAGTCTGAATACCACCCAAGTATTCATGGGCATCTGCGAATGCAGTCACTGCCGAAGGTGAGAGCTGGTGAGTCCCGCAGGCCTCGAAACCTCAGGATGCTGGCCCTGATAGCTGATGTGCATATCGAAAGAATGATTTCCGTAAACCCAGGTCTCTTTGGTTCCTGCTCCCTGCCCTTTGTCGCAAAAAAAGCCTATATATCCTAGCTCCTCCCACACCACTTGGGAGCAATTTCTCATGGCTACCTGAGATGCTGTCTCCTGGGCTTAAGTCCTAATTTTACCCCAAATAAAACTTAACCCTCAACTTTCAGGTTGTGTATTTTTTCAGTCATTAGGCCCCAGCCAGGAACTAGACCTATGCCATAGTAGCAACCCCAGCTGCTGCAGTGACAACACTAGATCCTTAACTTGCTGTATCACAAGGGAACTCTACTCCCTTTCTATTTAAAAGCATCTCATTATAAAATAATAATAATAAAATTAAATTTAAAAATGGAGTTCCCGTCATGGTGCAGCAGAAACGAATCTGATGAGGAACCATGAAGTTGCGGGTTCAATCCCTGGCCTCGCTCAGTGGGTTAAGAATCCAGCCTTGCCATGAGCTGTAGTGTAGGTCGAAGACGCTGCTCGTATCTGGTGTGGCTGTGGCTGACAGCTGTAGCTCTGATTCAACCCCTAGCCTGGGAACTAAAAAAAATAAAATAAAAGTGTGCCATTAAATTTCCCAGGAGAAAGATTCCCTCCCAGTACCAGAAGGAGAACATTCTTATGACCTAAAACTGAAAGTCAATGCCAACATGGATCTATCTGAACAAACCTATGAAGATAACCCTTATCTTCCTGTGGTTTCCCCCATGTATTTCCAAGTCACTATCCCACAGTTTACTGCCCCATCCCTTTGTCTTGTCATTTTTCCACCAATTTTTTCTCTGTTTCAAAAAACAAATATATAGGCTCTTGGTCCTACCTGCTTCTTCAAGTCTTCATTCTTCTTATGAGGCCTCTTGTGCTCGTATATGCCTTTCTCCTGATTGTCTTCTGTTTAATTCTCAGTCTCAGTCTCAGACACAGAGCCTAAGACAGTAAAGGAAGTTTTTCTTCCCTGACACAGGCTAGGAGGAGTTAAAGTTCTGAAAGTTGGCTATCATATACAGTGAAAACAAGTGCATTAAATTAAAAAAAAAAAGAATATATTTCCTAATTAATCAGCCAAAGCCCTAATGCTCTCATAAGCAGGAGCTTCTTTATCGCAACAGAGAGAGGCAGACATTCGCAGAGCATCACGGGAGCCTTGCTTGTTACTGGAGAGCAACTACCCCGTGAGGGGCAAAGTTTTCTTGAGCCCGAAGCAGGTGAGCCCACTATTACCCAGCTCCTCCTCTTCTCTCAGTTTCCTCCTCCACTTGCAGCACAAACAGGTAAAAATGTGTTGTGAGTTATGCTAAAACCTCCCACGCAATCCCCGAGGGTCATTAGTTAGAACTGGTGGGTGAAAGCAATAAAGAACACGTGTTTAAATAACTTCTTTTACACATAAAGCATTATGACTCAGGTCCATGATACCCAGGAGCAAAATTATGGAGTTGAAGCATGCCTTCTGTTCTGTTCTGTTTGCAAGGAAAGCTAAATCGGAATCTCCAAATTTACAAAGCACTTGAAAACACCAACAAACTTAAAATGAAAAATATTATAAAAGTGAGAGAGAATGTGGAAGATCTAAAAACCAAGACTGGCTTATGGCAAAATTTAGCTCTAGGGATGTTTTGGTACCGTTTAAAACAGAGACTTGACATAAACTATCCAAAGGTAATGGGTTAGGTTACAGCCTATGAATACAATGAAATGTGCGTCAAGCATTAAAACTGCTACCAAAGGTATATTTCTTAACATAAAAATTGGTATTAAAAACAGGAGTCAAAGAGTTTAGTACGATCCAGAGTTTAGTATAATCCATTCTGTATTGTATACATATTAACACTCTATAAAACAATACATGAAAAATGTAATGGTGCTCGCTAGGTGGTATAAATTACATATTTTATCTTCCCCTTTTTAGCCTATATAAATTTTCTATAATCTTCCTACCGTGAACATGTTCTTTCCAATGTTTTCTCTGTTAAAAGAATGGGACCAGCACTCTTTAAATAAAGGCGCAAAGTGAAGAAAGGGAAAGAAACAGGTATAGGAAAACAAAGATGAAAATTACCACTACAAGACTTTCCAAGTATTTCAAAGGGAAATGCAAGTATTTCAAAGGGAAAATTATCCCTATCATTATGTCAATATTTTTGTAAAACTCCCGCATATCAGAATTTTTCGTAAGACATTTCAATGAGAAAGCAAAGAGCAAGGAGTCAAATAATGATGAAAGAATACGGTGGAAAGGAAAAAACAAGGAGGGTTATCTTTAGAAAAGAGAACAAAGAGCTCACAGTTACCAGATTAATACAATTTCCAAGAAAACACTTGCCCCAGAACTTGCTCTGCAAAGTCGTAGAAAAGGCTGTGTACACCCAAGAGAAACCAAAGGACCTCAAACATTCCTAAACACAAAACGAAATTCTGAAAAATCTTTAAAGAAAATTTAAGCTTTAATTTCTGATTATTAGACGACTTCCGTACCCGAAGTTGTCACACTTAATAAATGGGAGCAGGTTTTGTGACCAACTTTCTTGTGATACTTTTGCATTTAAATTAGGGACTGAGACACGCTCTAAGCATTTTCCTGAGCCTGCACGATCTTGAGAAAGGGGCAATCAAGGCTCCACAGTTACTGTTAAAGGGTGACCAGCCTGGAACAATGACAATGCCTGGAGCCCTGCATCTGATGTTATTTGCCTTGCTAAAACGACCTGGGTTGCCTGAAGCCAGAATTTAGTTCTTTAATGGTGTCAATTCCCCTACAATGAGGGGCAACGCTGTTGCTAACTCAGGTGTTGCCTAATCTAGTATCTTCTGTTCCTTTGATCCTTTGTATACATTCTTTTCTCTTAGGAAAAAAAAAAAAAAATAGCCCCCTTTTATTGCTAAAAGAGCATAAGCCAAGTAGTAATCTGCTCAGGCAGGAGAGGCAGGGTTGGGAAACAGATATTATTTTCCATTTTAGAGTCAGTCATCTGAACATCACTAGCTCTGTTCCTCACAAAATCAGCCAAGTATTTTCGGTGCTCAATGAAGCACATTGACTGTCGCTGCTCTCTCCCCATGAGACACTTTCACAGGGAGGCCACAGTCCCTCTGCTGCGAGGCAATGACCCTCAGGTTAGACAACAGGGACATCCAAACCCTTCCCTACGCAGCCCTCAAGTGCTTTCTTCTCCTTGGGCCAGGGCTTCTCACCTTCCATGTGCACTGTGATCACCTAAAAAGCTATTAAAAAATCAATCTGCCCAGGTCCAGATTCACTGCAGCAGACGCTGAGCTGACCTGGTGAGAAATTCCCTCTCCTCTGTCCGTGGAATAAGGCACCTTGAAGAGCTGTTGTGGTCTGGAGAGCCTCTCCAAGGTCAAGGACAGCCCAGACCACTGCTCATTTCTGAGGTTCTTTTCAGGTTTTTTTTCCTGAATACCTGTGAACTCCTCTGAGGTTCTAAATACACACAAAAAAGGAGAGAAATGTGAAAATGAGATTTCAAAAAAGATGAGATAGTTTTAAAACTTGTACTTTGATAGACGAATACCTGTGAAAGATATACGTGTATGTGTACATATATATTTCTACACATTGTCATAAGTATGTATATATATATATACATGCGTAACACATTTATGTAATTGTGCTATCCATATGAAAATTTTAGGATGTATTAAAAAAATCCCTTCAAATTGCACTACGGGCAGTATGGCCTATTAATGGGTCAAACACTTCAAACTGTGCGATGGCAAACGAACCTATCTACCAAACAGCAACAGACTCGCAGACACAGAGAACAGACTTGTGGTTGCCAAGGGGGAGGGGGGAGAGAATGGGATGGACTGGGAGTTTGGGGGGAGTAGATGTAAACTCTTTCATTTAGAAGAGATGGGTAATGCGATCTTACTATAATAGCACAGGCAGCTATATCCAATCTCTTGGGATGGTCTGTGATGGAAGATAATGTAAGAAAGGGAATGTGTGTGTGGGTGTGGGGGGTGTGTGGGTGTGGGTGTGTGTGTGTGTATATAGACATATGATTGGGTCACTTCGCTGTACAGCAGAAATTGGCACAACACTGTAAATCCACTATAATTTTTAAAAATACATGAAAAAGAAAACTGCATGATGACTACATTCTTCAATTCTTTCAGTGGGTCACTGTGCCTGTAAGTACAACCTCATTTGGCACTAACATCCAAAGTCAGAATCCGAGGTCCTATGAATGAGAGTGAGAGCTGGGCCAAACGGCTCCAGCTACCCCAAACCCCAACACAGGCCGCCGTTTAGAGATAATAAACTGAAAGCACTTTCACAGTAGCCACGACATAATAAATGCTGGCTGTAATTATCATTAGTTCCTACCCACGTCCCACAATGCTGTGAGCACATATGTAAATGAAGTAACAGACAGTCAAAACTCCTGTGTTCAGACGTGAAAGTCCCAAGGCGATCTCTCCGTCCACCAATTTCTAAAAACCATTACTTTGGGCCCACATATTCCTCGTCTGCTAAGGACACCAGCCACGGTGGATTAACGGTCCACCTTCCTCCAGTTCGACCTCACCTTAACTAATTAGACCTGCAACAACCCTACCTGCAAATAAGGTCACAGTCTGAGGTACTAAGGGTTAAGACCACAGGGTATCTTTTTCATGAGACAGAAGTTGACCTATCACAGGCCCTATTCTCCCATTTATTTGCTTATTGATAAGAAAGAAGGAAGGACAGTGAGCACGTATTGAGATTCTCTGTCGTCCATGTGCCCTGGATACACCGATCCTCATACACCCCATTTTTACCAATAAGTACATGAGTCTTAAATCAGGAAACTTGTTTGGTGAAGCACACTCATAAAAGGCCAAGTGTGAATATGAATGTTCTGACACTGCAGTGCCTTACGCATGTTGTTTTTGATAAAAATTAATGCAACATACAAGAACAAGTCTTGGGAAAATTATGCTCTCTGGGCAAGTAAAATTGTATTGCATATTGGAATGCATTTCAGAAATAGATAAAATAATAGAGAGACATCAGTAAATTAAACGTCTAATTTGTCATCTGGGTGAGACATAACACTGAAGCAAAAAAGCTTACCTTTCAACTTGACTTTAAAATATATTTAAAGTCAAATTCTAAGGTCCTACAACTTATTCAGAATCTGTAACATAGCATTTTTTTCAAGTTCTGTATTCTACTTTTTTGGTTATTTTTCTGTTTTGCAGCAGAAAACTTGCTATAAAGAAACACATAAGGTGATATGCCCTGATTCCCCCCAAAATACATATTTATATATTTATAACACAGCATATATAATATATAAACATATACATACAAATATTATACATTTATGTATTATAATGACTATAGATACAACAGACATAATAAAAAGTGGTAAAAGAATCTTCTTTTATATGAAATCAACACTGGTCATTCATAATACGACAATAAAAGGTTACATTGCTAAGCTTTTGAATAATTCCATAAGCTTTAAAAGATTCTTACATAGCGACCCTTTAAAAAGCCATTTGATTTTTTTTACTGCAAGACAATATTTCAATATGTTAATTATCTTGACCTTAGTCATCATTCCACAATGTCTATGTATATAAAATCATCACAGTGCACACTTTACACATAGACAACTATATGCGTCGATTATTTCTCAGTAAAGTTGGGGAAAAAATAAAGAGCATCTCAACACATTGGAGGTCACCATGACCTGAGCTTCTCATTTTCCACACAATGCATCAACACAGTGGAAGTATCGATGGAGTCCATAAACATGTTAAAATCGAATGAGTATTAACATTCTGCACAATGCTAATTCAAAACTTATGCAGGCCACACCCTCACAATTCCTAACAGAAGCTACAGGGTACAGTAGAAAGGGCACTAGTTTGAGTGGGAAATGGGGGTGGGAAGTGGGGCTTGAACAAGGAAGAGGAGCAGAGCAAAAGAACAAAGAGAAACTGCACAGATCAGGACACAGCAAGTGTTCAGCTCTCACAACCACTCGCCTCAACGCTTCAAATCTCAGTTTCTGCCCTGGGTAAATCCTGAAGGGAACAACCAACGCCTCAAGTTGCTCAATTACAACAACAGGAAAAAAAAGACAGAGAAAAAAAAAGAAAAATGGAGCTCCTGTCGTGGCTCAGTGGGAACGAATCCAACTAGGAACCATGAGGTTGCAGGTTCGATCCCTGGCCTCCATCAGTGGGTTAAGGATCCGGCATTGCCGTGAGCTGTAGTGTAGGTCGCAGACTCAGCTCGGATCTGGCATGGCTGTGGCTGTGGCATAGGCAAGCCACTACGGCTCCAATTCAACCCCTTGCCCAGGAACTTCCATATGCCATGGGTGCAGCCCTAAAAAGGAAAAAAATAAACAAATAAAAATAGAAAAATAAAGCTTAGTTCAAGTCAATTAGACCCCTGCAGAGGTACCAACTCACCCAAACTCTTCCCCTGAATTCATTCTTAATTTGTACAAAATGTAAGAAAAGGATTTTGAATAAATGCTGATTTTTTACAGCCAGCATCTTCATTTTGAACAGGACTAAAAGAACAAGAAGTTTTCCCTGCAATGTGCGTATCAAATGTTGATGACTCTATTTTCACCTCGTAGGACATTCAGAGGAGAAGCTATGCAGCACCTTAGAAAATGCATGAACCTGGGCGTGACCAGCCCTAGGATCCAAGGTGATCACAACAACTGACTAGATATATGAACTTCAACAGCCATTCCTGAGCTTTGTCCTGCCAACTCATACTTTTCTTTCAATCTTTGTGCTTTATACTATTCGGGATAATTTCATTATTTTAAAATAACTTTTTTTTTTAATTAGTAGTATTTTTACTTTTAAGAAAGGGGGGTGGGGTTCCCTGATGGCTCAGCCGATTAGGGATCTACTGTTGTCACTTTCTGTAGCTTGGATTGCTGCTACGGTGTGGGCTCAATCCCTGATCCAGGAAATTCTGCATGCCTCAGATGTGGCCCAAAATTAATTAATTAAATAAAAATAAAAAACGTTGGGGAGTGAGAAGTCATGGTCAAAAATTGTGTATTTAAAAAAGTAGTTACCCGTCTCAATCAAAACACTGAGTTAGAAGACTCAGTAAAATAGAAAATATAGCTTCTTGTGAAATTCCACTTTCAGATCACTGAAGGTTATCATAAATGTAGGCCTAAAGAGAAAACCAAGCTTAGCACAAAATAACCTTTACTTTAAAAAGGCTATTTAGTCATTCTGGCCTCATCACCAAAGAAATGGACTGGCTTTACTACCAAAAATTATCAAATTCCAGAAATGTGCTACCTGCTATGCTTAAACATCTCCTTGCTGAAACAGAGAAATGGCATGGCATTTACAATCAATTGTATGACAAATGTGCAATAAATACTGCTTTGAATTCGGTATGATGTAATTTGCCATGACTTTTGCATCTCTAGAAACCCAGTAGGAGCTTAACTGCTAAAATGAACTCATGTATATAGTGCTTTTGTTAGTCATTAATGGCCCCATTCTACCAAAATTAAATCACCGCAGCCGCCAACTACAGAAGTTCAGTTGTCTCCTAAATGCTAGAGCTAGAGGCTGACTCGATAATGAACACCGTCGTGATTCACCTTCAGCTATAAACAATCACTCAGAGAGGGCACCCTTAACCCTGCAGATAAATGGATCAGAGCTCGCAGAAGATAAGAGCATCAAGAAAACTACTCACAATTTTTGTAATAAGAGATTATCAAACACATTACTTATCTCTAAAGGTAAAGAAAGAAAAACAATAAATCTCTCCCCTGTCCCCATTACCCCAACCTGCGTTCAATTTTTAAGTCTACAGGTTGAGTGTAAAATACAGTCATGCTTGGAGTTCCCCTCATAGCTCAGTGGAAACAAATTTGACTAGTATCCATGAGGATGCAGGTTGAACCCCTGGTCTTTCTCAGTGGGTTAAGGATCCAGCATTGCCGTGAGCTGTGGTGTAGGTCACAAATGAGGTTCGGATCTGGTGTTGCTGTGGCTGTGGTGTAGGCCGGCAGTTACAGCTCCAATTTGAACCCTAGTCTGGGAACCTCCATATGCCACAGGTGTGGCCCCAAAAAGACAAAAAAAATAAAAATAAAAATAAAAACAAAAATTTAAGAGTCATACTTAGTGTCAGGGAAGTTATAATAGTAAACATGTATAATTCTTTTATGTGTTGGATACTTTGTATACATTATTTTATTTAATTATTTTAGTATTTAATTATTTTATTTAAAGTAGGTAGTTAATATCAAATTCATTTTATCAATGAAATAACTGAAGCTTAGTAAAGTTCAAAGAATTTCTCAAGGTCACAGAACTGGGATTTGAACCAGTCCAACTCCAGAGCCCATGGTTAAGAACATAGGTTCTGGAACATGTTTTATGAACACAGGAGGATTTCATTTCATTCTTTTGGTGGGAAGAAAAAAGATTTTTAAACAGCAAGATTATATATCTTTAAATATGTATATATGCATAAAATATATCCACAGCTATTCATAAAAAAAATCTGAAATGACGTTTTAGAAGCATTTATTTTTGAGGTCTTTATTTTTGAGGGATGGAATTATGTAGGAAATTAATTCTTCATTTTCTATAGTTTCTACTTTTTCAAATTTATATTGGTTTTTTTGTTTGTTTTTGTTTTTTGTTTTTTGTTTTTAGGGCCACACCCGTGACATATGGAAGTTCCCAGTCTAGGGGTCGAATTGGAGCTACAACTGCCAGCTTATACCACAGCCACAGAAACGCAGGATCCGAGCCACATCTGTGACCTACACCACAGCTCAGGGCAATGCCGTATTCCCAAACCCACTGAGTGAGGCCAGGGATTGAACCTGCATCCTCATGGATACTAGTTGGATTCGTTTCCTCTGTGCCACAATGGGAACTCCCTATATTGTTTTTGGCATACTGTTTTGAGGATTCAAAAAAAAGAACAAAGTTACTTTGGTTAGAAAAACAACAAGCCAGCTGGAGTTCCCGTCGTGGCGCAGTGGTTAACGAATCCGACTAAGAACCATGAGGTTGCGGGTTCGATCCCTGGCCTTGCTCAGTGGGTTAACGATCCGGCATTGCCATGAGCTGTGGTGTAGGTTGCAGATGTGGCTCAGATCCCGCGTTGCTGTGGCTCTGGCGTAGGCCGGTGGCTACAGCTCCGACTAGACCCCTAGCCTGGGAACCTCCATATGCCTCGGGAGAGGCCCAATAAATGGCAAAAAGACAAAAAAAAACAAACAAAAAACCCAACAAGCCAAGTTATACATTATCAGAGATGGAAATTATAGATGTATTTTAATGATGAATTTAACAGAAAAAAGAAAAACTGAAGGACCGGATGAAAATCAAAGACTAGGAAATAGGCATGGTTTAATAAAGGTCATATTAGAAAAAATCGTACAGTTACATTTGAAATAGTTAAACATACAAACTAGGGAATCCAGTATTTTCTGAGGAGCATTTTATGAACCAATGTCTTTACAATTCACAGATGAAAGACAGGAAGTATAGTCATGCTAGCCATGCTAAGACAAGAGTCCATTCATTTGAATAAGACATTAACATTCCCAGCGACAACAATCATAAGACCTGATCTCTCATCTCTCTCTGGAAGGAAATTACATGATCCAAGTTCCTCTGTCTCTGGATAACTTAATGTGCAATCAAACACTTGAACGTAGGTAAAGACTTAGTATTTGTGATAGGATACTCGGTGTGAATGCAAGAGTAAATCTCCGTGGCTCCACAAGCCTGTTCTTTTCACGCTATCTTCCTAACACCTCTATTCTTTTAAATTTGAAATTTCTATCAATTATGATCACAATAGCAACTATATGGTCTATTTCTAATAATTTAGTCTCTATCATTGCCCAAAGACAATAACTTCCTAAAACAAGGTAAGGAAGTAGAAGTCTGTGTTTAGCCACAACTTGGTTGTACTAGTTATTTTTTTCTGAGCATGCCATTGACAGGGTCCCAGGAGGAGGAAGACAGACACCCCCCCCCACATACCCCCAAATGTGGCCATTCACCTTGGAGATCTGATGTGGACACCCTCTCCGGGAATGTGGATGCTCAAGATGGGCAGCAAGAAACACCTGACCCCCCTACCCCTCCATGACCTTCCCCTCCTCCTTCTTCATTGTTCCTGCCACAAGTTCCTGCCATAAACTCCAACCACAGTTTCCTGCCATAGATCCTTTATAAGCCTAGCATCTCCTCAAAGTCACTGCTGGTGTCATCTTGAACTCAGCCTGTCCCCCTGTGATGCTTTAATAAAGCTCACAGATGATAAACCATAGAAACTCTGGCACCTTCCAGATATAATTAATGATACCCTATTCCTCACTCCCTAAACCACCACTAACAGAAGGCTCCAGGATTTAACACATTCCTGCCACGGGTTTGGGAATACCAGAGAGGAAATTACAACACAGCAGAAAACATTATTTTAGCATTCTTAAAGTTGATTTGGCTCTCTTCATTCATGGGAGTCTCTCCCTGCCTGTTTTGCTCAGAAGATCTTATTCACATGCTGTGTGCCTGGCTCCCTCTTCCGAGGGCCTTTCTTCCATCTCTCTTCTCTCATTTTCTACGAACCCTACATACTGTAGTTCCAGGGATACCACATAGCACAAAAGAAGAACATGAAGTTTTGACAGAGCACCTTCACCCTTTTCTATCAAGCCTCCTCTTCCATCTGGGTAAAGTGGTGGGGGACTTGAGCTTCATAACCTGAAAAAGCCACTGTCAGGTTTTTCGAAGCCATTCAACCGTCTAGCCTGGATTTCCATTCTTACCAGCGACAGTACCAGCCAGAGCTTTGAAATCGTAATTTACCTTAACATGCTCCAGATCAAAGTCTTAGTGTTCCAGCCACCACAGCAGTATAAAAGAGAAGCATTAGCAAAATGTATGTGTAGCCCATTCCTGAGAAAACCACAAGTGATGTCACTTTTTTCTTATCCCCATAACAGTATATACAGGGTCCATAAATTAGACTCTAAGTACTTTTAAAGTTTAGGGGCAAAAATCCAAGCTACTATTAAGTAAATCAAACTTAACAATGTTAAGTCACCAACTGAAAAAATAGTTTCTTCCAAATATTTCTAGGAGCTAAAATTATAGACTGTAGAACTTTAGAGATAGATAATAATAGTAACTCAGTTAACAAGGTATTATTGGGAGTTCTCATTGGTGGCTCAGCAGTAATGAACCAGACTCGTAACTGTGAGGATGCAGGTTCGATCCCTGGCTTCGCTCAGTGGGTTAAGGATGGAGCACTGCCGTGAGCTATGGTGTAGGTCACAGATGCGGCTCGGTTCTGGCATTGCTGTGGCTGTGGCATAGACAGGCAGCTATAGCTCTGATTCTGCCTCTAGCCTGGGAATTTCCAGATGGTGCCTGTGCAGCCCTAAAAAAATGTATTATGTGTACTTCTGTGGAAAGTAACATAACGTCTTTTCTTTTTTTTTTTTTTGTCTTTTTGTTGTTGTTGTTGTTGTTGCTATTTCTTGGGCCGATCCCTCGGCATATGGAGGTTCCCAGGCTAGGGGTCGAATCGGAGCTGTAGCCACCGGCCTACGCCAGAGCCACAGAAACGCGGGATCCAAGCCGCGTCTGCAACCTACACCACAGCTCACGGCAACGCCGGATCCTTAACCCACTGAGCAAGGGCAGGGACCGAACCCGCAACCTCATGGTTCCTAGTCGGATTCGTTAACCACTGCGCCACGACGGGAACTCCACATAACGTCTTTTCTATCAAAGGAAATCTTGGTTACTCCATTTTGCTCTGGTTTCAGTCAAAATGCCACTGCCACCCCCCTTCCTGTTTACCTCTTTTCCCAGCAACAATTTGTTTCAAACTAGCCAGCCAGGAAGAATGTACGCCCTGACCTGACCAATGGGAAGGGGACAGATAAATCACCTGCGTTAGGGATAAGTAGGGGAGGGTCCTTTGTTCGGAGCGCGTGCTTTTTGAGGTACCCGCACTCTTCTGCAGAAGAGCCTCGTCGAGATTTCTCCTTGTCCACGTGTCTCACTTTCTGACACTGGCAACCTGAGCCAGAGTTATCTTAATTTCCAACACTTCCAAAGAAAGGAATCAAGATGGCTTAGATCAATGACACATCTTCATCAAATCATGTGACCCAAATCATAAAATCAATACTCAAAATTATTAAAACAAAGATGGAAGGACAAAAACAAAACAGTGGAGGAAAAATGGGAGAAGGGAAATCTCTCTTGTTACAATTACAAAATCGTATTGTTACAAAATCGATTGTTACGATTACAAAAGTCTCAAGTACAGCATCTCTTCTGATTTTCACCACCTCCCCTACAGCAATATCGCCATGTACAGGCAAAATAACTAAGGCATCTAGAGGCTAAGTGATTTGGCTCAGTCCAGAGAGTCTAAAGTGGCAAATCAAGGTCTGGAAATTATATCGTCTGACTCCAAGCTCAAAGCTCATTCCTTTGCACCATGCCGCCTCGTGATTGAAAATAATAATAATAATTTGTAGGACTAAGCATAGTTTTAGAATTGTCTAGTAAATGCAGTACCTTTAATACTTTAGGACTCTAGATTTCAAGTTGATTAGAAATTTGCAATAAAACTTCAGCACCCCAGAGAAAACCCCAGAAGTACAAGACCCGAAACTGACTATCTGCTCCCCTACACACAGTCCCTGACTCCTCAAACCTCTTAATACCCATTGCCCTTCTACCCTAAACACTTGGTCTCACGTTGCCTTTCTATGCAGCTGTGAAACATGAACCCACTTTATTCAAGGGACTTTGACTGTTACATCATCCCTTCCATTTAAATCACTGCAGCGGAAGAAACTGGTGGCCAGTGATGAAACCCTCCAACTATTACTTGATAATCTGGCTGCTAAATCCTTTTAACTGCACTGCTCTCCAACACAAGCACATCCTTACTTCCAGCTGGGCTATCATCCCAAGCCATTTCCCTTTCTAAATTGCTGCTACATTTTCCCCACGTGCCTGCCCATACAGGATCAGCTCACATTAAATCTGTCTGAAATACAGGAAACATCCCACAGATAATGAATTTTACCGAAATCACATGATAACTGTCAGTCACAGCCGCTCCATTACCCTGATGCTGGCAAAATAAAATAAATTAACACATTTGCCAGCGTACTTTTAGTTTGTGTTCTTTGGATAGTTTGTATTATTTTTATCATAGTTATTCTTGGGAGATGTGTGTGTGTGTGTGTGTGTGTGTGTGTGTGTGTATACATATGAGAGTGAGCAGGAGGGGGGAAGGAGAACTGGGTGGGGGTACTTTCTCAATGTTTCTCACGGTGAGATCCACCTATCATTATATTTTTGAACAAATAATTTTTGCTGAATCATTTTGGAGCATGCTGTTAGAAAAAGAATCTATTCTAAAAGAAGCTAATACTTCTCGGGGGGGGGCCGATTGTTGGGTTTTTTTGTTTGTTTTTTGTTTTGTTTTTTTTTTGTCTTTTGTCTTTTTTGTTGTTGTTGTTGTTGTTGCTATTTCTTGGGCCGCTCCCGCGGCATATGGAAGTTCCCAGGCTAGGGGTCGAATCGGAGCTGTAGCCACCAGCCTACGCCAGAGCCACAGCAACGCGGGATCCGAGCGGCGTCTGCAACCTACACCACAGTTCACAGCAACACCGGATCGCTAACCCACTGAGCAAGGGCAGGGACCGAACCCGCAACCTCGTGGTTCCTAGTCGGATTCGTTAACCACTGCGCCACGACGGGAAATCCCACTTTTTTTTTTTAAATGGCTGCACCCACACATGGAAGTTCCCAGGCTAGGTGTCGAATCAGAGCTGCTGGCCTATACCACAGCCACACTGGATACGAGCCACATCTGTGACTTACACCACAGTTTGAGGCAACAGTAGATCCTTAACCCACTGAGTGAGGCCAGGGGTAGAACCTGCATCCTCCCCAACACTACGTAAGGTTCTTAGCGTGCTGAGCCACAACAGGAACTCTGATAGCTCACTTTTATGGAGGTAAGATTCACCCCAAACAAAAGGAAAAAATACATTATGGGAATAGGTCCAGCGTGGTAACACTTTCTACATGTACTATAACATAGGGATGTCTCCTTTCCCCATGACATGGATTCAAATAATCAACCCTCTACCTATAGGCACTGGAGCCCCTTTCCACCACCACACAAGGGACCCAGGACTCACTTGGGATCCAACATCACTTGAGATCATAGCCTTACTGGGAAGCATCTTATTGGGGTGTCCACTGTCAGGTTCCCTAAATCACTTCTAGAGAGGCTGCAAATGAAATGACCTAGAGCAAGTACCACAAAGTTCCTGCTCACAAGAAGGCTGACTGCCAACTAAAATGCTTCTTCTTAGACTGGGCTCAGCTCCTAGACACTTACCTAAGCCCATCCCTGACAGCGGCCTCTGCCTCAGACCACGTGGTACCATGTTGTTATCCCAGCCCTGGGCTCCAGGTGCTCAACTTCCTTCTCCCCTCTCCTCTCCTCTCCCCGACTTCCCATCTCCTTATCCAATCACACCAAAGCCTTCTTTCATTTCCTTTCCTAATAGTTTGAATGACAATTCAAGAAGAGCTTCAGATAGCCAGAAAATAAGATTGCAACCATAGCAGTCATGGGTGGCAGGGATTGGGAGGGGCAGGGAGATGAAGGGAGATCTGCATGGATCTGTGGTCAGGAATCCCAACTGCGTCACGCTTTTCCCCTAAACCCCCTCTTCGACTTACAGAAAAAAACACTAAGAAAAAAAATTACTATTGTCATCAAAGTACATCCAATGCTCATATTCTGCTATAAAAACTAGATTTCCCAAACATTCAGCAACCTCACAAGCAACAGTTGAATCGGCATAGTGTACACACAATTTCAACCCTTTTGCTCTTCTTGACAGCAGTACAATGACGGAAATTAGAGAGGTGGCAGGAAAATAGAGAACAATGAACAGAAAGAGAGAAAGTTGCCATGAGTTATGGATGGTGTATATCCACCCCCAAAGACTCCAAAGATAGAAAATCTGCAACGTGCAGGAAAGCGATAGAAGAAGACAGGGAGGGGAAGCAGGCAGGGCTCTCTGGGTGAGTGGACGGAAGGAAGCCGCTTTTGCCTTTGAAAAGCAGATGAAGGTTAAGCCCTTGGGGGATTCTGACTGATGATTCTCTTTCATGAACCAGCACATCTTAAAACGCATTTCCCTTGAGAAGTGGCATCACCATTTCATTTTATGCTGAAGGTCACTAAAATGCTCCCAAAATAAGTTTGAAGCAGGAGCAAGAGGAAGAAAGCAAAACAGCAGCTTTGACAACAAAATACTGATGCAAACAGATACACTGTGCATTGGCTCAAGGCTCTCATCCTGACCGGTCATCTACACCTTGCAGATGTGGCCTGTGTGTCTCTTTCTTCTCCTAATGACTCAGCCTATGTTCAGGAACCTCACATTCGTGGGAAGAAAGATGACAGAGGACGTGCCTGGTAAGCAGAGCAATTAGTTTTGGAAGTTCACATAATACATAATACCGATCCTAATGATAGGATTTTTTCTAGAATGATAGAATTGCATTGTTTCCTTGGTTCCCACCCCACCATATCAAAGCAATGAAATGGCAGGCAAATTACCAATTTATTAGAGCAAAAGTCTACCTTCAGAGAGAGAAAGCGCAAGTGAAAAAAGAAAGCCTCCCTCACTTTACCATTGTTTGGCGAGTTTGGTGGGGGTTTTGTTTGTTGTTGTTGTTGTTGTTGTTGTTGTTGTTTTTGCCTTTTTAGGGCCTTACCCACAGCATATGGTAATTCCCAGGCTAGGGGTCTAATTGGAGCTACAGCTGCCGGCCTACCCCACAGCCACAGTAACACAGGATCTGAGCCACATCTGTGACCACAGCTCAAAGCAACACCAGATCCTTACTGAGTTGAGGCTAGGGATCGAACCCATGTCCTCATGGATATTAGGTTCATTACCACTGAGCCATGATGGGAACTCTTACCCTTGTTTCTATATTCCCATGCTGTGGACCTGAGTGGGGACCTGATTAGTCCTGCCTCAGCCCACTGTGTGTGTGTCAGGGCTGAGTGTTGACTGATCTTTGTATGGGGGTACGTTTTGATCCTCTGATGGTTCCAGCCTCATCTGCATGGGGAACAGGTGATATACAGACTCAGGGAGAGGAGTCCATAAGCCTTTCCTAGTAGGACATAGGGAAAAGCTGGCCAGGATGCTCGAGGTGCGGGGAGGGGCATTACACTGAGACATGATAAGGGTCTAGTAATTCTTGTCTTGGCCAGAGGCTTTGGGTTTAATCGCCTTGAAGGGGACCTGAAGCCTTTAACACTAATACAAAAGGGACACAGTTCAAAGAAAAACTGAAAGTCTGGTGATTGCCTCAGGGTCACTGTCAGAGGCCCTGGACAAGCAGAGTCATTGGGATCTTGAACTGCTTTGGGCGCATAACAGAAATGGCCCTAGTAGGTTAAATGTAACAGACCATCCAAGCCACACTTGGGGAGAACTTAGATGCTATTTACTTCCCAGTATTTAATCCAGTACTACATCCTGTTCTTTGTGCTCCTGAAGCCTCACAGATAACTATTTTTACCGCTTTATGCCATGTATATCCACGCTAAAGTTCCCGGCATTCTCTCTGCTGCTACAGCAATGCCCCAGATGGTCTCCTGACCTCTGGTCACTTCCAAACTTCAGTCCAGTCTGCACTGCATTGCCAGATCCATCTTCCCAAACCACCAAATATGAAATAATTGTTCCACTGATTATTCTTCTGGCCATTTAAACTCTTTCCTCTAGTTCTTACCCACTAATAGAAAACATGTCTTTATTCTAATAATAACAACAATGATAATAGCATGTCCGCTAAATAGCATGACCTACACCACAGCTCATGGCAATGCCAGATCCTTAACCCACTAAGTGAGGCCAGGGATCAAACTTGAGTCCTCATGGATACTAGTTGGGTTCATTACCACTGAGCCATGATGGGAACTCCACTTTACTATCTTCATTCTACTAGCATTGCACCTCCCAGAAATAGAGTTCAGAAAGTTATTCTTCCATAAACATCATTAGAGAAATTGACACTTGTTCCCATTGCTGAATTCCCAAGAATAAGGAATTGTGAAGTTATCAGAGATTTAATAGTAGTAAGTCCTAGAGAACATATCTGAAACTTCTGGCTGGCGTTGGCAGTCACAGAGAGTGACAACAGAAAGGACATAGAGAGAAGAGACCCAGGACTGTTGAGTAATGGCCCTTCCCAGCCCCTCCTGGCTGCACCTGGCTCAGCATTTCTGAAAAGCAGAAGAGCCAGGAGGCTGTAGGTGGTGATACCATGACTAAATCTAAAATAACACACCTGCCAAATGAGGACATAACATTCAGTGGACACTTGAGACTCAGCTCTCAAGTGATAACACGAGCCCTTCCTGCAGAAGCAGACTGTCCCGGTCTTTCGCGCACATTCTCTGGCCCAAGTGTGTCAGGGGCACAACTTGGAGCAGGGATGATGGTGTGGAAACTAGGGATGAGGGAACTATGACGTCAGCAGCCCCAGTGAATAGTCGAGAGCAGGTAAGTGGGTTTTTTAAGTGAAAAATGTACAACAGAGAGAGTGGATCCCACTGAGCACTCACAGAGGGAAGGAGAAAGGGAAGGAGAGGGAAACTCACTGAATCAAACCTTAAGGTCTAGGGGGAGGGGGGAGAGTCCACAGCATTTTTTATCTTCGTGAGGAAGGGCCCCCAGACTTTCCCATCCGTACCCCTTTCCTTTGCACATGTCACACACCAGGCCCTGTAACCATGCCTCAAGACAACTCCTGACAAACAGCAAAAAAAAGGACCTTAGGGAAACGGTGGTAAACTGCTTGGCCTTGGAAGAAATGATGAAAAACAATCATTTATTGAGGTCTCCAAGGAACACTCAAGAGGCAAAAGTTATCAGGTAGAGGAAAAAAAAAAAAAAAAACCCACTTTCCCCATAAAGGGACAGAACAAAGATGTCCTTTATTGTGCCTCTTGCTCACTCCGATGTCTGTATGGAATTGCCACATGGAGATGTCCACACCATCAATTATATAAACACATCTGGAAGATTCTGGATCCAGCAATTTAAAAGCTCTCTATACTTATATTTGAAGGTATTTGAGGATAAAATGAGAAAAGGGGGGGTAACAAATTTTTTCAAGCATTTGGCTACATGTATATTCATTACATCTTTGATATTATATAGTTCTTAAATATCTTCAATGATATTTCCTAAGATATTCAAAACATATGAGCTCAGGGATCCAAGCCACATCTGCAACCTATGCCCCAGCTTGCAGCAATGCTTGATCCTTAACCCACTGAGCAAGGCCACAGATTGAACTCACATACTCACAGACACTAGTCAGGTTCTTAACCTGCTGAGCCACAACAGGAACTCCTCTCAATTCTTAAAATGCATTAACTGGTTTAATCCTCGTAACTTACGTTCATATTAGCGTCTACATTTACACAGGAAAATCATTACCAAAGAAGTTTAGTAAGCTGTTCAACATCTCCTGCAGAACCTATTTGGAAACCAAGCAGTTTGACTCCAGAATCCATGTTCTCAAACAACAGGAAAAACAAACACAAGTGCACCTTTATCCAACAGATTTAACACTTCAACCTGAACGTTTTCCTGTCTAAATTAAGCACTGAGCAAGCCTTTTATTATTCACTGAACACACTGCAACAATTGCAGTAATTGCTCAAACCAACCACTGAAAAAAATGGTTCCAAAGTGAAACTAATTTGGAAAATCTGGATCAATTTCATCCATTGAGGTTTGAACATACTGTGTCAAAGATTCCTTTTCCTCTTGTCTTTAATGCTATTTGTTGTTTTCATGAGCTGTGAAGACTCAAGGGAACAAGTCAAAGAATCTCTGCAGAGCAACCCAGATGGACTTAAGAGATTCTCATACCAAGCGAAGTAAGTCAGACAGAAAAAAAAACAAAAACAAACATCATATGACATGGCTTATGTGTGGAATCTTAAAAAATGATACAAACGAACTTATTCACAAAATAGAAATAGACCTGTAGACATAGAAAACAAACTTATATGGGTACCAAATGGGAAAGCAGGGGTGGCAGGGGAGGGATAAACCAGGAGTTTGCGATTCACATATACGTAATACAGTTTACAAAACGGATCGGCAACAAGGACTCCACTGCATAGGATAGGACCGATACTCAATGTCTTATAATAACCTGTAATGGAAAAGGATCTAAAAAAGAACATGTGTGTATATATGTGTGTATATATAGATATAGATATAGATATCTGTATATAGATGTACCTGAATCACTTTACCATACACCAGAAACTAACACAATGTTGCAAATCAGCTCTACTTCAGCAAAAAAAAATTCATAATCTGAAAAAAATACTTAACTTAAAAAAAAAAGTATTCCTTGCAGAAATTCTGAATACCAGTAAAAACTAGCTATCAAGCATAAATCAGGTCCAGTTATTTTTCAGCTTATCTATAAAAGCATAACTGTGACATACATTTAAAATACAAATCTGAGCACATTTATCCAAAGACGGTAATTTCAGCTTTTCAAACAAACAAATGCTATCTGTCAAAAGCCAAATAATTGCATCATGTCAAAACGTTGGGGGTAGAGTACTTAAGCTATCCACTAGCTGGTATGATACATAGTGGAATTTCAGCAGATGTCAGCTTCATTTCAGCTACCCCCGGGCTCAACCTAGCACCAGCCCAGATCTGGTTTCTATTGAAAAAGGAAATGTGTCAGGACCAGACACTGTTTCTGGATTTCCAGTCAATACTCTCAGAGGTTCTAACATTTCATGCTCGAGATGAATTCAGTCTCCAAGATTTACCCTAGCATATGTTCCATATCATACGCTGAATCAATTTTCTTTTCAGAGGTACTGGCCTGTTTTCTTGGAAATTAGACAAATGCCACATGTTTCCAATGCCCCTTTAGATGTTCACTCTCAAGAAATGCGCATTAGTTTTATTAGACAAATCAACCAGGAAAAATCAATATAAAAAGAATTTTCAGTTTCTTTGATGCTCAAAATTTATGGAAAACTAGTACATGCCAGAACCATATGAGGTTCTGAGCAAACGCAGATGTCACTTATTGGTATTGTTTCATTTGACAACTGGTTGATCACCAGTTCATTGTCATACATGGTCAGCTGCAGAACTTCAGGCATTTTGCTTAAGTATAGCTGACAAAACGATGCACATAGAAAAGTCTGAGCTCTATTACATTCATAGTTCTTAAGTAGAAATTTGGGATTATCTAAAATAGAAATAGATCTCTGAACTGCTTTTAAGGGGAGAAATGCCATATTACATTCTAATTTTTACATTTAAAAAAATTCTCTGAATTCTCTACCAAAAAGAAACAATAGCATTTAAGAAAAGCAGTGTTGCAAGTTCTAGTCAATCATTTAAGTTAAAAAAAAATGCCTTTCAAGCAATATAAGATGGCTATATATATATATATATAGCCATCTATATATATATATATATATATAAAACATAAGAAATTGAGTGGACAATGGTCTTCTTTAAAAAAAAAAAAAAAGGCTATCCAGGAGTTCCTGTTACAGCACAGCAGAAACAAATCCGACTTAGTAACCATGAGGTTTCGGGTTCGATCCCTGGTCCCATTCTGTGGGTTAACGATCCAGCATTGCCATCAGCTGTGGTGTAGGTCGCAGACACAGCTCGGATCTCACATTGCTGTGGCTGGCGGTTGTAGCTCCGATTCTGCCCCTTGCCTGGGAACCTCCATGTGCGGCGGGTGCGGCCCTAAAAAGAAAAATAAATTAATTAAATAAATAAAAATAAATAAAAAAGGATGTCCACATTAATTGGTAAAGATAACTACTAATTTTAGCATCCAGCGATAGTCTAAAGCTAGAAAAATCCATTATTTTCTGTTATAAGCAAAACCAAATAGTCAAAAGACTACTATTGAATACAACTTTACACTGTGAGTTATGGGCTTATATTTCTGAAGATTTTCAAAACCCCTCTGTAGAAAGGAGTTAAATGCAGTTCGTAAGCTTCTGGGTACTCCGGCCTCATGCAAACTGTCTGCAGGAGTCTTGATGGTTCCGCACGAACCTGTCTATAATTAGTATTGTCAGCTCCCTTCTACTGAGTCATTCCATCTAGTGTGATGAGTCCTTTGCATATTGCTTCTAATCTTAACAACCACCTTTTCAGATTAAGACACTAAAGGCAAAGAATTTTGAACACTTGTCCCAGAGCCACGTCATGCTGAAAAATGTTGGCAGTCTCCGAACCTAGGCCTTTCTGGCTATGAAGCCGACCTCTTCCTTCTAAACCATGTTCTTCCCAGAGGTTCATCGACAGTGGCTATGCTAAAGCAAATCACTCAAGATAGCTTCCATCTTCACTTGTAAAAGCCACAAAAAGGTGTGGTGAAATTCTGTGACAGCCCATCTAAAATTCCTGGCAAAAAACAATAAAGTCCAGTAACGTCAAAGAACTATAAAAAGGTATTGTCCTAATCATTCGTCCACACCACTACCACCATATTAAAATTACAATTCAACTTCTCTAGTACAAATTTCCTTTATTTACGATTACTTTCTCTTAGTTTAACCAGAAATTTCCAGGAAGAAGAGAACTGTCTGAAAGAGAGGTGATATGTTTGCTAAATGTGATGGAAGTTTCCCTCTATGAACACAGTCAGCATACCCATCACTTGAATGACTTAAATGATTTATTCATTTAAAAATGCATATGCAGGAGTTCTCCTTGTGACTCAGTGGTAACAAACCCAACAAGCCCTCTCAAGGACTCAGGTTCGATCCCTGGCCTCACTCAATGGGTTAAAAATCCAGCGTTGCCATGAGCTGTGGTGCAGCTCACAAACACAGCTCGAATCTGGCATTTCTGTGGCTGTGATACAGGCCAGCAGCTACAGCTGTGATTTGACCCCTAGCCTGGGAACTCCCATATGCCATGGGTGCGGCCCTAAGAAGCTAAAAAATAAATAAATAAATAATTTTAAAATAAAAATGCATATGCCTTGGAAGAGAAAACTAGCAAGTAGATATGTTTAGAGAGAGGAAGGTATACAGACATATTCATAAGGTAAGTTTGTAAAATATGAGTTGAAGTTTTAATAATATAAGGTGTTTCATGTTCATTCAATATCTGCTCTCAGGAAAGTGTGAGTTACTGACTGTTTTTGGTAAAATAAGTACATGGTTTATGTGATGTTACTTTGAGATGTTGTGAAATTTTCCCCTAATTTTGACAATTTCATAACTTTTCATTGTACTTTCTTCCTACGTAATTTTATTTCAAATGGTTAATGGTTTATCCACAATGTCTTCCTAAGAAAATGTATCAGAAAAATGATAGCAAGTGTTGATAAGGCTATGGAACAACTGGGGCTCATACATATTTTGTAAAAACATTTTGGTAATTACACAGCCTCATATGAATTTACCATGACTCCACAATTCCATTCCCAAGAGAAATAACTATCTAAGACAAGTTATTCATCCAGAAAACCTGGATGAATTACAAAGCTACCTTCTACCACCTGTGCCTTTCAGAGTTGTTTTTTGTTTTTTTTTTTTTTCAGGATTTATATCAAGTTGCCTTCTCATCAAAATGACACACTCTGAATAAAGATTGTGCTCCTAGAAGCAGTTCATGAAATCACTCAGCACCAAATGGAGAAATGTTCTCAATGGCTTGGAAAATCAAAATGAACAAGGCATCCCCAAGGATGGCGCCGGCGCTGAAGTCGAGGTATTTGAATTGGGTCCTGTTTGCATGAGATGTTTACAGTCTGCTTCTCTGATGTACAAGTTATCAAACTTTAAAATGGCATAAGGACTTTATAACCACCCTGCATGTGCAGACCCCCCCACCAAAATCTCAGAAGATCTCAGTCCTAGGATGGAAACCAGAGGTTTCAATTTCACAGCTGTGACACTGAAGATGAGGTAAGGCTTCTTCCGAGGGAGACACGTGGCCGTGCAGCACAACTGACAGGCTTGTGATTGAGGAGGAAACAAAATGCTCAGGAAGTAGAAACTGTTTATATTGTTTTGGTGTCATGGGGCTTAGATCCACTTGAGCAACTTCTTATTACCTTTTAAAATAATAACATATCCTTGAAATTTGTCCACACTAACTGTGTGGACATTTGGGAGGCTATAGGACAGGGAAACATTCAGATACGGAGTAAGAAAAACTTCGATCTATGCGCTGTACAGATCTATCACTAAGCTTTGGGGTGGGGACTCGACATCAATTACATAGGAAAGTTACAAATATTTTATTAAGAAACATCCTATATAATTAAGTAAAGTTATTTCATCCTTTCTTGATTGTTTTCTCTTCTTTCCCAAAAGCATTCAGGAAATTTCATTTGAACACTGAGTTTAGTCCACATAAAAGGGTGAAGATTAGGAAGAAAGAATTACAGCCAGTTACTCTAAGTAATTAAATGCATAGTTACTTTAAAAATTCCAAGTATTGTGGACTAAATAATTACTTTAAATTACTTCATTTAATACTGACATATTCTGCAAGGTAACATTCTTATCTCCACGTCACTGTTGAGGAAGCTGACTCTTTTTTTTTTTTTTTTGTCTTTTTGCCATTTCTTGGGCCGCTCTGGCGGCATATGGAAGTTCCTAGACTAGGGGTCGAATCGGAGCTGTAGCCACCGGCCTACGCCAGAGCCACAGCAACACGGGATCCGAGCCGCATCTGCAACCTACACCACAGCTCACGGCAACGCCGGATCCTTAACCCACTGAGCAAGGGCAGGGACCGAACCCGCAACCTCATGGTTCCTAGTCGGATTCGTTAACCACTGCGCCACGACGGGAACTCCCAGGAACTCCTGACTCTTAATGCAATAAAATGATTTTCCTAGAAGCATATAGCTCCTTAAGTGCTTAAGTTTCAAAAATATCATCAAGTCCCTAGCAACTTTTTCACTGATATGATAGATTTAAATTTGAATAATCCAGTCGAATTTTATCAAACCTCCAACATTAGTCATTTTAGGGACTGCAATTTAACAATAGGCTATGAGGAAAAACTGCAATATTAATTGTAAACCATAAATGCCATACAGATATAAAAATCTGTTCATAGCCTAATCTCATATCTAGATATTGCTTTCCAGAAAAAAAAAAAAGGTGCTTTTTCCACATGTTAACTAAGAGTCAACAAACCATCTCTTAAAGTCTCTCAGGCGATATGAGCCTTACATACAGTACAGGTTTTGACTCAAGGATGTGACACAGAGGAATTCCTGTCATGGCGCAGCAGAAATGAATCTGACCAGCATCCATGAGGACGCAGGTTTGATCTCTGGCCTGGTTCAGGAGGTTAGGGATCCAGCACCCTGGCTGGAAAATTCAGATAGCAGGGAGCCACAGCAGCCACACAGAAACAGCCCTCCATCCTCCATGATAAAAGTCTCTCCCCTCCTTAGGACCAGCCGTAAAATATGTGGTCCAGGGCAAAATGAAAATGCTAGGCTCTTTGTTCAAAAATGACTAAAAATTTTGAGAGTGACAGCAGAGCATGAAGCCTCCTAAGCACACACGATATCTGCTGGGCTTAGGTGCTTTTAATCCCTCGCAATACTGCCTGGTGGTTTTTAACTAAGTAACACTGACAACAAGCCCTGGTTTCCTAAGAGCTGGTTTGGCCCTCACTCGGCAACAGCCTGCTTGGGTCTGTAGGCTCTCCTTCAGTGACCAAGACCAAGAGCTCATTCTGACATCACAAGCAGTTTGCCGCATGTTACTCAGAAGTTGCCAGTCCAATGCAACCCTCTAAGCAAAGGGTTTTTAATCTAACATAAAACATAGCTAAGGTATGCCCTTTGTTTGCTTTTTCTCAAAAGCGAACCCATCACAGAAGGTATCCATGTGCTATGTATATTCATCCTCTTCCTTTCCTAAGTTCAAAAAGACGCCACAGCATGTACTTCAGCTGTTTAGTCCTCTTTCTGTTTTTCAAAACCTCCCCACCAGTAGAACCCCATGATCTTTTGCACCATCTGTGCATGGAGGGTGAAACACATTATTATCCAAGCCAAGGCTAAGGGTATTCTATCAAGAAAGGAACCAACTCATCAGGGAAAGGTTATGCAGAAAAGCTCCTGCCAGAGAACTCACTGTTTCCTTCTTTTTTCTCTGTCGCTCTCATTTGAAATTCATGAAGATGAAGTACAGCTTTTGTTTCCCATCAGTGAGATGAGGCTTAATACACTCTTGCCAAAAGCAAGCTAACACAGAGTAATTGTTTTTCATCTAAATTGCATGTCCAACCTGCTTGGTCTTCAAAGAACATAGATATTACAGCTTTGATACCCAACTGCAAAACGACAAAGGAGAGGGCACATGGGCGCAATGAGAATTTTTAATCACCACCTCTCTATCAGCAAGCCCTGGAACTCTGGGGCAGTAGGAGAGGAGAAAAGAGAGATTATTCATAAGGTAGATAAGCTTCCATATTTCTTTCATTCGAGACCAACTCTTTTTTTTTTTTTTTTTAAGGGGGAAAAAGTGATTTAGAGGGAATTAAGATTCCCCAAGGTGTTTTTAATCTCATTTCACTCCAGGGCCAGGTGCCTCATGTAGCACTTAAAAGGCTTTCAAAAATGAAAGTAAATGCCTAGAACACAGAAAAGAGATATCCATCTACACAAAGCATCTGCCTTTGTTTAAGAAAAAAAGTCATTTCAGCTTTATGAACTTCACATCCAGACGTTCTATAATTTTGATTTTTGAGTGCTTATAGACGTTGGGCCTGTGTACACTACAGCCAACACATTAAAGGAGGCCCAAGTCATCAATACCTAATATTATTTTACATTTCAAATCTTCTTTATGTAAATGAGTGAGTTCTTATAATTACACATACGGAACAGTGATTGCAAGGAGGTCTATGTGATGAGAATAAAAGACACCCAGAGAAATGGGATGATCAAATCTGCTACCAACGCCCCCTTGAGCATATCACCAAAAAATCTGTGTAGGCTTTGTTATTGATCCCTGGGCTTCATTGTGTAGCCAGGTGCTGAGACCAAAGATTTGATTCTGTTTATTGTGTTTGTTCCAGTTAATTTAATTCTTCTTGCACAGTTTAAACTTCTGTCTTCTAATTACATTACTCATCTCTACCGAGACTGGAGAGCTATCACACCTTTGCCCTTAGAGAATGAGGGCAAAAACTTAATTACTGCTGCGGCCGTCTTTAAATAGGGCTCCTGTCCTGGATCATCTACACAGGAGAAGTTTTTGACCCCAGAGAGCCCTGCAATAGAAAGTATCTCCCAGAATGCAGCCTAAGAGAAAGGAGGCTAAGTAAGTCCACTGGGCCACGGAAGTCAGAGCGGGGGGTGGGGGGAAGTACATGGTTGGAGAGGTGGGGATCAGTGGGCATCAGTGGCAGCTTCGAAGCTAAATGAGCTGTACAGCTGAAGCCTCATCACCTAAACCCCCCGCGTCTCAGTGTTACCCGTAAATTAAGAGCCTGCACCCATCTCTGAGGTTACTCTTCCAGCACTAAACGTCTGTTAATTTCAATCTCTGTGCTTTCCTTGCAGAATGGAGGATCGATTTCGGTTTTGGAAAAGTACAGCCTTTTCTGAAGTGAAAATGTGGGCAAAAAGCCAACTTGGCCAACCATGGCTTTTACATGAAGGAGATATCCTACAGGCATTCAGATGTTATTAGACACTAGGAATCAGTGATACTATGTAAGAGATTTGAAAGTGAAGTGTCAATTTATAATGCTTACAATACAGATGTATTTGTCTGGATCCAAAATGAAGACAGAGACAGAGAGATCTTGGATATAGATTTTTACTAGACACTCATCACTTGGCCTTTTATAATACAGTTAGAAATGCTATAAGAAATTACTGTGACATTATCTTAGGACTTAGAAGCTTAGTACTGCACTCACCAAGGCCCAAGTATGTCTCAAATACCCAACTCAGTTTAAATTTTTGCCAGGAAGTTGAGATACTTGGTTGTGATACTTGGTTGTGGTTTTCAAAACAATAACCACAATAGCAAACAAATTTATTGATTTATATAACCTAAACTTTCAGAGACATCACTAGCTTCAGGCATGGCTGGATCCAGACACTTGAGGTCCTGGTTTCTCTCTTTCTACTTCTTGTCTCTGTTTCCTTGAATGTTTGCTACATCATTAGGCAAAGAAGATAGATAGATAGATAGATAGATAGATAGATAGATAGATAGATAGACAGACAGACAGACAGACAGACAGACAGACAGAGAGACAGACAGATGCAAACACAGCTCCTGGAATCTCGAGACTTAAAGGCTAGGGAGGAAAAGAATATACATCAACTATAATTTTAATTTCAACATCAATGTTTTTCTTCTATCTTTATGTTAAACCAGAATAAGTGAAGCCAGTTAATGCTGTCTAGTGGTTCAAGAGCCAAGTGAAAATTTCCAAAGGAGGCAATGTCGCCGTGGTACTTCTTCAAGGAGAGTCTCTATGTGCTCTACGCCAAGATACACTATCTCATTTTAATACCAAACACTTTCTTTGGCCTGACTCAATGATTTTTTAATGAACATGACCACAAAATCCCTTTACTTTGCCTCATTTGTGCAGAAAGACAAATGATATGGACTAGAGGTCAATAAGTACAAGGAAGGAAAATATTTCAAAGTCCAGGATTCTAGTTCTGATCCTATATATTCATCATTGCACCACCAATAAAATGAGAGTGCTGGGTCAAGTAATGCTAAGGCTTGTTTTGGATTCTAACATGTTATAAATCCATGTAGTGCTGACCTTGCTGTTCGAATCTTGCAGGTTTTTTTTTTTTTTTTTTTTGGCTTTCCTAATACTGTTGTTTTGTTTTGCTTTTTACTCTACAAGGGCAACGTATCATTCAGAAGCCTGGAAAATACTGACCACTAAGTAGGTCAGAAACATTTTGCAAGAGAGGAAAGCATTCAGAAGATTTGCAAGTGGTCGGTAGACATGCAAATGGCCCATTATTCTGAACACTTTGGCTTCCACAGGAAAACAACTGAACACAGAAAGCAGTCAACCCAGCTTCAGGATGAGCTGAGTGCCCAGTATTGATCTTCTGTCTGACTGGGTCACAGGGGTGCTGGTGTACATTAAGTACGGAAAGGACTGAAAATTACATTAATTCAAATGGCTAAATCAATATGTAACAATGCAGTTAGTAGTAGTTGACCTTAAATGCACCTTTAATAAAACAAAGGTGATTCAGGCCAGCCGTCAGCATATGCCAGTCAGAAATGTGAATTAATGCAGAAGAGAGATGTTAAAGACGGCCACCAACGCAAATACCTTTGCAGATTGAACCTACTGCAGGAAAGAGGTTGAAGTCGCTCTCTTAACAAAGGCAACTCGAATTGTATTCATGTGATGCTGTGTCTTCATTTATCACCGCTCCCCTGTCTCAAGGATTGGACAGCCTTGATCGCAGCATATTTAGAAGTAGGAAAAGGAATTCTCCAACCATTTCCTCTGCAAATTATAAATCTTTAGTGATAGCTGTGTAACCTTAAGCACTTTTTTCGTGAGCAAACAGATGTTACCAGTTGTTACTCTAGGAACCCTGACTGTCTTACTGTAACATGATTTGCATATATTTGCTTAGAAACATTATCAGTTTGCACGCCACTGTCATTAAGCTTTACTGAAATAAGTTTGATTATATTAGAGAGGAGGTAGAAAAGGAAAAAAATAAAGAAGAAGTAAACAGAAGCAATCTTTTCAAGATGTCAGAGAACCATCTCAGATGGTATTAGCTCTCAGGCTCACAGATGTGAGACTTTTTAAAATTGCCTTGCTGCCTGTAAAATATCTTAAGCTATAGAGCATTACAGTTATCACTACTAAGGACTTGGTGATAACTCTAAGGAAAAGGTCAGTCCAAAAATCTATTTCAATATACCTTAAGGCAGCAGAAGGCTTTAGAGAATCCCCACAGGAGCATAGGAAAGTTTCCATGATTCTGTGACCTCGAGATGCCAGTGCCGAAGGTACCACTTCCCTTTCACTCTGGTTTAGCTGCAAGGACAAATGTGTGATAATTAGAAATCTCTCCTGAGACACTTTCCTTTGATTTGTTGTTTGGCGATGGCTACAGTTGCTCTGCAGCCTTGCTTGTCTCAGGTTTGTCTGCTGGTTACCATGGCAATGTGGCTCAATGCATCCTATGAACTAAATCAGCATTCTGCCTCATACAAGCTGCTGGCAGTGAACTTCACTGAGAATTGGGCAAGTTTCGAGGGTGAATGTAAAACCAATTGCTTGAAAATACGATCATACACTTGAAAGGAGGGAGCAACAGTCCACAGAACAACATTATGGTTTCTTTGTCATCAAGGACATGAGACAAATAGCTGATCTCCCATAGGGCAAGCCACAAGCCCTCTGAGTGGGTTGGGGGAGTCGGGATGTGTGTGCTAGCAATTCATGTTAGGTTCTCCAGCTAATGCTGAGACATCAACAGAAGTTGCTTATGACCCCATGGTAGCCAAGCAACAACTTATCTCTTGGGAATTCCCTCTGCTCAGGGCACCCCACATATAAACCATAAGGCATGCTCACATTTTCACACAGTCTCTATGTCCACATATTCACTGAATTTAAGAATAAGTATAGGGAGGAGTTCCCTTCGTGGCGCAGCGGTTAACGAATCCGAATAGGAACCATGAAGTTGTGGGTTTGATCCGTGGCCTTGCTCAGTGAGTTAAGGATCCGGCATTGTGAGCTATGAGCAAGTGAGCTATGGTGTGGGTTGCAGGTGCAGCTCAGATCCCGCGTTGCTGTGCTCTGGCATAGGCTGGCAGCTACAGCTCCGATTGGACCCCTAGCCTGGGAACCTCCATATGCCACAGAAGCGGCCCAAGAAAATGGCAAAAAGACAAAAAAAAAAAAAGAAAAAAAGAAAAGTATAGGGAGTCCATAGTGATAAATACCTACATCAAGAAACAAGAAAGATCTCAAATAAACAACAATACTTTGCACCCCAGAACCAGAGAAAGAAGAACAGGGTGCAAAGGTAATGGAAAAAAGGAAATAAGAAAGATCAGGGTAGAAATCAATGAAATAGAGACTAAAAAGACAATAGAAAAGATCAATGAAACAAAGAGCTGGTTCTTTGAAAGATAAACAAAAGCAACAAACCTTTAGGGAGACTGACCAAGAAAAAAGGAGAGAGGGCTCAAATTAATAAAATCAGAAATAAAAGAGGAGAAATTACAACTGATTCTACAGAAATACAAAGGATCATAAGAGACTACTATGAACAATTATATGCCAACAAATTGAACAACCTACAAAAAAAAAAAATGGATAAATTTCTAGAAACATACAACCTACCAAGAATGAATTATGAGGAAACAGAAGATCTGAGCAGACTGGTTACTAGTGAGGAGACTTAATCGGTCATCAAAAACTTTTCAACAAAGTCCAAGACAATATACCCTCCCTGGTGAATTCCACCAAACATTTAAAGAAGAGTTAATGTCAATCTTTTCAACTCTTCCAAGAAATCAAAGGGGAGGGAACACTTCCAAACTCATTAAACAAGGCCAGCTTTACCCTGATTCCAAAACCGGACGAGGAAGCCACAGGAAAAGAAAATTACAGGCCAATATCTCTGATGACAAAAGATTAAAAATCCTCAATAAAATATTAATAAAGTGAATTCAACAGCATATTACAAGGATCATACACTGTGATCAAGTGGGACTTACTCCATGGATGCCGGGATGGTCCAACATCTGCAAACCAATCAATGCTATACATACATCACATTAACAAAATGAACAATGAAAATCACATGATCATCTCAATAGATGCAAAAAAGCATTTGACAAAATTCAATTATATATATATATATATATTTTTTTTGTCTTTTGTCTTTTTTGTTGTTGTTGTTGTTGTTGCTATTTCTTGGGCCGCTCCTGCGGCATATGGAGGTTCCCAGGCTAGGGGTCCAATCAGAGCTGTAGCCACTGGCCTACGCCAGAGCCACAGCAACGCGGGATCCGAGCCACGTCTGCAACCTACACCACAGCTCACGGCAACGCCGGGTCGTTAACCCACTGAGCAAGGGCAGGGACCGAACCCGCAACCTCATGGTTCCTAGTCGGATTCGTTAACCACTGCGCCACAACGGGAACTCCTCAATTATATTTTTTAAAAAGACTAGATGGAAATAAACCAAGTGTTAAAACACGGTCAATTTTAACCTACTTGGATTTTTTTTGTTTTTAGGGCCACACCCATGGCATATGGAGGTTCCCAGGCTAGGGGTCACATCGGAGCTACAGGTGCCAGCCTACACCACAGCCACAGCAATGTCGGATCTGAGCCACATCTGCAACCTGTACCACAGCTCACGGCAACACTGGATCCCCACCAGGGATCAAACCTGGGTCCTCAAGGATGCCAGTCAGATGTATTTCTGCTGTGGCCACAATAGGTACGCCCAATTTAACCTACTTTTGTACTTTCCCCTATATATCAGTTTATTTCCAAATGAGCTTATAATTAGAAAAAATAAATCTCAAGAAAGTTGTGATTGCTATATTTCTTATCTCCCTGGCCATGATACTTAAATAGTTACAAATTCACATTCATTTATAGACCTAACACAGTCAGTGAAAGAAGTCACAGGGAGAGCATGGTCGTGTAAATCATTAACTGCATGGAAATGCTTTTCCTTTATCACACCTATGTCAGTAAACCAGTAAGTTCTACCAGAGGCTTTACAAGGAAGCCTTGGTCTCTAAGAGGATAAGGATAAATGGAATAACGTAAACCTTACAACATTAGAAAAACGACTCCAAATTCAGGCCATGGTATCGTTTTCATCAGCAAAACATACCATTTTTAAAAAACAAGACCTAATATTTGGCAAACGAGTAACCAGATCGGAAAGTCTGGTTGGTCCAACACAAAACATGCAGTGCGGTGGTTAAAAAACAACAAAATACAGGAGTTCCCGTCGTGGCGCAGTGGTTAACGAATCCGACTAGGAACCATGAGGTTGCGGGTTCGGTCCCTGCCCTTGCTCAGTGGGTTAACGATCCAGCGTTGGCACGAGCTGTGGTATAGGTTGCAGACGCGGCTCGGATCCCGCGTTGCTGTGGCTCTGGCGTAGGCCGGTGGCTACAGCTCCAATTCAACCCCTAGCCTGGGAACCTCCATATGCCGCGGGAGCGGCCCAAGAAATAGCAACAACAACAACAAAAAAGACAAAAGATGAAAACAGCGGTATCCCACCGCTGGGGGACTTTGAAACCTAGTGCACAGATTCTAACTTAAGTGACAATAATACCCAAACCCAGTTCACCAGGGGCTAGAATGGCCCAACCCACCACATTAATGGCCTGAGAGAAGGTATGCTCTTTCCAGAACAAACCTCCGTTTATTTAACCTGTTTCTCTTGTTCTTATACACTCAAAATTAAGTAAGTAAAAACAAATAAATAAGAAATGACTCATCATCACGAGCTAATTAATAAAAGCAAAGGCAGAGATGGCACAGATGTTTGAATTATGGCTCAGGGACTTTAACACAATTGGTAAAGTAATAGAAAGCAGGAGTTCTCTTTGTGGCTCAGCAGAAAAGAATCTGACTAGTATCCATGAGGAAGTGGGTTCAATCCCTGGCTTCACTGGGAGCTATGGTGTAGGTCGCAGACACTGCTCCTATCCTGTGTTGTTGTTGCGGCTGTGGCATAGGCTGGCAGCTACAGTTTCAATTGGACCCCTAGCATGGGAACTTCCATATGCTGCAGGGTCAGCCCTGAAAAGCAAAAACAAAAGAAAAAAAGAAAATTAGCACTTCTTACTTCTGCCTTATCTGAAAAACAATTCACCTTATTTAAAGAATATAACGAAACCATATATATATATGGCCTTAGCACATTACCCATAATCACTATAAAGAGCAGATAAGATATGACTGGATGAGAAAGTTGTTTTGGGAATGCTGAGTTTTTAGGGGAAAGCTTAATTAAATTGACAACACAATATACTGTCAAGACCAGGATCCTGCTGGTAGTAAAAAGCGTCCTGAAAATAATTATAACATTTTTGGAATAGTTCTTTATTGGCCAAAGAAATTGGCTTTATTATCTTCATGGTCTTATAAAGTATTGCTATCAAAAAATTATTTTTAAAAATGAAATTATTTCTAAAAAATTTTAACTACACGTACCTACAAAAATGCATGCCTCATTTTATCACACTTCACTTTATTGCACTTCGCAGATACTGTGTTCTTTTACAGGTTGAAGTTCTGTAGCGACCCTCTGGTCAAGCAAGTCTAAAGGTACCATTTTTCCAACAGCACTTGCTAACTTCAAGTCTCTGTCACATTTTGGTAACTCTGGAAATATTTCAAACTTTCTCATGACTATTATCAGTGATCAGTGATTATAGCCAACACGTTCCGCATCCTGCAAACAGCCCTCCAACCTATCGGTGTCCTCTGGCCCACTTCCTGCCAGTACCTACATCTCTGTGACAGAGTTCCCCTCCTCTACACCCCCCCTCAAAGTCAGGGACAGCTGTGCCACCTGTTTGTACAGAAATCCACAAGGGCTGAGCAACTCATGGACTCATACTCAACTCAGGATCACCCCCTCCCAGGTGAAACCCAACTATCAACTCTCCAGAGTAGGTGCCCCTTCAGTGAAATAATTCTGAACTCTGTGTTTTGTGCCATATCCCCGAGTTTCCCTGCAGGATTAAGCGCCAGTCCCATACTGTGGTAAATGGCTTAATGGTGCACCTTTGATAGGCCTCCTTCTTTGTCCTGATTTCCTTCCCCATGACCGTCCAGCAATCACCCACACTCCACACATAAAATCCTGATCCTTGTCGAAGGTCTGCCTCTGAGAGCACCAAAACAAAGATATTTGTATAATGATATCATAAAATATAAATGATAGGGAGTTCCCAGTGTGGCGCAGTGGTTAACGAATCCGACTAAAAACCATGAGATTGTGGGTTCGATCCCTGGCCTTGCTCAGTGGGTTAAGGATCCGGCATTGCCGTGAGCTGTGGTATGGGTCGCAGACGCAGCTCGGATCTGGCGTTGCTGTGGCTACAGCCCTGATTCGACCCCTAGCCTGGGAACCTCCATATGCAGTGGCAGCAGCCCTAGAAAAGGCAAAAAGACAAAAAAATAGTACTAATAATAATAAATAAATAAATGATAAAATCACTCTGCAAGAACATTCAGACTATTCTCTCTGCCTACTTCCAGTCCTGCTACCCATTTCAGGAAGATCAGACCCATACTTTCCCGCACATCCCACGGCGTGCACTCTTAGCGGTTTCTTGTGTTTCAGGCTGAAGCACCAGCCGCTACACAACTGGATAGTGTACTGAGGGCCCTGAAGGGATGAAAGCACGAAAATACTTCTCCGCCGCAACTCAAGACTGGAAGGAGTTAGCTTTCCCTAGTTACCAGCAACCAAGGACACCATTTTTATCACTGAGTAACCTGCATACTGGTCTCGAAGGGGAGACATTGGTTATGCTGCCAACGTACTGCGCACTGGTTTCACGCACTTCCAGACAAGACCACGGAAGAATGTGGACACCAAGTGGAGGCCTACGAAACGGTTCCCAGCTGATTTTAAGGCAACTAACAATAATGCCACTTCATCTTTTAAATGGAAAAAGGAAAACAATATAAATCCTAAATGAGATGGGGCACCAGGAGGATGTTAGGAATACACCAGGTCTGTCTCAGGCAAACAAGCATATGTTTCCCCAAATTTAAAAGTAAAAAGTCACTCAGGGGGAAGGAGTTCCTGTCGTGGCACAGTGGTTAATGAATCCGACTAGGAACCATGAGGTTGTGGGTTTGATCCCTGGCCTTGCTCACTGGGTTAAGGATCCGGCATTGCCATGAGCTGTGGTGTAGTTCACAGATGCGGCTCAGATCCTGCATTGGTGTGGCTCTGGCTTAGGCCGGAGGCTACAGCTCCAATTAGACCCCCAGCCTGGGAACCTCCATATGCCGCGGGAGCGACGCAAGAAATGGCAAAAAGACAAAAAAAAAAAAAGAAAAAAAAAGTCACTAAGGAGGAGTTCCTGTTGTGGCACAGAAGAAACACATCTGACTAGTATCCATGAGGATGCGGCTTCGATCTCCGGCCTCATTCAGTGGTTAAGGATCCAGCATTGCCAACAGCTGTGGTGTAGGTCACAGACGCAGCTCAGATCCTGAGTTGCTCTGGCCAATTCGACCCCTAGCCTAGGAAGTTCCATGTGCCACTGGTGAGTTCCCCCTCCTCCCCCAAAAAAGGCACTAGGGCAGACACTGAGTGCTACCTACTCAAAAGCCATTCACAGCTCCCTTCTCAATCTTAGAGATAAAAAGTTGGAACACCTTCTCTTGCTCACTGTACCTATGGGTGGCCTTGTGACCCAGCTGTCACCAAGGATCTGTAAGCAAATGGTACTGGGTGAGACCTTGGAAAAAGCTTCTTAAGAGAGAGGCAGATTGGTCACCTCTTGGCCCTTCAGCCTTCCCCCTTCTACTCTCTTGTATTCAGATGTGATGAAGGCTGGAGGTAAGTAGCCATCTTTCAACAGTGAAGAATGAGAAAAGATGGCAATAAGGATGCCTGAGTGCTGGGGAATATTGGAGACAGCCTCGAACAGCTACCCCAGTCTCTAGACCTTTTATTATGCGCACACACACACACACACACACAAAATCTTTCTCTATTTGCAGTGAGACACTTTCCTAATCAAAATGCATCCAAGTTCTCTCAATAAAAATACCTAATGTTCATTACACCCCTGGAAGGGCTTCGCTTTCTGCTAGTCTTCATTAACTCTACCCAAAATGGAACTCTGATAACTTATGACTTGTGTATGTTAGATCTAAGGCATCATTTGAATTCAATAGTTTAAAAAACACACACACTAACAAGCTTTCTTAATACATTTAATTTCTTTTCCAATTATTAAGCACTTTCTAGAGGCTAACAGTCGATTTTTATGCATATATTTCATCGCAAGTTTATTGAAAACTCCTTGAGGGCAGATATAGGCTCATATTCTCTGGCTGACACTATGAAATGTACCAATAATTGGCTGGAAGCGCTTCGCAAATGCTTTTAATTTCCTAATATTTTAGAAACTGTTAGAAATGTTTTCTTAGAGGTTTCGGTTTTAAATATTTTTGAAAACTCTAACAACTTCCTCTGAATCACATTATTTCAAAAATTAGAATAAAGGGTAGATTTCCCCTTTTCTTAGAAAAGAGTTTTAAGGAAACTGAATTTTCTCTGTTTAATTGTTTTAAGTAGGTTGGCAAGAAGCCAGCTTTCAAAACTGTACAAATTAACTACCTGAGTTAGTTATTTTTTTTAAAAAGCCAATAACTCATTTCAACCCCCCCCCCAAAAAAAAAAGGTGTTTCTTACTTCCCTCAGCATAGATCTGCCTTTGGATGAGAAAATGATAGTCGATCACTCTGAACTGCTCACAGACTGTGTTATCTTGTTCCTCAAGAGGAACTTGAAGAGGCAGCTTGTGATTTACGTAGTTGTGATCAAAAACAAAGACAGTCTGATGTATTTACTCTGAGAATAATTTGCATCCCATTTTATGTGCTTAGTCAAATGCTAGGTATACAACTGAAGTAAAAGAGTGAAGAAAACAGAGGAATTACAGGTCCTTGTCCTGGAATAATGCTGGTTTTCTAAGATCTAAAAGCCAATCCCTTGGTTGGTCACATACTGTTCTACTGGGATCCACTCGAAAATTCATACCCATGGGTCAGTCTTTCTTCCCCAGATGGACTGGGTTACCTGTGGGCAGGAAATGTGCCTTTTATACACTGTTTTCTATCGTCCCTGTGTGATACGCTCCTGGGCACGTAATCGAAATTCAATGAATACCATTCAAATGACTGACTGACATCTAAGTTGATAGCTATTTTAGGGGAGTAAGCCCTTCTAGTGATTACTAAATAGAAGAATAGAGTGCCCTTCATGCCCAGCAATTGGAAGCACATATTTAATAAGACAGCTTCTCAAGGGCGTTTCTTTCCACTTTGAAAATCACTTGGAAAATATCTGGCACCTATTTGCAGAGTCTGTATTGACTTGAAGGAAAATGCTTATACATTCTTTCAGAGTTATTCCTTCTGCGTTCTTTTTCCTATTATATTCTTTTACTGCTAAAAACAGCAACAACAAAAAAATCCAACCCAAAAAAAAAAAAACCCTTCAACAATTCTCAATTGTGTACTAAATTAACCAACCCTTCATCTTAACTTCACATCTTCCAGTTTATCCTTCTAACTTTATCTGCTGCTACAAGTATTTGTTCCAGCCAAATCTCCTGAATTCTACCATTCCTGGACACAGTTCATGCACCCCTGCCTCTACCATGTCTTGCTGTTCTGGATGCCTGAAACACCTTCTTCCATTCTTTGCCTGTCATGAGTCTACTCAGCTTTGAAGACACTTCCCAAATGCGACATCATCCATGACCTTCTCAAAGGGATGTAAGTTCTTCCTCCCTTAAATCTCCTTTATGTCTAGTAAGGCTTCCTAGGTCTTTTATTTGACTTTATTATATAAAATGCTAAAAACTATTTTATTATATAAAATAGTTGCAGCTGTCCATTACATGTAGAAAATGGCATTCACTAAGTGGGAACTGTCAGCTCTCTGCATATTGCCATTTAATCGTCACAGCAACCGCTATTACTCTCTCCGGTTTACAGATAAAGGGTTAAGCACTGGGTAGGGACTCATATAGGCTTACCAGTGAGATGACCAACCATCAACTAACCTGGCATGAGGAGTTTCATGAGATGCAGAACTTGCAGCGCTAAAACTGGCACAGTCCTAAGCAAAAAGATGGTTGATTATTCTACTTACAGAACCGGTGCTCTCTCCTGAACACCTTCAGTCCATCCCTCACTCTCAAAGGCTCCGAGGTGGGATGAGTGGTTGTCATGGTCCAGCAGTCAGGAGCTTACACACACACATACACACACCACCCTGCCTTAGTCATAGACAGAGCTGGGTTAGAGCAAGCTGCTGAGAGACAAGGAAGAAAGCCTAGACTGGTGTACGTGCTGGAGGAACCGCCTGCCCCCCATATCTAGGCCTGTTTTCAACTCCCGAATGGGAAGCATCTTCCCCCAAGCTTAAGCAGGTCTCTCTTAGAGGCCTCATCACATGGTTGTGAGGACTTTAATGGGAAAGTGGGTACCAGCTAGATAGCTCCACTCTACCAACAGCAAACAAACAAAAAGCAGAACAAATGCAGGTCTTTGCAGAGCTCCAATAAGATGCTAGAGAACTACATTTTGCCCAGGTCTTGGTTGGCCAGGTCATCCAATCCCTTTAGACCCATCAAGGAAGCGTGACAGACTCAATATTGACAACTCTGTACACCCAGGCAAGTGCAAACAATGAGCATTTGGTATAAACTGGCCATCCAAAATTATCTGCCCCAGAGAAAAAGACCATCGCCCAGAAGCATCTTTCACAGCCAACTTGTGCAGAAGCAGATGAGGTGGAAATCACATAAAGCTTCAAGTCTAATGAACAGGTTTCCTTGTGGCACATTTGGGCCCCATTATGATGTGATTCTGCAGGCTCAGTGGTTCTCGAGCTTGTCTATTCACTAGAATCACCTGAGGAGATTTTACCCGACAATGTCCAGAGCAAGGCACGGGTGAATCTAATGTGCAACCAGGATTAAAAAGCACAGCACTAACCCAGTACTTCTCAAGTGCCACCCCTGGACCAGCATCCTTGGCAGTTTTTATGCTAATGAGCAAAATTATACTACAGGCTAAAATTAATTCTGTGTTGCCCTGGACTTCCATTACACAAAAAAGTTGTCTCTTGCCTTTGGAAAAATGACCCAAGAAGCAGATTTTAGGTGAGAAATATTTAATACAGTAACTATGTATCTAGAAACTGCTGATTAAAATAGAAATATGACTTGGTGATATCTAAGCCACAGGATTTCCTCCCCACCTATCTCTATTTTCCTTCACGGAACCCAATTTGATCTTTCTTGGTTTGCTAGCATTTTTCCTAAATTTGGAGATCACTTGAATGAGTACTCCCCAGGTCCCAAGTTCAGCTTACCACCTTTATCTGGAAGTATATCAAGAGCTATACTGTTTCAACACTCTATCCTTATGTACTTTTTTCTTTTTTTGGCTGTGCCCTTGGCATGAGGAAGTTCCCATACCAGGGATCGAACCTGGGCCACAGTGGCAACCCAAGATGCTGCAGTGACAATGCAAGGTCCTTAACCCATTGGTCCACAAGGGAACTCCTATCCTTAGATGTTTTTATATCAATCTAACAAGTATTAGTCTGAAGATCACACTTCCTCACTTCCTAGAGCAGAACTGTCCAGTCTGTAGTCAAGTATCAGCCTCCTGCTTTCTATTCATTATTTTGGACCCAGAGAGTTGGTATAAATTTTAGGATATTGTTTTGTTAATTTCAAATAATTTATAGAAAAAAATTTATTGGAACGATACTCTGAAAATGTTGTGGTCTGAATTTTCTAACATTTACTTTGTAAAATTATCTTAATCACAGTAATTATTCTTTTAATGTTACATTAAAAGTGGCAGTTTAAAATGTGGACAGGAAGATGTAATTTAATGAAGGGCATCTTTCTCCATGCTGACATGGATGTTAAATCTTTTTTTTTTCCCTAAGATTCTAATGTGGTCTAATTACTTTAATTTAAAATTCTGGGTATGCATGTTTTATTCATGACTTTCGAGATGATTGAGAAAGTTTTTGCAGCTCCTTTGAAGCTCTAACTTTGGAAATATAACAAATAATGAAGCCATCATATTTTCAAAATGCTCCAATAGAGGAGACTTTTGAAAGACAGTGTAATTGTGAATCAAAGCGTAATCAGCTGCTGTGAAATGAGTTTTTAATTATTACATTGCCCCTGATATGCTGAAGTTCACCAAGGTTAAGAGAATGACCTCACAGACATTCCCTCTGAAAGGGTAGAATTTGTCTCTTCCTTTGCAGCACATCACCTTGAATATTCAGAAACTAAGTTTGTTCTGCCTCCCATGAAAATACTCCTCAAAAACAATTTTTCACACACCCTTGGTTAATCTCACCGAAGAAACAGCAAGTGTCACTCATTTTCCTCTTATTAAAATGCATTCCTTCTGCAGTGGGCGTAACGGCTTCTGAATCAGAATACTCATCTATTCTCACTGAAAAATTGACATTTTACGAAGTAGTTTGTAAGGTTATTAAAGAGAATATCATAAAGGATGCTCAAGGCCTATGTCTTTAGATATCAGAACTCGGGATCCAAATAACTGGTTTTCTTTCAAGTGGCCAAAGACAATACCAGTTTTCCAAACTGGGGAAGGGTTTGTACAAGGAGGCTCTCTGGACTGTCAGTACCTGAGGTCTCTTGATGTATTTCAACTCAAATTTCCATTTTTAGCAAATGGTCATCTGTTTGAGCAGAGAGTGATACAGACGTGATGTAAGTGACTTCTCAAACTTCCCGCCTCAAATGTAGACATTTGAATCTATATGTTCTAATTTCTGATCACTAAATAAAACAATGAGATCAACACTTTATGTATTTTGGGGGGGGGGGCGGCAGTGTCTGCACCCGTGGCATATGGAGGTTCCCAGGCTAGGGGTCAAATCACAACTGTAACCACCCAGCCTACACCACAGCCACAGCAATGCCGGATCCAAGCCGGGTCTGCAACCTACACCAGAGCTCACAGCAACGCCAGACCCTTAGCCCACTGAGTGAGGCCAGGGATCAAACCTACGTCCTCATGGATACGAGTCAGATTCATTTTCACTGCATCATGATGGGAACTCCAACACTTACATGTTTTAAAGTTCTCCAACAACCGTAAAGAAATGATTACATCGCCGCATGTCCAAGCAAAAGGCTTTTTTTTTTTTTTTTAAAAGGCTGCAGGCAGGTATGGCATATGGAAATTCCCAGGCTAGGTGTCGAATCATAGCGACAGCTGCCAGCCTACACCACAGCCACAGGAATGTGGGATGCCTGACCCACAGAGCGAGGCCAGAGATGGAACCTGCTTCCTCATGGATACCCGTCAGATTCGTTTCCACTGCACCACAATGGGAACTCTGCAGAAGACTTCGGATTTCAGGTCTATTGCCATATTTTTCCTTCAGATTATAAAATAAATAAAAAGTCCTAAATGAAAATCAAGGTTCCGCATAGAAATCAGCACTAACAGATTGACCTTTTCTAAAACTCTCTCTACATATGAGTTTGAACTGTGATTCCAAGGTGATTTTTAAGGAGGTGTATTTAATGCATGTATTTGAAAGTCAAAATCTTTCTGGTTCCTTAAATATATATATTCAAGCAAATCAAAGAAACAGGTGTAGCTGTTGTATGAAGCATGACTCAGAGTTCCTACTGACAGTTTTCCTTTTTAAAGAATGCAAACAACCTTGGGCTTATTTAATGAGAATAAGTGGGATCCTGAAATGAGTGTTACTTACAGGAGAGTTGTCATTAGCATGCTACACCAGAAGTCTGATTTGCATAATATCTGATTACATTTAGTAGCTGCTCACGGATCTGTGCTGAATCGATGTCACTTCATCCATACACAGGTTATCTTTTCTGCTCGCTTTAGAACTGCCTCAAATTCTAATTGAGAAATACAACATTGCACACCCCACAGATCCCTCTGGCACACGCTTTGTTTGCACGAGTTCTTGGCTGAAAAGGGAGATCGCCCAAGTCTTATACAGCAGCAAACCCTATGTAATTTATCCCTTGAAAATGCTATCTATGAGAGTATCTGACATTTCTGCCATTGGAGATAAATGACCTAAGAGCCAGTAGACTTACTAGTAATAATAATAATAGCTAGCATTTATTGAGCAATTACTAACTGCCAGATGCTAAGCTAAGAGCTGCCCAAGCATTTAATCTATCATTGGATCTTCCAGCATCTACTATTATTAATCCCATATTTACAGGTGAGAAAATCAAGGTTTAAAGAGGTTATTTTAACTAGCTCAGTGTCAGAGACTCCTCGTGGGTGAAGAAGTCAAGACTTAAATTTTATAAGTTTATGCTCTTAGACATGCATTTCCCAAGAGCTGACTACTCAATGCTCTAATATTATCCAGACCCAAGCAAAGTTAAAGCAGACCTCTGCTCTTGGGAGCACCGTTGAAAATCGAAGCATCAGAAGCAAGTCCACCTCCGTGGAACAAAAATCATTCCCAGGTGTCATCAAAGCACACTGACCTCTTGATGACACGAAGCCCAGAACAGGACCTGAGTGCCCACCCTCAAACCCCACCCCTGCGTCTTGGTTGTTTACATCCCAGGCACCACCTGCTCCAGGCCTAACTGCAAACCCCAAGGAAGGAAAACTAACAAAAAGCCAAAATCGTGGTTTTTGCAACGCACTGATTGGGTTTAGAATTTCTACTGTAGACACTGAAAATGTAGTTAGGAACTGGTGATAATATTGTAAGCTAGTAACAGTAATAGAACTTAAGAATTTCCCGAATTATTATTAAGCCATGTTGACCACCTGGGCAGACACAAACATGTCTCCCCATACACCCAGACTGACCTACGTACATTAACAATAAATACGCTTGGGGAGTTCCCGTTGTGGCTCAATGATTAACGAATCCAACTAGGAACCATGAGGTTGCGGGTTTGATTCCTGGCCTTGCTCAGTGGGTTAAGGATCCGGTGTTGCCGTGAGCTGTGGTGTAGGTTGCAGATGTGGCGTGGATCCCGCATTGCTGTGGCTCTGGTGTAGGCCGGTGGCTACAGCTCCGATTAGACCCCTAGCCTGGGAACCTCCATATGCCATGGGTGTGGCCCTAGAAAAGGCAAAAAGACAAAAAAAAAAAAGAAAGAAAGAAAACAATAAATACACTCACAGAGAGCTTCCCAATTAGAAATTAATCAATGAGCAAACAGACGGCTTCTGTTGCACATGGCTATCATCCCAGTCCCACCCACCCTGTTGGAACACACACAAGGCATTTGTGTATATTCTACGTCTCTAAGAAAGATTTCTGAACACTGGCACTGTGAGCCCCAGCCTTTGTCGGAATGTTGAGGCTTCCTTTGCCACAAATACTGAAAATGGTAGTAATTTAAAGGGCTAGAAATTGTACCTGCTAAAACACACGTTAAAATAAAAACCACCAAAAAAAATCCAGATTAAAATAAGAAAATTATGTAATTATGCCTCACTCTTCCCCACTTTCATGCCCCCAAATACGGAGCACTTCTCTTATTTCGCTCACAAATGCTGTAAGGTGGATTTGAATATGTAACCAACGCTCCCTCTCCCTTCCCATGTTCTAATACAACTCCTGCTTTCTGCTTTTGCAAAAACATTTTACCTGGTATCTGGCCTCCAGCCTCTACCTCTAAAAGTCACCCTAAATCACCATCTGGTTAAACTTTTCCCCGCAATCATTTCGCCTCCAACTACTCATCACGGCTGGCACGGTAAAGTCAAAACCCTTTAATACGGCATTTAAGTCCCTCCACATCAAGGCCCCTTGACCTGGGGAACTCAGTGTCAGATGTAGCCCCACTCAGGTCACCGTGACAACTGAAAGCAGGATCACATGCTTCCAAACACACCTGGGGAGACACAGACATGCCCCGTGTCACTCTGCGGAGGCACGTGAGCAAGTCAGCCTGGGTCCGTTTCTAACCTCATCTGTACTTTTCTGGGACGCATGTCACCTGATAAAAGCGCTGAGACTCTAATTCTAAGTTAAGCAATTTTTTTCCAAGGCACATAAATTCAAGGAAAAGACAAGTAAGCATTAAAGAATTTGAAAAATGTCAGGGTGAAGAAGGTTTCCCCAAATTGCTAGGAGGTGCACAGAAGAGGGATCTCATGTGAAATGTATATTACAAGTCCTATTTGCCCTGAAGCCACACTAGGTATCATCATTCTATAAAAATGTAAGTAGAGCAAAAATCCTAGTTCTGCCTTCCCTGAGCTTTCCAAATTTGATTCAGATTCCTTTCTATTCTACTCCTATCTTTATTTTCCAGAGTCTGCTAAAGCTGAAGGATATTTTTAGCTTTGGCACTTTTGAAAAAATAACAACATTAATTCCTAGGAATTAATGCAATATAATGTACTAAACTTGGAACTCCTTAAGAGTAAACACTATTGCCAGGTCATAATTAGGGTAAGAACAGGATGGGGAAAGCATGCTGTGGAAGGCAAGGATGTCACCCCTAATGAGCCACCTACTGACAATGTGATGGGGAGAAAAGCCCATGACCTACCTGAGCCTGAATTTGCTCAACTGCCACCGAGAGGTAATAACACCACCTACCTCACAGGATATTTTGTTGTCAAACTAAATGAGACGGTGCATTACAACATGGTTTGTGAATGCTAGGCACTGCATGATAGCAGTTACTGTCACTCCCAAGTACGATCTTAAGCTCATAAAACGAGTAGATAATAAGAAGAGAAAGGTGAACAACTCTCAAACAGACACTTTCTCAATCAGGAACGATAAGGCTGAAACCTGGAAAACATCTTATCCATCTGAAAATCTTCCACTAGCACATGTCTACAACAGAAAGGGAAAAAGGAAAACTTCTTTTAAGTGTGATAAATAGGATTTGGTTTATATTCCACTAATTGAAATGGCCAAAGCCAACAGCAAATGGAAACAAAAACTTTGTTTTTAAAACTGTATGGTTTATATGTCAAAATAATTTGTATCAGGCTAAACCTTCAATGGAAAACAAGTATAAAAGATGGCTAAAACACCTGAAACTGATATTTGGAGTCACAAGAGATCAAATAAGCTATCCAAAACTTGAGGGACTAAATTCCAGAGAGAGAACTAAACACACGTGTGCATGGGAGGTAGTGTGGCCATCAGCCTCCACTTTTTACCCTCATACCATTTTCTGACTCACTGCACAAGAAAAGAGCCAAGCTGAACACAGTGGCCTGGAATGGGCAATAGCCTCACCGAAGACGATTGATTGATTGATTGATTCATAACTGAATTTAAGAACTCCATTGATGAGCTGAATAGCATATTAAAATGAGCAAAAAAAGATCATTAATAAACGGGAAGATAGATACGTAGTGTCCAGACTGAATCATGAACAGAAAAATGGAAGAAAAACACAGAAAAGGGCATAAGATACTAAAGCATGATTAAATGTTCTAACATATATAGAGTGAGAATCTCAGAATGAGAGGGGAGAGCATGGAATGCAAGCGATACTGAAGGCACAAATTACCAATATGGGAAATGAAAGAGATACTTACAGATACTGCAGATACTTAAGACCACAAGAGACTACAAACAATATCATATCCATGGATTGGATGCCATGTGTCCCCCAACTGATCTAAAGATTCAATGCAATTGTAAACAACATTACAGAAATTCTCTGCAAATTTACTAAGGTGTTTTAAAAGGTACATGGAAGAGCAAAATCCAAGAGTAGCAAAGACAGTTTTAGACAGCAATGTTCGAGGACTTACACTAGGAGATGTCAAGACTAACTATAAATTATAACAATTAAAATAGTGCCTTATGGGCACAAGGAGAGACAACAAGTCAACAGAACTGAGACCAGAAACTAATGCACATGTGTTGGTCACAGAATTTCCAGTGCATTGTAAACAGTTTAAGCAATCCTGTGAATAAACGATGTTGGATCATTGGGTATCTACATGGAAAAAAACATCCCTACCTCATACCATAAACGCAAATAATAATCAGTTCCAGTTAGATCACTGATGTGACGATGAGAGACAATAAAGCTTCTAGACATTAACACAAGAGAGTATATTTATGATCTTAGTGTAAATAAAGATTTCTTCACAGAGAGCACAGAAAGAGCTAACCATAAAGAAAATTTTTGATAAATTTGATATTACACTTAAGAACATCTATACTTGAAAAGATACCATTCTAAGAGTGAGAGGCAAGTCACCAAATGTGAAAAGATATCTGCAACACATATTTCCAACAAATAGCTTATTTTCAAAATATACAAAGAAATATTACAAATCCATAAGAAAAAATGACAACCCAGTTTTCAAAAACTGGATTAAAAATTCCTGAATGGGTATTTTTTTAATCCAAATTGCCTAATAAGCATATGAAAAGACGTTTAGCATTATTCATCATAAGGAAAATGAGATACCACTACATAATCACATTTTTAATGACAATACCTAGTTTTAGTAAGAATTTAAGTCATCTGGAACACTATCAGTAGGAGTATGAGCCAGTAAAACCATTACAGAAACCATTTTGTCAACATTCATCAAAGCTGAGCATATGCATCCCTTTTATCCAACAGTTCCACGACACACCAAGCATTAAAAATATGCACAAAAGACATGTATAAGAATGTTCACAGCAGCCTGAGGCATAATTTCCCAAAGCCCCAAACCATCCAAACATCCATCTACAGCAGAACGGGTAAATTGTGGTATAGTCTTTCAATAATACATCAGGGGTCGGCAAACTACAGCCTGTGGGTCATATCCAGCTCTGCCCATTAACAGGATCGTCTACAGCTGCATTTACACTGCAAAGGCAGAGTTCAGGAGTTGCAACATAGACCATATGGCCTACATGGCTAAATGTTTACTGTCAGCCTCTGCTGTACAGCAATGAAAAAGAATGCACTATTACTGCTGTTACACAACAGGACGAACCTTGGAGACATCATCTGGTGGGAAAAAGCCATGCATGAAAGAAGAAAGAAGGCATGTTATGACTCCATGTATACACAAAGTTCAAACACAAACAAAATGAATCGAAGTCAGAAGTGATGACAGATGCCAGAACGATGGGTCCACTTGGGGAAACACAATAACTTGAAAGAGCAATGGTGCAGCTTGATCCCCTCCTCTAAACTTGACTGTCTCACTGAAAAGCCAGAATGAAGCAAGTAGGTGTGGGTATGGAGAGAAGAAGTACCCACACCCGAGTCCATCCTCCCTCCCACATCACAGAGGCCAAGGGCAAATCCCTCAGAGCATCAGATCACACTATGGCCCCCCAATTGGGAAGACAAAAGGAGACAAAATCAATCGCTCCATAGCTGCTGGGCAGTTCAGACAGAAAACCCGTCATGTATTTCCTCTGATCCCTATAGGTTTTAACGTCCTCATATTTGAACAGTAGGGGGTAGAAATGACTTACAAAAGTCTAAACTAAATAGAGGGTTTTAATGTCAACTAAAAGAATATGTCCACCCAAAATCCACCTCTTGATTCAGAATGAGTGAATGGAATTGCTTGAAGCTCCTAAGAGTATTGATTTGGGACCAATAATTAAAATCTAATGGAGTTAATCAGTTTCACATAGAACTATAAATTTTATCCAAAGACATGATAAATCGCTGAATAAGAATATCCGACTGCTCATCTACTCAATTTTTAAAAATTCAGATTTCATTTTCTGACTGTTATTCATTTTAACTGAGAAATACTCATCCCAGCTGAAGTGCTGGACATTTTCTTCTGAGAAGGGAGGGAAAAGACAATCATTTGGTTCTTTATGGGGGTCAAATTATACATCAAATAAAATATGAAGTTCCTTCGCCAGATACATTTCATAAAGTTAAATGGTTCTTTCAAGATTATGCTGACAATAGAGTCTTCAGTCTTTGTTATAATATAGTCGACGACCTCACTAATAAGGATAATAATGTATCATCAAAAAATGCTGTTAATTGAAAACTGTAAGTCTAATTAACCAGGGATGTGACCATGCATAACGTATTATTAATAGAATGAAAAGATTGCATTACACCCACTGCTACCCAGAAAAAAAAAAAAAACTACAAGGACAGTCCAGCGGTTCAAAGACTCTTCACATCCATTTTGGCAAAAGTTACTGATGATATTTTCCTTTCATTAAACTGTAGGCTTCATAGAAAAGTGACTTAAAACCAGAAGAATAAAGTAGAGGCAGATTTAAAAGATGGGTCACAGGGCAGCTGCTTGGGATCCAATCTATAAAGGGCCCTCAAACACGGCTGGAAGACATCAGAAATATGGTGCCAATTAACTCATGTTTCCACATGAAACTCTTAGGTAAAATGTAAATTGGTCCCACTCCCTGTGAATTAATTCCCTCTAATGAAAAATATAAATACTCTGTCCTAGTGCTCGCCTCTTTCTGTTAAGGATTAGGTGATATACACATGCACATCAGGAAGCCTGGGGGCCACGACAGTTGCTCAGACCAAACCCGAAAACAGCCAAAATAGGTATCAGGAGTCAGCAATTAGGGCCAAGTAAAATCTCGACACAGAAAGAACATGCGGCGCAGGATCGTCTCTCGGGAACAATGGACGTATTTTATCATCTAAATTTTAAATTCGTTGCCTCCTAAGACATTCTCCTATACCAGGGAAAGCCTTTTTAAAAATCTAACAAGTAAACTGTACTACAGAAAAATGGAACTCATTTTGCCAATATTAAAAGTGAGTATCAGATCGGGGTGGCGTACTGAGAACATATTAAAATCTCCTCATTCCAGCAGCGAAGACTTAAAATAATACACTGAGTACAACGGATATGGATATAGATTTGTGGGCATATATTTGTGGTTTAAGACAAGAAAATGAAACTATGGGTTAGAAATAGGAACTCAGTAATTGATTCTTAAGCCTCGTGGCTTTGGATCTGGTTTGGGGTAAGGGACCGGTGTCTTATGAGATGGCTTTTAAATGTACCCCATACAAGACAGGTGGCTCAAATCAGTTTCTCCTTCTAAAGGTGGGAGCTGCTTATCCAAAAATACCTCTGCCCTCCAGTGCACCGATGTAACTGGGGCAGAAGGAGGATCTTTTATAGGACAGAACCTAGACCCGTGCCATGCAAAGTACAGAGCCCATGTTCACGCCAGGTGCACAAAGCAAGATCCCACAATGAGCAACCAACAGAAGATCCATTCCACCAGGCTGGGACAAAGGAGTTTTAGGAACCTCCTTAAATCCAAGGTGGCTCTGTTCATTGAGCCAGGGCTCATTTCAATTCTTTTAAAATAATAAATAAAAATAAATAATAAAGGATGCGGTAGAAGTTTCAGAATATAAAGGAACCAAAACTCTAATCTCAGTGCACGTCAGTTGTCTTTTATTCTCTATCATATAACAGTATTTAAGCAATAACCAGCTATTTTCCCCTAGTTGAGCTCTCTGTTTACAAGATCCATCTTGCCTGAGATTATAAAGAGGAAGCCCACTCTTATATCCACCCCATATTACAGAGCATAGACAGAAAGGCTTCGCCCACAGCCCAGAGATGATGCCAAGGTGGAGCAGGGTTCTAACTTGCCTTGCAATCCATCCCAGGGAGTGATTACTCAGTGACACCCAGGTCCTCGCGTGAGCATGTTCAGAGAGCATGGCCCTCTCTGTCCCCTGGTATCAAAACCACATAGCGAGCTGGGGCCATTTTTCAAGAGAGATTTCTGAATGGTAGTTCTGAATTCATTACATGTTTCTTTTGTTGAAATATTTTAGAGTTTTACTTATGATACAAGTATATATAAACCTTAGTGTGATTAGCACCAACAGAGCAAACAACTGTCAAAAACTGTTACATCTATTTGTATGGGGAGGGTTAGTAGACTTCAGTAGTTTAAACAAAAATTTGACCAAAGATCTTCTGAGACTATCTACTTTGTTGTGTGTTATTGTGATTTTTTTTATTTTGTTCACCAAATGGACAAAATTTATTTGAGAGCAAAAAAATTGATGCAGGGAGTTCCTGTCGTGGCTCAGTGGTAATGAATCTGACTGGCATCCATAAGGACACAGGTTTGATCCCTGGTCTTGCTCAGTAGGTTAAGGATCTGGCATTGTCATGAGCTGTGGAGTAGGTTGCTGACATGGCTTGGATCCCATGTTGCTGTGGCTGTGGTGTAGGCCGGCAACTGCAGCTCCCATTCAACCCCTAGCCTGGGACCTTCCATATGCCTCAGGTGTGCCCCCCCCCAAAAAAAAACTATACAAGTTTAACATGATGACAACCTATGGAACGGGAGAAAATAGTTTCAAATGATACAACTGACAAGGGCTTAATCTCTAAAATATACAGCTTAGACAACTCAACAGCAAAAAAGCCAACAACCCAATTGAAAAATGGGCAAAAGACTTGAACAGACATTTCTCCAAAGAAGATATACAGATGGCCAACAAGCACATTAAAAAAAATACTCAACATCACTGATTATGAGAGAAATGCAAATCAAAACTACCATGAGATACCACCTCACACCAGTCAGAATGGCCATCATTAATAAGTCCACAAATAACAAATGCTGGAGAGGGGGTGGAGAAGAGGGAACCCTCCTACACTGTTGGTAGGAATGTAAATTGGTACCACCACTATGGAAAACAGTATGGAGGAACCTCAGAAAACTATACATAGAACTACCATATGACCCAACAATCCCACTCTTGGGCATACATCCGGACAAAACTTTCCTTGAAAAAGACACATGCACCTGTATGTTCACTGCAGCACTATTCAAAATAGCCAAGACATGGAAATAACCTTAATGTCCATCGATAGATGACTGGATTAAGATGATGTGAGATTATAGATATAGATATAGATATATAATGGAATACTACTCAACCATAAAAAAGAACAAAATAATGCCATTTGCAGCAACATGGATGGAACTAGAGACTCTCATACTAAGCAAAGTCAGTCAGAAAGAGAAAGACAAATACCATATGATGTCATTTATATCTGGAACCTAATATATGCACAAATGAACCTTTCCACAGGAAAAAAAAATCATGGGCATGGAGAACAGACTTGTGGTTGCCAAAGGGGAGGGGGAGGGAGTAGGATAGACTGGGAATCTGGGGTTAATAGATACAAACTATTGCCTTTGGAATGGATAAGCAATGAGATCCTGCCAGTTAGCACTGGGAACTGTATCTAGTCATTTATGATGGAGCATGATAATGTGAGCAAAAAAATATATATATGCATGTGTGACTGTACAGTAAAAAACTGTCATACAGTAGAAAATTGCCAGAACACTGTAAACCAGCTATAATGGAAAAAAACAACAATCATTTTAAAAAATTAAAAATAATTTGTTTCAAAAAACAGAAAAATGAAAAGCTTTTCCCACTTCTTGTATAAAGCAATGTTAATGGAAAAGCTCAGCAGTTTCCTACCTTGAAAACAAGTTTTGTACTTACATTTCTTACTTTTGAACAAGCTCTTCCACCTGTATCATATCTGTGCATCAGTCTAATTGAAAATGAAAACTCTCCAGGTTGGAGAAACCCAGTGACATTCAGAGCCTAAGGCTTGACTCACAAAGTAGTTCTACCAGTAATATTTTTATGGTTGCAGAAAGTGGAAAAACACAGATATTTTGCCTTGTAGTATTAAATTTAATTCATAAAGTTTAGTAGCAATACTTCGGAGAACAGAGCAAAGTCAGCTTTCAATATAACTAGTCCAGGAAAAAAAAAAGAAAGAAAGAAACATTGCTGTTGCAGAAACTGCTTACTCCAAATTTCAAATATAGGCTTTAGGGTTTTGAAACGGGAAGATATAAATGTTTTATTATATATTTTAGATTGCAAAAGTAGCAAAAAGATGTCCTGGGGTGAACACAGCTACCTAAAATCAAAGACCAAAATAACAGAACAAAGAACAAAAGGCATTGTTTTATTTTTATTAGTTCTCCTGTCATTCATAAATTAATAGGGTTCAGTTTTTTTCTAGTTTTCTGAATAAATAAGGACCATAAAAACATCTTAGAAACTAGTCTATCCCCACCCTAAAAAAAAATTGCATTTTTTAAGAAAATAGAGAAAAGGAAAGGGGAAAGTCTTGGTTTGTGAATATAGGCACATACGTATCTTTTGAGAGATTCCCCAAGTGTAACAGAAACCATTTACAGAGGTCAAGCCACATTCTTTCATTATGTTCTGGCCATACTGACCCATTTGAAACTGGTATACTCAAGCACAGAAGTATGGAAGTGAAGAAAATTTCTTCCAAAGAAAATAGTAAATGCATCATCCTGTTTGTTTTAGATTTAATCTGTATTGGGGGAGAAGATGTAAACAATCTCAAATGTTCAAGAAGGGACTTAAAGAGAGCCTGCAGTTTACACTGTAATGTACAACACCTAAAATAAAATAACAATATGCTTTAAAGATTACATTGAGAGGAAAATAATTACATTTATCATTTAAATAAAATTCTAATCTTCTTCATTTTTTAAAGTCGCATGATTTTCTCATGATCAACCTGATTCCAAATCCTATTTCACCTTAGAAAGCAAGAAAGAGAGGAAGAAAGAAGAAAAGAAGAATGGAGGGAAGAAGGGAAGGAAGGGATGGAGGAAAGCCCTTTTTCTTTTATTTAGCTCAAATATTATTCTATATTTTCAAAAGTTCAGCAAATATCCTACTTTATTAATGGTGTCTAGTTTTTAATCAATGGAAATATTAGTTCATTTAACCTCTGATAAAGGAGATATTTCCATTAAAAAATGCTAGGTTAGAAAAAATGTTGGGACAACTTATTAAATGTTTAAAAAAGAAAAAAAATCATAAACTTGACAATTACCTCCTTGTTTACTCCAAGATAATTTCAAATGGATCACACATTTAAATGCCTTTTAAAAAAGAGAAGCACCAGCCAAATTCATAGATTAAATATAGTACTGGAATGGTGAAGGCCTTTCCAAACAAGTCACAACTTCAGAAGCCATAAATAAAAAAATAATGGAGTTTCCTTGTGGCCTACCACTTAAGGATTTGGTGTTGTCCCTGCTTTGGCACAGGTTTGATCCCTGACCCAGGCCATGAGCACTGCCAAAAAAAAAAAAGAGAGAGAGAGAACACAAACTGATGGAAAGATATACTGTGTTCCTGGATAGGAAGAAACAATATCATTAAAATGACCACAGGACCCAAAGCAATCTACAGATTTAATGCAATTCCTATCAAAATACCAATGGCACTTTTCATAGAACTAGAACAAATAATTTTAAAATTTGTAGGGAAACAGAAAAGACCCTGAATAGCCAAAACAATCTTGAGAAAGAAGAGTGGAGCTGAAGGAATCAGGCTGCTGGACTTCAGACTATACTACAAAGCTACACTAATCAAAGTAGTATAGTACTGGCATGAAAATAGACATACAGATGGATGGAACAGAATAGAAACCCAGGAAATAAACTCATGCACTTATGGTTGATTAATCGATGACAAAGGAGATAAGAATACACAGTGAAGAAAAGACAGTCTCTTCAGCAAGTGGTGCTAGAAAAACTGGACAGCTACATGTAAAAGAATGAAATTAGAACATTCTCTGGAGTTCCCATTATGGCTCATCAGCTAATGAACCTGACTAGTATACAAGAGGATGTGGGTTCAATCGCTGGCCCCACTCTGTGGGTTAAGGATCCAGCATTGCCAAGAGCTACAGTGTAGATCACAGACATGGTTCAGATCTGGCATTGCTATGGCTGTGGTGTAGGCCAGCAGCAGTAGCTCCAATTTGACCCCTAGCATGGGAACTTCCATATGCTGGAGGTGTGGTCCTGAAAAAAATTTTTTTTTATTTTAAATGAGATAAAAATAAATATTACATGGAAGAGTCAATATTTTCTCCCACAAACCAATGAATCATCTTGAGACCCCATGAGGTGAATGTATGTGTTTAAGTGGCCACTGACATATATACACGGTTACTGAAAAATGAAGTGGTTCTATGAAGACCAACAAGAAAGATGTCTACACAAGAAAAGCAAAATGCCACACATTATGTTCAAGTTGATCCCTTCTTTATAAAGAAGATACACACATATGCTTACAAACACATATAATATTTACAGAAGACTATATATAAAAAGAACTCTCATATGTAGTTATTTCTAGAAAGGTGAATTAATCAGACTGGAGATAAGAAAAAAAATTGTATCTTTTTACTCACTTCTACAATTTTTGAATTTTAGGAGTTGCGGGTGTGGCTCAGTGGAAACAAATCTCACTAGCATCGATGATGACGCAAGTTTGAGCCCTGGCCTCACTTAGTGGGTTAAGGATCCAGTATTGCCATGAGCTGTGGTGTAGGGTGCAGACATGGCTTGGATCTGGCGTGGCTGTGGCTGTGGCGTAGGCCAGTGGCTACAGCTCCTGCAGCTCCAATTCAACGCCTACGCTGGGAACTTCCACATGCCATGGGTGGGGCCCTAAAAAGACCAAAAAAAAAATTTTTTTAATTTCATATAAACATGTTTTCCTTTCCATAATCACCTTTTTTTAAATGTTTAAAGACAAGGTCTGGGCCAGATACTAATAAAAAAATACGAACAAAATTTTAAAATGAGCAAAGACCACAAAAATACAGCTCTCAGAAAAAGTGAATAAAAGGGCTTCTTAGACTTTTTTTAAATGTTCAATCTCATTCACTACAAAAAAAATATATAAATCTAAACTACACAGAGATACCATTTTTCACCTATCAGATCTGCAAACACCCTAAAATTTGCTAACACACTGTCTTGGCAGGGGGAAGTTCCTTTCATCCATAGCTATTGAGACTATAAATAGATATAATGCTTGTGGAGGGCCATCTAGCAAGAGCAATCAAAATTTACCCTTCAACTCAATAACTGCAGTTATATAAATTTATCCAACATATATATGCAAATAACATACACCCAGAGTTATTTGTATCAGTATAATTAGTAGCAGCAAAAGATTGGTATTAACCTAAATGTGCATTAACAGGTAGCAAGTAAAATAAATTATGGTAAATTATTCACTCTACATAGTACAACACAGCCACTGAAGTAAATAAGACTCTCTTTACGTATCTGTACATAAGCTCAAAGACACATTAAGTGAAAAAAATAAAAGCAAGGGCAGAACACTGTATGGCATACTACCATCTGGATAGAGAAAGACGGAGGATACACATTCGTCGTTGCTTACACATACGTAAAATTACTGGAAGGAGCCAAAAGAAAATAACTGCCAGTGGGGAGCAAAACTGGATGGCTGTGGATAGAGTCGGGGGGCCAACTTTTCACTCTCTACACTGTCATCTTTTGGATCTTTGATCCATGCTAATGTATTATTCATTAAAACGAGACAGAAGAGACAGATATTAGCTAACAACACTTAATAGTCACTTGGCTTGGGGTAGATACTCCACTGTTCTACATATTATTATTATTTTTTTTTATAATTTATTTTCCCACTGTACAGCAAGGGGGTCAGGTTATCCTTACATGTATACTACATATTATTTTATTTAAATCACACAATTTTTTTTTTGCTTTTTTTTTTTAGAGCCGCAGTTGTGGCATATGGAGGTTCCAGGCTAGGGGTCGAATTGGAGCTGTAGCCACCAGTCTACACCACAGCCACAGCAATGCGGGATCCGAGCCGTGTTTGCAACCTACACCACAGCTCACGGCAACGCCGGAACCTTGACCCACTGAGCAAGGCCAGGGATCGAACCCGAAACCTCATGGTTCCTAGTTGGATTTGTTTCTGCTATGCCACGACGGGAACTCCTAAATCACACAATTTTTTAAATGTTCAATTTCACTCCTGATAAAAGAAATGTAAGTCAAAACTACATGGAGATAACGCCTTTCACTTACTGGATTGAGAATACCATAGAGTTTGGTGACACACGTCTTGGCTGAGGGAAATGTCACTTTCAGAGGAGGATACTCTAGCCCCAGAAGGCTAAGACCTCTCAGTAGTCAGGGGTGAGCCTGGAACATTATCTGGGAAGGTATGGGCCACATGCTATGACACCTCTCACAACTAAAGGGTGATCATGGTAACATTTGTGTCAGAAGACACAGTTGCGATTTTTCAGTCTTCCTAACAGTCAATGATTGCCGACCAAGGAGTTCCCACTGTGGCTCAACAGATTAAGAACCAACTAGTATCCATAGGATGTGGGTTCAATCCCTGGCCTTGTTCAGTGGGTTAAAGATCCAGCGTTGCCACCAGCTGCGGCACAGGTCGCAGATGTGGCTCGGATCCAGTGTTGCTGTGGCTGTGGTGAAGGCCAGAAGCTGCAACCTAACCTGGGAACTTGCGTATGCTGTGGATGCAGCCCCAGAAAGACAAAAGACAAAAAATAATAATAACTGCCAACAGAAAAGTGATCTTTTTCAGGGATATCATCTTATGGGACTTTACAGATGATATTCAAATAGAGTCACCAGAAATGCACTAGACCTGCCGTCAGGATATACTGATTCCAGCCCAATTCTGCCATTATGTTAAATTCTCTGGGCCTTTCTCTCTATGTATAGAAAATGGGCAAGGAAATATCTAAGTTTCCTTTCAAAATCCAAATACAGGAGTTGCCATTGTGGTGCAGTGGAAACAAATTCGACTAGTATCCATGAGAATGCGGGTTCAATCCCTGGGCTTGCTCAGTGGGCTAAGGATCCAGAGATGCCATGAATCGTGGTGGAGGTCGCAAACACAGCTTGGATCTGGCGTCCTGTGGCTGTGGTGTATGTAGGCGGGCATCTACAGCTCCAATTTGACCCCTAGAGCCTGGGAACTTTCATATGCTGCAGGCGTGGCCCTAAAAAGCAAAAAAAAAAAAAAATCCAAATCCACTTTGTGACCCACATCAACTGGATGTTCACAAGTCCTCCAAGATTTGGGGGCCACCCTTTTCTATAAAACCAACCAATTCTGATGGTTTATGTGCCTACTACAAATCATAACATGGTCTAGCCTCTTCAGCTCTCTGCCTTTCCAAAGGTGGTATTTCATTTCTTGTGTTCAAGACCATGAGATTCATTTCATACCTACCCCTATGCCAGGCCACACAGAAGCCTGGGTTTCTGCTGCTGCCATACGCCTAGAAGGCTGCAGTCATCTTCAGTCCCTTGCTGATGGTCACTACCAAGAGCTTGGGAGCTAACACCTCTTTCTTCTTCCCACTCTAACACCGCTAACACAATAACAAGCATTTCCAAGCATCACTGAAAGAATATAAAACAAGCAGAAACAGTTACAAATCCATCAAGAGGGAAGGCCCTACTGTTCTAAGGTATTCAAATCACTTTACTGCAGGAGGGGCTGGGGGCAATGCCTCACTCTAATAAGAAAACAGGAGAAATTCTACTGATTTCCCCCTTCGCAAGCCCACCTCTAACAATAATATTCTCATTATAAAAGGTATAATAATTTATAGTTGTAATAGGGAGGCTTAAACCAAAGAAGTTTGGTTTTAATCTCAGTGGTGCTTCTCTCTAGGCTACAGGAGTATCATGTCCAAAGAGGTGACCACCTGCAAGGGTCCGTGAGCTTTCTTTTATTTAATCACCCATCCCCTGAAGGTCATAAACTCAATAAAGGAGAAAACACAGAAAACAGGTCCCCTGTTTCCCCTAATTAAAACATCATCTCTGCAAGAGGTGAAAGCAAAGCTTTTAAGTTTCCATGTGATTTAAAATCCCTTCTATCAACAGTGCGACAGAGAGCAAGAAAATTTACACATCCTTGGGGCAAGACAGTGAAAATATATTACTGTCCTGTGCAGGTGGATGCAAATTGCTACTGGTGATTATTTTTACATACTGATGCGGAAATAAATGCACTGGCCAAATCTGTGACTAATATTACAGGGTATATTAGCTATCTTTTCCAGAATTGAAAGTCTCCAGTCCTGTGTTAACAAGGGTAGGAACAATTTCATTACATTAGCAGCAATCTAATTTCGTCTCTTGAAATCTTTAAAATGACCACAAGGAGATGGTGAAGGTCAAAACAGTTGCCTACGCGGCATCTTTCAGATTTTAAAATATTATTATCAGTCTCTCAGATTACCTCCAGCACTATTTATTTTCCATGAACTCTCCAGATACTTGCTTTAAAAATGGTCAGCAGGAGTTCCCTGGTGGCCCAGTGGGTTGAGGACAGGTGTCGTCACTGCTATCGCAGGGGTTCCATCCCTGGCCTGGGAGCTTCCACATGCCATGGGCGTAGGCAAAAAAAAGGTAAGGAGTTTCAGTTTTAGTACTGCCCTTTTAGAATTTCCACTCACAACTGTTTAAAGTTATTTGGGTCCATACTGGTACAGCAGCTGGCATTCTCCATGACTTGAACAGATGAAAAGATAATTATGTCAGGAAAACTAACGGCTCTGTTTTTCCAACTTTGGATATTCAAGTGTCTATTTTCCTGGGCTCATCACCTCACCTTCCAGCCCTCAAATAAAAATATTCTTGTTCTTACAGGACATCAGGCTGTCCTGGCCTTTCCAGGTGATTCCAATACTACATCTGGTAATTTCTGAAGGAGAATGGGCTACATTGCCCCATGCCTAGTGGCTTCAAACATGGGTACAAAGTCCAGCATCCCAGCAAAGACGGGAAAGGACCAGGTGACCAGGAGTCAAGCCTGAGGTTAAGGCACTTCCCTTCCCCACCACACGGCCCTGGCAAGACAGATGTCACCTTGAAGCCACCACTTCATCAATGACAGGAATAGTAGGCCTCTTGCTAGTTGGGGGTCCAAGCCACCTTTCCAATGCAGACTGTACAGCTGAGGCAATCAGAATGCTTTTAGGGAGTTCCCGTCGTGGCGCAGTGGTTAACGAATCCGACTAGGAACCATGAGGTTGCGGGTTCGGTCTCTGCCCTTGCTCAGTGGGTTAACGATCCGGCATTGCCGTGAGCTGTGGTGTAGGTCGCAGACGCGGCTCGGATCCCGCGTTGCTGTGGCACTGGTATAGGCCAGTGGCTACAGCTCCGATTGGACCCCTAGCTTGGGAATCTCCATATGCCGAGGGAGCGGCCCAAGAAATAGAAAAAAGACAAAAAAAAAAAAGAATGCTTTTAGCATAACAAGTAGAATGGTGTGCAGCTTAGAAGCTCAGCTGCCGGCCACCTATGTCATCCTGAGAGAGTTGCCATTTTCTCAATTAGAGTGGGGATGATACTGAAATTGTGAAATTTTTTTAAGCCCTAAATAAGTTTGTACATATCAAGTGCTTGGAACAGTGCCTGGCATAAAGTAACTACTCGATACATTAAGTACAATGAGCTATTCTACTACTTTTGGTTCTTAAAAAGTCCAGCGGCTGTTCCATGGAACCAGCTTTCCAATCCGCACTGACATTCTGTGAGCTGATGCCAAGAAGCCTGTTGGATTCGATGGAATGGTCCCCCTCTTGAGGATCTCATTCAAACAGGCAGCAGGGATGAGGTTTAGGGAGTGTAAAGATACCCCAATATACTAAGGATGCTCCAGCAGCCAGGAATCTCTTCCTCGGCATCTTCTCCAATTCCAAGATAGCTGGAATTCTAATTCCAAGACAGTTTTCTAAGAATAAAGCAATAGGACCATTCCTCTAACCCCTCCTTTGCTCCCACCCACATCATCAGTTTGGATGGACAGGGTAGCTCATAATGTAAATAACGCAAATAGATGCTCTCTTTCAATGAACGCTGATCTTCATTTCCAGAGCCTGGCTGAGCAGCAGAGCCAAAGGCCCTTCTAAATAAATATTGAAAGGCGTGGATGTCTGAGCATTCCCCGTCACCCTCGGTGGAACATGAGGCCACGTCAAGGCTAATGGTCCTCACTTTGGGCATTTAGAATAAAATTATTATGAGATAGTAGGAAATAATGGCATTTGACATCCTGTTACATTTACACCTGCTTTGCCCTGGTGACTTTTGTTCTTTTTTTTTTTTTTAATTTTTATGACAATTATTGTTTTCTTTCTAATTTTACAAACATGTTCAATGTACACAGCTAGGAATACATAAAAGCATAAAGTGAAAAATAACAGTCATCTATAATTCCCACCCTCTAAAGATAATCATTAGTGCATTTTGCATCATTTTGATGCACTTCCTCTCAATGTCTAATTTTTATTTGAAGTATAATTGACCTACAATACTATGTTAGTTCCAGGTGTACAACATAGTGATTCAATTTTTTTTTTGTCTTTTTAGGGCCGCACCCACAACATATTGAGGTTCTCAGACCAGGGGTCCAATCAGAGCTGTTGCTGCCGGCCTAGAGCCACAGCAAGGCCATATCCAAGCCACATCTGTGACCTACACCACAGCTCACGGCAACACCGGATCGTTAACCCACTGAGCAAAGCCAGGAGTTGAACCCGCATCCTCATGGCTCCTAGTTGGATTCGTTTCCGCTGCACCATGACAGGAACACTAATAACTTTTTTTTTGTCTTTTTGTCTTTTTTTTTTAGGGCCACAGCTGTGGCATATGGAGGTTCCCAGGCTAGGAGTCTAATCAGAGCTATATCCGCCAACCTACACCAGAGCCACAGCAACACCAGATCCAAGCTGCATCTAAGACCTACACCATGGCTCATGGTAATGCCAGATCCTTAACCCACCAAGCGAGGCCAGGGATCAAACCCGCAACCTCATGGTTCCTAGTCAGATTCGTTTCCAAGGTGCCACAATAGGAACTCCAGTGATTCAATATTTCTATGCATAACAAAGTGATTCCCATGATATGTCTAGTCCTGTTGACTTTTTTACTTTCTAAAGCATTTGGAAATTTCAGGTTTTCTGCAAAATATCAGTAAAACTACACACGATGAAAGAAAGAAGCTTGGAGAGTCCCTTTTGGGGTTCAGCCAGCAGGGGAAATAGCATTGAGTGTTAAGAAGGGTCACTTCCAATTCAACCTCTAGCCCAGGACCCTCCATATGCTGTGGGTGTGGCCCTAAAGAGACAAAAAGATCAAAAAAAGGGGGGGGGCACTGATCATATTTTACCAAAGGCAATTGTCTTCACTCAGAACCTCCCAGAAAGAGTAAGTAAGAAATAAAATTGACTTGATTCATTTTGGCAGCCAAAAGATAGATTTTGGTTTATTTTTCTTCTGTCCTACAGGATAGAATCTTTTTTAAGGCAAGGGGGGAAAAAATTAGAGATGAAAGGAACAAAGTAAATTCCAGATCAGTTTTTAAATAAATTCTCTACTTTGTCCAAAAAGAGCACTGAATTCACAACAGGTGTAAGAAAACTAGGATTAAAAACTAAACAATTGAAAAGGTCATCAATTGGCAATGCCCCTGAAGGCCACAGGGTACTGAGTAACCCCCAGCAGGACTCTTTGAAAAGCTTGTCCCATCAGGAAGCACACCTCCCCTCAGACCCCTCCAGTCATGGGGACAGACCAGGAAGGGCAATGAAGTTAGTTGCTTTTGACCATTTCCTTATTCTGTTACACACAAGGTAATAAGGCAGTGATCAAGGTTGCCTCCAGCTATCAACTGCAAAAAAAAAAAAAAAAAAAAGCACAATCTGAAAGTTGACAGTTAAGTTTTATATGGGGCAAAATTAGGACTTAAGCCTAGGAGATAGCATCTCAGGTAGCCCTGAGAAAACTACTCTGAGGCCTGGGGGGAACCAGGATATATAGGCAGGTAGCAGGAACAAAAGATTACAGAAAACCAGCTATCTCAAGTTAAGAAATTCAGCACTGTGGGAAGCACTGGGAAGCTACACAAAGCTATGGGAAGTTGCAAAGGTCTGGGCTTCCTGGAATCACTCCTTTGAGATGCACCGTGGCTCTTGGGGCCAGTATTCTTTGTTTCCTTCCTGAGGTCCCTCGGGGCTCACTGGCTCACACTTGGGAATGGCTGCACTCACAGATGACTGTGACATCTCTGTTTGTTTTTTTTTTGGGGGGGGGTTGCCTTTTTAGGGCCACACCCACGGCATATGGAGGTTCCCAGGGTTCCAAGGCTAGAGGTCCAATTGGAGCTGTAGCCACCACCACAGGCAGCCTACACCACACCTCACAGCCACACTGGATCTTTAACCCACTGAGCATGGATACTAGTTGGGTTCCTTAACCACTGAGCCACAACGGGAACTCCTTTTTTTTTTTTTTAAATAGCCCAGGTGGAAGTATTTCAGACAGCTCTGAAATACTACCCCAAAGAGAAAAGCAGGAATATCAGGATATATGTGATAAAGGTGAAAGGGGCAGTGCATGCAGCCATGCACACATTTTAGAAAAGTTTGCTGCTGGTCTCATGAAGGTTACTACTAGAAGGAGACATCACCATGAAGTATTTTAGTGTTTTTCTAGATATGAGGCGATGCAAGAATTGGGCACATAAAATCTTCTAAAAATATCTATCTGAAGACCTGTTCTTCCAGGTTTCCCAGAGCATTGAGTGCTTCACTTCTGATTTCCACCCCGAGCTCTGCTCAAGGGGTGCTCTGGGTCAGCAGCTGCAGTGGCTCATGATTTGCTACTCCATGTAGAAGCAGGTGGCAAGTGGAGGCAAGTGCGAAACTTTAAAATGTACCCAAGCTCACAAAATAGAGTAAGAAGTTGATTCTCTACCATTACTTTAGAAAATACAATGTCCTATGTCTTGGATGTGGGGTTTTATCCATTTATCATTTCCTACGCCAGATATCCTGACAAGTCTCACTTGTACAGACAATTAAAAGAAATTACAAACATCTTCTATGCGTAGCCTAATTATCACTTTTACCTTACAAAATACAATCCGAAGCCCACGCATTACCATTTTATCTGGCCATTTAACTACAGATAATGATCCTTTATGAATCAAGCCCACAACCTGGAGATTTTCTGTCTCATGTTCCTTTGGACCCATGCAAAAACAATACAGAACGCCTGCAGTGTAAAATTAGGCCAAAACTTAATTATCTTGCAGCCTATTTCCTGAGTTTAATTAACTTTTCTGAGTGCTTTCTATGGCCATGAGGACTAGGCCCATTTTGTATTATTTAGTGTCATAATTTCTCTTCTCTCTCAGTTCCAAGGACACCACAAGCTCCCTCCAGTCCTAATTGCCATGGCAAATGCAAAGATATGAGAACTGAAAAACAGCTCTAACCAAAATTAAGAATGTGCTGCCGTGCATACTAATATAGGGAGGGAAATCTATGCATGTGCTATCTATAATCCCTTCTAGCCTCTAAATGAACTGACTTTAAATATTTAATTATCTTGTTAAGTAAATTCAGATTATGGATTCAAATCCTCATCATTACAGACCATCAGGCTGTTTCAGAAGGAGAATAAATTGAGGCCAGGCCAAGAGCCTTTTATAAACTAGAATATGATGCATGGTTTACAGTTTAAGCCATCCTCCTTCTCCAAGCTCATGATATTGCTTCTCTGGACCCTGAGGGGACTGAACATTCAAGACATTCTGAACCACGCCCCCACGAGCAGCAGAGTGAATGTGGCTTTTGGAGCCCAACAGATTAAATCAATCCAGGCTGTTCCACGATTAGCTCAGGTAGCCACTGGCAAGGTACTAAGTCTCTCCCAGCCTAGACTGCTCTGCTATTAAATGCAGGTTAAGGTAAATGTGCACTGAGGGTTTTGACGATTAAATGAGATCATCAATGAGCTACCTCACCTTGCCCTTCCCCTATAACAGGCATTTTAGGGAAGAAAACAGTTCCCCTCCAGGGAGAGGGATCCGCTGACGTTTAACATACAAATATGCTGTGTGAATGGCTGAGAGCAGATACAAACAGGAAATCAGACTTGAGAGGGCCTCAGTGGAGACAGGTAAGAGCAGAAAGACTTGAGGAAAGGTTGTGAGGCCCTAAATGCTGTTTATAAGAAGAAATAGACAAACGGAATAGAAAATATACAAACGAACAGAAAAGGCACTGAGTAGAGGGAGGAAGGAAGAGGAAAAAAAACATAAAACTTCCAGAATATTCTGAGTTAAGTGCAAGAAAGAGGGAGAGCGTATGATTTAAAAAAAAAAAAAAGAGAGAGAGAGAAAACCTGAAAGAAAACAGGAACACTCCTAAGTCACTTCTAGCTTCCAGGTCACAGTCTCACAGTTCTCCCATATTGTTGGTACTGCTCTTCACAGCACAAGGCTAGGGAGCCGCAGGCAGTCAGCACTGGAGGATGCTGTAACCTTTCTGCCCTTGCCAGGTCCTTTATGTCTATCCACCTCTCCACTCATTCCATCATTCCTGCTGCTGGTCCAATCCCACAACCGAGACTTTTGTTTTAAGCATCCCCTACATCCTTAGTTTTGTAATGGTGAAGAGTATCCCACCACTGTCCTGGGTCAGGGGGACACTAAAACAGAGCAAGAAGACCCCATGGGGCCTTCCTGAGCCTTTCCACGCCCGCCTGTTTCTCATTTGTAGGAAATAGGCTTCATTCAGCTTCCTTGACCTTCCCTGAGTTCCCAAGGGCAGGTTCAAACAGGTGCTTATCAGGGAAGGGAGGGGATGCAGAAGCGAGGGAGGAGCAGTCAAGAATCAACAGCACAGCCCTGGGACAGGGTCCTGGTTCCTCCGCAAGGAAAATGTATAAAAATAGCTTTGAGGTCTGCTAGGGGAACTGGGGCCCTAGCCAGGTGGAGGATGGTAACTTCGGGCTGACCACAAGATTCTTGGGGCACCACCCCACTCGCCACCAACCAATCAAAAGAAAGTCACACACCCTGCAATCCTTAAGCAAATTTTGCCTGTGAAAACTTCTTCCCGAAAACCATAAGGCGTTTGAGGGTTTTGAGCATGAGTCACCCATTCTCCTTGTTCGGCCCTGCAATAAACTTTTCTCTGCTCTACATTCTGACCTGTTTTGGTTTGTGTGGCCTCACCATGCATCAGGCATAAGAATTTTCGGTTGATAACAAGACCCTGACCTGGCTCCACTGTGTCGGCTCCATGGTCCCTCAATGGTTAGCCATTGACCAACAGTCATCTTTTAACTGTCCAGGACCCTACTCCCCCTTCAGGTATAAAGGGAGGTAAAATGAGGCACATGTAAGATTGTTCTGAGCCAAGGAAAGGAGCATCTCTGAAGCAGGAGGCAAGGGGGCAGAGCAGAGCATTTCAAAGAATGACATAGCCATGGAGGACAATCTAAACCTGGTTAGAACCAACTAGGTCCAAGACGGCAGAGGACTCAACGCCAGGGGACCCCGATCCTCATTATATGCTCATTATAACACATTAGCTAAATGGCACATCCACAGGGGCCGTGGCAACTCTGAGGCTAATCAGAAAAGGCCAAAACGTGGGTGGTGGCCCAATTGCTAGAAATCTCCGCCCCTTCCCCAAAACAGTTGGAATAATCCTCCTGCTCATTAGCCTATGAAACTAGCCAACCCATAAAAACTCACCACCCCATATTTCTGGGCCTCTCGCCTTGTGAGAGGTCCCCTCCCTGTCTGTGGAATGTATTTCTCCCAGGGTCACTCTCTCGCCTTTTGAAACAGACTGCATTCTGTCTGTCTGATAAAGGGTGTGTGGGCCTTCAGCCACACTCTCACCTTCTGAAAGGCCCACACACCATTTATCTCTCTCAATAAATCTACTTCTTACCTGTCACTTTGCCTCTCCCTAAATTCCTTCTGCCCTAAGACATAAAGAACCTGAACTTCAGTAAGTCCTGAGACCAGGTGTGCAACTTTCATTAGAAGACAGTGGGGGGAGTTCCCATTGTGGTTCAGTGGCAGAGAACTCATCTGGAATCCATGAGGACATGGGTTCGATCCCTGGCCTTGCTCAGTGGATTAAGGATCTGGCGATACAGTGAGCTGTAGTGCAGGCTGCAGACAGGATCTGCAGACAGGATCCCAAATTGCTGTGGCGGTGGTGCAGGCCAGCAGCTACAGCTCTGATTTGACCCGTAGCCGGGGAACTTCCATATCCTGCAGGTGCTGCCCTAAAAAGACAAAAAAAAAGACAGTGGGTTCAAGGTCCCGGGTGGCTAGCAGTTAAGGATCCAATGTTGTCACTACTGCGGCACAGGTTTGATCTCTGGGAACTTGCACGTGCCATAGGCGTGGCCAAAGGAAAAAAAAGAAGACAGTGGGTTCAAGTCCCAATCTGAGTGTTGACTAGGTTAGAGCCCCAGCACATGGATTCAAGTCCCCATCTGAGTTGTGCAGCTTCGTCTCCACTTAAGGAAGAAAGGATAAACACTGATGCCAATAGTGATGGAAAGGTGCTGGCCAAGTGAGAAAACAACAATCACTATATATCTCAGGCTCAGGTGACCAGCAATGCCACAACTTTGGCTGGCACCAATGATCACATCTGATATTTGCCATCTTACTTCCTAAGCTTCTAAGCATTGTTGGTGAGACTCTAAAACACTGAGTGTCTCAGTGAAACTTTTTTTTCTTTTTTTTTTTTTTTGCTATTTCTTGGGCCGCTCCTGCGGCATATGGAGGTTCCCAGGCTAGGGGTCCAATTGGAGCTGTAGCCACCGGCCTACGCCAGGGCCACAGCAACTCGGGATCCGAGCCGCATCTGCAACCTACACCACAGCTCACGGCAACGCCAGATCGTTAACCTACTGAGCAAGGGCAGGGACCGAACCCGAAACCTCATGGTTCCTAGTCGGATTCGTTAACCACTGCGCCACGACAGGAACTCCATCGTGAAACTTTTTTTTTGTCTTTTTTTTAGGGCCCCAGCTGGAGTACACAGAAGATCCCTGCCTAAGGGTTGAATTGGAGCTGGAATCGCCAACCAAAGCCACAGCCACAGCTAGATCCTTTAACCCAAGGCCTCACGGATACTAGTCAGATTTGTTACCGCTAAGCCACGACAGGAACTCCTCGGGAAACATTCTGTTTCCCTGTGCTAAGTGTCCCCTATGTGAGGACGCTGGAGTTGATCTAGGCAAAGAACTCAGGCAACGACCTATGTTGAGGTGCTGGCATTTTTGCTACTGCTGTTAACTGCTCTCACATCATCTCAGAGACCAGGAAGAATTCCCCTCCACATATTCAATTTCTTGCTATTTTCATTCAGAATTTTTAAATCTCCAGGGAAACAACCCTCAATAATTAGGCTAATCCCTGATTTCATTCTTTAAAAAAAGAAACAAAGACGCCTGAAGAAGAGAGGGCCTGTATTTTTTTCATATTCGGTCCATCACCTTGGCCATCACAGGCTCTCACAATCCCTGGGCCAGTCCTTATTTCACACGGAAATTTTAACATTTAGCCTTGAGATTATACTGGGCCACAAAGGCCTCCTGCCTGCATCCCGCTCCCCAGCCTCCCACGTACTCCACTGCACGGGCCTTAAATCATCCTCCACGCCCTGCTCTTGTACCTGCCAACATCATCCACTGTCTAAATGCAGCTAGCAGCTGTTTATTTACAATTAGATCTGCCAGCTGGAAAGCAAACATTCTATGTTACCGAATCAATCAATGTTACAGGGAGAGAAAAAAAAAAAATCAGGTACAGCATGAAACGGAGGACAGGAACATTACATTACACTGCCGCTGTCCTTGTCCAATGCCATTAGATGTTCTCAGCACCAAGAATTAATGTAACTACAGTCTATGATCAGCTGTCTTCCCGTTGCAGATCTGACACCTAAGAAATAGAGCCTACTCGCACTGATGCTTTGGGCCTTGAGGGCCTGTCGCCTTCATCTGAAGATGGGAACAAGTCTGTCCTAAGGGATGGGTCTCCGTCAAGGAATCAGGGCTTCTGCCCTAGAATATGTTTATGAGGTTTTTTTGTTTGTTCATTTGTTTTTGTCTTTTTGCTATTTCTTTGGGCCGCTCCTGCGGCACATGGAGGTTCCTAGGCTAGAGGTCGAATCGGAGCTGTAGCTGCCAGCCTATGCCAGAGCCACAGCAACGCGGGATCCGAGCCGCGTCTGCAACCTACACCACAGCTCACGGCAACGCCGGATCGTTAACCCACTGAGCAAGGGCAGGGACCGAACCCGCAACCTCATGGTTCCTAGTCGGATTCGTTAACCACTGCGCCACGACAGGAACTCCTGTTTATGAGTTTTATCTCTGCTTTTACTCAAGTAGCAATTAGAGCTGAGTCACCCATGTTGATACTAGGCTTTCGAAATCACATATGACCACGTTGATTATTTGGGGCTACTAGATCATTTTGGAAATCTCAAACCATGACGAGGTACTCCTCCCCACCATCAAATGGTCCTGCATAAATGATCTTCCCATTTGGATTGACTTACGTCGTGACGGATGTTCACAACCTTGAATTGAGCTTGGCCATTAATTCACAAAGCGTTAAGTTACAACACATTTGATGGGTTTAGTTCTCAAAATGAGTAAAGCGAATGAGAGTAGCAATTTCATAGCAATGTGGCAACAAATTACAACAGTATGGCCTGGGCCTAAAAAAGCCCATGTTCAATTTGGTGAGGTTCTTTTCTTTTTGGGGGGCGTGGGGGGGGCACTTATGGCACGCAAAATTCCCAGGGCAGGGAACCCATGCCACAGTGGTGACCTGAGCCACGGCAGTAACAACACTGGATTCTTAACCTGCTGAGCCACCAGGGAACTCTGGTGAGGTTCTTTTTTCACCTGCAGCATTTTTATTTGGTTTATGTTGTTTCAATATTTTTTTTTTCCCTGCTAGTAATTTTTGTGGGGGTAAAGGCTACTAATAATAAAATTGGAGGGTCACTAAACATGAGATTCCAGTATATAACCTACCATTTCTAAGCCACAAATATTCCTTATGAATGCGTTCATACTTGTCAGCGCTCCCTAAAGCTCACTGCAGTTTGATTGCATAGCATTTCAAGTAAATGCTATAAATGTTCTTCTCCGGCCCTGGTGTGCTATGAATTTGAAGGTTTCCCCTCTCTGTGTGCTCCTAATATGAAACTCTATTGCACTTGGTGTAAATGCAGAAACATCTGCTACAGCCACTAACCACTTATTGGAAATATACAGCCACGGCTGCTGCAGCCCCCCTCTGCCCTCATTAGAAAATATGCTGGCAGTCAACTGAAATACAGGACTCAGGAAAAGGCAGTGAGGACCTCAGGAGGATAAACACTCTCAGCCAAGGAATGGGCTTGACCGTTAGCACATCTATAGCCTTCCTTAAGAGCTGCCCATTTCCTATACTTGCAGGCCTTTCTCATCTAACTACCTGGAAAGGGGCCTACCTATGCCACAGGTGCAGCAAGGACAGATCCTTCACCTGCTGAGCGAGGCCAGGGGTCAAACCCACATCCTCATGGAGACTAGTCAGGTCAGGTTCCTAACGCAGTGAGTCACAATAGGAACTCCTCCTTCATTCTTTTTTTTTTTTTTTTGCTTTTTAGGGCCACACTCACAGCACATGGAGGTTCCCAGGCTAGGGGTCTAATCGGAGCTACACTGCCGGCCTACAGCACAGCCACAGCAATGCCAGATCCCAGTCATGTCTGCAGCCTACACCACAGCTCATGGCAATGCCAGATCTTCGACCCAGTGAGCAAGGCCAGGGATCGAACCTGCAACCTCATGGTTCCTAGTCGGATTCGTTTCTGCTGCACCACAACGGAAGCTCCTCTTACTGTCTTCTGTTTTGCACTTGGAAGAATCCCTCTTTTCCTCCCATGTTACACACTCCTTCCCTCATGATGTCCAAGTAACAGCATTACACTGGCTTGGATTATTTGCTTGAATTCCAAAACAAAAAGCTTCTGGCCAACTGTATCAAAGGAAACTTGTTTAACTTCTTGCAAGGAAAGGAGGTCGGACATTAAATGGACGGGCAAGATGAGTAACCAGATCTCAGGAAGGATGAAAATCAGGGTAATGCTGGGAAAATAATGGCAGTTCTCTTCAGAAGTGCCAGAGGGATGGGTCAAATCCAACCATCTTCCACCTTATGGTTTTGGTTCCCCTGGAGACCACATGGGGTGGGAGAAGGGGAGGTCCCTAATGCAGGTGCCAAAGGAGGGGAGGGCGGAGGCTGGGCAGGCATCCCCAGTGGCCACCCACCACAGCCGTGCGTGGGTCCACTTGTACACACAACAACAGTGTGACGCTCAGAGCAACAACACATCAGGGTCAGCTCTTAAAACCCAAGTCCAGCCAATTGCTCTTCATTTTATGGCAGAATATACTCTGCTCCAACACCTGCATTGGGAGCATTTTATTCCTTTCTTTTTATGTATTTGGAATACATGTGGCTTTTTGGTTTTTGTTTTGTTTTGTTTTTTTCATCTTTTTAGGGCCGCACCCATGGCATAGGGAGGTTCCCAGGCTAGGGGTCAAATTGAAGCTGTAGCTGCCAGCCTATGCCAGAGCCACAGCAACGTGGGATTGGAGCCTCGTCCACAGCTCACAGCAACGCCAGATGCTTAACCCACTGAGTGAGACCAGGGATCAGACCCATGTCTTCATGGATGCTAGTCGAGTTCATTAACTGCTGGGCCACAGTGGGAATGCCTACATGTGGCTTTTATGTTTTGCTACATTCATATATGCCGTGAATGTGGGATGTTAAAAGCCAAATTAAATATTTTTCTGAGAAAGTTAAAAGCAACTCTGAACCTATTGTATAAATATGACAACGAGGCACCCGGCAGCTAAATGATTTACATTAGGTCACCCCAAATTGAAAGCACCCCCAGGTAAATACACAAAGCTGCAGGAAGTCCTGATCTTGTGACCTAAGGTGAGCCAGCTTCCTCTTTCATTTCTTGGAAAGAGAGGGGCTAGCCTAAATGTTTTCAGGCCCCTTTTCCAACATGAAAACATGAATTTCTATTTTTCTCCCAATGAAATCTAGAAGCTGTAGGACATGATCCAGGCTGGTAAAGGAGTAAGTCTTGCTCAGTGAGACCTGAAGAAAATTAAGCAACATATGCCCTAGCCACTCCCACAACTGGGAATGTTAGCCCATCATCTGGAGAGTCTGATTTCCAAAAAGACCTGAGAAATCCCTTTTTTTTCTTTTTAATTTTTATTTATTATTATTATTATTTTTTTTTCTGTCTTTTTGCCTTTTCTAGGGCTGCTCCCACGGCATATGGAGGTTCCCAGGCTAGGGGTCTAATCGGAGCTGTAGCCACCGGCCTACGCCAGAGCCACAGCTACGCAGGATCCAAGCCGGGTCTGCGACCTACACCAGAGTTCACGGCAACACCGGATCCTTAACCCACTGAGCAAGGCCAGGGATCGAACCCACAACCTCATGGTTCCTAGTCGGATTTGTTAACCACTGAGCCACGACGGGAACTCCAGAAATCCTTTTTTATTGTTGGAGCCTAAAGCAATGTTTAAGAAAATCTCTGTGAGCTAAACAAATCTCACCCGTGGGCAGGGTATGACATAGATTGCTTCAGATAGATTATAGCTACAAATCTGCCACCCCCCACACCTTCAGAATTTTCTGACCTCCTTCACACTCCCACGTTGTTCTCAGTTTAAGTGTTTATTTCCAAGTTCCCCTGCTGGCTTCCAAACAGGACTTACATTAAAATACTGATTGAAGGAGTTCCCATCTTCATCATAGTGGCTCTATGGTGATGAACCCGACTAGTATCCAGTATCCCCTGGCTCAGTGGATTAAGGATCCTGTGTTGCCATGAGCTGCAGTGTAGGTCGCAGATGCAGCTCGGATCTGGTGTTGCTGTGGCTGTGGTTTAGGCCAGCAGCTGCAGTTCTGATTTGACCCCTAGCCTGGGAACTTCCACATGCCATGGGTGTGAGCCTAAAAAGCAAAAAAAAAAAAAAAAAACCTGTATGCACACCGGCATAAGGAATGCCAGGCCAAAGGGAACCTGCTGCAGAGCACAAGGAACTCTACCCAATATTCTGTGATAATCTATGTGGGAAAAGAATCTGCAAGAGAATGGATGTGTGAACATATACAAAAGAATCACTCTGTTGTGCAGCAGAAATTATCACAGCCTTGTAAGGCAACTGTATTTCAATAAAACGTTTAAAAACAAAAATAAATAAATAAATTAAATATATATTCATGATTTTTTTTAAATAAAAAAAATATCATACTGATTGTTCAATCAAGCCATGACACTGCTCAGATGGTGAAGATGGGTCTGTTTCTAACAACTGAGAGGGAGGGAAAGTTATATACTGTGCCAGTGGTAACTGGCAGATGCCTCATCTCTCATTTATCACTTGTGATGCTATGAAGGAAATTCAAGCCTCCTTCGAGTCATTAATTTTGGTTTTACAGGAAATACATTCAACTCATTCTCAGATAAAATTGCAGGTAATTACTGTCTAGAAAATTTAACCTTTCCCTGAAGCAGTACTTATTTGTCAACTGCGCAAATCTTACTGCAGTAAAAGAACATAAACACCAGGTGGCAGTATTATATCATTAAAGATGCTCAGACCTTGAAATTGAAGTATGTTTATAAAAATTGTCTTGACACATTCAAATCAATCTTCATACCTTCTAGATCTCGTCTTGGCTGATAAATTTCTTTAGAATTTATTTTTAATCAATTTTTATTGCTATATGAAAGGTATTATTATGGTAGTTCAGCCATTAACCTGAAATGGGCCTTGGGTTTTTGGACTGTTTCAGTTACCAATACCTTTGGGGTTAAATGGCATAACATTGCATCAAGAAAATTTTTTAATGAATTTTTTTTAAGCAGTGGCCTTGCTTATTATTCATCTATTTATGTTATAGGTGCTCAAGAGTGATAAATGCTATGTTTTGGAAGAGAAATTTTGCATGGTTAAGATTCATGTTCTGGAATGCCAGAAGTATACAGTAGCTCAGGAGACAGGTAGATAATAAGCAAAAATCTCTCTTTTAAAGTCTAGGAATTGTACTCTCGAAAAAAAAAATTTTAATTCAGATCTCGGTTGTAATGCTTAAAAACTGCTCTCCAACCAAGGCTTTTCTCTCACCCCCTCCTTTTTATACCTACTCATCCTCAACTTTTTTAGCCTTCAGGTTTTCAGCCTGCCACAGGAAACTGCCACCTCTCTCACAGCTCCAACAAAACATCTATTTTACCATAATAAAAACAATTGTGTGTTTGAATATGTGTGTGTGCAGACAGACAAATAGATATCCACTGTGCCATTTTCTACCTAAAAAGTAACAATAATTCCTTAATACCATCAACTATTCAGAAAGGGTTCTAATTTTCAATTGTTTCATAAATATACTGGCTTTTTAAAAAATCTGCACACATCTTATGCTTCCTGACCCTCCCTTTAAACAAGTACATCTGGCTGAGGTCTCACCTTTGGACTTGAGAACGCTTGTGGGGAGAAGCTGGGCCCAGGCCAAAAGCAGATGTTGACTTGGGCTGTTTGACCCTAAAGGCTCAATTCCAAACCAACCCTGCCCAAAATGAAGGCCAAATCTGCCTCCTCTCCTTCTTAAAGGGGGCATGGAGGCCAGTTCATGGCAATTTCAGATTAGCTGTTTTGATTCCCTACTCTAGCCATCCTAAATTCAAAAATGACAAGTCAACTCTCAGAGCACCCTGATACAAATTCGCAATATTTTAATTGTAACAAAAAAGCTCCTGCTCTCTTTTCTTCTTTGGCTCTCTTTTCATTTAATGAGACAAAAATCATTCAGTTCTTTGGGGATACTTGCCAGGCCTCCCCTTAGATAACCTGAAGGAAGTTATGAAACGCTCTCTCTCAACACACACGCATGCACTCAAGGTGACGTGTATTTCCAGAAGACCGAGGGATCAGAACCCACCTCTGGCCCCAATGTAAACAACTTTGGCACCTGGACCTCTGGCCTGTGCGAGCTACACAGTACACATAGGATCTTGCAAGAACACAGTAAGCCAGGCAGGCTGACAACCTCTCCCCTCAACCTAAATACGACTTCCCGACAGGTTTGCTTGTTGTTGGCCTGCCATCTCATTTTCTATTGCTCCATTTTCTCCACACAAGGCCTGTGGGGCATCTGTAACGTAGCCACAGTCGAAGACTATCTCCAGGGAAGCAAGTCAGAAAGCCAAGGTAAAGGGCCAATTCGCAGAGTTGGTTGGTGGGTGCATATATTGGGCCACCTATTCCACTGGGCAGATCAACAGTCTTCCAAGAGACTTCAACTTCCGTACACACCTTGCCCTGGCAATCCTTCTTCTAGAAATTTATCTTAAGGAAATAATTGTGAGTGGGCAGCTGATGGAGCCAAAAGTATAGTCATTAGAAATTAACTGTGGACAATGATGAGAATGTTAAAGCAACTCTGACATGTCCATTACCCAAAATAATATTCAGCCTTTCATACGGTTTGCTCAAGATTTGTGCTAATCCTGGAATACATCTGATATATTAAGTAGGAAAAAGAGATTCTCAAACAGTCTGTGCTATATGACCCAATTTGATAACATATCCTGGAATGATAACACACAAAACAGCTAATGGTGACTGATGCCTCCATGTTACAGAATTATGGTAGGTTTTATATTTTGTCCCTTTTTTCCTTTGATTCTTGTTTTTTTCTTACCTTTTTTTTTTTTTTTGTCTTTTTGCCATTTCTTGGGCCACTCCCACGGCATATGGAGGTTCCCAAGCTAGGGGTCCAATCAGAGCTGTAGCCGCCAGCCTACACCACAGTCACAGCAATGTGGGATCCGAGCCACGTCTGTGACCCACACCATAGCTCACGGCAACACCGGATCCTTAACCCACAGAGCAAGGCCAGGGATTGAACCGGCAACCTTGCAGCTCCCAGTCGGATTCATTAACCAATGAGCCATGACGGGAAATCCTCACCTGTATTTTTCCTACCATAAATATGTTTTGCTTGTATAATAAAGAAAAATTAATAAGTATGTTTGGACATAAGTACAGTCTGAGAATCTTTTCTCATTAAGGTCAGTGGGCCAAAGAGACAGGAAATGCAGAAAGTATTATGCACCTGTCAAGCATAAGCAGCATCAAGAAGACTGAAACCAAGGTAACACCTGTCCTCACACAGCAAGATTTCAAGGTAGAGGCCAGAAAGAGGAAATCCCAGGAGCCACAGGTCATGTTAGGGACCAGAGATGCTGCAGGTAAACAGGTGAGGTGAAATTGACACCTACCCAAACTCCTTATTTTCTTCTTCTACTGAAGTGACTCTTGGTAAATGTAAAGCTGATAAGAAAATAAATCTGAGTTTCTAGATATTCATAAAAAGTGGCTCCCAAATTCTTAGCCTGGGGAAAACAAATTTTTTCTTTGTGCATGCACGTCCCTGCCCTAGTCCAGAGAAAACTGCCATGTGTGCAGGAGAAAACTCAGCCCTTTCCCAGGAAAAGCAGATTAATAGCAAGCCCCAGCTTTTCTCTCAATGATGCTTTTTAAAGAGACTTCGTTTCGCCCAAAAACAGGTGAACCTGTTCCTTTGTAAGTCTGACCACTTTTAACTGAGACACATTAACATTTCAGAATAGGTCCCTTAGATTTGTGGGTCTCAATTGATTTTTCTCCTGTTTCTAGTCTTGTCTGCCTTTTCACGATGGGCTCAAGTGCTGTAAGACGGTCTCCAAAGCATGGATGTCTGTAGAAACAATCCACCGACCCATCAACGACACTCTCTTCTTTAGGAAAATCAAGACTTCTTCATTTGCGTGACTTAAAGATTATCCTTTGTGACCACATTAGATGGGATCAGAAACTCAGTGTCAAGTTACGGGTACAATAATTTGACTTATATTTTGAGCTCCCATTTCGCTAAGATGGTACACATTCAAGTGTCGTTCATTTCAAATTCCTTCCTTTCCATGGGTTGTAACTAAGTTTGGGGGAGTTTAGGTAAAGCCAAAGCCTTGAGAGGTGGGCTCCCTGGTTCTTGCATCATCAACCGTGAAGGTATCGCCAGGCTGTACCCCACTCCCCCCCTGGGGCTGAGAAGGTCCACACCCCCAGAAACCCTACCAAAGTGAGCCACATTTTGCAGATGTTCCCCAACCTTATTCCAAGGGTTGTTTCCTCAAACCAAACATCACGTGGTCTCTCCAAGTCTGACAAATCCCACGGGGGAGAGAATCTCTATCCTGGATGGAAAAAAAAAAAAATCACTTCCTAGATGCTCATCTAGTGTCATCCTTCTCTCTACCCAGTATTGTTCCGAGGTCTTTTCAGACCAAAAAACTAGTTTTAACTCATCTTGATTCAACTCTCTGAAATCTTCCAATTTTTTGTATTTTAATGATTCTAAATTACACACTCTGGAGTAGAATTAATTTAGCCTTAGCATGTACTTTTCTGGTTTAAGTCACATTGGTCTCCGTGCCATCTTCCCAAATGAATATACTCTCCCCAAGGTTAACACCAAAATCTTTACAGGACATTTTTCTGCCTCTCTTCTTTTGTCAATCTTTGCTGTCGAAAGCATTTAATAAGCGCAGGCCATACTCTGATTCCCTGTGCTGACAGCAGCCTCAGAGGCACCATCCAGCGCTTGGGCTCTGAACTCGAAGGGCTGGATTCCAACACTTGCTCTGCTCTTACTAACAGAGCAATCCTAAGCAAAGGAGATAATAACAGCGCCTGTCACAGAGAGTTGTTGAAACGATTAAAGGACCTAATGTGTATCAAGAACACAGCAAAGTGTGCAGCACAAAGGCAAGCCATTTTTAAACATTTCCATGAAATCAGGTTACAAATCTCACTATTCTAGGAGTTCCCGTTGTGGCGCAGTGGTTAACGAATCAGACTAGGAACCATGAGGTTGCGGGTTCGGTCCCTGCCCTTGCTCAGTGGGTTAACGATCCGGCGTTGCCCTGAGCTGTGGTGTAGGTCGCAGACGCGGCTGGGATCCCGCGTTGCTGTGGCTCTGGCGTAGGCCGGTGGCTACAGCTCTGATTCGACCCCTAGCATGGGAAACTCCATATGCCGTGGGAGCGGCCCAAGAAATGGCAAAAAGACAAAAAAAAAAAACAAAACACTATTCTAAAGGGAATCATGTTTGTTTTTTTGTTTTTTGTTTTTTGTTGTTGTTGTTGTTGTTGTTGCTATTTCTTGGGCCGCTCCCGCGGCATATGGAAGTTCCCAGGCTAGGGGTCAAATCGGAGCTGTAGCCACCGGCCTACGCCAGAGCCACAGCAACGCGGGATCCCAGCCGCGTCTGCAACCTACACCACAGCTCACGGCAACGCCGGATCATTAACCCAGTGAGCAAGGGCAGGGACCGAACCTGCAACCTCATGGTTCCTAGTCGGATTCCTTAACCACTGCGCCACGACGGGAACTCCGGGAATCATGTTTTTTCATACTACTTTACAGACATGCTATATACGATGTTCCTGGGTTTGGGGGGTTTAAACGATGGTGATTGTATGTTTGCACAAAGACTGACATGAAATGGCTAATGGCTAGACCAGCAAAATTCTACAGAAACAAAAATTAACTACAAAAAAAAAAAACAAAAACCTTTGTAATTAATCAAAATAGTAATATGACTCAAATTCCATATTAGTACACCAACCAAACCTCTTATTCTACAGGTAAAGTAAAACTTCATCCTAAGAAATCCTGCCACCAACACCACTCTCGCTAGTTGGCAATGCCCATATATTCCAGGAGTGCCTAAACACAAAAAGACCCCTATAAAGGAAAAGTCAGTCGTTGTGTATGCTCGTTTTAACAGCACACCTGCAGGGGGCAATGGAGTGCAGAGGAAGGTAAGAAGTGTTTACCCTTTTGACAAAGACACTAAGGAATTTTAATTTGCAAGACATACTTCTTTGATCATCTGGGTAATAACTCTTGCAGGTTCACACGATCCAACGTTGGGCTTTTTGTCTTCTGAAACCTCCTATGAAAAAGTCACCACTCAGAGAAAAGCAACCGCTTCTTAGGTAACTACGTGCGTGTTGATTTAAAAATCCTTCCAAAGAGAACCCTCTCTGCTGTGAAGAGGCCTTCATGGTGCTGGGCAATTCATTCATCATCCTTAGCTTTTGTTGAAAAAAGTTAGCTGTTCACCTCTCTCTAAAGATCAAATCTACTGTGTTCAAGACAAATTGCTTCCTTCTTAGAACTTTAAAGAAAATATATTTATTTCTAAGTCCTAATGAAGATAGATTACTTCAAAAGCTATAAAATCGAAGTACCTGATAGAGCTTCTGAGCAAATCCCCGAGAAAGGTCAGGTGGGTTGCAGACATAAGAGCTTTCTGCTCCCTTGACTCAATCCCTTCAAGTGTTCTTCCAAGCTCTCTGCCGTCTGTGCTAACCAGCAGCCTTGGAGGGTCAAGGAAGGGCCAGCCATGGGAAGGGACTTGCGTCTCTGATACAGCAACAGAACAATGAGGTGATTTTTTTCACTTAAAGGAGGGTACTTCTACACTGCTTTCACTCAGCGTGTTCAGAGGGGAAGCCCAAAATGGCAGCAGCAAATGCTTTCCACGAAAGATGCAACCACAGTGGTCTTTCCTCAAGCCCTTAGAAGGGAAGTAGCTAAGCGTTTGCTACCAGACGAGGAGATACTCAGAGGCAGCAAGGTCCAGAGGAGTTCAGATCTCCGGCACTCAATCAGGTACAAAGACACCACTTTGAAAGACAGACACCAGCTCCCTCTTTTCTCCCAGAACCTCAAAGTGGTACATATCCCAGTCAGAGGTCTCCATAGCACCTTCATGGAAAAGTGAGGGTGAAAGGAAGTGTGGCAATCCTGAGCAATTTTCTTTCTTTCTTTCTTTTTCTTTCTTTCTTTCTTTCTTTTTCTTTCTTTCTTTCTTTCGTGTGTGTGTGTGTGTGTGTGTGTCTGTCTGTCTGTCTATATGCACTCACAGCATTGCTGCCATTCTAATGCCCTGGAGGCAGACTAATTACAGAACGTTGTGGATTTTGAAAAAGGTCATCGTGGGGTCATGGGTTCCTTGGACAAGTTGAGAATGTTTCCCTCCTCGGTGTTCTCTACAACCTGCCTTTTTAGTTTTCCTACTTCTCTTTTTTTTTTTTTTCCTTTTGGCCACACCCATGGCATGTGGCAATTCCCAGGCAGGGATCAAACCTGCGCCACAGCAGCGACCAAGGCCTCTGCAGTGACAAGGCCAGATCCTTTAACCACAAGAGAACGCTGTCAGCAATTTTCAAAAGGCCACTCAGCCAGACAGTAGCAGGTAAGGAAAGAGTTCTCCTGGTTCTGATAACTGTATTTCATTTTCTCTAACACAAGAACTGATTCTGGAGGCCCCACTGTGAGATGACCACAGTGACAATAAATCCTTCTTTTTCAGAAACCCAGCGGAAAAAAGTTATGTGGAAAAGCAAACTATCATCTCAACAAAGGTCTCTATTATGTTTAAGAGGCTCTAGACCACAGTAACCTCTCCTGACTCTAGAAAACACAGATTCAGGTCCTGTCGTTTTCAAACCTGGCTCTGAGCGCCCCATCAGAGAGCAATGGGGGTAGAAGAAGAGCCAGGTGGAACTCTGCCTTTCCACTGCAACCTCAACCAGAAAAGCTCTAAGCTTATCTGCTTAAAAGGGGCCATGATTTTTAAATATTTTTTTAACAATCTAGGATAACTATATTCCTTAAAAAACTAAGGGACAGAAGCAAAGAGAAGTTAACCAGAGAAGCAGTGGTTTAAAAAGGACTGCTGAAGGAGTTCCCACTCTGGTGCAACAGAAACAAATCCAACTAGTATCCATGAGGATGCGGGTTTGATCCCCGGCCTTGCTCAGTGGGTTAAGGATCCGGCATTGCTGTGAGCTGTGGTATGGGTCACACACGAGGCTCGGATCTGGCGTTGTTGTCGATGCAGGGGAGGCCGGCAGCTGCAGCTCCAATTCAGCCCCTAGCCTGGGAATGTCCATATGCCTAGGGTGCTGTCCTAAAAAGAAAAGAAAAAAAAAAAGAGTCGTGGAAATCACTATGTAAAGAACACCACCGATGCCCGGGATCTAAAAAGAAAAGGAAGTGAGCTTGGAATGTCTTGGGATCCAGGAGGATGAGCACTTTGAAGAGATGGTTCCCTATAAGGACAGAATAAAAACCCAAAAGGGACTTTGCTGCTTGGCTTAATCTTGGTCCTTCTTCCTCTGAACCTCATTCTCTTGTAATAAATAACAAATAGCATCCATGACTGTTGACCTCTTTCTTACAAGTATATTTTATCCTCCTGCAAATAGCCTGAGTTAATTTTTCCTTTTCTTCTCTTTCAATTCTAAACTCCTCCTTTCCGTGGCTACCTCTTCAAACCCCAACACATCTATAAGGTTTTCTTTTGAGTTAGCAAAATCAGTCCCATGCAATTGCATGTCAATTGTATGATCCAAAAGCATGAAATCAGTCTTGCATCTGTGACCAATATTTGTTTTGTGAAATACTCAGGAAAGAATACGTAAAATAATACAAGAGGTAATATAAGATTTTTAGTTCCCTTGATACATTGGCGGAACCCGATGATACAAGGAACCAGCCAGCGGGAAGGATCCTTAAGAGACCATTCAGACCACAGCACCAACTTCACAGTGCAACATCCTAGACTCATGATGAAAAGAAATAATCTGAAAAGCATCCAGAGATAAATTTTAACACACATTTTAAATAAAATTATTTCCCTGGCTTCTCAGCTCCCATTTCTACATTCTGTTCTCATATTTTTATTTTTTACTTCAATTTGTTATCATTTCGACCCTTTTTTTCTCTTTTGGCTGCACCTGTGGCATGCAGAAGTTCCCAGACCAGGGATGGAACCTGAACCACAGCAGTGATAATGCTAGATCCTTAACCAACAGGCCACCATGACTCTTCATGACTCCTTGACTCTTCATCATACTCCTCTTATTTCTGCCTGTCCCCCTCTCCTCTTGAAATTCTAGACCATCCACTAGGTTTCAATTAAAAAAAAAAAGAGAGAACATTTTTCTTCTAAACTTCTTCATTTAGAAGACTATATTCTAAACTGGGCAACTGATTTGCTTTTTCCCAAATTACTCAAAAGCCTACTAACAAATAAACAGTACTGTTAACATTTTAGTATACTACTGTATCCTCTTTCAACCTTCTTTCTGTAATATCCTTCCCCACCTTGTCTACCTGGTAAATTCCCACTTCTCTTAACATGCTCCTCCTCAGCCCCTGTGCCACTAGGAGGGTCAGCTGCTTTCTCTTCTATACAATGGCACGTACCATATGGTGTCATAATTTTTATGTATACGTTTCTCTCTCCCACAAATCTGGCTTTATTAATGTTTTATAAGATAACTGCCCAGATCTTATTGCTCACATTTTTTTAAACATTTTTACAACAATATCTTTTGGATATCTTTCTACACCGTTAAGATTGATTGATGTTGTTTTCATGTACTTATAACATTCCATCATGTGTCCGCCCGTAACTCACTTAAATCGAGGATAAATTCTGCCTTCTAAGAAGTTGCTTCCTTAGTCTAGTTCAGAGTTTTGATTATTCCAACAGTTTCTAACAGGCCTGCTTGCCTACTTTTGCCTCCTTGACCCACCATCTGTATCATTGCTGACTTTACCCTCCCAAAACACAGGGAGGATAATGCTACCCTCCTTTTTACAATCCTACTGCTCTTTGGGGAAAATCCAAAGTCCTTTCCAGGGTGTCCAAGGTCCTCTCCAAACCCGGCTCTAGCCTAGGTCTCCTGCTCCACTCCCAGCCCCCCAACCCCTAAAATACCAGACTTCTCACTACATGGAAATGCAAACCTCAGCACCTTTTCCCAACTACCTATAATATCCTTCCCCACCTTGTCTACCTGGTAAATTCCCACTTCTCTTAACATGCTCCTCCTCAGCCCCTGTGCCACCAGGAGGGTCAGCTGCTTTCTTTTCTGTGCATATGAAGCCCTTTCTAAATTTCTATACAATGGCAAGTACCATATGGTGTCATAATTTTCATGTATACGTTTCTCTCTCCCACAAGTCTGGCTTTACCCTTAATGTTTTATAAGGTAACTGCCAATCAATAAAAGTTTATTGAAGCAAATTCAGTCCTTCAACCTATGGACCAGGTTTGCAACAAGATAGGATAAAACAGTCAGTCAAGTGGGGGGAAAAAAATGTATACATGTAAGGATAACTTGATCCCCTTGCTGTACAGTGGGAAAATAAAATAAAATAAATGAGTTTATATGCAGAGCCAAAAAAAAAAAAACAGTCAGTCAAGAGTTCCCATCGTGGTTCTGCGGAAACGAATCCGACTAGGAACCATGAGGTTGCAGGTTCGATCCCTGGCCTCACTCAGTGAGTGGATTAAGGATCTGGCATTGCCGTGAACTGTGGTGCAGGTCGCAGAAGTGGCTTGGATCCCACGTTGCTGGGGCTGTGGTTTAGGTCAGCAGCTGCAGCTCCAATTTGACCCCTAGCCTGGGATTCTCCATGTGCCACAGGCACGGCCCTAAAAAAAAAAAAGCAAAAAAGAGCAGAAAAAAAAAAAAAAACAGTAAGTCAGTTTATATTCTGGATCCCAAGGATGAACTATACTCCCACCCATCACAGTTGTACTCCTGCTACAACAGCGGCAATTGAAATTGCTCATCTAGTGCTCAGCCCCCAGTTTCCCCCTTGAAGGGAACATCCCAGATAGATGGGACAGAGTCTAAAGGATAGTGTCACTGATGTTGGTTCAACTCTTTCTACTAGTAGGAGGGAACAATGAACTCATGTCCAACATTCCATTACAATCCACACACCTCCTGGAAGAGGTTCCAACTAGGGGAGCAGGCAGTACTGTTCTAGAAAACAGGACCAGTCGAACAATATATAAATAACACTTCAATGTGAATTTTGGCAAATGTTAGGATTTAAGTCTATGTGACTTCCTTTACCCTTTCCCTTCCAAGAACGAATACACACCTCTCTGCTGACCAGAATCAACCAAGAAATACCAAACGGCACAGTCTTAAATCGTGTTTTCAGGAGGCGGGAGAGAAGCTGTCTAGATAACATTGGCTTCAGTAACATCAGTGTTTAGCTTTCCTCTTAGGGTTTCCTCGCTTGATGGAGCACAGTGATTTCTTTTTCAATAAAACACAGTCCTACAGCCCTGCAATACCAATCATGTTATATTTTGCGTTGTTTTGTATTGTCTCGTTGTTTCTGATTGCCACCGATTTATCGGATGTTTGACCTCCCAAATATATATCAAAATCAACATCGCGATACAGTGGGTTTGAAAAAAATACATAAATGTTGCCAACTTAAAAATTCTCTCCTTGACAAAGAACTACAGAGACCCAATCTCAGATTTCCCTTGAAAGTAAATGAGAACCATTTACTGTCTTTACTGTCTTACTTTTTCAAGATCTACAACAATGAGAGGGCAAAGCACAAAAATCCTAAGTGCTCTCAGCTCAATAAATTTTCACAAAGCAAGCCCAGCAATAACTAGTACCAGATCAGAACCAGCACCCCAAAGCCCCACTATGTAACCTCTACCCCGGTCGAACACTCTGTGAATTTTGCCTGTTTTCAAATTCTGCATAAATAGACGGTACCTACTCTCCTATGTCTGGTTTCTTTCACTCCAAATTACATTGGTGATGACCAAGGAGGTAAAGGACCTATATGCCGAGAACTATAAAACTTTAATCAAAGAAATCAAAGAAGATGTAAAGAAATGGAAAGATATTCCATGTTCCTGGATTGGGAAAATCAATATTGTAAAAATGGCCATACTACCCAAAGCAATCTACAGATTCAATGCAATCCCTATCAAATGACCCATGACATTTTTCACGGAACTAGAACAAACAATCCAACCATTTATATGGAACAACAAAAGACCCAGAATCGCCAAAGCAATCCTGAGAAACAAAAACCAAGCAGGAGGCAGAACTCTCCCAGACTTCAAGAAATACTACAAAGCCACAGTCATCAAAACAGTGTGGTACTGGTATCAAAACAGACAGACAGACCAATGACACAGAATAGAGAATCCGGAAATAAACCCGGACACCTATGGTCAATTAATCTTTGACAAGGGAGGCAAGAACATAAAATGGGAAAAAGAAAGTCTATTCAGCAAGCATTCCTGGGAAACCTGGACAGCTGCATGCAAAGCAATGAAACTAGAACACACCCTCACACCATGCACACAAATAAACTCCAAATGGCTGAAAGACTTAAATATACGACAGGACACCATCAAACTCCTAGAAGAAAACATAGGCAAAACACTCTCTGACATCAACATCATGAAGATTTTCTCAGGTCAGTCTCCCAAAGCAATCGAAATGAGAGCAAAAATAAACCCATGGGACCTCATCAAACTGAAAAGCTTTTGCACAACAAAGGAAACCCAAAAGAAAACAAAAAGACAACTTACAGAATGGGAGAAAATAGTTTCAAATGATGCAACCGACAAGGGCTTAATCTCTAGAATATATAAACAACTTATACAACCCAACAGCAAAAAAGCCAATCAACCAATGGAAAAATGGGCAAAAGACCTGAATAGACATTTCTCCAAAGAAGATATACAGATGGCCAACAAACACAGGAAAAAATGCTCAACATCGCTGGTTATAAGAGAAATGCAAATCAAAACTACCATGAGATACCACCTCACACCCGTCAGAATGGCCATCATTAATAAATCCACAACTAACAAGTGCTGGAGGGGCTGTGGAGAAAAGGGAACCCTCCTGCACTGTTGGTGGGAATGGAAACTGGTACAGCCACTATGGAGAACAGTTTGGAGATATCTTAGAAATCTAGACATAGAACTTCCATATGACCCCACAATCCCACTCTTGGGCATCTATCCGGACAAAACTCTACTTAAAAGAGACACATGCACCCGCATGTTCATTCAGCACTATTCACAATAGCCAGGACATGGAAACAACCCAAATGTCCATCGACAGATGAGTGGATTCGGAAGATGTGGTATATATACACAATGGAATACTACTCAGCCGTAAAAAAGAAGGACATAATGCCATTTGCAGCAACATGGATGGAACTAGAGAATCTCATACTGAGTGAAATGAGCCAGAAAGACAAAGACAAATACCATAGGATATCACTTATAACTGGAATCTAATATCCAGCACAGATGAACATCTCCTCGGAAAAGAAAATCATGGACTTGGAGAAGAGACTTGTGGCTGCCTGATGGGAGGGGGAGGGAGTGGGAGGGATCGGGAGCTTGGGCTTATCACACACAACTTAGAATAGATTTACAAGGAGATCCTGCTGAATAGCATTGAGAACTTTGTCTAGATACTCATGTTGCAACAGAAGAAAGGCTGGGGGAAAAATGTAATTGTAATGTATACATGTAGGGATAACCTGACCCCCTTGCTGTACAGTGGGAAAAAAAATAATAAATAATTAAATAATAATAAAAATAAAATAAAATTGTGGCGCAAAAAAAAAAAAAAACAAATTACATTGGTGAGATTCATCTTTGTTTATACGTGTGGCAACAGTGTGTTCAGTGTCACTGCTGTATACAATGCCCCCCTTTGTTGTTGTTGTTATTGTTTCCGGAGCCTCTAAACAAACAACTCTCTGAGGAAAACACGTGGATCTCCGTTTAGAATATAAAAGCTAGAGACAGAAGAGCAAACAGTGAGATGACCTTTTGAAATCGCCTGACATCAATTGTCAAAAGCAGCTGTCTGAGGAGCAAAGTGAAATCGTAAAAAGGCCCCTTTGGGAGAAGCCAGAAGAGCAGGCTTGGAAAGAAACACCCAGAACTAAGCCAAGAATCTGGTTTAAAAGAAAAGAAAATCTGGCTTTCGAAAAGGGTTTTGATGTAGCTGTCTCAGCCTCATCTCTTTAGCAAAATCTTTCTTTTCTATCTGTAGAGTTCTGCCTCCAAAGTTCAGTTGTTTTGAAGGCAGCACCTCTGTTAGGGGTCATATTTTTTTTTTTTCTTTTTAGAGCCGCGCCCGCAGCATATAGGGGTTTCCAGGGTAGGGGATGAATCGGAACTGCAGCCACCAGCCTACACCACAGCAATGCCAGACCCGAGTCTCATCGGAGACACACAGCACAGCTCACAACAACGCAGGATCCTTAACCCACTGAACGAGGCTAGGGATTGAACCTGGGTCCTCATGGATGCTAGTCAGATTCATTTCCACTGAGCCACAATGGGAACTCCAAAAAACAACTCATTTGAAGTACATGTGCTATAGTTTCTAAAAGATATTGATTCCACTGAATCTGGAAAATACTCCTGAGAATCCAAGTTTTCCTCTACATCCTTCTATTTACACAAGTTTAACTAAACCCATTACAGATTTTAAGGTCCTGTCTTAAAGTACTTATCAGGAACAAGAATAGAGGTGTTGGATATTTGCCAGGGTATACGCGAAAGAGAAGAGTGATGTGTCAGCACATCAGAAATCCAAATTCGAATTCCAGGTGGTTTTTGCTTTTTAGTTTTTTTTGGCTTTTCTAGGGCCACACCTGTGGCATACGGTGGTTCCCAAGCTAGGGGTCCAATCGGAGCTGTAGCTATCAGCCTATGCCAGAGTCACAGCAATGCAGGATCCGAGCCTCGTCTGCGACCTACACCACAGCTCATGGCAATGCCAGATCCTTAACCCACTGAGGGAGGCCAGGGATGGAAGCCTGAACCTTATGGTTCCTAGTCGGATTCGTTAACCACTGAGCCATGACGGGAACTCCCGAATTCGAGTTTTAAAACCAAATCCAGATATAGGAGAACCCTCAAGACTCCTTTCGGTGGCTACTAAAACATGCTAGAGTAAATTAAAAGTCATCATAAGGTATTTTATCTCTCCATCAAGAGATGGAGTCTATTTCCTCACAATGAGCGATTGAGTTCGCTTGGCACTGCTCTGACCTGTACAAGGAGGCAGAAGTGACACTTTGCAATTCTAAACTCAGGCTTCCAGAGGCCTTGCAACTTGGCTCTTGGCCTCCTGGGCCTGCTGTCTCCCCAGAAGAAAGCTTGAGCTCACCTGCTCAAAGAGGACGTCGTGTGGAGCAAAGACAAGCCAGCTCAGCTCAGCTGAATTTCCAGACTGCCACGCGAAAGCCGAGGGTGAGGAGGCAAGTCCATCTCTCCTGCTTTCACTCATCACTGTCGTTTCAAGACTTGCACGTCCTCCAAGCCGCACAGAACCTACACGGGAAAACGTTTGCCCAAGTTGTTTTCCAGAAACTTGGAGTCAGCTGTTTTTAGTTCAGGCGGAGCTGGTTAAGAGTGGATAGGACCGCTGACCCTCCCATTGAGCATGCGCAAGGGCCCGCTCTGTGCCGGTTTCAATGCGTAGAGGCGTGTGGCTGAGTTACGCCTGCGCAGAATGACAATTACCACACTTTTTCTAATTTCAACTCTTTTCCCATGCCCCCCACGCCTCAGACCTAGCCTGTAATTACCCCGCATCTTGATCCCAAACATACCCCAGGCCTTTAACCTTGGGGAGATGTCTTTAAGATTCGTTTGGTTCGGGGAGTTCTCACTGCGGCTCAGCGGTAATGAATCGGACTAGTATCCGTGAGAATGCTGTGTTGGATCCCTGACCCCCCTGGCCCGTAGCGTTGCTGCAAGCTGTGGGGTAGGTTGTGGAGGTTGCGCATGAAGCTTGGATCTGACGTGGCTGTAGTGTAGGCCGGCGGCTGCAGCTCCAATTCCACCTCTAGCCTGTGAACCTACATAGGCACACCTGTGACCCTAAAAAAAAGAAAATAAGATTTTGGTCTCCTTATTTGTCTGCCTTTTGAATAAACCCACTCTTTGCTGCAAATCTCACTGCCTCAGCAATTTAGTGTGTTGTGCATGGGGCAAAACCACCCTGGTTCGGTGACTAATTAATATAGGTGTCAACTCTACTAGCCTAAGAGATGCCTAGAGAGCTGGTAAAACAGTATTTCTGGGTGTGTCTGTGAAGAGATTAGCATTTGACTCAGTAGACTGAGTGAAGACACCTGAGCTCACCAAGGTGGGTGGGCATCAGCCAAGCTGTTGGAACAAAAAGGCAAAGGAAGGACAAATTCTTTCTCTTTTTGAATTGGGACATCCCTCTTCTTCTGCCCTTGGTCTTCTCAGCTTCATATTCTCAGCCTTCAGACTCAACATGAGTTATACCACAGGCTTCCCTGGTTTTCCAGTCTGCATACCACAAACTGTGAGAGTCCTGGCCTCCAAAACTGGGTAAGCCAATTCCTATCATAAGTCTCCTTTGATATGTTTATATCCCATTGGTTCTGTTTTTCTGGAGAATCCTGACTGATATACAGCTGACCCTTGAATGATGCCAGGGTCAGGGGAGCTGACATGCCACACACCTGAAAATCCACAACCCTCCCCATCCACCTGTCCTCTGCAACCCGATCCTTCCTGAACTCAACCTTCCACAGCGTGTGTAGGACTAAAGTATTGACTCCTGGAAAAAAACCCACGAGTTGGTGGACCCTCGCAGTTCAAGCCCACATTGTTCAAAGATCAACTCTATTAACAAACAAGCCCGCAGAAGGCAACTACTTCAATATATCCCAGGTAAGAGCAGCAATAGAACGGCCTGGCTGAGCCTAGTCCAACTTGTTGAACAAATAAGTTGTTAAGTAGCTAAATTTAAGGAAGGTTTAAGCAAGTGGAGCAGGAGATAACTAAGATAGGTACCCAGAGCCCAGTGCATTATAACATACCCCAAACTGGCCTGAATAGTTGAGATTTTGCTATGAAATCTCCACCTTTAAATTTCTACAGCTTTTTGCTGCCTAATTTAGGTCCATTTTATTTCTAATCAGTCAATTACTGCTAATCAGTCTAATTACTTCTAGTGACTCCTATACTAGTTTCTGCCTCCATTTGCTGCCCATACAGTCTCATCTCCATGTTACCACCAAAGTAGGATCCTAATTAAAATTCTCCCTGCTGTCCCTGTCCCTTTAAACATTTCTGCCTGTGGGGAAAAAATCCTGAGCCTACCATTCAAACCCTTTTATTGAGACCCTTCCCCTGCTATCAAGGTTTGCTCCCAGAGGTGTTAACCTCCCCTGTACTACAAGCTGGGCACATGCCGTGGGCCTAGAAAGTTCCTTACAGCATGTGCAGCAGCAAAAGAAACACTGGGGCATAAGGTGAAACACTTAAAGGGTGATAGTGTCACCTCAAAATGAGTGGAAGTTTACACAGAATTGTCCAGTAGAGCCCCAGCTGAAATCACAGGGCAGCCAAGCATACGTGGATCAGTGTGTTGCCTGCAGCTGCTGTTCATGTCTGAGGGGAGGCCTGAGGACCCATTTCCTTCGGCAACCTAAGGAAACGTGCAACATCTATTGTACCACACAGGGAAATTTGCCAATTTTTGAATTGCTGTATTGTACACCTGTAACTTATATTGTATATTAACTACTTGAATAAATTTTTTTATTTTAAAAATCACCATAAGCAAACCATACTATGGGATCATCTCTTGTAGTATAGTCTTCCAATTAGAAAAACAAATTTCAGAAGTAATCCATCTGCACAACGTATTTTAGACAAACATTAAATTAAAATCACACTTTTTCAATAGAAAAACTTGCAGCTCGAAAATCCTGAGGGCTACCAAACAAAACAAAAACCCAGCAAACTAGCCTCTAAAACAATATTCATGAACCACTAGATGGTGCCAGGATTCCAAAGATGGAACTTTCTGAGCTCATGAACATTTATTTCCTCTGAATATACAGTGTATTCATTTCCCTTTTTAGCTCTCGTCCACATCATCCCAACTTTTAGAAATGAGGTATATCACACCAAAAAAAATACCATGGCACTTTCTCATTGAATGTATTTTGACTGTAGTAGTCTCGTTTTGAAGGCATCTTGAGGGAACTGTTTTAACACTCATTTTTCCCTTAGCATCTTCCTTTCTGAGCGAAAATGTTTGGAAGAAGAAAATCCACAATGAGTAGTGCTTCATCAGCAATGAGTGATTGAGTAAGAAAAAATTACCTAGATTCCTAAAAGCCATATTTACCCATTTGTAGCTTTGATCCCAGCTCTTTCCCCAAAACCATGACTTCAAAAATACACCAGAATTATCAGTTTATTCTTTACTAATTCTCCCTGGATCCATGGGAAAGTATTTAACAACTTTTTCTTTCTCAGAGTTTCTGCACATTAAAAAAAAAAAAAATCCTGGGTGATGAGAATTTGATTTCAAAATATTTCGGAAGAGCTTGAGGATTTATATGCAGGCTTACATGTCTTTAAGTATTTCTAAATGTGTACTGAATAGAAATGGCTGGAATGGAGTTCCCGTCGTGGCGCAGTGGTTAACGAATCTGATTAGGAACCATGAGGTTGCGGGTTCGGTCCCTGGCCTTGCTCAGTGGGTTAACGATCCGGCGTTGCCGTGAGCTGTGGTGTAGGTTGCAGATGCGGCTCGGATCCCGCGTTGCTGTGGCTCTGGCGTAGGCCGGTGGCTACAGCTCCGATTCAACCCCTAGCCTGGGAACCTCCATATGCCGCAGGAGCGGCCCAAAGAAATAGCAAAAAGACAAAAAAAAAAAAAAAAAAGAAAGAAATGGCTGGAAAACTGAGAGATCAATACCGTATTTTTTCCTTTTTCTTTTTTTGCTTTTCAGGACCACCCCTGTGGCCAATGGAGGTTCCCAGGCTAGAGGTCATATCGGAGCTGTAGCTGCCGGCCTACACCACAGCCACATCAATGCAGGATCCAAACTGAGTCGGCCATCTACACCACAGCTCACAGCAACACCAGATCCTTAACCCACTGAGCAAGGCCAGGGATTGAACCTTCTTCCTCGTGGATGCTAGTCAGATTTGTTAACCACTGAGCCATGATGGGAATTCTATGCATTTTTTCTTAATCCTGCAAATACCTGTTGAGCAACCATATGTACCAGGCAATATGATACATACTAGCATAGAAATACAGGATTGACCAAAACGAACTAGATAGAAGTCTCATGGACTTACATTCTAGTTGAGAGAAGCATATAAATGAACAAAATAGGAGTTCCTGTCATGGCTCAGCAGAAATGAATCTGACTAGCATCCATGAGGACGCAAGTTCAGTCCCTGGCCTTGCTCAGTGGGTTAAGGATCTGGCATTGCCATGAGCTATGGTGTAGGTTGCAGACGTGGCTCGGATTCTGCGTTGCTGTGACTGTGGTGTAAGCTGGCAGCTGCAGCTCTGATTCGACCCCTAACCATGTGCCATAAGTGTGGCCCTAAAAAGACAAAAAAAAAAATTAACAAAATAATGGCCGTGACCACTTTCTTAAAAAATAAAGCAGAGCGGTGTGACAGTTTCTGCACAAGGTGGGATTATTTTTGACAAGGTGATCAGGGAAGGCATCCCCAAGGAGGTGTCGTTTATGCTACGATTGAATGATGCCAAGAAGAGCTGGAGACCCGGCTATCTAGGCATAGGGAAGAACAAGGGCCAAGGTCTGAGGGTCAGAGCAAGATCTGATATTGCAGTTCAGGAAGAAAGACAGTGGAGGGAAGTTATCAGCCAGATAAGGTTGGAGACATGAGCAAAGACCGAATCAGGGCCATAGATTGCAATTCAGATTTTTTTTTTTTAAATAAAATAGGAAATCATCAGAAAATGTTAAGGGGAAAAGTAGCATGGTTTAATTTTTTTTTTTAAGCTCATCTTGGCTCCTGATTATAGAGGGGACACAGTGGAACTGCAATACTGCTATAATCATATAGGTTATAATCATCTTTGATTAAAAGGGTGCAAACAGACATGGTCTAACGCTGGATATGTTCTGAAAGGACAGCCAAGCAGACTTGCATGTGGGGAAAGAGGGGATAAGAGAAGTTGACAACCTCCGTATTGCTGTTTGATCGTCAGGGGGGTGGGGGAGCTGTTTACTGAGGGTAAAATGGAACAAGAAATGTTGAGAGGTGAGCTGTGGCTTTAAGATTCTGGTTTGATAATAGCAAGTTTAAAATGCATTTTCATGATGATAAAAGTCAGGAGGGATTAGATTTGATAGTCATCAACACGTAAATGGTATTTAGAGCCGTAATGCTGGATAATATCACCTAGAGAACCTGGGTAGATCGCATATGGAGGACTGGACCCATTGACTGCATCAATGCTGTATTATTACTCCATCAATAAGACGGTAGTAGTTATCCGAAAATGATGTGGTTAAGATCAATATCAGTAAGGTGAGAATAATGATACTCCATATGGTTATTGCAAAGAATAAATGAGGAGGACAAAACATCTAAGTGCTTGACAGAGTAGAAAATCAACAATATATGATTTATTTTTTCCTACTTCATCCCTTGGTAAAAGTGGACTCTGCAGGAAATGGCAATAGAACTGAAATCTCTCCATTAGTGCTGAAGTCTTTACAGTGAAAGGAAGTCTTACGAACCATTTGTCTACGCATTTCCAAAATGAGGTTCTTCTAAAGTGTTCATACCTTTCCAAGATCTCTGTTCAGCCTGTGTTAATAAAGGTGAACAGATTTCTTACATGTAGACATTCACAAAGGTCCCTAAGGAACAGAACTTGTATCCAGTATTTCTCAGCTTTCATACAGGCTAGAGTAATTGTCCACAGAGCACAGTATAGGAAAAGCACTGATTTTATTCCAAGTCCACATTCTGCAGATGAAAAAACAGAGAATCAAGTTTCCTTGCTTGGAGTTAGTTATTATAGAATATACCATTACTGTGATACTGCTTAGTATTAAAATTAGTATTAAAAAGCTGAGTTTATGAAGTATCTATAGTAAGCTTTCAGATTGATGAGATTCAAGTTCCCTTATTTGTCTGAATAGCACCCATGTGGTTTATGAGAACTTGCCTAAGAATGACTGTGATATATCTGTAATATGGCATGGGATGTAGATTTTTAAGTACAGAGTAGATTATCAAACTGTTACTATATTTAAAGCTTTGCCTGCTATAAATGCATGTGACTTTGGATCCATCCATACACGGTCAAATCTCTGAACTTCCATTTCTCTGGCAATTAATAGCAAGTAAGAGGTTTAATATTGGCTAAAGCTTTGGCCCATAATTCAAAATTTCTAAGTCGGCAGAAAGTATCTTTTACCAGTAATCACAAGGACCTTGAACTAACTTTTTAAAAAAGCAATAGCTTCTGTTTTCCCCCCGATTTCTTTCTCTAAATGTAAGGTTAAGCCATGGAGAAAAAGAACAGCGCTTCACTGAGGCCTTGCTCAGCACTGTTTTGCAGAGAAGAAAACCGGACCACATGGACATCAAACCCTTAGCATGTCCGAGAGCTCACAACATGTTAGGTGTGAGCTGGACTGGAAGCCAGCTTGGGCTTACATGGAAGAAGGCGTGCTACCCTCAATGCAAAAACCTGGTGTGCGGTCAAGGGAAGGGACTTCCAGATCAGCTGCTGTAGGCTTTCCATGGGCATAGGAGGCGGAAAGGGAGGAGGGGGCTGCAAAGGGCACCAGTTTGCAGGTCTAGCAAATATGATTTTGAGATCTTTAAAAGATGTCCTCTACCCTACCTTAAAGCTCCCTTTCCTTATTTCTGATGATAATAGGCACATTTAACTATTGTCCTAGGAGGATTCCACTGCACTCCTTGTTCACCTACTGAAACGGAAGACATTGTCACAATTACTGTCACGGAGTTCAACAGTTGACAACAGTTACAATTATAACTGCCCCAGGAGGAGCTATTATCATCTTATCCTGTTAGTAACATGAATATAGAATCTGAAGCATTTAGCTATTGCTCTATAACCATCTCAAAACATGTGGGTTTAAAACAACTATTTATTATTTCTGAAGCCACAGCTTAGCAGGGAGTTCTGCTGATCTGGACTGGGCTCAGTCATGTGTCAAATAACAGGTCAATGGGGAGCTGAGTGGTCTATGAAAGCTGGAATGACCCAGCTCTGCTACGTGTGGCCTCACCTGGAATGTGCCTCTAATTGAGGCATGTTGTCATGGTGACCACAGAGAAGCCAAAAAGGAAGCAGAAACTCGAATGCCTTCTTGAGCTCTGGATTCAGCCGTCAGAGCTTCACTCCTGCCGTGTTGTACTGGCCAAAGTAAGACACAGAGGCTGCCCAAGTTAGAGGGACAGGGACTCCAAAGTTATCAGGCAAATAGTGTGGATACAGAGAAGCCATTAATTTAACGGAGATCATCAGTGCCTTCAATCTAACACAGGAAGGAAGGGTAAATTTTGATTGAAAGACTAGGAAAGGGAGGATAGAGAATAAAAGTTACTTGGATTCTTAATAATCTCATGCATAGAAGTTTCTTATTCTATTATCCAGCCTTGAACTCAAGCAAATTGCACTCTTGCTCTCTATGTAAATCTTCATCTCAGTATTTCCTGTACAAAGAAATCATCTCCCCACATACATTTTGTTTTGAAATGGTCTTAGATTAAAATGAATTGAATACTTAAAAATATTTACATTTGAGTCCCACCAATTAGATTTTTGAAACAGATTTTTAAAGAAAACGTTAATGTCATTATATTGTTCTTCTAATTAGTGGGCATTAGTGTCTTGGAACATCTAAAAAGAAGGAAGAATAAAAAAGATCCACTTTGAGCTTGCCTGTGACTTTGCCTTCTAGTATAACAGGCTTATCACCAGTAAATATTTATTAAGCCCCCACAGTAAGGAAAGAACCATGACAAATACAGTATAAAACATGTAGTGTTTGTTTTTTAAAAGTGTTCATATTTCAAAAGCACAGATGAGCTATGGGTGGTAAAATACGGGTATTTTATCAATATTTTGATAATATCAAATTTGTTATGTTGGATATGTTTAATTCAAATGAAGAACCAAGGTGGTATGTTGGTTGGGAATGTTTGCTTTAAATAATATATAGTCATGACCTTACAGGAGTCAACTGAGGACCATTTAGAAAGAATTAGGGTGGAGCCTCTGAGGCTGCATATACTCACTATCTCCTAAAGTTAAGAAAGATGTCAGGATGGGAGTAAGACATAGAGCATCATGAATAAGGGGTCAATGAAAGTAACCCCAAACCAGCCTCAAGATAAAGGACACTCCTGAGGCAAGAAGGTAATGATTATCTTAAGAGTCACATAGACCAACTCTGTGGTCGATTGCTGACCCACAGATGTGGGTTTCAGGTGTAGTTTATCCATCCCTCTGCGCAGACGCTGAAAGAGAAAATTTCTGAGATAGTACTTGTGAGGGAAGAACGGGCCACCTGGCTGCAAGGGCTGTCATTGGCCAGATCAAGAGCAAACTCCAAGGTCCTTCCTGGTACTCGGCAGAGTTGCTAGATGATTAGCTGGCCTCTAGAAAATGGAGAAAAGACAAGCAGACCCTGCCAGTGAAGAGGCACATCCAGCAGACCTTCTGAGCACAGCTCACGCCCTAGCAGAGTGGGCTCCAGGGGAAAGCAGTGAAGCCGGTGGATCCAGACCTGGAACTGTAAGTGATAGGTCCTCGACCTGGAAAATGTAGTTGAGAGGAGAGTGTTGCTTCTTTGCTGCATAAAAGGTCTTTTTAGCATCCTAAGGATAGAAAGTCTGCACACCAAGGACATCTGTGGTTGCCCATTCAGCATATTTCTCTTGTTTATCTTCAAGGACTTGAGCAAAACAAGAGTGATTCCATATGCTTTCAGGTGTTCAGGAAACTCGAATAAAAACACGTGCCTTTGCTTACAGTTTGATTGTATAGTAGAACTGTCAAGGTTTGAGGTTTTATGTGTTGTTCAAGCTGAAGAGGGAGAATTCAAGCAGAAAGAGACCAGGAGTGGAAGTTCCTATCATGCCTCAGCAGTAACAAACCAGACTAGTATCCGTGAGGACGCGAGTTTGATCCCTGGCCTCACTCAGTGGGTTAAGGATCCAGCATGGGCCGTGAGCCATGGTGTAGATCGCAGACTCAGGCTCAGGCTCAGATCCCACGTTGCTATGGCTGTGGTATAGGCCAGCAGCTGTAGCTCCCAATTTGACCCCTAGCCTGGGAACTTCGCATATGCCACAGATGTGGCCCTAAAAAAAAAATGTATAAATAAATAAAAATGATCTATGACTACAAACCCTAGGCATTAAAAAGGAAAACAGTAAACTATTAAAAAGAGAGAGAGAGACCATGAGCAATGCTAGGAAATATTTGGAAGTACGGTTGCAATCTTGGACTGCAGGAGAACCACTGTATTCCAACTAAGGGAAGAGTGATTGACACACACTTGCTGTGTCATTTCTTTAAGTTTTGGTTTTAAGACCGTTTTGATCTAGAAAAATAAGTTCGGTTTTAGGTTAGTTTTTTTTTTTTTTTACTTCCTTGTAAACAGACAGTCTAAGTCAGGCTTTTGGTTTTTTGGCTTTTACTGTGTTTTCTGGTTTAAACTTTGTAAAACTGCTATTAGAACACCATTATGTGGAGAGGTATTTATTTTTTGAAACTTCTGCTATAATTCCAACTTCAATTGCTTAAATACCCCTCAAAGAACTCTTATCTTCAAAAGATTCTCTTATGGGAAGATTATTGGGCTCAGCCCAGACCAAGGGCCATAAAAAGAAGGCCTCTAGAATGACAAAGGCATGACGGGTAAAGGCAAACCCTGCATGAGGTGTGATGGGGACAGAAAACATGATCTAGGAGTTCCTGTCATGGCTCAGAGGAAATGAATCTGACTGGCATCCATGAGAACACAGGTTCGATCCCTGGCCTCACTCAGTGGGTTAAGGATCCAGCGTTGCCATGACCTGTGGGGTAGGTTGCAGACTCAGCTCAGATCCCACATTGCTGTGGCTGTGGTGTAGGCCAATGGCTACAGCTCCAGTTTGACCCCTAACCTGGGAACCTCCCTATGCTGCGGGTGTGGCCTTGAAAAGACGAAAAGGAAAGAAAAGAAAACATAATCTAATACATAAGTAAGTTGTCAAGAGGCTAGGAGCCATATGTTTTATTTTCCTTTCAAGGAGACAGTATATAATAATGGAAAGATTATTAAGATTCCATAGGCCTGCATTTAAATTCCAGCTCTGCTGCTATTTTGCTGAATGTGTGAACTAAGGAAAAGAGACCATTTCTCTTGAGTTTGATTTCCTCATCTCTGAAATGTGAGAAATACACCTGTTTTCAAGACGTAGCTAAATTTCTCTATATAAAGTGCCAGGCATATAGAAAATACACAATAAATAAGTTCCCTTCCACTTTTTATCCTCCCTCCCTGGAAACCTAACAAAACCCACTGGAACATAGTTTTTCGAGAGTCTGTCTCTTCAGCCCCCATGATGGCCCAGCCCAATCACCAAACCTCACCTTCCGCTATAGAATCTTCACAGGTGCATAGGGTAGAATTCACACTCTGGCTTACCAGAAATCTCCAAATGACCTCTGAGGAGTTCCCGTTGTGGTGCAGCGGAAATGAATCCGACTAGAAACCATGAGGTTGTGGGTTTGATCCCTGGCCTCACTCAGTGGGTTAAGGATCCAGCATTGCTGTGGGCTGTGGTGTGGGTTGCAGACACGGCTCAGATCTGGCATTGCTGTGGCTCTGGCATAGGCCGGCAGCTGTAGCTCCAATTAGACCCCTAGCCTAGGAACCTCCATATGCCTCGGGTGCGGCCCTGAAAAAGACAATAAATAAATAAATAAATAGCCTCTGATCTGTCTGCGCTAAATGCTCCCTGTGGCTATGGAGGGATTGGTGAGCATCTATATCTAGGTTTGAGTCTCATCTTGGTCACTCACTTGTGACCAAGACGTGGGATATATTCATAAAGCTCAGTGAGCCTCAGCTGCTTCCTCTGCAAAATAAGGATGAAAACTCTTTTATGGAATCATTGCCAACATTGCACACATACATGTTAAGAAGCCTACCACTGGCTGTAGTCCCAAGCGGTTACTGCAGAAATGGGCAAGTTCATGAAACCAGGAGGTGGTACGGGTCCTGGCCAAAGGCTACTGCAGATGCAAGGCCATCATCATGAAGAACATTGATAATGGCACCTCAGACCAACCCTACAGCCATGCTCTGGTGGCTGGAATCAACCGCTGTCACCTCAAAGTGACAGCAGAAAGAAGAAAGTCACCAAGAGGTCAAAGATCCAGTCTTCTGTGAAAGTGTATAATTATAATCACCTCATACCCACAAGGTGCCCTGTGGCTATCCCCTTGGACAAAACTGTTTTCAGCAAAGATGCCTTCAGAGACCCCACTCTCAAATGCAAGGCCAGACAAGAGGCCAAGGTCAAGTTCAACTAGAGATAAAAGACCAGCAAGAATAAATGGTTCTTCCAGAAGCTGTGGTTTTAGGACTTTCTTGCTTCAGTCATTGGAAGTACAAAAAAAAAGAAGAAGCCTACGTCCATCCACAAATGCGGCAGATTTTTAAAAAAGTTCTTTCAATTTGTTACCCAATTGGGTCAGCTTCTGCATTTTTTATAACCAGTAGAGAGTATTTTTCACTTGTTTATTAGCCATGTTTATTTCTTCTTCCATAAACTGCATGCTTATGTCCTGACTCACATCTTAAAATGATACCGTGAAATAAATTTTTAAGACTACACTACCACAAACAGTACCATCAGTCAGTTTTTGTAAATTCAGACCAGTCTTGCTAATCTTCACTATTTTTAAAAAATTGTGAAATGAACGCTAAATTAAAGAGATGCAATGAGCAATAAGTAGAAATGCAGAGGTAAATGAATCTCTTTCTCTTTGCTGGTCTTTAAAAGATGCTAGTTTGTGCTCTTCTAAATGCTTGAAGATTTATTAGGGAATCATCTTATTAATGTTCTGTGTTATACCACGGTTACAAGCAGGTGAAATAATCACCTAAAAGATGTGATTTCAGCAAGTTCCTGTTATGGCTCAGTGGAAACGAGACCAGCTAGTATCCATGAGGATGCAGGTCTAATCCCTGGCCTCGCTCAGTGGGTCAGGCGATCCAGCATTGCCATGAGCTATAGTGTAGGTCACAGACATAGCCTGGATCCCCAGTTGCTGTGGCTGTGCTGTAGGCTAGCAGCTGTCGCTCTGATTCCACCCCTAGCCGGGGAACTTCCATATGCCATAGGTGCAGCCCTAAAGAGCAAAAACAAAACAAAACAAAGCAAAACATGATTTCAGGATTACCAAGAAGGATAAAGGGAAAATACCAAAAATCTTGGCTCTAGACTTACATAGACTACATGAGAAAGATAAAAACATATCTCTTCAAAAGGACCAGTAGTGATCACATTACCCAATTGTGACTAAGTTTCTAATTATATTGTTTAAAATCGTCAGAAATAGGGAGTTCCCATTGTGGCTTAGTGGGTTACGAACCGACTGGTATCCATGAAGCTGCGGGTTCTATCCCTGGCCTCACCTAGTGGATTCAGGATCCAATGTTACTGTGGCTGTGATACAGGCTGGCAGCTGCAGCTCCAATTCAACCCCTAGCCTGGGAACTTCCATATGCTGCAGATGCAGGCCTAAAAAGCAAAAGCAAATAAAAAATAAAATAGTAATAAGCCCTAAAATTCAAGGTCAATTCATTTTCAATGACACCATCAGGGAAACTCGGCAACAGAGTAAAAGTGTTAGGACTATGTACAAAATAATGAATTTGGACCCCTACCTGATAACACAGGCAAGAATTAACCCAAAGTGGCTCAAAGATCTTGCACTAATGTAAATGCTAAAACTATAAAACTCTTAGAAAAAGCATAGGAGTAAGTCTTTACAACCTCGGGTTAGGCAACTATTCCTTAAGTACAACACAAAAAGCACAAGTGATACAAGACTGATAAATTGGATGTTATCAAAATTAAAACGTTTTTGCTTCAAAGGACATCATCAAGAAATGAAGAGACAATTTATAGACTAGGAGAAAATATTGCAACTTATATATCGGAAAAGAGACTATATACATTCTATATACATGAATACATTCAGAATATATAAAGGATACAACTCAGTAATAAAAAGACAGGCCAATGGGCAAAGTATTATATAGATTTTTCTCCAAAAAAAAGAGAGATAAATAGCCAATAAGCACAGGAAAAAAAAATGCTCAACATGATTTGTCATTAGGAAGATTCAAATCAAAAATATGAGACCCCATTTCACATCCACAAGAATGCCTATGACCAAAAAATAATAATAATAATAAATGTTGGCAGGCATGTGGTGACATTGGAGCTCTCAGACATTGCTGGCTGGAATGTAAAATGGGGCAGTCACTTTGGAAAACAGTTTGGTAGTTCCTCAAAAAGTTAAATAGAGCAATTTCACCCCTAGGCACATAACCAAGATAATTGAAAATACATGTTCACACAAAACTTGTGCACAAATTTCCATAGCGGAATTTTTCATAAAGCTCAAATGTGGAAACAATTCAAATATCCATCACCTCAAGAATGGATAAATAAAATTATACCCATACAGTGGAATATTATTTGGTCATATAATGGAATGAATTACTGATACATGCTACTATACGGCAGAAACCTGTGAACCTGCTAAGTGAAAGAAGCCAGTCACAAAAGATCGCATATAGTATCATCCCACTTATATGAAGTATCCAGAGTAGGTACTTCCTCCCTCTAGAGCTGAGAGTGAATTGTCTCATATATAAAGAGAGAGAGCATCAGTAGATTAGTGGTTGCCTACAGGCAGAGAAAAGTCAGAGGAGTGGAAAATAACTGCCATTGGGTACAAGGTTTCTTTCTGGAGTGATGAAAATGTTCCAAAATTAGCTGCTGGTGGCGGTTGTGTAACTTGGTAAATAAACGAAAAACCACCAAATCATACACTTTGAACAGGTGGACTCTATGTAAATTATATCTTAGGCTATTTTTAAATTTTTGAAAACATACAACTAGTTACTTTATAAAAGGCCCTATGATTTTATTATACATGTTGATTAAAAGAATTATAAATGTTGGCATTAATATTTATGGAAACTTACTGAGTTCTCATTATTTGCCAGGCAAATATTCAGTCTTTATAAGTATTAACTAATTTCCTTTCCCAATATACCTATTAGGTAAATACTATTATTATTCCCATTTTACAGTTTAGAAAACAAAGTGGCATTGTAAAGATTCAAACACAAAGGATCTGGGCTGTTAAATAAAATATGTGCTGGCCCTGGAATCCAGTAGCAAAATATGGGGTGAAAAATCCCTGAAATTCAAGGAATTGAGGAGAAGGTGCCATCGTGGCTCAATGGTTAACAAATCCTACTAGGAACCATGAGGTTGCAGATTCGATCCCTGGCCTCGCTCAGTGGGTTAAGGATCTGGGTGTTACTTTAAGCTGTGGTGTGGGTTGTAGATGAGGCTCAGATCCCATGTTGCTGTGTCTGTGGTGTAGGCCAGCAGCTATATCTCCCATTAGACTCCTAGTTTGGGAACCTCCATATGCCACAGGAGCAGCCCTGGAAAAGACCAAAAAAAAGTTAATGCCTAAGAGTAAAAAAAGAATTGTTACCTTACTCAATAGCAGTGGAAAGTGAAAGGCTGTAGATTATATGATCACGGCCCTCTCTTGCTCTGTATGAAGACAATAGGAGACAGGCTGGGCTGTTGCTGGGGGTCCGTGGTATGTTTTCACTGTCCCGTGAGTGACAGGAGGAGGAATGGTATGGAGCTATATGGTGTGAACAGGTTACCAGGCCAGGAGTGAAGGGAGAGTCAGGAGGGCAGCGCCAGATGTGCCACTAATTCTTCGTGTGACTTGGGGTAGATGGTCTAACCCCTCTGGGTCTGTATCCTGAAGTATCTTTAGGTCCCAATTTGTTTCAAAATCTCATCATCTACCATCTAGTTTCTAGACGAATCTCAGAACCATCTTGGCCAGAGGTACTTTTATTCCAAACAAATCTTCCTCACATCTGCTTCATGGAGTTCTCGGAACATGTCTTTTCTGGTTCTATGTCAACGCCTCGGGCCCCTTGTGCTCCAACTGTGGGGAGGGAACTGAGAAGATGTGCCTGTTTGTTCCTCATTTTGATTGCAAGTCGTCTTAAAAATAATAAAAATTTGTTTAGTAAATGTTGGGTATGTTTCCAGGATTGCCAAACAATTCGTTAGAGGAAAGCATAATTTTGATGATGTTAAAATATCTGATGTGATTACCTCTGGGAACTGAGGATTACAGCTGATTTTTAAATTTTTTTCTTTGCATTTTAAGTATTTTGTTTTATCAACAAAGTACATTTTAAAAATGCTATGGAAAGAAAAAAATGCTGCCATGGAGTTCCTGTCGTGGCTCAGTGGTTAACGACTAGGAATCATGAGGTTGTGGGTTCGATCCCTGGCCTTGCTCAGTGGGTTAAGGATCCGGTGTTGCTGTGAGCTGTGGTGTGGGTCCCAGATGCAGCTCCGATCTCAAATTGCTGTGGCTCTGGCGTAGGCCAGCAGCTCCAGCTCCAGTTTGACCTCTAGTCTGGGAACCTCCATATGCCACGGGAGCGGCCCAAGAAATGGCAAAAAGACCAAAAAAAAAAAAAAAAAGCCACCAGTGCAGCCCTAAAAAAAAGCAAAAAAATAAAAATAACAATGTTATGGTACAACATTATGAAGGTAGTAAGGCCACGAAACTGTACACTTCCAAACAAATAAGACAATAAATTTTAGTTATTTTTTTAACACCATAAAGTTAATACAAAAAATCCTTTATGAAGACATTAAAAATCATATGCTCATAAATATTTCCCTGGTAATAATTAACAATTAATATAAAATCAAACAAAATAGAATATACTGTAAGTTATGCAATTTATCAAATGATAATGCTACTTAAATTTTTTTTATCTTTTTTTTTTTGTCTTTTTAGGGCCACACCCTCGGGATATGGAGGTTCCCAGGCTACAGGTCCAGTCGGACCTACAGCTGCCGGCCTACACCACAGCCACAGCAAGGTCGAGTCTACGACTGACACCACAGCTCACAGCAACACCACATCCTTCACCCACTGAGCGAAGCCAGGGATCAAACCCCCAACCTCATGGTTCCTAGTCGGATTCACTTCCGCTGCACCACAACAGGACCTCCCTAAATAGTTTTTTAAATCTGATAACACTGGAGCCAAATTCATATATTTACCAAACACTAAAGTTGGAACATTTAAATGTTTACTGCATTGTGAGAGAGTCATCTTGTACTGATTCACAAAATAGGTTGTCAGCACCTCTTCCTAAAGCCATGTTCCGTGGCATCACGTTGGTAGCTTAAAAATCAGCCATGGTAGGAGTATTTAGACCCTGGACATTGACAAATGTTACAAATCAGAGAACGTGGGTTTTCAAGTCTCTTTTCCTAATACGACAGGGACCAAATGCATGAAAAGCAAGATTGCCTTAAGTCTGAGACTGCCATGGTTTACTGGAACAGCAAGATCATCTTTCTAATCTTTCTGGCAGTAAAACTTTTCCTAAAGAGACCAACTGCTGCAGATAGAAATCATTTTCCATTATAGGCAACAGTCAGTCTGTCTGTATCCTCTCAAAGAAGGGCTTAGAACTTAGGAAAGGAATTAACCCCTCTTCAAGCTTAGAAACCACAGAATAAAAGAGCTTGAAGCAAGAGGAAGGGACTTGAGATATGATCTGGTCCATTCAAATATTAGACTAATGGCCAGGCCATTAGCATCAGTGTCAACAGTCCATGGCCCCAAATTATTAATACCTCCTCTCTCTGTGTGGTTAAGTCTTCCACAAGCCTCATGCAGACACACAGGGGATGTGACCTTCAAAAAAGAAAACTGTTGTCTTTCAATTATAATGATCCACCCAACTTCAGAGAAAATGACCAGCTCCAATCATAATCTTTCCTCCTTCTCATCAACAGTGTCTTCTGAATGCTCACTATGTTCAGGCTTCATGCTTGAACTTAACATTGTCATCAAGTGCTCACGATGGTCTTTTAATGATACTACTGTCTTTACCATTCTTACAGAGGCGTGGAAAGGTTAAGTACCTTTGTAAAGTAACATAGCAAGGAAATAATGGAGCCACCCTTCCATTCCAGGCAACCTGACCTCCAAGCCCACATTCTAAACCACAGCATTACACAGCCTGCTCCAGAAATGTGGGTAAATTCACATTACACCCAACACTGGTTTTCCACATATGGCGATTCCTTGATAAAGTCTGAATCTCCCTGTGACAACCAGTCCACAGACTCCTTAGCTCAAATAGCAGCAGTTTATGCTCAGAGTAGACGAACTTATTAATACTAGCCTGATCCATCAGATAAATACTAGCATAATCCATCAGATAAATCTTAAAGCATAAATATTTATAAGTTACTTAATTGTAGAGGAAATCTAAATTCTTTATAAATGGAAATTTATATTCCATTCCTTAGAAAGCTGGTTTTGAAGCTCTGTTTAGCTGATGCTTTTGGTTTGATCTTGTGCCTCCACATCCAACTCCCCACCTCTAGAAGGAAGAGGAGAATATACAGTCATGAATTCCCCACATCCTATCTAGCCTGACACCAGTAGGCATATCTGTTCCTTATTTGCAGACTTCAGAATGGTTGGATATAATAACCAAAGATGATCATCCTTCCACAAGATGAAATCCTTGGAACTATGGACCTTGTTTCATTGAAAAAAAAAATCTTAAAGAAAAACTTTAATGAGCAGGGTTATAAAAAAGAAAACTAGGAGTTCCCGTTGTGGCGCAGCAGAAATGAATCTGACTAGGAACCATGAGGTTGTGGATTTAATCCCTGGCTTTACTCACTGGGTTAAGGATCTGGCGTTGCCGTGAGCTGTGGTGTAGACCGCAGACACAGCTCAGATCTGGTGTTACTGTGGCTGTGGTATAGGCCGGCAGCTGTAGGTCTGATTGAACCCGTAGCCTGAGAACCTCCATATGCTGCAAGTGTGGCCCTAAAAAGAAAGGAAAGAAAGAAAGAAAGAAAGAAAGAAAGAAAGAAAGAAAGAAAGAAAGAAAGAAAGAAAGAAAGAAAGAAAGAAAGAACTAGAACTAGAGAAGACTCAACATCATCTAGGCTGGGAGTTTTAAACTCAAGTGCAGCTTCTAAGAAGAAATGAAGCCAAGTAAGCAGAGTGAGACAATAAGGAAGACTGGAGACTGAGGCAAACTGTAGAGGTCAGCCACATGGCAAGGGGGCTCTACAGCTTAGAACAAGCCAACTATTGCCACATTCTTGTCAGATCTGATTTTCCAGGCAAGGCTAGATAACCATGTTCTGCATGACATGTGTAGGAAATTTCTACTTACAAAACATGGTAGAGGCCAGACAGAACATGTCAGCAGGCCAAATCAAGACTATTCTCTCTTCGTGTAAGAGGAAGAAAAAAGTCCAGAGATGTTAACTGAACTTGCCAAGTGGGAGAGCCCACATTCATTGTTCTCTTTTCTGTGTCAGTCTCTTTTACAGTCTCTGTTTATACAGGTATAACATTGTGACTTTTTGGAGAGCATCAAAAAAGAATGAGATATTTCCTTCATTGGTTGTCTTATTTAAAACTGCCTACCAGTTGTCAGTTTTTGTCTTGTTTTGTTTTCTTTGGGTTTTTTTGTTGGTGGTGGTGTTTGTTTTGTTTTGTCTTTTTGTCTCTTTAGGGCCACCCCCAAGGCATATGGAGGTTCCCAAGCTAGAAGTCAAATTGGAGCTGTAGCCACCAGTCTACACAAGAGCTGCATCAATGCGGGATCTGAGCTGCGTCTGCAGTCTACACCACAGCTCACGGCAATGCAGGATCCGTAACCCACTGAGCGAGGTCAGGGATCAAACCTGAACCTCATGGATGCTTGTCAGGTTCGTTAACCACTGAGCCATTATGGGAACTCCTGGTTTTCTTCTTAATTTCATCTTACGTGGAAAGATTAAAAAGGTCTCTGCTACCTTTATTTTTATTGTATTCAGGTTGTTACTGTAGTTATTCATTTTTCCCCAGTGTTTCTGCTCCTTTTATAGTTATATTTATTTAAATTTCCCACGCAGTTGTTTAACTTTGATCACCTGGTCTTTGTTTTAATTTTCACACATAAAAACGAAACCTGTGGCAAAGGCTAGAAGCACCTTGAGCAGAGGCCACGTCTAAATGGTCAAAGGAGTCAAACAGTGGCAGCTCCATGCCGCAGGTACACACTGATGCATAGCAATCAACTACCAGCCACTGAAAAAAGAAAGCAGTCAGATTCCATATTTTCTTTTAGTGATCCTGTGTCATCAGAACCTTATTCCTATTTGAATGTAAAGTTGAAACATAATGACTAGCAAGTTTTTTGTTTTTTGGGTTTTTTTTAAGGCAATACCCGCAGCCTGTGGACGTTCCCTGGCTAGGGGTCAAATGAGAGCCACAGCTCCCAGCCTATGCCACAGCCATAGCAACAGCAACACGGGACCCGAGCTGCGTCTGCAACCTACACCACAGCTCACAGCAATGCCAGATTCTTAACCCACTGAGCAAGGCCAGGGATCGAACCCACATCTTCACAGACACCAGTCAGATTTGTTTTTGCTGCACCACAACAGGAACTCCCCGACTAGCAAATTTTGAAAGATTGCTTATAGGCAGCTCATATCAAAAAGTGAAATTGGGGGAGTTCCCTCATGGCTCAGTGGGTTAAGGATCTGGCATTTTCACTGCTGTGGTTCTGGTTACACCTGTAGTACAGGTTCGATCCCTGGCCTGGGAAATTCCACATGCCACTGACCAAGCCAAAAAATTAAAAGCAAGCAGAAGAAGTGAAATTCAGGGGAAAGGCCACACTGAATCCTGCCGTCAGGTAGGTTTAGGTCACCCCTCCTACCAGCATCTATAGTTTAACGCTGACAAGCCACCAGGGAGGGCATGAGCATTCCGCTTTTCCTCCACTTTCTTCTGAATTCTATGCCCCTCTCCTGCCCCAGCTCTTGAAAGCATTTAAGTTTGACCCATGCTCTAGGGTTTCAGCAAATCTCATCTCTGATACAATTTCTTATGATAAGGAATTCCCTCAACATCTTACTTAAGAGTTTGACCAATACTGTTTCAACTGCTTTGGAACTGCATCCTGTAGACAGGTAGTTGCTGCCTAAATGCAGTATCATTTCACTAAGGGATTGCAGTAAAGAGCCTGGTCATTCCCTTTGGTTTCTAAAGCATCATGCACATAGCCGTCAATCTGATCTTTCATCATTTTATTCCCAGGACCTGCAAGATAAAGCTTGAACTACCCACTGGCATTCAGGGTCCTTCACAGTTCAGCCTCCATCTAAGTGTTCAAAGCTCTTCTCCTCCTTCCAACACAAATTCCCCTGGCCCGTACACACATGGTCCATGCCTGTTTATTTGCTCACAAGCCCTCGTCCCTTCCTTTTCTGCTTTTCCAATATCTCCTCATTCTTCAGAACTCAACTCAAACTCCATCTTTTCCACAAGGCTCTTCTGAATCACCCCAGTCTCAGATGATCTTGCCTCCTTTTAAGTGTACGTGCTTAATATTTTTTGAATGAATCAATCAATTCTGGTAAAACCACATTCTTATGACCACTTAATTATGGCCACACTGCTTAATCTTTTTAATATATATTTTCATCGTCTGTAAAAAGGTGGTTTTGGCAAGGATTAAATGAAATGTGATCATGAAATTATCTAGCAGAAATGCTACATAGACTCAAAAGATATTAAATAGTACAGACATTGAAGAAATATGAGCCTTGGGGAGTTCCCTTTCTGGCTCAGAGTTTAACAAACACAACTAGTGTCCATGAGGACACAGGTTCAATCCCTGGCCTCGATCAGTGGGTTAAGTATCTGGCATTGCCACGAGCTGTAGTGTCAAGGATCTGGCATTGCCGTGAACTGTGGTTTAGGTTGCAGACGCAGCTCAGATCGAGCGTTGCTCTGTCTGTGGTGTAGGCCAGCGGTTGAAGCTCCAATTCAACGCCTAGCCTGGGAACCTCCATATGCCACGTGTGCGGCCCTAAAAAGACAAAAAAAAAAAAAAAAAGAAAGAAAGAAAAAGAAAAGAAAAAGAAATATGAGCCTGACTTACTGCCTCCCCTCCTCTTTTATTATTAGTTAACTTTTCTATTATTTATATTTTCTTAGCTACATTATTGGAGCAAGGACCTACTTCTTAAAATATGTTTGTATCACTCACAGCAGCTAGCATGGAGTTTTGGTGATAAAACATTGTTGATGGAATGAGTATTAAGAAAATTCCTCTTTTGAAAAATATGCCCAAAGACTAGCTAGGGACACTGGGGTTTCCTCCTTTAGAGACATGTTGTCCTGAGTTAAGCTTTGCCCCCAATTAAAATCCAAACCTGCCTGGAAAACAGCAACATATTGTGTTTCATCACTTATAAATGTCTTTGCAGATTAGACTTTTTTGTTTACAAAGAGCAAAAGCTACCTTACAGGTTGTTAACTATTTTATGAGGTATGGTGATGGCTTTGATATTTTTTTTCCCTCCTATGGCCAAACCTGCAGCATGTGGAAGTTCCTGAGCTAGGGGTCAAATGGAAGCTGCAGCTGCCAGTGTACGCCACAGCCACAGCAACACACGATGCGAGCCTCTGCTGCAACCTACATTGCAGTTTGTGGCAATAGTGGATCCTAAACCCACTGAGCGAGGCCAGGAATTGAACCCACATTCTCATGGACACTTCTTAACCTTCTAACCTTCTAACAGGAACTCTTGATTTTTTTTTTTTTTTTTTGTTCGCAAGGCCTATCCTTTTTTAAAATTTTTGTTAGAGTTGATTTACATTGTTCTGTCAATTTCTGCTTTTATTGAAGTATAGTTGATTTGCAATATCATGCTAGTTTCAGGTGTATAGCAAAAGTGATTCAGTTATATATATATTTTTCCAGATTCTTTCCCATTATAGGTTATTACAAGATATTGAATACAGTTCCCCATGCTTTAGAGTATGTCCTTGTTGCTTAGCTATTTTATATATAGTAGTGTGTATCTGTTAATCCCAAACTCCTAATCCATCCCTCTCCCACCTTTCCCCTTTGGTAACCAACCATAAGTTTGTTTTCTATGTCTGTGAGTCTATGTCTGTTTTGTAAATAATTTCATTTTGTATCGCTTTTTTAGATTCCACATGTAAGTAATAGCGTATGGTATTCATCTTCCTTCTGTCTGACTTATATTACTTAGTATGATAACCTGTAGGTCATGATGATTTGATTAATCCTCTTTAGTATAACTTAGCTTTATCTTTCCAACATAACTCCAATGCAAAAGGCGAACGTGAGAAATATAAGGGGAGAATGAGACATACAGACACCACACTATCAAAAATGGATAAGGAGGGCAGCTGGGTGCAATGCAGCATCAGAATTGTAGCACGAGAACAGTGGAACCAGGGTGATCACCTGCTTCAATTTCCTTGGCCCTCAGAGGTTCCTATGATGTGGGGCATTCAGTGATAAAACTAAGGAAGTCCTGGACCAACTGGGATAAATTGGTCAACTTTTTTTTTTGTCTTTTTGTCTTTTCTAGGGCTGCTTCCCATAGCATATGGAGGTTCCCAGGTTAGGGGTCTAATCGGAGCTGTAGCCACCAGCCTATGCCAGAGCTACAACAACTCGGGATCCAAGCTGTGTCTGGGACCTACACCACAGCACACGGCAACGCTGGATTCTTAACCCACTGAGCAAGGCTAGGGATCGAACCTGCAACCTCATGGTTCCTAGTCAGATTTGTTAACCACTGCACCATGACAGGAACTCCAAATTGGTCAACTTATTAGGCACCAGAAAAATCCCACTGAAAGATATGCGTTAATTTCAAAAGTGTGCTTAGGGAGTCAGTACTGCCTTGGAGCAGCCCAAACCTGTCCCTGGCTGGTTATCAGCGGGTTAGAGCAAAGTGCTAACAGGAGCCAGGCTCAAGGTTTGATTTCTGAAGAAACTTTGCTCTCTTCCACAATCAGAACCTGTGTACTTCACTTAAGCCAGTCATTCTCCAATGTCACTGACTCATCACAGGGGGAATAGACGAGAGAGTACAGAGCTACACTGGACCAAATCCTTCCCTGCCACTAGTAACACTGGTGAAAAACTGATGTTTTTCTTGTGCATAAACAGTCAGTGATTAAAGATGGTCACAAAGGAAATTCACTTCCCTTCTTGTTTTTATTAGGGTTCCTCATAACTATAATGATAATACAGAGAATATTCTCCTATGTGATTTCATCCTAGTCTTGGAAGATGCGAGGCTAACACCACACTCACCAGGACTGGCATCACCTGTGGTTATGCAGCCAAAAGCAAAGGATGGAGCCCAAATCCTTGCTTCCTAGGTTTTTTTGTTTTTTAATTGGAGTATGGTTGACTTACAACGTTGTATTAGTTTCAGGTGTACAGCAAAGCGAACCAGTCGTACATATAAATATATCCATTTTTTTCCCATATAGGATGTCATAAACAATTGAGTAGATTTTCCTGTGCTCTGCGGTACATTGTTGTTAATCATCTATTTTATACAGTCGTGTGTATATGTTATTCCTACCATCCCAACTGCTCCCTTCCCTCAATGGTTTCCTCTGTGGTAACCATAAGATTGGTTTTGAAATCTCTGAGTTTGTTTCTGTTTTATAAATAAGTTCTTGGGATCATTTTACTCCACTCCACGTATAATTGATATCGTATGATATTTGTCTTTCTCTGTCTGACGTATTTCACTTTGTAGGATAATCTCTAGGTCCATCCATGTGGCTGTGCCTAGTGTTTTTTTTATTTGTCTTTGTTGCATCACCTTTTTGGTACAAGGCACAACCTCCTGTAACCAGCAAAATACACAACCTGAATGGTGAGGTTCCCCTAACTTGTACACCTGGCTTCCATGAGAACCCCAGAACTCTTCAACTTCTAAGGACCAAGCAGCGCAGCCTTAAGGCTCCTGTGTGTCTTACCAAACGTGGGCTGATTAGTTTCTGTGTGGTAAAGGCATAAAGCACATCCACATTCCTTGCCCTGCTGATCAGGCTCCAGGAGTTAAAGAAAGCATCCCAGCTTTCAATGTTTGGATGCTGCCAGTCTCTGCACCTTGTTGTTTGAAGTCTTTCAGTTTTCCATAGACTTTTCTGCCTAAATTCAGAGTCATATGGTGTTCGTGTTAGTAAACCAAAAGCTGTTTTTCCCAAACACGTTTATTTTTCCTTTGGAGCAAATGTGAGTAGGATGAAAACCATTCTGTGTCATACTTACATGTTACTCATTAACTGACTTCAGAAAAAAATCGCCTCAGCTAGATTAGGAGTCATGTGAAGAAAGAGCTTCCTGCAATGTGAGAATTGAGCAAGGCTGAAAGGCAGAGACTTTCACGTTACTGGGGAGGAGGAGAAATGAGCCCTTGAGTTTATTTCTTGGCGTAGCGATTGACAAGGGCACAATGGTGAAAAAGAGGCTGTCGTCATCCAGCGACACGACGACGTGGAGGTCTGAGATTCCGGGCGGCCCGAGCAAGGTGGGCACCAAGGCCCCGCACAGCCCCCCTGACAGCCCCGGCTCGGTGTTTTTCAGGTGAGTACATCCCACCTGCCTCTGCAGGTGTTGCCTGGAGAGTTCCTTCCTCATCCTCCGGAGGGAGGATTTTACCAAGGAGAAAGAGAAGGCACAACCAGGCGCATGGGCGGGTGGGTTTCAAGGAGATTCACCGCAAAGGATGTGATGTGCTAAGCAAATAGAACTCTTCACCACCATGAAGGGATAAAAGTTGTTAGTGCCTTCTTTAGTACTTTTTAGTCCTGGAAACCTGGCCGGCTATGTAGTTACTCAATGCCTGACCCACTCTCAGGTTCACAGACAGTGAAGTCAAAGAGTTAAACTAGGGAAGGGGTAGGGAGAGGGGTGGACTGGGAGTCTGGGGTGAGTAGATGCATATTATTACATTTACAAAGGAGAAACAGTAAGGTCCTACTGTATAGCACAGAGAACTCTATCCAGTCTCCTGGGATACATCATGAAGGAAAATAATATTAAAAAGAACATATATATATATCTACATATATATCTGAGTCACTTTTCTATACAGCAGAAATTGCCACAACACTGCAAATCAACTATAATTTAAAAAACAATTTAAAAAATAAACTAAAAACCTCACTTGGATGGACAGTTACTGTATTCCTATCAAAATAGTAATGTATTAAAAATATTAGAATAATCTCCCTCTTTTGCGCTTTCTAAATTAAATATTAAAATAGTATTAGCTGTGCTCTCGTTCAACTACTTGCTGTAAGTGATTTGTAGCAGCTTTGACTAGATTCAGACCATATCTTTTTTGGCTGTAAATATTAATATCCACATCATCACCACTCTGATAATTACATATTTCTAATGAAAATTCACTTAGGTATTCTTCATTTTGTCTCTTAATAATTCTATGGCAACTTGTAAAATACAAAAATCAACTGCAAGTGGAAATAAATAACAAGAAAAGCTTCCTCATCCAACTTTGTTTTTTAAATTGAGGTATAGTTGATTTACAATATTATATTAGTTTCAGATATATAACATAATGATTCAAATTTTTATAGATTTTACTTTAACTTTGCTGCAAACTTTTTTCTAATGAAAGTAACTTTAGGTGATGACATTACATAAGTTTTGTGTTTACAACATTATATTTCTTTCTATATTGTCAAGGTCTAAACAACAAAAATTTCCTTTTCTGATGATGTAAACTTTAATGTCACTTGCACGTAAACTTACCAAGTCAAGCCGGATGAATAACCTCCACGCTGAAACTTCGCTTTAACGTAGGACCATGTCAGAAAGTCGATCATTTATTTTTAATCATTTTAATCATTTCTGCAAAAAAGTGCTCAACATTATAGCTTTTTTAAATCAAGTAGAAAATTAAGAAACCTCACTTCATTTAATAGATGTCACCTATCAAACTGTCCGGTGAGGAAAATAAATTCAATAATCGATAATTTTTTAAAAGAGGTGTTAGGGACCAAGAGTCTGAATCTATGCAAAATGTTTCTTAGTAAATCTATCTAACGTTGGCCTAATGTTTCCATCCGTCATTAAAATGACTCTACCTAACTTACGTTGTGGTCGGTTGAGCAAGAGCACAATTCCTATGATTGAAATGTAAAACTCTTGCATTATTTCCATATTTTGCTGAAGTTTGGGTGTTTCTTAAATCACTTCATCTCCTTCATCCTTTTCTTACGTTGACTGTAATGCAGACTCTTCTTAGAGCTCAAGTTCTAACCAGGAAAAATACTATTAAATTAAAATACATAAAAATACTTTTAAAATGATAAAGTATACAAAGTATAATCTAAATAAATATTATATATATGATTTAAATAAGTACAGGTAAATAAATGGAATAAAAATAAAATAAAAGCCTATATCAACGCAAGTTCAAGAACCCTCTTTAAAAAGAGCCCAGGCCTCTTCCATCTGCATATTTGATATATTTCTAAATGTCTTTACAATTTTTAAATGTGTATTAGACCCAATCTAAAACATCACACGTACTTCCAAACAGTTTGACAGTAGATATTGTATGTAAAAATCATTGAAAATAATTTGTCAGAAGTTTCTGTTGTGGTGCGGCAGAAAAGAATCCAACTACTATCCATGAGGATGCGAGTGGGTTGGAAATCCGGTGTTGCCCTGAGCTGTGGTTGTAGGTCGCAGATGCAGCTCCGACCCTGAATTGCTGTAGCTGTGGTGTAGGCCGGCAACTGCAGTTCCGATTAGCCCCCTAGTCTGGGAACTTCCCTATGCTCTGGGTGCAGCCCTAAAAAGCATTAATTAATTAATCAATTAATTAATTGTTAAAGCTCTCAGGCACGTGTTGGCTAATGATTTGAGGTCAAAAATAAGATAGAAACCAACAAGGACCTACTGTAAAGCCCAAGGAACTATATTCCATACCTTGTAATAACCTATAGGAGAAAAGAATCCGGAAAAGAATATATATACTCATATATATAAACGTATATATATTTGAATCACTTTTCTGTACCCCTGATACTAACACAACATTGTAAATCGACTATACTACAATTTTAAAAAGAACAAATAAAAAGATAAACACTTCCCCTCCCTTCTAAATAAGCATGAAGAACTTATGTGACTGTTTATCCAATTATTCTTCCCACGGACTAGAGGAATCAGGTGTACTCCCAGGTCAACAAATCACTCAAGTAAACACAGATGCACTTCACGCAGACTTTTTATTCAAGCGTTCACTTCAACAAAGATTCGCTGAGTAACCCTTATAGGCTATGTGGAAGGCACCGCAGATAAAATCATAAGCCGGTTTGACCTAGTCCCTGTCTTCCTGGAGATCATTTGTTTAATGTCAAAGACAGGCCAAAAAATTAGGAGTGAATGCACATACACATACATACATCATTCACATATTAACATCTATTACTATCGAAAACAATTATAGGGCAGAGACGGAGAATAAGATGGGGAAAACAAATTTAGATGTGGTGGCAAGTCAGGGACTCTCCTGGACGTGGTATTTAGGCTGAATTGGGATGAAAGCAGAACCAAGCATGAAATGATTGGGAAGGAGCCTGTTGCCCTGAGAGACAAGCAGAGGATGAAGGGCTTTAGAATTCTCTTCTAAGAGCGATCGATCAGAAACCACAGGCAGGTGTAGAGTAGCAGACTATCACGATGGGGTGATCCCTTCAGAAGGACGTTCTGGCCCCTCACTGGGTTAGCTGAAGTTTCTTTCTCCTTCAGGCATTGCTCCTTCTTGCGCATGTCTCCAGTGCACTTGTGCCAGGGCGTCTCTAAGGTTCACACCTAGGAGAGGGATGCAATGTGGGCATGACCAGCTTTTCTCGTTACATCATATCTGTTCCAAAGTTCTGTGTTATCCACGCTCAGACCAGCAGTTACTCCACTGCCCCAACAACACAACAACATTGTCATTGTCTGACTTCTTATTTTTTCTAATCTGGAAGGTAGGAAATGGCATCTTGGTGTAAACAGTTTGAATGTGCCTGTCACTTATTAACGTAAGAGAAGCGTCTTTCCACATGTTTATTGGTCATTTTCGTTTCCTCTTCTTTGAAATTCCCACTTATGGGTTTATGACCCTTTCGGGGAAAGGCAGAGGGAGAGGTTGCTATCTTTTCCTTATTTTTATGTACTTTTCGAAAGACTTCAGATACTGATCCTTTGTTAGCCGTGTGTGTTGTAAACGTTTTCTTCCAGTGTATGACTTGTCTGTTCATGCGCTGTTATGTCTGAGCTCTTCTTTTTAATTTCCCAAGTTATTTTATTTCTTTATTGAAGTTTAGTTGACTTACAACTTTACACTAGTTTCAGGTGCACAGCATAGTAACTTGATATTTATATCGATTTTAATCCATATGAAGTTATGATACAATATTGAATACATTCCCTGTGCTGTACTTACATCCTTACAAGTTATTTATTTTGTACCTAGTAGTTAGTACCTTTTAAGACCCTTCACCTATATTCCCCTGCCCCTACCTCTCTACTCTGATAACCACTAGCTTTTTCTCTGTCTGTGAATCTGTTTCTGTTTTGTTACGTTTGTTTATTTTATTTTTTTAGGTTCCTCATATATGTGAAATCATACACTGTTTTTCTCTGACGTATTTCACTAAGCATAATACCCAAGTCCATCCATGCTGTCAAAAATGACAGATTTTCAGTATTTTTTGTGGCCGAGTAATATTCCATTGGATGTAAATACCACATTTTCTTTATCCATCCATCTGTTGCTGGACACTTAGGTTGCTTCTATGTCTTAACTATTATAAATGATGGTACTGTGTACATTGGGGTGCAGGTAACTTTTCATTATCATGTTTTTGGTTTCTTCGTATAAATACCCAGGAGTAGAAATACTGAATTGAATGCCAGTTCTACTTTTAAGATTTTAAAGCACCTTCATACAGTTTTTTATAGTGACTATCGATTTACATTCCCACCGACATTGCATGAAGGTTCCCTTTTCTCCATAGCCTTGCCAACACTAGTTATTTGTAGATGTTTTCATGATAGCCATTCTGACTGGTATGAGGTGGTTTCTCATTGCCTTAATGATTTGCACTTCTGTGACTTAAGAAATCCTCCCCCACTCTGAGGGTATAAGAATGTTCTTGTGTATTTCCTCCTAGAAGTATGTTTTCTTTTCAAACTAGGATCCTTTTGTAACTGGAATTTCTTTTTGTTTCTTCTATGAATTAGCACATCATTTAATCTTGTATATGGGTAATTAATTGCCCCATGTTTATTGACTAGTCCTTCCTTTCCCCATTAATCTGCAATGCCAGCTTTGTCATACATTGCCGACCTCATTAATATCACATTATAATGAAGGTTTTGTTACCTGATAAGGTAAGAGGTTTTACCAAATTCAGAAGTGATGGGCTACTTTTGACCCTTGGTCTTTGCATTTAAATTTTAGAATTGTAAAATTTAGCTTGTCAAGTAACAACTTTTCTGAATTTTGAAATTACATCAAATTTCTTGCTCTAATTTGAGGAAATTTGGCCTTTTTATGGTGTTGAATATGCCTATTCATACACGTGGTGTTGCCTTTATTTATTTAGGTCTTTGATATTCTTTGATAATGTTTTGGAACATTCTGCACAAAGATCTTACACATCATTTGTTGGATTTATTGCTGGGCACTTCACACTTTGTTGCTTTTGGAAATATATTTTTAATTGCATTTTCTTTTGTTGATGTAGTACAGAACATAATTAAGTTTCTAAACTGATCTTATATTCCACATTCTTCCCAAACCTTATTAATTTTAATAATGTGTAGACTAAGTTTTTTGCAGATAATAATATTATTTGAAACAATAAAAATTTTTCTTACCCTTTCTGAACATTAGTCCTTTTAAATCATCTTTGTCTTATTACGCAAGCAAAGAACTCCATTATAATGTTGAGTATAAATAGTATTCTTGTTTTATATTCAGGCATTCTTGTGTTGTCCCTAGTTTAAAAGAGAATACTTTTAATATTTCTGGTTTTATCAGCCCTTCTCGTGTTAAAAGTTTCCTTCTAATTGCAGTTTACTAAGAGGTTGCTGAAACTCTTGAATACTAACCCAGCCTCCACTGAGATGATTCGTATTTGAAAATCCCTGGCACTCATAAAGGGTACAGTCCCTCAACACTGAAAGTTCACAAGCCATCATTTCCCAAAATATACAGAACACTGGACAGCCTTGAAAAACATGAATCACTTTAAGCTTTATAAAAAGACTGGAAAAAACTCGGATGAATTAATAGTTCCATAAATTAGTCATTAGGCAAATAAAAATCAGGAATTTTTAAAAATTACTTTCAGGGGATGTATTATGCAAAGTAGTCACAAAGATCTCTTGGTTTTAATAAATTTCTTTTCCCCAAATATTTCTTTTTAAAGCTTCATTCTATTTCAGTTGTAGGCAAAGATGAAAGTTGCGCAGTAAAGCTAACGTGTTGAATAGGTGCCATGGGCTTGGCAGGAACAAACAAAAATGACAACCAAAAAAGCCAACTGTGGGGTGGCAATAAACTGGAATGTGAATCCAGTTTAGTGGGGTGGGACCAGCCCAGAGCTCCTCATCCTCCCTGGGCTCTGGTTTGGTGACCACTCCAGGCCACAGTCAACAATCACGTTGGCAGGCCCAAGGCAGCCTAGACTCCCATTCACCGTGTTCTCACTCAGTGGCTCCGAGGACTCTGCTTCTTCTCGTCTACTCATCCAGGTGTTACCCATGAGCGGAAAAGTAGATGCTGGCCTTCTTCTCTTTCACTCTCCCCTCCCAAGAGCCTTGCTTTTTCTTAGCCCATCCCACTTCTCCTGCTTTTGGGCAAAGGACAGAAGCACTAGTTGGTACCTAAAGAACAGGAACAGAATAGACATCATAACTTGACCCATGTTTACTAGGCAGCTCCATGGCCCCAGCTCCTGTTGTAGAGTTAAGTGTGCTATTTAGACCCTGAAGGGAGTCTGAATTCTAGGAAACGAGTTTCTTTCTCCTGGAGCAGGGAGGAGAGGTTGCAATCAAAGAAAGCAGAATTATGTTAAGGGGAAAGAGTAGTTAGTGTCCTGAGCGTGAGGCAGGTATTTCAGTGGATGGAATAAACTCTTTCTGATGGGTGAGGTCCCGCTCCTGCCGAGCCTCACAGAGAGTGAGGGATGCCAAGTGAGAAGGCAGAGAACAAAAGGCCCCGGGATGTAGTGAAGCGGGGCTGTGGAAGTTAGATGAAGAGGTGGCAGCAGAATAGGCCTCTTTGATAGGAAAGTTAGAAATGTCCAAGAGACTAGAACCCCCTAGCACTAGCCAGAAAGAAGAGACCTACAGCATCTTTCCCAGAATCTTCCCCACAGTCTCCATATACAGAGCACTCAGCATTCCATCAGCACACTTGCTCTGTCCTGTCACCAGGCTTTTGTACCTGCAGGAAGTCTGAAAGTTCATATGCATCCTTCCAGATCCACCTCCTCAAAGGTCCTGTAACCTCAAAGAGGTCTCCCCTTTACCCCTCACTTCCACCCCTCAGAACTAGTAATCTTTTCTTAATTGCTGGTACCATACTCCATATTAACCACTTACCAGAAGGTATCACCATCAGGGGAGTATTTATTATAAAAACCGAAGAAACTTAAGCTTCTACCCTCACTTGTGTGGGCCCCTTCCAAGACCCTGGAATGTTCCTAGCAAGATGTTCACGTAGTCGTACATTTTTGTAAACGTTTCAGACAACATTTTAGCTACAACTCTAATTGCTGCCTCTCTCCACTCCAATTTTCCCTTCCACCAGTTGGGTAGCCAAGGGCATTTTTGGCTCCATGATCCTAAAGGAAAGTTGTTTGGAAATACATTTAATTTGAGATGAGTGAAATATATTTGTATGATTTGCCATCACTTCTATGTGCATGTAAGTTATTGCTAGTCATTCTGGCTTCCAGGTTTACTCTGCTAAGCAAATTCACCCTGCTTGGAGACACAGAAGTTCAGGGTCAGAGGTGGTTCCATCATATCAACATATCCTCCAAGAGCAGTGCATCAGAGGGATGTAGGTAATGGAAGAGAAATGAGGTTGAAAGTGTACAGAGCCAGAAGGTTGTCTCTAGCAAATTCTTCCTGCCATCACATGTGTAAATTATAGCTGCTGGATTCTGTTCTCCTTAATGCCAAGTCAAAGCAGAATTTCTCTCCTGTTAGGACTTGCTAGTGCAGCTGATAAAAGTAGACCAAACTTTGTTTATGCTTATTGCGTACTTTATCAGAATCCCTGTGTTTATGGCACACAAACTCCAGGTGGTACTGAAAACAGCCACTGTCCCTGTGTATGTGACATAGTACCTCATACCTTAGCATGACATCATCAAGAATCATTTTGAATCTGAAAGAAAATGCCTGACCTATCAATAAAAATTAAGCTTTCTCTAGAGAAGAGACTAAATTATCTCTTCATTGGAAGTATTACAGAACGCTCGCCATATGACGAGATCAACAACTATCAGTTAAAAATAAGAAAATAAAAATAAGAAAATAGCAGCACTCCCTTCATGGCTAAGGGGAAATGAATTTGACTAGTATCCATGAAGATGCAGGTTTGGGTCCCGGCCTCCCTCAGTGGGTTAAGGATCCAGTGTTGCCATGAGCTGTGGTGTAGGATGCAGACAGGGATCTGGCATTGCTGTGGCTGTGGTGTAGGCTGGTGGCTTCAGATCCTATTGGACCCCTAGCCTGGGAACCTCTATATTCTATGGGTATGGGCCCAAAAAGACCAAAAGAGAAAAAAAAAAGAAAATAGCATATAGTATGTCAGCCAATTTATGAGTGTTTCATTCATTCTCTGAATTTGAAAATATTTATAGAATTGGTCAGCTAGCTCATGGATACTAGTTAGGTTTATTTCAACTGAACCACAACAGGAACTCACATATGCTACCTTTGACTTACTTTTTAAGTGAGATTTTTTTTTCTTTTTTCTTTTTGTATTTTTAGGGCTGAGAGTTAGAGCTATGAAGGCACACAAGTGAACCTGAGTTTTAAATTTTATGGCCGCACCCATGGCGTGTGGAAGTTCCTGGGCCAGGGATTGAATGTGTGCAGCTTTGGTGGCAACACCGGATCCTTTAACCCACTGTGCCAGGCCAGGGATTGAACCTGCATCCTATCATTTCAGAGATGCAGCTGATCCTGTTGCACCCTGGTGGGAACTCCAATGAATCTGATTTTTGAAAAAGCATTTAATCAAAGTGGGTCTTTGAGCTTTTAATGAAAGTGGGACTTTGAGTTGAGCTCATCTGTAATAGATTTCAATGAAGTTTTAAAATCTCACTTAAGGAGTTCCCTCCGCCCCCACCCCCCACCCCCCCAACCCCTACCTCCGTGTTTAGCAAACAAAACCAGCCAAGGGTTATTGACGTGGACGTTCTAGGAGTTGCTTCTGTGTGTGACTGCGTGGGGCCACATGAGGGCAAGTGGAAACCCCTGCCAAGAAGCACATAAGTGATGAATGAGGGTTTCTATACAACCGAATAGTAATAATAGTAATAGTCTCCTCTATTTGCACAGCAGCTTACTCATAGGAACTTTTTACAGACGTGACCTTATGTGCCTTGGTGGCTTTTTACTGTGGTAGATGGATTATAGTCATTCTCTAAGTTGCCTGGGTGAGGAAAACAAGGAACAGAAGAGGAAAAGGAATTTTTGGATATCTCCGTACGGCACAACTGAGCCAAAGAAATAAGTTCAGGTCGTGATTGTGCAGTCAGTTGCATGACCCAAGCAGCATTATCCAGCCTCACTGGCCCATTTCTTCACCTGGCTTGGCTCAAATGATTTGAGCTATTTCCCCAAATCAAATCCATCTTCAAGGGTCATTCCATTTAGTTTCTTCATCTCACCCAGGATGACTTTTACTGCCCCAGAGGGGACACTAGCTTCAGAAGCAGGCAGGATTCCCTGTTTGAAAGATTAAAGAAGACCTATCTGGGATTCTGATTTCTACATTGAGTCATTCTGTGATGCCGTGGGTTTCAGTTCAATGTATCCATAAAAAGACAGTGGCGTTTGCTCTGTGCACTTGCGTGCAGTTAGAAAAAGTATGGTGGATAATTTCATTGAACAAAAAAACCTTGGAGCCCTTTCTACCATCTCTGTGGGGGGAGGCTCCGTCTGGGGAGGACTGCCTGGCAGCCATCTGGTCTCATCACTTTCTCAGCTGGCAATCCCTCTGTGCCTCAGTTTCCTTAACTGTAAGATCGGGTAATCGTGGGGGTGTAGAGAAGGCTCAGTGAGATAATACACAAAGTGCTTGGCACACAGCACGTGTTCTAAGGGTTGCTACGGTTCTTGCAGGGCAGTGGGGGAGATCCACAGAGGAGTCATGCCAATATTCACTTATCACCTAGAGCTCTTAGAGGCTAGGAATACATCCTTTCCTCTGTATCCCCAGCACCTAGCACAAAGAAGAAACTATCGAAAGAGAATGGATATGTGTACTTATATAACTGAATCACTTTGTTATATAACAGAAATTATGCCAACATTGTACGTCAATTATGCTCCGATAAAACTTTAACAAATGGGGGAAAAAAAAAGAAAAAGAAACTACAATGAGGAGAGACTCTTGCAGAGTAAAGAAGTGGCTGAAGACCCAGATCCTGCTTCCAGGGGCTCCAGTCTCTGTTGGCGACAGATACACACTCTGGCAACCCTAGAGGGTAGGCAATGCGCATGCACCTTGAAAATTAAATTATTAGCCTAACTCTCCAAACTATAATTTCCCACATGTTTCCTGTTAATCCGCATGTTGCAATACTTAGATCTAGAGATAAATTGCGTATTTCAAACACTCAGTGGAACAAAATAAACTTTGCTTATGTGAAAAACTCACAGCAGCCAGATGATCCTGGAGAAAAATAAACTTCTGTTTTATTCCTTCCAGTAAACCCAGGGGCAGAACGTTCTCCTGCAAAAGGGGAGAGAACCCTGGAGGCAGGAACGATCGGGTCATACAAGTGCGTTCATTTATCTCCGAGCTTTGTCCTTTGGACAGTGAGGAGGACACTCAGTGACCTGGTTGGCTTTCCTGTCACATCTCTTGCCCTCTCCGTGCCCGGAGAAGATCACACTCCAGCCATGTGTGCTAGTCTGGGCCTTTGAACCTTCTCTGCCTAGGACACTTGGGCAGAGTGAATTCTGAGCTGTCCTTCAAAGCCCGCCAGGTATCCCTGCCTTGGGACAGTCTGGCCCCACCCTGTCTCCCTTTCTCTGTGCCGACACTGTACCTTTTGGATTTCCATTGCAGCCTCCATCACACACTCAGTGTCGCTTATTGCTGTGTTTGTCTTTCTCCCTCCCTCTGCTGCCTTTTATTCCAACCAATCACTCAGCACAAAGTAGACAACGATAAGTGTACAACGATAAGTGTTGGGCAGATGAATAAATGATGGCGGGCGATGGATAAATAAAGAGCTCCCCTAAGTTGACAAGCGAGGCTGACCCTTGCTGGGGTGCTGCTGCCCTCATTCCGGGAAGGCTGAGGGTCAGTAGCACCCCCTGGGCTTGCGAATCAGTAAAAACGAACTTGATGCATGGAGGACAGCTAACGGCAAAGCCACACGAGCTCTCAGACCCTCTCAGGTCCGAGTCCAGGAGCTTTTCACCCTTCCACGATGATTCATTCTTAGATCTCAACTGGTACTTGCCTCACTGGGGTCCCAAGTGTTGTACCCTTGCCAAGTGGGTAAAGAGAGGGAGAAATTAGGCTGCAAGGAACCATAGAGGCTGAAAATCCTGTTTCCGTAAATGTAAATACAAGCTTACTTTTAACTTAATACTACCCTGAATTAATTTAAGTTGAAAAATACACCTAATTGCTATAAAATTGAGTTAAATTAGACATCAAAGAAATGATGTAATAAAATATTGGGTTTTAGTTTAGTAAATAACCCCTCACACATGCCACACGTTTTCCTTTCTTCGTGCCTTTGTGCCTGTTTTCTCTCTGCCTGGAATAGCATTTCCCTCAAGCAATACTTAACAAATGTTTCGCATTTTTGCAATATCCTGTTGGTTACCCAAGTCAGTCCTGGGTGTTCTGTGTGGACGGGGGCCGTCCAAGGAGGAGAAAACCAAGGGGGGAGTCACATGGGGCCATGTTGGAGGCTGGCCAGCATGGTAGTCATGACAGCAGCAACACTAGCACTTATTTCTACTCTGAAAGGTGATATCTGATGAAAGGGCTGTAGTCTTGGAGTTACTCAGACTTGCATTTGTGGTTTTTTTAAAAAATTCTTATTCACTGAAGTGTAGTTGATTTACAATGTTGTGTTAGTTTCTGCTGTATAGCAAAGAGATTCAGTTACACACATACATACTTTTAAAAAATTTTTATTATAGTTGATTTACACTGTTCTATCAATTTCTGCTGTACAGCAAAGTGACCCAGTTATACATCTATACACATTCTTTTTCTTGTATTATCTTCCATCATGTTCCATCAAAAGTGACTGGATATAGTTCCCTGTGCTATACCACAGGACCTCATTGCTTATCCATTCCAAATGCAATAGTCTACATCTACCAACAACAAACTCTCAGTCCATCCCACTCCCTTCCCTTCCCCTTCCCCCTTGGCATCCACAAGTCTATTCTCTATGTCCATGAGTTTGTGTCTATTCTGAAGATAGGTTCATGTGTGCCATATTTTAGATTTCCTGTGTAAGTGATATCATATGGTATTTGTATTTCTCTTTCTGGTTTACTTCACTTAGTATGAGACTCTCTAGATCTACCCATGTCGCTGCAAATGGCATTATTTTGTTCTTTTTTATGACTGAGTAGTATTTCATTGTGTGTATATATATATGTACCACGTCTTCTTAATCCATTCAACTGTTAATGGACATTTAGATTGTTTCCATGTCTTGGCTATTGTAAATAGTGCTTCAGTGAAGATAGGAATGCACGTGTCTTTCTGAATGAAAGTTTTGTCCATGTGTATGCCCAGGAGTGAGACTGGATCACATGGTAGTTCTAAATTTAGTTCTCTGAGGTCCCTCCATACTGTTTGCCGTAATGGTTGAACCAACTTACATTCCTACCAACAGTGTGGGAGGGTTCCCTTTTCTCCACGCCCTCCCCGGCATTTGTTATTTGTAGTCTTATTAAAGATAGCCATTCTTACTGGTGTGAGATGGTACCTCATTGCAGTTTTGATTTGAATTTCCCTAATAATTAATGATGTTGAGCATTTTTTTCATGTGTCTGTTGGCCATCCGTATGTCTTCATTCTTTTTGTATACGTTCTTTTCCGTTATGGTTTCTCTCAGGATATTAAATATAGCCTCCTGTGCTATATAGTAGGACCTTGTTGTTTATCCATCCTGTGTATAATAGTTTGCATCTTCTAACACCAAAGACTAATGTCTAACTCACACGACCCCTCTCCCTCCTCCTTGTTCTCTTTGCTCAGATCTGCATCTGAATCACAGTTCTAGCACTTTCCGCAGTTTTATTTGTATTTGGAGCAGTGGGTTTTTTTCTTTTGCTTTTTTTTGTCAAGTTATCTAAACTTTTCAAACCTCAGTTTCCTCACTTGTAAGATGGCGCAAATAACACCTACCTCTTCTTAGTAACATTTTGAGGATGAGGAATGGGTAATATATGGTGGCTGGCAAGTAGGACACTCAGGAATTGCTGTTATTAGAGTTTCAAGGTAGGTGAGGTGTTACTATAGAAACAGGATTGGAAGTCATAATCCACACATCCCTGTGTCAAACCTTAAGGTTTTTTTTTTTTCTTATTTGTTTTATTATCCCCAAACATTCTCTTATAACTTATGAAGGACATAATGAGAGCTAAATGGGGGAGGCGGGGTATGGATGAAGCTAAAAAAATAATTTCCTTTTGAGAGTTCCCGTTGTGGCTCAGTGGTTAACGAATCTGACTAGGAACCATGAGGTGGTGGGTTCGATCCCTGGCCTGGCTCAGTGGGTTAAGGATCTGGCATTGCCATGAGCTGTGGTATAGGTCGCAGATGTGGCTCGGATCCCGTGTTGCTGTAGCTCTGGTGAAGGCCGGTGGTTACAGCTCTGATTCAACCTCTAGCCTGGGAACCTCCATATGCTGCGGGAGCAGTCCTAGGAAAGGCAAAAAGACAAAAAATAAAAATAAAAAAAATAAAAAATTATTCCTCCAAATTTATATACTGAAAGAACAGTGGAAAGAGCCCACACCTGGCCCACACAGGTTCCTGTGCCCTGGAGCAAAGCACTGACCCTCTCCTTTTCCTCATTGCACATGAACAGGATTTTTCCAGACAGTTGAGAACTTAAAAGGAGAAAAAAACAGTCAAATAAAGCAATACGTATAAAGTTTAAAATTACAAACTCCTTCGGCGGGGAGTGGGGAGTAAAGAATTCTTTTCAGGTATTATTTTTTTCTTATGATTTTTTAAAAAATTATTGTAGTTCTCTCTGAAGTAGTGGGTTTACTGTGAAGCTAATGAAGCTGTAAACTTCAGGGGGGCTATCATTTGAATGAACCTCTTATAAGTTGAAATTCACTCCCTGCACCTAATTTTTTTTTTCCCACTGTACAGCAAGGGGGTTAGGTTATCCTTACATGTATACATTACAATTACATTTTTTCCCTCACCCTTTGTTCTGTTGCAACATGAGTATCTAGACAAAGTTCTCAATGCTATTCAGCAGGACTAATTTTTTTTATATACTGAAAGAAGTCCCCCGCATGAGATAAGCTGTAGATCCTACAAAACTGACTTTGTCCCAGTTTCTGTTATTCACATAATGATGCATTTGTCAACCAAGACCAGTTTTCTGAATATTATCATCAGTATTTCACACCAGTCCATGGGATCTTATTTACTCACAGCTTAACAAATCTATACAGTAAGGTACTGTTAGGGTATGAAGGGGTATTTCCAAAATCATTGTTTCCTGGAAAATATGGATCCCAAATTTATCCCCCACAGAGACCTAATCTGGGAAGGGGACATTCATATTGCCATTATACAAGAGGATTACTTTATATAATCCATACTTACTAGAGTATGTGACATAGAGTTCAGGTAGAATTTAATTTAAGAATAAAACATAAAGGTGGTAGCATCTTTAAAAGAGAGAAAAAAGTTATCAAATCTCATTTATCAACATCATTATATCCCACATTTTGAGGGTTTTGAAGAAGTAGAGATTCTAGGAATTCAAAAACTACTCTACAAATGGTAATTCCTTGTTGAGTTGAGAAATAACAGAAGAATAGTTAAGAACCCCAACTCCTCAGCCAGGTTGCCTGGGTGCCCGTCTCATTCGAGTGGCCCAGCATGTCTGTACTTCATTTACCTCTCGTACTACAAGGAGGGGTAAGAGCTTCCAGCTCACAGGGCTGCTGCTAGGATTGGATGAGTTACTGGACTTGAGAACTGCTTAGAAAACCACGTTGCATACATGCTACTTATAACATCTTTGACCAATTTCTAACTTGGGCTGTCATCTCACAAATTGCTTTATCAACTTGAGTAATGATTGAAAATTTTTCATTATATCCCGCTGTCATTCTCCCATTAGTGACAATATCTTGTTTCTAGATCACCCACTGAATGGCTGAATTTTTCATTGAAAAAGTCTATTTTATTTTTCACCTTTAGAGCCCCCTCATGTTATTGGTTAGTCTTCTGTCACAGAAGTAACCCCTAAATGCTTATTTGGATTGCAAGTTAAGATAGGAATAACTAAAATAGAAACCTGTGAAGCATAACTCAAATGTTTTCTGGCATAGGGTTATTATGGATTGTTTTCAAAAAGGGTTTTAATATTTGCTAAAATGTCCACATTAGGAAATATAATTACAGCAATTACTGACCAAGAGTTGAACTTCTGATGATTAACTAAGTACCAAAATTTTAGATTGAGTTGTTTAAACAGAAAGTTTTCAAAAGTCTCCTTAAAAAAAAAAGGAAGAAAATAACTAAAATGTTGAGACACTGGGGGAAAAAATTCTCCTTCTATCAAGTATTAGTAAGCATATCTCTGCTGGAAGGTGTCTCATTTATTAGTCTTTCTGCCACTCAGGAGCAGTCTGAGAAGATGATTTTACTTTGAACTTTCACCAATGTCTGAGTTTATCATAATAAAACAGAGTAGGTTTTACTGTGGCCCTAAACTGCTCTGTTCCTAAGAATCCCAAATGATTGGGATGTTTATATGAAAGTTCTAAAGTAATGCTGTCACGTATGGTTAATATTTCATGAAAATATCAAGTGACCTTTCTTAAAGGCCTCTACCTAAGTAACAGGGAAGGAGTGGTGTTTGTTAGTTTCCATGCAGTTATATAAATGGCCCCTAATAAATGATAAGTAATAAGAAGCAGACATCATGGTGAAATATTCAATCATGCCGACAGCACAGGCTTTTGGTTTAGGCCTCTTCTTTGCATCCCAGAAGAGCAATAATTTTGTTTATTCCTGAATTCAAAAAAATAAAATTCTCGGGCTGTGTGCTTCTCAGGTTTTTTTCATGGTGCCAGAAAACTGCATAACCATAAGCAAAGTTACAGCAGCCTTTCCGAACGCACAGTTAGAAGCAGAGTGATAACTTTAGTTCTATTGGGTAATTCTTAATCAGGTTCAGCTCCAGTTCCCACCCACTCTTAATAAAAATGACGACAGCTTAACATTTTATTAGTGGCCTCTTCTGTGCCAGGTACAGTGCAAGGCTTTTTTTGCAAATTAGCTAATTCGAATTTCACAAGGACATTATGAAATAGTCCTTATTATGACTCCATTTTCCAGAAAGAATACTGAGATTTGGAAAAATTACTTAATTCCCATGATAAATGGGCTGGATTCAATCTTAAGACTCTAAACCCCATGCTCTTTCTATATTGCTGTCCTCCAGCCCCTCCCACCTTTAATCTCCCTCCGTCATGGAGTAACAGAGTTGGGCTAGTGGATGCAGACAACCTAAAGTAAGCATGGGGATTGAGATCTGATATGAGACTGCAATGTGAGGCCAAAAGCGTAAGTTACGAAAGAAATAATAAATTGGACCTCATTAAAAATAAATACAAAAAGACACCATCAAGTAAGTGAAAATCCACAGAAGGAAAGAAAATGTTTGTAAATCATCTATCTGATAAAAGTCTGGTAATCCGAATATATTAAAAAATTCTTACAACTCAATAATAAAAAGACAACACATTTTAAAATGGGCAAAAGATTTGAACAGCTTTTTCTCCAAAGAAATAAATGGCCAATACGTTGCAATATGGCGGTTAACATAATTAGTCACTAGAAAAATACACATTGAAACCACAATGAGATAACATTTCACACCTAGTGAGATGACTATAGTCAAAAAAAAAAAGAAAACAGTCAGTGTTGGTGAGCATGTTGGAGGAAATGGAACCCTCATATATTGTCGGTGGGAATGTAAAATGGTGCAGCCACTTTGGAAAACAGTTTGGCAGTTCATCTAAAAGTTAGATATGATCCAGAAATGCTACTCCCAAGTAAATACCCAAGGAAATTGAAAACACAAGTCCATGAAAAAACTTGTACATGGATGCTCACAATAGCTAAAAAGTGGAAATAACCCAAATATCCATCTACTGGTGAATAAAATGTGGTCCACCCACAGAATGGAATATTATTTGACCATTAGGAAGAATGAAGTACCAGGAGTTCCCCAGCTCAGCAGAAAGGAATCTGACGAGTATCCGTGAGGAAGCAGGTTTAATCCCTGGCCTCACTCAATGGGTTAAGGATCTGGCATTGCCTTGAGCTGTGGTGTAGGTCACAGAAGCAGCTCAGATCTGGCATTGCTGTGGCTTAGGCTTAGGCCAGAGGCTATAGATCTGACTTGACCCCTAGCCTAGGAACCTCCATATGCTACAGGTGCGGCCCTAAAAAGACTAAAAATAAAAGAAGAACAAGAATGTTCTTCTTTTACATGCTGCAACATGGATGTTAGAAGTTAGTCATGAAAGACCACATGATTCCATTTTTATAAAGTGTCCAGAAGAGGTAAATCCACAGAGATAGAGAGTAGATTAGCAGTTCTCAGGGCCTAGGGAGAAGGGACTGTGGGGACTGAGCACTAGTGGTTACCGTCCCCACAGTCCCTGAGCACTGCGGTGATGAAAATGTTCTGGAATAAGTGGTGACAGCTGCACAACTCTGTTTGGTGATACTAAAATCACTGAATAAAACCACTGAATTATACATAGATTTTAAAACAGTGAACTTCATGGTTCATGGATTATATATCAATTAAGCTGTTATTTTTTTAAAAAGCTAATAAGAGATCCTAAGAAAGAATGTCTTTTTTTGAAAGTTTATATTCTATAAGTACAAAGTACATAAATAAGTTTTGGATGACTGATAAATTGGCTTCCTAACTTTAAGTATGACTGATGCAGACTTCCTGCCATGGCACAGTGGATTAAGAATCCGATTGCAGAGGCTCAGGTTGCTGTGGAAGTGCAGGTTCAATCCCCAGCCTGTGAACTTCCAGATGCTGTGGTTGTCACCATGAAGTGTTTGGGTTTTTTTTTTAATTTTTTCGAAAAGGATTGACACATTTTTATCCACCCACATCTTCTAGATCAACAGTTTCTGTATTTGCCATTTAACTTTTCAAAAATGCTTCCCCATGACCCTTTCCCTGGAATTTCATAGAGTTAGGATAGGGACATAAGAGTACTGTGAAAAGGAGTACTGAATCCAACTGGGAACCATGAGGCTGCGGGTTCGATCCCTGGCCTTGCTCAGTGGGTTAAGGATCTGGCGTTGCCATGAGCTGTAGGGCAGGTTGCAGACGTGGCTCGGATCCCGCATTGCTATGGCTCTGGTATAGGCCCGCAGCTACAGCTCTGATTCGACCCCTAGCCTGGGAACCTCCATATGCCGTGGGAGCAGCCCCAGAAAAGCCAAAAAGTCAAAAAGAAAAAAAAAAAAAGAGTACTGTGAAAAAGGGTGTTATACCAGAGGTCCCCCAAGACCACCCCATACTTGGAGATTTACAGAGTCACAGAACTCAGAATGTAGGTGTCCACATGGCTAAGATTTATCATGGGGACATGGTAAGCCGGGCCGTAAGGGGAAAAGATGCAGGTGGAGTTTGAGGAATCCATGTAGAAGCTTCCTCGTGCTCCCCCTCCTCCCACAGAGGGTCACAGGGAAGACACTCTGCCCCCAGCAACAAAAATGTGGGAACATGCGTATGATGTTTCTGTCCAGAGACACCCATTAAAGACTCAACCCGAGGGTTTTATTGGCTGCTGGTCAGGTAGGCACCCTCTGCCTAGTCCATACTCCCTATGTAAACTCCCAGGAAAAAAAGATGATTGGCATCAATCATATTATTTGCCAAGTCTAGGCTCACTGAGCCGCTTCCATCAGTTGAGGAACAGTAGGAACACCCCAAAAACCCATACTCCCGAATGCCAACTAAGAAGCAAACTTGCAAACCTATCTTTCTAAGAGCAGTCTCAGGCCTGCTGTGTTATCTCTTTTCCACACAGGGGTAGAAAAAGATCTCAAAACCACCATCCAACAAAAACAGGTCCTCGAGGGAAAGAGGAAGAGGACTAAGAGACTCAAGGCCAAGGGGATACTGTAAGGTTTGCTTCTCAGGTCAGACATCCACTGACACCTACAACCCTGGCAAAAGGACTGATCCCATAGCCTTAGAGCTAGTTAGGCCTGATCACTTTGAAGTGGTCCCTGGAGTTTCTAGCTTAAGTCCTGACAATTACCACCATCACGGCCTTCCTCGTTCCAGCTCTCCAAGTGAAAGGAAACCCTTGGTGCTTTCTTGGCTTCAGTGTGTCTTTCCAGAGGAGCAGTACAAAGAAGTATAGCTGAACTACAAAGATTCTTTGATGCTTACCTTTTGGCCTTGGCATTCAAGAAAGAATTCCTACAGATGAATGGAGGCCAAAATGCTCATCACTGAGAAGAGAGTTCATGACACACCTTGGAAATATATATCAACCCAGCTATTCCTATTAGCCCAGATGTCATGGCTAAAGACATACTCTTGAGAAATAAACCCTGAGCAGGAGGACTCTGATGCAGTCCTTTTCTTTCCTGCAAATACTAAAAATTACCTTCTGTCCCATGGAGGGGTAGAAGGATCTGTCGGCTGTCCTGGCTCTTTTTTATAACAAATAACCACATAAATCAACTAGAATATATATGAAAAGGGAAGTGAAAGGGATGTCTTTTTCCCAGAACAATAAATTTCTATTACGTCAGAATTGTTTAACTTTGACCAGTGAGTTACTAAATATATCATAGTGCAGGACTCAAAGTGCATGCAAGGAAAGAAGCAGTTAAGGTCTCTGTGGCCACTTAGAATTTCTTAGACATTCTACCTTCTCTGTCCCCTTTTATCCCTCTTCCTTCTTTCCTCTTCACTCATGAGCTTCCTCCTCTTTCTTCCCATCACTCCCACCTCCCCAAACAATTGTTAAAATGACCATAATTCAAAGGATCCTAATAACTGCAAAAATTAGTTTCTTTTGCAATTTTACTTCTCTACCCAAATGTAAACACATTATGTCATGAACAGATTATTTTTAAGAGAAATGCCTACACATTTGCATACACATGTAACTGCATCTTCCACATTAGTTTGATGTAAAAAAATATCTTCAGGCAAGTTCATAAAAATCAAAAAATTCTTTTTTCTAAATTGTACCTTTAGCCCTAGGAGAAAATATATAGTAAATACATGTCTTAGCAGCAGCCCTTCAAAATCTTCAAGGTTCTACCTTAACTATCAGGCAGCCCCCTGGGGAATACCTTGGTTTCCCAGGATCAGACTTGGCAGGCCTGGTGACTGGTTTGGCTGCCATGGACGAAACATTCCTGGCAGGGATCACCAGGGAGAGATGCCCCATCTAACTCTCCAGGTGTAATCTTCACAAAGAATCAAATTATCTTGAATCCAAATAAGTCATCTTGGAAACAAGACACAACAGATGAAGCATTAGCAGCCTAAACCTGCCTCCAAGGTAATAATTATCACCCATTTAATCCGCCTTCCTTTTAGGTAAGGTTTGTTAAGACTAAATTAGAAGTCCTCTCTGAAAAGCTGAGAAATTGGATTCCTTCAAAAACTTAAAAAGTTAGTTTGATATCAAAGACCATTTTATCAAATAATTACACTGAAGGCTCAACATTGGCTACACTTAAACTAGAGCTGTAGATCATTGTCATTTTGCTGTTTGAAAATAACCAGTATGTTTTTAAAACTGTTGTGTAATCTACTTTCCGTGTCAATGCAGAGTTGTCTTATATGTAAACTGCATGTTCGACATTTGGTTTTTTTTTTAATTAAAATAATGGTATTAGGGGATAAAAGTGAATGAAAGAGCCATGGTTTCTGCTCTCACCCAACTTAGAGTCTGGTGGGGTTATGGGTCAAGTATAGTGGGGTCAAGCATTCATCTAGACCAGCCTGTGAAGTTTTTCCTAATCTCAAGAAACTAATTTGATAAAGTAAAACTCATGATTTTTTTCTACATTTGAAGGGCCCCAAATATGCTTTTATTCTGACCAAGAATGAGCCAGCATGTTAGTTGCCCTGTGGCTGTATAGAGAATATCTGGGGGGACTTCCCATCATGGCTCTCAGTAACCAATCTGACTAGTATCCATGAGGACACAGGTTTGATCCCTGGCCTCGCTCAGTGGGTCGGGGATCCGGCCTTGCCATAGCTGTGGTGTAGGTGGCAGATGCGGCTCAGATCCTGTGTTGCTGTGTCTCTGGCGTAGGCTGGCAGCTACAGCTCTGGTTCAACCCCTAGCCTGGGAACATCCATATGCCGTGGGTGTGGCTCTAAAAAAAGAGAGAGAGAGAGAGAGAGAGGGGTTCCCGTAGTGGCACAACAGAAACAAATCCAACTAGGAACCATGCGGTTGCGGGTTCGATCCCTGGCCTCGATCCATAGGTTAAAGATCTGGCATTGCCATGAGCTGTAGTGTAGGTCGCAGACATGGCTCTGATCCCGTGTTACTGTGGCTGTGGTCTAGGCAGGCAGCTGTAGCTCTGATTGGACCCCTAGCCTGGGAACCTCCATAAGCCACAAGTTCAGCCCTAAAAAGCAAAAAAAAAAAAAAAAAAAAAGAGAGAGAGAGAGAGAGGGAGAGAGAAAATATTTGGGGTACTATTTGGATGGAAGCATTAAGTTATAACTGTGGGTCTCCAGAGTACATGAATGAGGGACCCTCAAATCCAGTTTCCTAAAGTGAGCTATTTAGCATCATCTGTTTGCTCTTGTTCACAGTGCCCATAACAGAGTTACATATACTTCATGTTAGACAATACTTTTCCTTTGGAAAAATGCAATAACAGTGTTTGGTAGTTAGGAAAGAAATACAAAGCTGGTGTAATATGTTAAAGAGAAGAATTTGTTTCAATGGTTAACAGTTAGTCTCAGAATTCAACTCCTTCATGAACAAAGGTTCAGTAGAATGTATTCTTGCTATTCATTTTAATTACTGAAGTTCATTTTCTAATTACCTAATCAGCACATTTCCAGATATGATGACTTGACCTTAATCTGAAATTTAACGACTTTGATCTTGGGCTTGGATCACATGATGATCTGGAAAAATGACCTGTTGTCGCCTAGCTTAACAGGAGGCAGAGGAGAGAAGCTCTGGGGAAATTCCAGGTGAGGCTCGCTGACCCTCCCAGCGTGGCTCCGGGTAACACTGAACTCACAAACATGCCCTCATGGAAAATACACCAGCATTAACAAAAGCTCGATTCATTTCTTTCTTTTTTTTTTTTTTAACGCTTTCTTTTTATTGCTAAGACTAATCCCCCCCAAAATCTATTAGCAAACTAGGTATTAATCAATGCTAGGATTAGAATATCAGGGACTGAAAAGTCAAAAGCAGCAGGAAAGTCTGCTACTCACTCAGTTTCCAGAACAAGAGGAAGTGTGTTATAGAAACTTCTGGATACAGATCTGCCTTACTGGTCCTTAAACAGGAAAAGTTTACTCTTAACCAGAGCAGTGATACTTTGCATTCCTATAGTTTTCTAACTGTGTGTCTTGGGTAGACTATATCTACTTGAAATAGTCCAGCTATCTTTGTTGCTGGCTACAGCTCAGATAGTTAAATCTGGAGGTAACCCTTATGACCCCATGTCATCCGCTGAGGTCGGAACTCTAATCCTAAGCAGATGGCACAAATGTGTAAATCATAGAAGTGAGATAATAAGGACCTTTGGGCCAACAGCAAATTGGAAAGTTTCTGGTTTACTGCTAGGCTTTCAAATTCTAACAAAGCATACTGGTTTGGCATATTTAGCAGAGGGTCATGATTTTGTGGTTGCTGAACCAGGACAACCCAAAGCCTAGGTGGGGATCCCAAGTGAGTCGCGTTTCAGACCCTGCCTTGTCCTCCAGCACCTTCAGTAGAATCCCACCCTTTTCATGTGTCTGTGGGGCTACTGCCAATATTCCCCAGGTCCCCCTGGAGGCCAGGCCCACCCTGTGCCTTCCTGTCCCCCACCCCACGTGGAGAGAAGTCTTCTCTCACATGTCAATGGTTCTTTCAGCCAACTCAGGAAGCCTGACTTCATAAGCAATGGGCCCATTAATAACACGCTGGCTAACAAGCCCAAGGGTTGGCTGAGCTGGAGGCACTGGTGAACCACCCAGGTGCCTCCAGTCTTTTCAAAGGTAGTGGTTTTCCTGTCTCCCAGGTGGCTCTCTGCCGCTGGAGAAACCAGTCCAGGATTCTGGGATTGGGACCACCTGTTTTTTGAGACTTAAGAATCTATCAGTCTTGTGGGCCCACAATCCCATGTCAGCACTTCTGAGATAGAAAGAGCTCTGGAAACGAAACAACATTTATGACTTTACTGCAACATCGGAATTGATTTGAGGCTAGCAGCAATATCTGTTTACCTCTCTTGGTGGAAGTGTTCACACCTTTAGCTGAAGAAATATTATTGTGTTGACCTACGAGCTGGGGATATTAGGTAACAGGGAGCATGTGTGTCACATTACCTTCCTAAAACCCCCCAAATCTCTGAATTCCAAAACACACCTGTCCCCATGGGTTTTCCATCAAGGCCTGTGGATCTGTAGTGGCTTCAAAATTAGTTCCAGAGGTTGGTTGGTTTGTTTTCTTTTCCATTATTTGCCTCAGGGGACTGAAGTAATTATACAGAATGGGTGGCTAAAAGGAGAAGGTCACTGTAGAAATGAGATGTCCTCAGAACTGAGTGGGGAATTCCATGGAAAGAGCCAGAGCCCTCGAGAAGACAGTATTTACCCCTTAATGGCCAGATCCTCCTCTCTCTGGATACCTTGCCTGACGGTCACCCAAGAAGGAGACCCCTCAGAGGGAAACTTATTCTTGAATTCAGTAGGAAGTTCACTGTAGGATAAGAATTCCATCACCGTGTAACCAAGTTTTAACATGAGGGTTCCTGAGATTCACACCCCCCCACCCCCCCGCAAAAGTTTGCTCCTAGAAAAACAATAGAGTCTACATCATGGGATCAATTCACCCCAGGAGTGAATCTAGGAATCTACTTTCACGTTACTGTTTCATGTGAGGAAATACGTTCTGCAGCCCAATTAATGAAATACTAAATGCCATTTAGAACACAATGCATTTCTATACTAGGTGTTGTCTGTGTTTTTTTGTTTTTTGTTTTTTGTTTTTGTTTTTCTATTACAGTTGATTTACACTGTTCTGTCATTTCCTGCCATGCAGCAAAGTGACCCAGTCATACATATATATATATTACACATTCTTTTTCTCACATTATCCTCCATCACGTTCCATCAAAAGTGACTGGATATAGTTCCCTGTGCTCCACAGCAGGACCTCATTGCTTATCCACTCCAAACGCAATAGTCTACATCTACCAATCCCAAACTCTCAGTCCATCCCACTCCCTTCCTTTTCCCCTCCCCCTTGGCATCCACACGTTGGTTCTCTATGTCCATGAGTTTGTTTCTGTTCTGAAGATAGGTTCATGTGTGCCATATTTTAGATTCCACATGTAAGTGATATCATATGGCATTTGTCTTTCTCTTTCTGACTTACCTCACTTAGTATGAGAGTCTCCAGGTCCATCCATGTTGCTGCAAATGGCATTATTTTGTTATTTCTATGGCTGAGTAGTTTTCCATTGCATATATATACCACTTCTTCTTAATCCATTCATCTGTCATTGAATATTTAGGTTGTTTCCATGTCTTGGCTATTGTGAATAGTGCTGCAATGAACATAGGGGTACATATATCTTTTTCAATGAAAGTTTTGTCCAGATAGATGCCCAGGAGTGGAGTTGCTGGATCATATGGTAGTTCTATATTTACTTTTCTGAGGTCCCTCCATACTGTTTTCCATAGTGGTTGTACCAGTTTGCATTCCCACCAACAGTGTAGGAGGGTTCCCTTTTCTAGTCATTGTTTACCATTCAAGAAATATTTACTAGGAATTCCTGTTGTGGCACAGCAGAAATGAATCAGACTGGTACCTATGAGGATGCTGGTTTGATCCCTGGCCTCTCTCATTGGGTTGGGGATCCAGCGTTGCTGTGAGCTGCAGTGTAAGCTGCAGATGCAGCTCTGATCCTGAATTGATATGCCTGTGATGTAGGCTGGCACCTATAACTCCGATTCAGCCCCTAGTCTGGGAACTTCTATATGCCATGAGTAGAGCCATAAAAATCAAAAAGAGAAAAAGAAAAGAAATATTTGCTGAGCACTTAGCATAGGTACTAAGAATAGAGAGCTCAACAAGAGAGAGTGAACCAGTTTAGATACTAGGGAGAGAGACAGCGGGGAAAAGAACATGCAATACAGGAAAGGTAAACTCATTTTAATGTAAAGTGAACTATTTCAATCAAATTCCATTTATCTTATAATTGTACACATCAAGACATTCGCATGATGAGTTTTATCTTGTGTCAAAGCAGATTTCTCTTTCCCGATAGTGAGTTTGACATTCTAGAAGATTCACACAAACAACTTAAAAGTCTCCAAACCCTCACAAAACTCAGGAAGACTTTCTAAATACATATATTCAGGCCCAGGTTTTGCTAATAAGGAAGAGGCTATCTAGAAAGGAACAATGTCCCAAGTTCACAGTGGAGTAACAGCATCTTTTTTCCAGAACTTAGAGATGTTGAACAATATTTGAATCTTAAAACAACAGAGCTGAATTTGTCACTTTCAAAACATCCACAACTTTGCCAAACAAGGATGGAAGGCTAATGTCTGATTGCTATAGGCCACATTTTTGGAAAGCTTGTCACAACATTCCACATATCATACTTGGGAAAACAATAGTCTCGTGCTACTGAAGTGCCGAGGTTAAATTTTCTGAGCAGAAATCACAAAAACAATAGCTACCTTCCCTGAAGTCAGGAAATCCCAGGATTCCACAGTCTCGACACAAGCCAAGGAAATGGAGACTTTTACTTTTCTGTGATGGTAGTGTTTGATAGCGGAATGGGAAGGGAAGCAAAACAATGAAGGGCCTTAACTTTTTCTCCTGGTGGTTTGAAGGGGAGGTTGAAGAAACAGTGCCAGAGGAAGGGGGAAGCTGTAGGTAGAAAGCACGTATTAGGATTCCTTGCTCATTACATTTAGCCTCGTTTCTACCCACCACATAATACCAAGGATAGAAAGCCAGTCTGTACTTGATGCTAACCCCCAAAGGACCAACATAGAAATAACGAATTCCCGAATTGCATCATGGGCATAGGCAACAACCCCTGTATTTTTAGATTTCTAAAAGCAAAGAGGAATCCTGAGGCTAAAGGCCAGCTGGAAAATCAATAATCAGAATCATTGAGAGTAGCAGAAAAATGTTTGGGAGGCTTGGCTTCTGCCCTTGATGGAGCCGTTAACTGGGGAAATTTGGAAAATGTGAAAAATTTGGAAAGTCATTAATTAGGCAAATGAAATCAATCCAGTAGGCGTTTGTTTCGTGTCTGAAGTTGTTAAACACTCATCTTGGCTCTGAGGGAAGAATTACAAAGATGTGCAAGACACCATCTCCCTCTCACTGGAAAGATGTACATGAGTAACCATAAATCAAGAAAGAAGTATTAATGCAGCATAATAGCAAAAACTAACCACTGATATTCACGAGACAGTTATCACATGTCATGCCCCATTATAAAGGGTTATCCATGGTTTTTTGTTTGTTTTTCTCATAGAGACAGATTCTGTAACTCTAGGACCCTTAAACTTGAACTTCTGCAAGACATGGATACAGCCAAAAAAAAAAAAATAGAAAATGGTAAATGAAAAAGAATCCTAAACCTGATTTTTTTTGTTTTCAGGTGTGTGCTGGTTTTTCCTTACAAAGTTTCCATGGGCTGTTTGGTAACTATTTAGGTACTCAAGGCTCTAAGAAATCAGCTCTCCAGGTGGTAAATTGAAAACCATCGCCTAGGGTTTAAGAGAGGTAGCAGCAGCCTTCAAATTCTTACTGTAGAAGAGTCAGATGACCCGCTTCTTTCTTCTAGAGCAAAATGATTAACGAAAGCATCTGGGGAATTCAGCCAGATTATTTACAACTTCAATATCAACATAAGTGTGACTTCATCAGATCCAAGCACAAATTCTGCCCTGTGGTTACCAAAGCCAAGATAAGTAATAACCGTGAGTCACTTAGACCCAAACTCTTGGTTGGATCATGAACCTGTCAACTCTGTGCCTGCTTCTGCTTTGCTTTCAATGGAGCATGAGCTTGAAGTTGTTTTTCAAGTAATTGTGGCAATTTGACATCCTTCCATACATTGATTTTCACCCTGGCGTTCTGATGACGTTCAGGTCATTTAATAAAAGCTGGCAGTACAGTAAGTGACAAAAGGTACCCTACTGAGGAGAAGACCATCAGATCCAAGAATTGGTTCATTAGATGCCTCACCTAAACAACAGAGCTAACAAAGTGTTTTACTTTGGCCACTACTATCCATCGGATGTCCATAAATTATCCAAATAGGGAAGCCTTTTGAGAGGGAAAGGGGACACTATCATAATTATGCCAGAACAGCAGACCCAAACCAGGACGGATCCAAACAAACTAGGACGCACATTCACCTTAGGTATCATAAGCTTCCAATCCATGAGAGTTCATTAACTCTTAATTATAAACTAGTAATTCCTTTACTAGTTAAGCTAAAGCTTTTACAGTGGCAAAGACATCTGAGAGAGAGAGAAAACCCAAGGACATGTGAGAGATTTTAGCGAAGTTCTATCAAGTTAAACGTATCAATATAAGGATGCAGCCTTAGCTTCTGATGTAAGGAAATCAACCTAAAGGGTGCTGAAGACTCAGGAACAGAAGCTACGTCTATAACTTTTGTAAATCTGTCTAGCACGTGATGAAATACTCCACGCACTGTCTTTACATACTGAGGGCTAATGAACTAAAGCAGGACGATATCTTCAATTTGTTAAAAGATTATCCAGGTCAGTCATAACATAATGATGGAAATCAATAGGTTATATGAACTGACTGCTTACTATGTACCTGGCATAGTGTACTAATTCCTTAATATGTATTTGCTCTTTAAATTCCCCAGTGATCCTCTATGAGAGATACTACTGCTTTTCTCCTTTATTTCCCCACTGATGAGAAAATTGAGGCTTAAGGAGGTTAAGTCATTCTTCCAAGGTGGGACAGTGCATACTGGGATTCTTAGATCAGTCAGACTCTTAGCGATTCTTTTATGTCTCCTCTTCTGCCCCTCCCAGGGCTCTTTTATTGCCAGATGAACTCAGCTAGCTCAAACAAGGGACGTTTACCGACGGGATTGTGGACAATCCCTTGGACACCAAGGGCACCAAAGCAAATACGGTAGGACTCCCTGGGGCAGAGGGGTGGGGTGGTGTATAGTTAAAAAGCTAGGAACCAAGACCTTTCCCACCGGCTCTCATCTCTTGTTTCTTTGCAGTGTCTACAACAAATGTATCCAGACTTTTCTTGAAATCTAAGGGCTTGCGATTCTATAGGACCAAGCATGCCAATGTCTGAATCTCCCTCTAGTATGTGTCTTATTAATGAACTTATAGGAGTTCCCTTGCGGCTTGGGGATTAAGGATCCAGCAGTGCAGGCTGTGGGGTGGGTTCAGTCCCTGGCTTGGGAAGTTCCACATGCCATGGGCATGGCCAGAAAAAAAAAAAAAAGAATTATTCTTACACTTTTAAAATGAAGAACATATTTTTTTGATATGGAGGATGTACCTTTCATTTTGTTGACTATTGCTGAAAATAAAAATTAGATTCTGATTTTAATTAGTCTGTGATCTTAACACACAGGGAGAAACATTCTGTTTTCAGTACCTTTTCAAAGTAGGAACGAATGCAACGAAGCCCTAATCCCTTAAGGAAGGAAGTCTATGCACTTAGCTCCCCAAGTGAATAGATTTCCATAATTACCCGGTGAAATGTATTTAAAGTTGGCATTTTTGCAGTTGGTAAACACAACACTTCAGGGTAAAAGGTGTTTGCTTTGTTTTCCCCCTTCTTCTTAGAGTTAGTCTGTATGAGGCAGAAAATGATGTTGCTGTAACCGTGAGGTTTAGGGTCCTTTCCTTGAGGACAGCTGTCTCTTACTTCATTGCTGTATCCCATTAATAGATTCACATTCCAGCACAAAGCACAGTGCTTGGACTACAGCCCAGTCCTCTGACTTCTAGCCTGAGGCCTTTTCTACAAGTTGGTCGGATGTCCGGGGATGGGAGGAGTGGGTGGCTTGTGTGGGACGCAGAAGAGAAGGACCTGAAGCATCACATGGCCACCTCCTGCCACTCCCACTATTTTACATCATGATGTTACTTGGTCCAAGTGTCTGGTTATGATATATGGACAATATAGTTTTGACTAAGTTTCTGTGTATGCATGTTCTGTAAATATCTGGGTATTGAACTCTCCCACTGGGACTGCAAACTCACTTAGAGCCAGCAAGTGCTTCTTTATTTTTATATTTTTATCACCTAGAAAGAATAGAGCCTGGCACATAAAAGGCATCAAAAAAGAAAAAAAAAAAGAGTGTTGATCAGAAGGAAGGAAGGAAGGAAAGAAGGAGAGACCGACAGACTGCACAACTTGCCTCAAACGTAGGGTCTATTTACAAAATTCAGCTAAAAAGAAAATGCAAAGTGAACCTGTAGCTACTTGAGAGAAACATAAAAACTTTCTTATCGGCCACAGGTGTTTTTTGTGTTTCCTTCTCCCATGTTCGTTCTTTGCCAGCTTATGTATTTGGTAATGTTTTTAGGTATTTTTTAAATGGATAGAGCTATATAGAAAACAGATTGGAAAAGATGACAAAGACTGATAGGAATTGTCAAAAAATATGAGCGTATGTAAAGAGAGAATACAAAGCAATGAAAAGTGTACAACAAAGGTGATATGAAGAAAAAAATGTATCTTGCAGAATGTAACACTTTTACAATAATTAAATATTACCTGCTTTGAAACAATGTGCTGATGGTTCTGCAGAGCCTGACTTGTCAAAGTGTTTCCCAGGGAGGAAAACAGAACATGCCAAGCCAGGGAGAAGAGAAAGACAAAGGCCAGTCCTCACATGGATTACATGGTCCTTGGTTCCCATTCCCAACACAAGGAAAGGAAGTAGCTCTGTGAATGTTTCTCTAAGAAAACATGAGTGACTCCATAGCTTTAAATTGTAGCCTGTGGGTTATAAACAGTAATTCTTGGACTTGCTGCAGAGCTAAACCATCTGGGAGTCATGGGACTTCTGTGACCTATTTGAAGCCCTTGCACTCAAATAGCGGACAAGTGAGAAGCAGCATGGGCCAAAGTTTTCCTTTCTAAATTGGGCAGGGGGGAGCTTTCACGAGGGATTTAAGTTCTATTTCTTTTTCACACACTCTTTTTTTTTCCCGCTGCACATTGAAAAAAAATGACCAGTGTTATTCACCATTAACCTCTCAGGTCAGCTAGATGGGTATGGTTGAGAACCACTGCTTGGAGACAATCACTGATTCATGCATTCATTCATTCACTCATTGAACACATATTTACTGAGCATTGACATGAACCAGGCACTGTGGATACAGTGGCGAACACAACAGACAAGTCCTTTATTTTTGAGAAGATTCCTTTCCTGTAGGAGAGGAAGATGCCAAGCTCAGTCATGACCAGTGGCCCTTTCTGTCCCTCTGGCTGGTGAGCTTTGCTCCCAGACTTCACAGGGCTTCCTCCTTCCCCTACTTTGAAGTCTCAGCTGAAATGTCACCGGTCAAAGAGGCTAACCTGATTATCCTAGGTAAAACCGGCCTCTGTCACTCTCCCTGATGTTCTATTTTCTTTATATGTCTTATCTGCTGAAACTGTGTTTTATGTATCCCTTTTTTATCTTCAATCTCTCCCACTAGAATGCAAGAGCCACCACAGTATGGATTGTGCCTGTTCTGTTGATTTCTATATCTCACGCATTTAGAACAGTATTATTGGAAATGACCATTTACTCACATGCCCAACGACAAAGTATCTGTAGTCAGAAGACCTAATCTCTTATCTGCACTGTGGTAGCTGGTCTCCAAAAGTGGCCCCTAGTGAACTGAACTTCTGGTAGCCACACTTTGTGTAGTTCTCTTCCCGTGAACCTGAGCTGGCCCTGGCGGTCACCTTTGAGCAACGGAATGCAGCAAGGTTTAAGATGCCTAACATGCTAGGCTATCTCATGGGAAGCCTTGCAGATTCCATCTTGGTATTGTGGAACACATGCGTTGGAGGAAACCAATCACCAAGTAAAAAGTTCAACTGGGTGTTCCCATCATGGTGCAGTGGTTAACGAATCCGACTAGGAAACATGAGGTTGCGGGTTCGGTCCCTGCCCTTGCTCCATGGGTTAAGGATCCGGCGTTGCCATGAGCTGTGGTGTAGGTCGCAGACTCAGCTCGGATCCCTCATTGCTGTGACTCTGGTGTAGGCCGGTACCTATAGCTCCGATTAGACCCCTAGTCTGGGAACCTCCATATGCCGCAGGAGCAGCCCCAGAAAAGGCAAAAAGCCAAAAAAAAAAAAAAATTTCAACTGAAAGTCTGCCATTTTGTAAGGAAGCCCAAGCTAGCTGTGTGAGGGGCCATGCAGAGAAACTAAAATGCTCAGCTAGTCCCCAGCTGTTCCAGCCAACTCAGTAGAAGCGCCAGACATGAGAGTGCACATCCAGTTCAGTGAAGCCTTCAAATAACTCCGAACCAATCCTGTGTGCCATCTGACTGCATCTGCATGAGAGACCACCTCATAGTGAGAACTATCCAGCTGAGCCCCATCGATCTACCATATCATAAGAAAAAAACATACATTATTGTCTTAAGCCAAAAAGCTTTGTGGCGGGTTAGTTACCCAGCAGCAGATAACTGAAAAATGCGGCCACCAATGACAGTGTTAGATTCAAACATTTCTTTCCCCCACAAACTTTATATATAACTAAGGGTTCTCAGTCTTTGCCCCACACTCTCTCTCCTATAAGGCACATGTCTCTGCCATTAACAAACTTTGTTTACACTCTTCACTCTCCTGCTCCCCTTCATAAGCACCCACTGGAAGTTAGAGAAGCTGGGTCTTCATCCTTCATTCTGGGACCACTCTAATTTTGGTCAAATTCCTAAACTCTCTGAAGCTTAGGCTCTGAAAAAATGAGGGCAAGGGATGTTTTCATTTTGTTTAGTGTGTGGCAGACAACACTTCCCCCTTCCCTTGAATAGAAAATAATACAGTACACAAATAAATGAAAGAGATACAAGTGAAGCAGGGCAGGCTGTGTTTTGAAATAGTGGTCGGGAGTAGGGACTGGAATCAGAAGACCTAAGCTTCAACACAAGCTCCTCCCCTCACCAGTTCCCCCAGAACCTGGCATGAAAACCTTTAGACTGGGTGGCCTCAGAGGCCTCCCCATGTCACATGTAGTGACTGTAACCTTTACAATACAGAATATAGACACATATTTTAAAACGTCAGGGTAGATTTGAATTTATTGTTCATATGATACCATTTATTTTAATTTAAAAATAGAGCATTGGGAGCTCCTGCTGTGGTGCAACAGGATTGGAAGCAGCTTGGGAGTGCTGGGATGCGGGTTCAATCCCCAGCCTGGCCCAGTGGGTTAAGGATCTGGTGTTGCCACAGCTGCAACTTAGTTTGTGCCTGTGGCTCCTATCTGATCCCTGGCTGGGGACCTCCATGTGCCAAGGGGTGGCAAAAAAAAAAAAGTATTAAACTGGAAGGGTTTTTTTAATTGCTTCTACTTTCTCACAGAACCAAATTTATACTACTTTTTCCCAAAACCATCTGCCCCAAGAACAGTAAGCCTTTATGATCTTGCCTATTTCTCTCAACACAGGCGCTAAACTTAGTTCTTGCCTCATCCCTAAAGAGAGAAAGAAAGTATTTCAGATTTCCCCATCTGCAGTATAACTTGGCTTAGAAAATACTGGTTTAAAACCGTTCTATTCAGGGAGTTCCCGTCGTGGCGCAGTGGTTAACGAATCTGACTAGGAACCATGAGGGTTCGATCCCTGGCCTTGCTCGGTGGGTTGAGGATCTGGGATTGCCATGAGCTGTGGTGTAGGTTGCAGATGCCACTTGGATCCCTCATTGCTGTGGCTCTGGTGTAGGCCAGTGACTACAGTTCTGATTAGACCCCTAGCCTGGGAATCTCCATATGCCGTGGGAGAGGCCCTGGAAAAGGCAAAAAGACAAAATAAAAATAAAAATAAAACCGTTCTATTCAGAGTTCCCACTGTGGTTCAGTGGAAATGAACCTGACTAGTATTCATGAGGATGTAGGTTCAATCCCTGGCCAGTGGGCTAAGGATCTGGCATCGTGCTGAGCAGCCGTGTAGGTCACAGTCACACCTTGGATCTGGCCTTGCTGTGGCTGTGGCATAGGCCGGCAGCTGCAGCTCAGATTCAACCCCTAGCTGGGAACTTCCATATGCTGCACCTGCAGCCCTTAAAAAGCAAAAAAAAAAAAAAAAAAAAAGTTCTATTTGATTTTTTAAAATATTTTCAAAGACCTCAGTAGTAGGAGATTCCATAGCCTACTATAAATTCTCATTTCACTGTTTCATGGCTATATTCATTAGGAAACTTTCCTTTCCTTCATATTTGACAGAAATCACTCAATAAATGTCCTTTTCAGTGTTCCCATTGTGGCTCAGCAGTAAGGAACCTGACTAGTATCCATGAGGACGCAGGTTTGATCCCTGGCCTCATTCAATGGGTTAAGGATCCAGCAGTGCCGTGAGCTGTGGTATAGTATAGGTAGGTCACAGACACTGCTGGGATCCTGCGTTGCTGTGGCTGTGAACTTCCTCATGCCTTGGCTTCAGCCCTAAAGAGACAAAAAGTCTCCTTCATATAATGCTTTGCAAGTTTCATTCTTACAACTTTTTTAAAAAGTCATATAATTAAACTCTTCAGTGTCACTGTATAGCTCTCTTCTGAACTCCCTTAATTTTTTCCCATTTTATCCTTTGCAGAGTGACCTTAAATGGAACACAGGGATGGTCTGAAGAGTGTTTCTGGAATTCTTTGACTCCTAATGTTGTATATTAAATATTACACGTAGTTAAATTTTTACAGAGCTTCCATTTGCATCTTGATAAGGACACTAACATCTTCTAAAACATGTGTCATCAGACAACATGCATAAAATTACGGGCATGTAATGACACTTTATGTGTACCTATACTAGCTAATAAATATGTAACCTGCCCTGCATTATAAATTAGGTAGCTACTTGACCACACACTGCAACCAAATAGCCGCTTTAATCTCCAAATTCATATTTGCACTCTGCCCCAAGACTATGGACAGATACTCAGTTTACCTGGTCAATGTTAAAAAGACACCGCAATTGGATCCATATTGTTGACTGAAGATAACGTACACAACCTAAAATTTTCAAGTTGAGTTTTATTCGAGGATGTTACTTAGGACTATGGCCCGGGAGACAGTCTCTCAGATAGCAATGAGGAACTGCTCCAAAGAGGTAAAGGAGGAGCCAGGAAATATATGAATTTTTGGCTGGGGGAAAAAAATGTAGTCAAATATCAAAGATGACTGTGAATTACAAAGAACAGATATCTCAATGATTTTAGTATTTATGCATGGGAAAATACAAGAATCTGGGTTCATTCAAGTTGTTCCTTAGATACACATCTTAACTATCTAGTATCTAAGGGCAGTATCCAAAACACAGAATGCTTCCTGGTTTTCTCCTTCCTGAATTCTCCTTGGAGTGCCCATCAGTGGGTACCTGCAGTGGTTAATGGCTTGATCCTTGTAGAACAGGAATTCTTTATGCACAATATTCTAAACTGTTGAAGACAGTTCTCTACCTCCTGAAAGATTATGGGTTAGGCATTTTCTACTAGACCTGCTTCAATAACTGGAGAAAGTATTGCCTAGGACTTTTCTTTGATATCAGCAACAAGAAATGAGTGCTCTTGTGCAGCAGGTTAAAGGTCTGGGGTTGTCACTGCAGCAGTTTGGGTCACCGCTGTGGTGTGGCTTTGATCCCTGACCCAAGAACTTCCACATGCTTTGGACATGGCCCCCCAAAATGCAACCAACCAAACAAACAAAAGCAAACAAGAAGTTACATCGCAGAGGCTTGGAGGAAGAAAAATAAAGGGTAGAGGTTTTTTTGGTGCCATATCAAAGAGTCCCCCAGATGTATTTCAGACATAATCTTATGTCTCTATTTTATAACATTACAATTAAGTTTCCCCATCATTTTGCCACTGCTGCCTTTTAAATATTGCATTCCATGTTATTGTATAATAGCCCCGGGAATAAACAAATTGGGAAGCTGTTTGACAAAGTCTTTTAAACTTAAGAAAAGGCCACTAGGTAAAATGCTGTAGTTGACTAGCTGCTTTCTAATTCTTCCCCACTCTAGGAAAGGGCTATTGGCTATTTTCTCCACCTGCCTTTGTTCCATTCCCTCCATATCCCACCTGCACCTTTCTCTCCCTTTCTCACTTAACTGGAAATCCTCATTCCATACACGGAAGAACAAATTTCAGGGCAGCTGAGTGCTCCTGAATTGAGCTGGGAAAGTTGGGAACATTTGACCTTAGCCATGCCTCTAAAGAGGCCTGTCCATGGTTTCTCAAAAGGTTAAGCATAGAACTACTGTAAGACCCAGCATTCCACTCCTACATATATACCCCAAAGACTTGAAAGCAGGGACTCACACAAATATTTGTACATCAGTTTCATAACAGCATGGTTCACAATAGCCAACATCCAAGTGTTCAAGAGATGAATGGTTACACAAATGTGGAATATACATACAAGAGACTATTATTCAGCCATAAGAAAAGAAATGAGTACTGATACGTGCTACAACTTGGATGGAACTTGAAAACATGACGCTCAGTGAAATAAGCCAGACATAGAAGGAAAAACTGTCTGATTCTACTTCTAGGAGGTACGCAGAATAGACAAATTCATAGGGATAGAAAGTAGAATAGAGGTGCCAAAACCTGAGAGGAGCTGGGAAGGAGACGTTATTATTAAATGGATACAGTTTATCTTGTAGATGACTTTCAAGTTTCGGGTATAGATAATGGTGAACGTATTTAGCGTCACTAAATTGTACACTTACCAGTGGTTAAAACGATAGCTATTATGCTTATTGTACTGCAATAAAAAGTTACATAGGAGGCAAAAAAAAAGTCAGTTCTGGCCTGAGTTCTGAAGTGGGGGTAGCTTGAAGTGCACCTGAGTTTTAAGGAGAGAGTCACCACCCAGAGTTTGGGATGATGACAACCTCCTCTATATTCCAACCTCCTCTATATTCCTCAATCCTGAGTACAATGGAGAATTCCAGAAGGGACCTGGAGGCTGAAGCTCTGATTTGACCCCTGGCCCAGGAATTTCCATATGCCACAGGGGTGGCCATAAAAAGGAAGAAAGAAAAAAAAAAGTAATTCTCAGCTTTTAGGTTGTGCTGTTGTTTTCAGGTGGCACTTTTAAGCCCCAAATCCCTGCCCCCTTCTTCTCTCAGGTGGCATATAAGCCTCAATTGCCTAACTTGTCCTTGGGTCTTATATTCTTTTTTTTTTTTCTTTTTTGTCTTTTTAGGGCTGCACCCGCGACATATGGAGGTTCCCAGGCTAGGGGTCCAATCAGAGCTACAGCTGCCGGCCTAGGCCACAGCCACGCCAGATCCAAGCAGCGTGTACAACCTACACCACACCTCATGGCAACACTGGATCCTTAACCCACCGAGAAAGGCCAGGGATCAAACCCGCAACCTCATGGTTCCTAGTCAGATTCGTTTCCCATGCGCCATGACGGGAACTCTGGGTCTTATATTCTTAAGGCAGCCTCCTGTACTGAGGTAATTAAATTTGATTTTCTCCTGCTCATAAACCCTCACGTCGATTTAATTCTTAGATCAGCCAGAAGAACCCAGAAGGGGAGCAGAAAATTTCTCCTCCTCTCGCACTGTAATAAGTGGATGTTCAGACTATTGCTTGCAGCATGGTAGCTCTCAAAGTTCCTTAAATGAATAAATGGATGCTTCGAATACAAAACTTCAGCCAGAGCCAGCAAGGCGGGAAGAAGAGGCATTTGTTTCATTGCTTGGGCGCATAGTCAATAAGTTGCTGGTGTGGTTTTGACGGATGCTTCTCCTCCACCTCGGCCTCCACCAACTGGAAAGGGTTAACGAGGCACCTCCTGTTACCTTTGTTACGGAACCGACCTATTGTTAAGTCCTGACAGGCCGGCCTCTACGAGGCTACATCGTGTTTGAATAATTCAGGCTGGGGCACAGGCCAGCCCACACAGTGCCTCTCCGTGGAATCCTTTCCAGCATCTACAGCTGGGGCTGCCCACTTTTCAAATCCCTTAGTTAAAGTCCGGGTGGGGGAGGGGAGAAGCCAAATTTACCAGGAGGCTCATCCCCGGCGCCTGGTTAGGCAAATGTTTCACCTGCTGGGCCAATTAGCTTCCTCTCCCAGAAGGACTAGTTCAACAGGTTTCCTCTTTCTCGGCCTCGGCCTCCTGGGTTGGGGAAGGAGGCTGTCACTTCGCTTCGACCCTCCCCTTCCCTCCCTCCCGGCTCGGCCCCCCTGGCTCGGACCAATCGCGCCGGCTCGAACTTGTCCAGGTTGGCGGCCCCCGGCGCGGGCGGCCCGGATGCGCCAAGCGGCCCTGGGCAAAGGGAGGGCGCGGTGGGCTCACTGGGCCGGCGCCCTGGACGGTGGGAGCCGGGGAGCGGCAGGAGGAGGAAGAGACCTTGGGGAGGTGGCCTCCAGACGCGGCCCTGATGACTGAACTACAGCAAGATGTGGACGACACCAAGCCTGCCAAAGTGCTCGGGAAGAGAGAGGGCAAAGTTGGCTCAGCCCAGTGAGTATCCTCTGCTGGATGCCATCCGCGGCGGTAGAACGCGCGCTGCCCAAACTTCTCTGCCAGAGATGAGTGGGGAGTGGGAACGGGTTTCTGGAACTTTAGCATGGGCAGCCCTGTGCCTTAAACTCTTCCTGTGGCGCCCGGTCTCTCTCTCTCTTTTTTTTTTTTTTACCCCTCGATTTCGAAGGAGAGAAAAGGCACGGCAGCGTTTCAGGAATGCTTGGCAGCTTGCAGCCCGGTGGGGATGGGAATTCTTTGAGCCGAGAGCACGGTTGGTGTTTTGTAATTCTCCCGGGAGGTCTGGGGAGACCATTCACATCTCCGAACCAGGTCAGGAAAAAGAGCCCTTAACATTTGTTTTCATTGTCGTCTTCGTGACGTGTGTGAAGATGCAGTTGCCCCATCGATGCCATCTGGTCATTAGCTTCTTAATGATGCGGATTTTTCGTATTTTTTGAGCGTTTGAGAGCTTGACAGTGTTTTCCCCCCACCCCTCTCACTTTTTCCCCTTTAGAGAGAGGGAAGAGTAGTGGAAAACATGAAAAACGCGTTATTTTGCCCCTTAAAGACGCCCTGCTTTTGTTGGGTACATAAAACAAACTTGTGCTTTTTTCTTTTTCTTTCTTTCTAGAAAGAGAGGGTGTAGGTGTTGGGTAGGGACGCATAATGAATGTATAATAAAATAAAACCCATCAAATATTCTTTTATTATCCTCTTAAAAGATCCGTGTGCATAATAGAGTTTGCTCATTGTTTGACTTATAAACTCTTCTGGTTTAAGAAACTGAAAACTCAGATATTTGATCACAAATATCTGTAATGAAACTTATTTGTCTTCCATACTTTTCTTTTTTAATCCAGAAATATGGTTATTGACTTGATTGTTATTCCCAAACTCATCTTTGGGGGGAAAAAAAGAATCTTTAAGTATTTGCTTATTTTCTATATCACTATAACATGAAGTGAGAACATTGAGGTTAAGCTAAATCTCTAAATAAGACCAATTTTAATTTTTATGGCACCAAGCTGTTGGATATCTAAAAGGCTTTATTGGTACTAATATAAAAGGTGACGAAGTTTTTAATAGTAAAGATTCCATCCCCATCATTCATTATTTCAGCATTTAATTATTTTTGGAAGCGTCCTCTGGTTCCACATAAAGGCTTGTGTTTATAAAAGCATAGTCCATCCATTTATCGAAGTTTGGGCTGATGTTTTGGAAAAAGAATAGCTTTTATTAGCTGCTTTGATTTGTGGTTTCAAACACTAGGGTCATATTCTTTGCCAGTGCCTGCTTTCCTTGGCTACTCTTTCCTTTCCCCCCTCAGCATTGTCAGCTTAAGCTGATGTTCTTTGCTCTTTACTGATAGAAAAGAAAAAAAAAAAAAAAGTGTTTGAGAAAAAGTGCTCCAGGCATAAGTCTCACAAAATATTCTTGTTTTCTCACCCAAAAATAAAATCCTTACTTTATACCAATAATTCAAACCCAAGGAAAAGGTGAACAGGCAAATGACATGTATTTCCTTTGCACATAATTATTCTTTTACAAACTTTACTTCCCTGAAGAAGAGGTATTGTGGCAAGACTTGTCACCATTTCATAGATGTTTGAGGTGACAGGAGGAGTAAGTGGCCAGGGACTTTAAACTCCTGGTTCAGAACTCATTCAAAGGCAGTATTTACTTCCAGCTACACAAAGCAGAATTAGTGAATTCCACCCAGCAGCTACTAAGTTTTAAATCCCCACATTCCCAGTAGTCTTAAGTACTCAGTTAAGGAGATCCCTTTGACTGATTGAAAATGTCTGCTAAAGTGTTGAAACTTAGTCTGCTCAATTTAAAGTCTCTAGATCCTGAGCAAATAATTATGTGTAAGCATAGTAAGGCCCTCAACAGCCCTTCATTGGGAAAGGCCAGTTTCACCAATTCGCTTCAGTTCAACAAATGCTGGAATCCCTGCAATTTGCTCATAATGGTGGAGAATACAAGAATGAATGTGATGAGCTATTTGTCCTGTGGAGAAATAGCTTTCTCCCCTCAGCATTGTGGAGGCACTTAGCTATGTTACAGTACTTCAAGGGACATTGGTGGCTAGTGCCGCATGCAAAACATGAACAAAATATTATACTAAGTTTGACCTATAACTGAAATTTCTACACTCTAGGGATGTTTATCCATTGGGCAGTCTCTGGATTATTGGTTTTGTATTTGTTTTTCCGAGCAAAGTGGTAATTCCTAGGTCTGCTGAAGTCACTTCTGATTCAGTCTAAGATTTGAGACACTTTTCTTCAGAGCTCTTGGTTTGGTAACAGAATAAAAGTAATTTCAAGACAGGTAGGTAAGTTATCACAGTGATACATTGATGAGATAACTCCATATTTGAAAACATGTTGAGTAGCAAAATTTTTAGATCTTGGAAACCTAGTCTCACTTCTGTGTTTTGAACTTCATATTTTAGATTATTTATCACTAAGCCCAAAGTTGTTGAAGTGTCGGTGTCCAACTTCAACTCTTCAAGAGTGTTAGAATGACTCGCTCCTCCTACTTCCTTGCATCTGAAATGTAACCCACATAAACCTCATCACCTAGAACCTTCGCCTCTTAATGAATAAACCTACCATGTGTAGAGAATGCTCGCTTTGTGACTGGCCGTGTACTTAACACCCTGTATTCATTCCCATACCTACTGAATGAGATCCAGACTGTCGTTTTCTCTATTTTACAAATAAGAACCTTGAAACTCTGAGAAGTAACTGAGCAGGCAGAGAAACAGTCAATAAGAGAACAGCCCAAATTCAAGTCCAGGATTCCTAACTCTGGATCCTGAACTTGAATCTTTTCTATGATGGCCTCCATGGCCTCCTCCAAATATCGGACTCCTCCGCCAAGAATTTAAGATCTTTAATGACCTGGACACGCCTGGCCCATTTCAACCTCATTTCCTAATACTAGCCAGCTTGCGCAGCTTCTATAGACAAACACACCAGCAGCCCTGGGATTCAGAGGTGATAATGCAATAGAATAAGGAACATGTGTGCCAAGTGTAGTGCTAACTAAAGGTCCCTCATTCTTCCCTTCTCCTCAGCTCTATTACTCTGCTCAAGCAGTGCCCTCTCATCTTTCTCTTAATATACTTCTACAAATCAGCTCAAGCTTCCCTTCTTTTAAGGCGTCTCCTTATCACTGGCCACCCTCTCTCTCTTTTTTTTTAGCCAGTCCCCACCTTGTCTCTATGTGGTCAACCCAAAGAAAGTAGCCGCTACTGTTATTACTGTTAATGAACAGTTCATGTTTATGTAACATTTAATATGTACAAAGTACTGGTTAATATGTATTAACTCACGGGACTAGTCCAGGGTATAACTTTGTTAATTTCCCACAGTAGCTAGGCCACTCCAATCACATTTTTTTCCCACTGAATTTCTCAGCATAAAATCATTTGCAGTAACAATGTGTTGGTGAGCTGGGGAAGTCAAGACCCCCCCCATCCCCTCAGTTAAGGTCTATCATATGCTTAAAGCTGGCTTTCAGTTTGACTATCTCAGGGGAAATTCTATTCTTAATCAAATTTTCTATCAGTAGCACTGGAGTTTTTAAGCACATTTACTTGCACAAGAGCTGTGGCTTTTGGGCTTGCTTTTTTTTTTTTTTTTTTTTGCTTTTTAGGGTCACAGGTACAGCACTTGGAAGTTCCCAGGCTAAGGTTAAATCAGAGCTACAGCTGCCAGCCTACATCTCGGCTGCAACGTGGGATCCAAGCCACATCTGCCACCTACACCACGGCGTGAGGCCAGGGATCAAACCTGCAACCTCATGGATACTAGTCGGATTTGTTTCCCCTGAACCACAGCAGGAACTCCTGACCTGTGGCTTCGTTATTCATCTGTGTGCTAGAAGTGAAACTGCACATTTATGCACCACCAAAATACATATTTAATCTTAAAATAACCCCCTCTTTTACCAAGAATTTTTAGTTTAGCTGCATCTTTCCTTTTGAGATCCTAGTTTTTTCTCCACTTTATCTTTCCTTCTTAATTGTGTGTTCACAATACACAGGTGTTTCTAACATAGCCTAACTTTTTTGGCAGACATTTTACTAGGTACACTTTTATTTCTTAAAGACGGGTGGATCTGATTTAGTAATGGCCTGGTTACTTTCAAGGAATTTCAAAAATTATCTAAAACTAATACTGCAATATTGCTGGGCAACTGATTCATATTTCATATAGTGAATTACATCACATGTACATATGCTTGTAATGCACTTTGAATTTCAAACATTTAAATTTTAATAACTTGTGATATAAGAATTCTAGAAGTTTGTTCAATTTTATATATGTGTAGAAAGGGTGGATGTACACAATATAGCAATTTACCTTGAAAGGAAGTTCTCTGGGGTTATCAAGAAATAATTTTAGGGACATATTTTGACTTTAAATGGTGAATTCAAGTAAAAATAAATGACCTGAAATGAAAGCATCGATCATCCACTATCCCGTCTTTGTGCAAATAGGGGTACTTGACAGACAGAATAAGGGTTGCACTTGGGAACTGGCCTTGCACTGGAAGTGAGAGGAGCAAAGATAAATAATCATTGAGTATAGCTCAATGTCTTATTGCTTGCTTAACTCCAAACATTGAAAGTGCCTATTTAGCAAGAAAATCTATATATATTGTCTATCTTTCAGTACATGCGTGTGCTTTTTTTTCTTTTTTTAATTCTTATTTCCAGGTTGCCTAATCTGGCAGGTTATCTAGGACAGAGTGTACATTTTATTATTTTGTTTTATTTATGTTTTATTTTATTTTTAGCTGCACCTGCAGCATGCAGAAGTTACTGGGTCAGGGATCAAATCCATGTTGCAGCAGTGGCAATGCCAGATCCTTAACTGCTAAGGCCACCAGGGAACTCCCCCCCCCCCCCGCCATGTACTTTTTCATATAAACTTTGGGATAGGAAGAAAAAATTACAACATATTAGAAAATATTAAGATTATATTAAAGTAAAACAGTTGAAGAGTGGAAAAAATGGAGAAGAATAAACAGTATTCTGGCTTTAAATGTTTTGAAAAAGAATTTAATGAATCAAATCGGCTCCGTGGCTCCATGTTGATATCAGTGGAAATTGCTGATTTGTCAAGGCATTGCACAAAGAGGTGAAGAAAGCAGGCTCACGAGTTCCTGCTGTGGCAGAAACAAATCCCACTAGTATCCATGAGGATGGGGGTTCGATCCCTGGTCTTGCTCAGTGGGTCGGGAATCTGGCATTGCCATGACCTGTGTTGAGGGCTGAAGACACAGCTCAGATCTTCATTGCTGTGGTTGTGGCCGTGGCGTAGACCAGCAGCTGTAGCTCCGATCGGACCCCTAGGCTGGGAACTGCCATATGCCTCGGGTGCAGCCCTAAAAAAAAAAAAAACACAGGCTGTAGGAAACCAGGATTTGCAATCTGACTTTCCTATCACGTAGAAACCTATCTCTTGTGACCTTAGTGAGTTCCTTAGCACCTCCAAGTCTCAGCTTCATTATCGGTAAAGAAGAAAATCAACTATTTTGGTACACACTTGCTTTGATGTTTAAATGGGAAATGTAAGAAATTCACAGGTCACCTAGTGCCTGACATCGTCAGCTCTCTTGTAAACTACAGCTGTGGTGGTCCTCACTGTTGAAGGTGGGGGCGGGAGGGTGACATAAAACTTAATCAAACAAAATAGTCAAGGTTCAAAAGACTTCACTCTTACAGAGGCAGACACCCAGTGTTCTATTGACTAAGCCTCTGTTCCATCAGCTCAACCTAGAGGGCACTTGTGACAGTCGCTGAGCATTTCCAGGAATCCAACATGGTATCTTGGCTTTTAGTTTATGTTAGAATTATCTCATGCCGTAACTATTTAGTGACCTCCCAGCTTATTTCAGCGTTGCTTACTGTTATGGTGTTCTCACATCCGCTGTCTAGCGCTTTTATCTCTGATCTGTTGATGCCTACATCCTGCATCCTGGCACTGAGCTTTCCTTTCGTGGCTCCTCATCTTTAAGCTGCTGAGTTGTCTCCATTTGCTAAACGCCAATAGAACTCTTTTCCCACATTCTCCTAATTCTTAAAAATGCTCAGCTTTAGGCATTTGACACATTTTCCAATGACATAATGCACAGGTCCTGGAGAGAAACTGTGCCACAACCATCTCAATGGCTGTTCTTCTTCCTTAAAGAGAATGTTTTTATCCACACTTTTTTTTTTTTTTGTCCTTTATCTTTTTAGGTCCACACCCACAGCATATGGAGGTTCCCAGGCTAGGGGTCTTCATCAGAGCTGTTGCTGCCGGCCTGTCTATGCCAGAGCCACAGCAATGCCAGATCTGAGCCACATCTTTGACCTACACCATAGCTCATGGCAACGCCAGATCCTTAACCCACTGAGCCAGGGATCGAACCTACAACCTCATGGTTCCTAGTCTGATTTGTTTCCACTGTGCCACTATGGGAATTCCCTATCACACTTAAATTTGATGATTTACTCTTAGAAGAGAAGCAAGACCAACTTAAGCTGCCATCTCTAAGGTAAACTAGTTGCTATGTTCTTATTGGTCATTCCTTGTGTGCCAGCAGTTCCCACATTCATGATGGGACATGATGCCCCAAGATGCAGATTATTTTTAACAGGTTTATTGAGGTATTTTGCAAATCATAAAGTATACATATCAAGTGTACAATTCAGGAATTTTTAGTAACTTTACTGAGTGGTCTTCTACTACCACATCTGGCTTTAGAACCTTTCATACACCCTCCAAAATAAGCTCCTTTGGGTCTGTGTATACTAATCCCCATTCCCACCCCAGCCCCAAGCAGTCACTAATCTACTTTCTGTCTTTGTAAATTTGCTTTCTGGGTAGTTCATATAAATAGAATCATATATAGCATATGGTCTCTTGTATCTGGCCCTGTTCACTTACCGTAGTGTTTTGAGATTCATCCATGACGTCGCATATGCCAGTGGTTTCCTCCTTTTCGTGGCTGAATAGTATTCCATTATATGGATAGACCACAATTTGTCTTTTCACCTGTTGGTGAACATTTGGGTTGTCTCCATTTGTTGGTTATGATGACTAATGTTACTTTGACTATTTGTGTGCCTGTCTTTGTGTGGACATATGTTTTCATTTCTCTTTAGCATATACCCAGAGTGGAATTGCTGGGTCCTGTGGTAATTCTCTGTTTAACTTTTTGAGGAAGTGGCAAACTTTTTCTAAGAAGCTATGCCATTTTAGATGCCCACCAGGATCGTATGAGGATCTGTGGTATAGATTTATGAGAAAGTGCTTTCACATAGCAGGGAAACAAAGTTGTAAGCACCTTAGAGGTATGTCATTGCCTTAGACTTTATAACATAATAAATCCCTGTTAAATATTGACTGAATGACATTTGTACTTAGGATCTTGAAAACTTTCCCCAGACTGTAATGGTAAAAATAACTCCAACTGTCATACTTGGGTACTGTTTTTATAGCCTCTTAAAATTTTGTGTGTTAACACTGATTACTTGGGTTTTGTTTTTGTTTTTAATGGCAGACTAATACAGAGAAGAAATGTTTAAATGGGAGTGTAACCTTCCCCCATCCTTGCTGACATATTTTCAAGCAATACATGTGTAAGGCTAGAAAATTTGAACAGTAGAAACAGACACAAGGGAAAAGTGAGTGTCTTCCTCTAACTCTCACCTTACAGTTCCCTGTCTCAAAGGTCACCACTTGCAAGCATTTGGGTTTTGTTCTTGGTTTTGTTTTGTTTTGTTTTTTAGGGCTGCACCCACAGTATATGGAGGTTCCCAGGCTAGGGGTCCAATTGGAGCTGTAGCAGCCAGCCTATGCCATAGCCACAACAACGCGGGATCTGAGCTGCGACCGCCGTCAGAACACACACACAGCTCACAGCAACGCCAGATCCTTAACCCACTGAGCAAGGTCAGGGATCGAACCCACATCCTCATGGATGCTAGTCGGGTTTGTTACCGCTGAGCCATGGGGTTTTGTTTTTATGCTCTTGTCATTGAAAGGCAAAATGAAGTTTTATGTTGATTTGTTTTATTTTTCCTTAGAATATCCACCTTCCAATATGCTTCTAAGTGAGTTGGGCTTTGGGCAGTGAAGCATCTCATGAGGTTCTCGAGCATTAAGAACGATCACAAAGTTGCTGGACTGCACCACAGCAGAGCTCAATACATGGCATATGATAGTCTCATAAACCCATTTTTTTCCAGACTCTTTTGTAGAATAGTTATCTACCAGTAAAGTGACCTACACAGTTTTACTGTTGATGGATAAATATTTTTAAATTTTTATCTTACTGAAGTAGTTAGCTGATGTACAATGTTGTGTTCATGCCTGTGGTACAGCCAAGTGCCTCAGTTATCTCCATATGTGTTCTTTTTCATATTCTTTTTCATCATGGATTATCCCAGGATATTGGATCGAGTCCCCTGTGCTGTACAGTAGGACCTTGCTGTGTATCCTTGGTGGATAAATAAATGCATCTGAACACACCTTTCCTAAGTGACCTCAGCCAGGTGGACTGGGGGTGTTGATGGCAGGGTGGGTGTCTGACTGGGCCATCCTCAAGTTACCAGTTCACCTTCTGATCCCTTCTGTGTCCTTGTCCTAACTCGGGGATCCTAGGCAGCCCCCAGTCAGATGAGGCAGCCATCAACCTGGGCCCACCGTGTAAACAACTAGATAGGAGTCACAGTAGTGATGAGACCTGTTTAAGAAGAGCGGGGACCAACGCGGAGAGATGGAAATGTGACATGGGAGATGATGAGCAAGGAGGTGGGGAGGGAATGGAAGAGAGGTAGAAAAAGAGAGTGGAGGAGTTGAGTCATAGGGAAAAGATGGAGATGCCTGGCCATTAACCTGTGTCATCTCCCCCTTCCACCCTGGCAGACCCTCCTCCTCGTCTCTCCCTGCACTAGTCCGTGTCTTGTCACTGAAATCTCAGCCACTGAGCCAGGTAGCTGCCAGGCCTCTTCTTCCCTCATAGAGATGCTGATCTGTGTATAAATGCTGGTGTTGGAGTTCCCATCGTGGCGCCGTGGTTAATGGATCTGACTAGGAACCATGAGGTTGCGGGTTCGGTCCCTGGCCTTGCTCAGTGGGTTGAGGGTCTGATTGGACCCCTAGCCTGGGAACCTCGATATGCCGTGGGAAGCAGCCCTAGAAAAGGCAAAAAAACAAAAAAAAATGCTGATGTCTTCTTAAAGTCCTTAAATATCAGGTTTATGATAAAAGCCAGGTTTGTCATCTTGCAGACTTTGCAAATGATTGAATTCCATTCTATGCAGTGAGTCAAAAACTGGGAAGAACCTGCAAATCCTCTATCATTTTTGTGTCTCTTACTATTAAGATTTATCATCTGAAAACAATTACCTTGGGATCCCACAAACGATTTGGAAACCCAAAGGGGGTAGTGCTGTAAAAGGAATATGGTACATTGAGTTCACAATGTCAACAGTGAGGAAAAAGGAATTTGTCATGACACCTTTTGTCATCCCTGTACTGTTGCCCTAATTCATTGGAAAAGAGCTCCTCATTTGATTCTAACAGGTTAAATGTTGTGCTGGATATTTTGTATAACACAAAATGTGGTCTTCTGAGAGCATATAACAACTGTCAAGAATATTTTTTTGCCCTCCCTCTCACCCTTCCTCTCTTCTGTTGTTTTGACACAATGTAGGTGGATCTCATACTCGTTCTGGATTTGATCAGAATCTTTTCTGAAAATTTTCTGACACATTTTCTAAGCTCAAATTCTAAAATCACAAAATCTCCCAGTTTCATCAGACCCTGAGATGAGGGACTAATACATGGCTTGTGGCCAGGAGAAAGGCAATATTGACCAATTGGTAAGGACCAGAGAGCTTTGCTCATGTTGTCACCTGATACTTACTGAGTAGTTGTGTGTGCTGGGCACCAGGTTGGGTGTCATGGCAGCCACCAAGTGAAGAAGATAAGGCCTTTGCCCTTAAGACTATTTTGTTTTGAGATTTAATCTTCTTGAAAAGAAAGGAGGTAGCTCCAGCAAATATATTCAGTATCTGACATATGTGAGAAAATACACCAAACCAGTGGCTCCGAAAAATATATCACATATATCGGTTGATACGTTTAGATGAGATGAGGTAATACTGTCCCATGCTATACATTGTTCAATGTGCGTTTACATATATACATGTAATAAGTAGGTACAATTATCATCACATGTTACGCAGAACAGAAACACAGTGACTTGCCCAAGTTCATAACAGCTGTTGAAGTTGGAGCCAAAATTCCAATGCAGGCAGTCTCATCTGAACCTGGCTCCTACAGTCATTCATTGTACAACTTCACTAGATTTCAGAAGAACAAAGATGCAGAAGGCAAAGTGGCTCCCATTCGGTGCCTCAGCATCCCTCATAGATGTCTTAACTTTAATAGGTAGGTCTGCTTTCTCGACTGTCAAACTAAGACTCACTTCCTTTCTACAGTTCTAACGTTGAAAAGATTGCTGATATTCTATAGAGGACAGAGTAGAGAGCACGCCTTTGGCTGTCATTGGGCCCTGGTGTTTTTCTGTGTGCTGGCAGACACAGGTGGCTCTCTGGATTCATCTGTGCGCAGACCTGACCGTAGGGAACTTGATTGTTTCAATTACAGCTTTATGTTGTGATTGGCACAGCAGTCATGTCTAGGGTCTAATTTTTAAAAACTATAGTTGGGTTCTTCTTTTGCCCAAGTACAGAGTGTCTATAAAGTAATGTGATCAATTTATTTTAAAAACCCTGATGACATTTAGAATGGAAAAAAAAATTTTTTTTTAAAGCAGTCACCAAAGGAACCCAACAACTTTTTCAAAAATGGTGCAGTTGTACAAAATCTTTTTGAAATTCTTCTTGTGGAGTTACTTTGAGAGCCTGAAGCTCATTCTTTGAATAGTCATAAGGTTGGCAAATCCTCTTTCTCTGAGCATGAATTCAATTTTTGGAAACAGCCTGAAGCCACATTTGGTGAACAAGGTGGATAAGAATAGTCTAAATATCTTTAAACCGTTCTGTGGGTAGGATCATTTTTGATCCACAAACAAGATTTGACTATAAAATATAAAAGACTCTCAGAGGCTGTTTCTGATATTACCAACCAATTTCCAGTCTTCTACTTTTCGGGTTATTTGTAACCTCATGAGGAAAATAGTAAAATGTTGGAGTTACTATTCTGTCCTAAAATAATTTTCCAGGGCTTATAATATACCCGAGTAGGTGTTGGGCATATCATAGGCATTAAAAAAAAATGCTTTGACATTTGAGGATGCAAATGTGAGGATGCAAATGTAACTGGTGATGATTTAAAATTTTTTTTTTTATATTTTTAAAACTAAAGTATGGTTGATTTATAGTATTGTGTCAAATTCTGCTGTACAGCATAGTGACCCATTCATTCATTCATTCATATATATATTCTATCTTCCGTCATGTTCTACCCGAAGAGCTTGGGTATAGTTCCCTGTGCTGTACAGTAGGACTTCACTGCTTATCCGGGTGATGACTTTTCTTGAAGAATACCCACTGTGTATTGTGGAACATAGCTCCTGAGAAGAGTTTCCACGCCTCTAGACAGTGAAATGAGTAAAGGTTCGCAATCATCTTATACTCTCTTCTTCATCACACACTGTGGGAATTTGTATACAGATGGCATTTTTTGCAGGTCCCCTCTCCATGGCCTTGTTTTATACTGGTGGACTTGCCCACTGTATGCAAGGCATTACTCCTGACTTTCCCATATGATAGCAATCAATCTGCTATGAAGCTGATGAAGTTTTCCCTTTTTCCTTTTTTTTTTTTTTTTTTTTTTTTTCCATTCTAAATGTCACCTGCTGGTTGATATCCATGAGCTGATTGATCTCCTACTTGGTCATTCCTGGAACCTACTTAAATACAAGCATACTTTCCTATTCCTCTCCTTGATGTTGGGTCGGAATGGATTCATTAGCATAGTATATCTCAGATCTGATGTTAATCCTGTGTTATTTGGTAACTTCTATGTGACTTATCTCCGCGTTTCCCTAATCCAGTGTAACTCAGCAAGCATTTCTTTACCGCTTACTCTATGCTGGGAATGCGGGCCTGAATGAGATGTGGGTGATGCCCTTTAGAAGTTCCTGGTCTTCGGAGAAGAAGGGACATACACACACAGATACACAACTGTGTGATAAGGATTACACAACACTTATCAAATACTGAAAGGAACAGAGACGTAAGCAGTACACCTTGTTTTTTGAAGTGAGCTGAGATGAGAGGAGATATCTCATGTGAGGTTGGTGGGTAAGAAAGACTGGTCTCAGCTGGGAGTTCCCATCGTGGCGCAGTGGTTAACGAATCCGACTAGGAACCATGAGGTTGCGGATTCGGTCCCTGCCCTTGCTCAGTGGGTTGACGATCCGGCGTTGCCGTGAGCTGTGGTGAAGGTTGCAGACGCGGCTCGGATCCAGCGTTGCTGTGGCTCTGGCGTAGGCCGGTGGCTACAGCTCCGATTCGACCCCTAGCCTGGGAACCTCCATATGCCGCGGGAGCGGCCCAAGAAATAGCAACAACAACAACAATAACAACAACAAAAGACAAAAAAAAAAAAAAAGAAAGAAAGACTGGTCTCAGCTGGATGGAAAGGTTATTTCAGGCAAGGGAAGAACAAGAAAAAGCTACCTGAGAAGGTTAAATTCACAGCATTCGGGGACTGCTGTGGCTAGACTTGTTGAGTGGTTGGGGCCGAAGAACAGAACACGGGACTTGGGGACTCCCATTGAGAATTCTCCTTGCTTATTTCTCTTTGCATCATTTCCGGCTTGGGCTCCAGCACTGATTCTGTGAACCTTGAGGGAAGCCATTCTCTGGGCTTCAGTTTCCTTCTCTGTAAGGAGAGAGGGGCTGAATGACCTGATTTGTTAGATCCCTTCCAACCTGAAGAGTATGAGGCTTTGAAGAAACTGCCCTACTTCTCTGTGCTCTTCTGTAGCCTTTGTGTAAAGAATTCTCTCAGGCTGAACAAACTGAGGAAAGTGTTTTGAATATGAATAGAATCCCTGCTTTTTTACTTGGTTTGACCTCTTTTATGAATTTTTGGTCTTTTACTTCTTCCCTTTGGTAAACTTGTATCTGGTTAAGGCAGGACTGCCCGCTGGAACATACCTCAACTAGTCTCTTACGCATTTCTAGATACATATCAGCATATCGTGGTTGCATTGGGACAGCCCTGTTCTGCCCTCTGGCTGCAGGTGACCCGCCACAGTGCTTTCAGGACAACTCATAGTAGAAAAGTCTAATCAAGGAACAACAGAAAACTTAAAACACAAATGGGGAACAAACTCAGTATCAGTATTGAGTTTCAATAGAATTGCAGGTTTCTCTGGTATAGTTCAGGTCTGAAAATAATATGTTGCACTTGAATACAGAACACAATTTAAACTTAAAAAACCCGCAGCAGAAATCCACAGCACATTGTAAATCCACCATAATTGAAAAAATAATAATCTTAAAAATAAATTAAGTTAAAAAACCCTTTTCCTCAGAAATGAAGTTGGGGATTCTTGCTTACCAGTTCAACTTAATAATTAGCATAGCATTTGTAAAGCACTTTATATTCTTGAAAGTATTTTCATTTACATCAGTAATTGGAATTTAACACATTTTTTGAGCATCTATAGTATGTTACAAAGATAGTAGGAAGTATTAGAGGTGGACCTTGCCCTCAAGACATCACAGCATCACTGTAACTAGAACAATATCTTACCAGGACATTAAATATGATTTTCCATATAATATGCAAAATAGGAATATTTGTTTTTTTAAGGCATTGTAAGAGAATAGTGGAGAAAAAAAAACAGCCCAGTGTGGGGATTGAGTAAAAGATGTTTCTTGGAGGAAATGATGATTCTTAAATTTTGAAGAAGGAACTGGAATTATCCAGAGAGAGAGAGGTCATTTTATCCAGAAAGAATAGCCCAAATGAAGACACAGTGATGCGAAACAGCCTGGTAATTATGGAGAACTAATATTACTGAAACATAAAAATGTATATTGAGGTGTTCCCTTGTGGTACAGTGGGTTAAGGATCCAGCATGTTTACCTAGATCCACAGGTTGCTGCTGAAGCATGGGTTCGATCCTTGGCCCAGGATCCTGGCCATGGGCATGGCCAAAAAATTTATATTGAGTGGTAATATTTGAGGAGCAGTAAATTGGAGAAAGGTCAAAAAGGACAACCTTTTATGCCATGAGAAGGAGCTTGGCGAGCCACTGAAGTTTACCCAGGGATGTGATAAAGTCAGATTTGAGTTTCTTAGAAATGACCCCAGTAGCAAGGTTTAAGATAGATTTCATGGCGAACAAACTAGGAAGCAGGGATTAGCTGGCTGTGCAACAATCCGGATGAGATTGTTGTAGCAGGAAAAATGGGAAGATATGTTTGAGAAATGTCAAGGGGGAAAAAATTGGAAGAACCAGGTGATGGGTTGGATTGACAGTCGGAGGAAGGTAGAATGTCTTTTAGTTTCTCCAGGAGGACTGCATGGATTGTAATTATGTTCCATTAATTAAGCCATGGAACATAGCAGGAAAAGGAGATTTGGGGTATTAAAATGATGGTTTCTCCTTTTATAAAAGTTGAGATTGGGGAGTTCCCTGGTGGCCTAGGGGTGAAGAATTGGGTATTGTCACTGCTGTGGCTCAGGTCGCCCCTGTGGCACAGGTTCACTTGCTGCCCCAAGAACATACACATGCTACAGGCACAGCCAAAAAAAAAAAAAGTTGAAATTAGAGATGTATTTGGTCTTTGTTCTGAGTTCCTGGCAGAGCTCCTAGAATTGGCATTTCTTGAGCGATAAAGGAAGGAGAGTCTCCTGTTAATCACAATGACCTCTTTTGATTACACCTGAGTTTATGCAAATACGGGGTTTAGGGTAGAGCCCCTAGATAGCCTCAGGATGGGGCTGATCATGGTAAAGTTTGATTGATGAGAGGTTGGGAGCTTTGATCCCTAACCTCCTGGGAGGAGAGGGCACCTGGAGATTAAGCCCTGTAACTCTTGAACAAGATTTCACAAGCTTCCAGATTGGTGAACACACCAAGGTGCTAGGAGGGCAGTGCACCCAGAGAGGCCACGGAGCTCCACAGGCCTCCATACCCTGCCCCATGCAACCCTTCCTTCTTGCTGTTCTTGAGTTGTATCTTGTATAATCCAGGAGAAAATACAAGTTAAGCATTTCCCTGACCTCTGTGAGCCATTCTAGGAAATTATCAAACCTGATGGGGGAGGGGGTTCATGGGAACCCCTGATTTATATCCAGTTGGCCTGGGACTTTCAGCTGGCATCTCAAGTGGAGGCAGTGTTGTGGAACTAAGCCCTTACCCTGTGGGGTTGGCCTCAACTTTGGGTAATGAGTGCCAGAATAGAATTGAAGTGTTGGCTACCCCGTTGGTGTCCTGAGAATCGGAGAATTGGTTGTTGATGTTAGAAAACCCTCCAGAGGGTCAGAGCTGGGAGATCGATTTGGGAAATGGTAGCATACAGGTGGCAGTTAAAGTCTTGGGACTTGGAGTTCCCGTCATGGCACAGTGGTTAATGAATCCGACTAGGAACCATGAGGTTGCGGGTTTGGTCCCTGCCCTTGCTCAGTGGGTTAACAATCCGGCGTTGCCGTGAGCTGTGGTGTAGGTTGCAGACGCGGCTCGGATCCCGCGTTGCTGTGGCTCTGGCGTAGGCCGGTGGCTACGGCTCCGATTCAACCCCTAGCCTGGGAACCTCCATATGCCGCGGGAGCGGCCCAAGAAATGGCAACAACAACAACAACAAAAAGACAAAAAGACAAAAAGACAAAAAAAAAATAAAGTCTTGGGACTGGATGGAGTTTTCCAATGGAGGGAAAAGCAGAGGATCAACAAGAGAGTCTGGGAATGATCCTATGTTGGGAGGAAAGTCAAAAGAAGAGGCTACAGAAGTGATGGAGAATAAATAACACAGCAGAAACTAAAACAAAAGCAAAATTCAACAAACAAAATGGAATAGAAACATGAAAAAACAAACGAGGAGAATCTCAAAAGATAGTCAACAATGGCAGGTGCTACCAATAGCAGTATTTAGAGAATGCCTTGGAGAGATCGCTGGTGTACTTAGCCAGGGTAATTTTAGTGGAGTACTGGGAATGGAAGCCAGACTCTAGTGGACCGGGTTAATGAGAAGTGCGGGAACACACCCAGCATGGATAGACTGGCTCTGAGAGCCTTGGCTGAGCAGTGGAGGAAAGAGAGGAAGGTAACTTGAGTAAGTGATGTCTAGGGAAGGTTTTGGTTTTTAGATGAGAGCGTTACGTGAGCCTGTGCATAAACTAGGAGAAAGAGAGAAGCAGTGAAGATGTGGTGCGAAGATGGAATAGCTGAGAGAACAAGCCTAGAGGTATCGGAAGGTGGGCTTGAACATCAAAAGAAGAGAGACCTTGGGGTTCCCATCATGGCTCAGTGGTTAACAAATCTGACTAGGAACCATGAGGTTTTGGGTTTGATCCCTGGCCTCTCTCAGTGGGTTAGGGATCCGATGTTGCCGTGAGCTGTGGTGTAGGTCACAGACGTGGCTCAGATCCCACGTTGCTGGGGCTGTGGTGTAGGCCAGTGGCTACAGCTCTGATTAGACCCCTAGCTCGGGAACCTCCATATGCCACAAGAGCAGCCCTAGAAAAGGCAAAAAGACAAAAAAAAAAGAAAAGAAAAGAGAGAGAGAACTTGTCTTCTGAAACTAGAATGTGGGGTGCAGTAGATGTAGGTGTAGGTGATTGTATGTCGGGGGAAGACGTGGCTGGACTTGTCTGAATTCTTCAGTTTTTAGTTGTCTCAGCTAAATCATGTTGGGACCCCTTTTCTCCAAAGGGATGAGTTGTGTTTGGTTAGCGGCTTGACAGCAAAGAGAGTGGAGTGCAAGTGGAGGGAATAGGCCAGGACCGTCCAAGGAATGCTGAGGGCCCCGGTGACAGCAAAGGCACCAGTCCATTTTTTCCCCTTTTGACTGTGCTCAGAATCCAGGGACTAGAAATCAGAAAGGCTCATTTTGAGCTGAATGGCTGTGCAGAAGAATGGACATAACTGGAAACTCAAGGTGACCAATGCCATATGTGGTCTGAGCTGCAACCCTAGAAAAAGCAAAAATACCAAAAAAAAAAAAGCATTTCTAAGGTGTATTCAAATATACGCATTAGAAGTCTTCTAGATTTTCTTTGAAGCCTCCTGCTTAGAAATCCCTCCCTAAAAGTTTACTTGGAATCCCCTCTAGTTGAAGATATTGGATGTAATTAGGAGTTCCCGTCGTGGCGCAGTGGTTAATGAATCCGACTAGGAGCAACGAGGTTGCGGGTTTGATCCCTGGCCTTGCTCAGTGGGTTAAGGATCTGGCGTTGCTGTGAGCTGTGGTGTAGGTTGCAGACGCTGCTCAGGTCTCTGGCATAGGCTGGTGGCTACAGCTCCGATTCAACCCCTAGCCTGGGAACCTCCATATGCCTCGGGAGCGGCTCAAGAAAAGGCAAAGACAAAAAAAAAAAAGAAGATAGTGGGTGTAATTAGCATCTCAGAATCTAATGTTATCCCTTCTCCTTTTTCTCTTTTTAAAAGAACTTTTAAATAAATGAACATCTATGATTATAAGAAGCTCATTGTAGCAAACTTGACAACCACAGATCATTGCAGAAAATAAAGCAAGTTCACCGGTAATTGCATCTCCCAAAGAAAACTCAAACATGGTTGTATTTTGATTTTTTGGGTAGTGGCTTTAACTGACATAGAGACTTCATTCCCGAAGGCAGCATTACCTGTGCATCGTTGACGAGGGTTATTTTCCAAAAGTCCTGGTGTATTCTGGTAAATGTGCCCCCCTCTCCCCGCCTGTATCACAGAACTGCTGAGAGAAGGCAACAAAGTTAATTGACTTGCTTCACCCTTGGCTCGATAATCCTGGTTTGGCTGACCCTCAGCTCAATTTCAAGATTTTGGTGGGTTTAAGACTTAAAACATTCTGCAGCTGGGCTAAGAATGTGCACTGTTACAGGGCCCCCCTTCCCCAACCCCAGTTGTTTCTGACACAAAAGGTCCTTAGGCCCAACTTTAGGACCACTCAGTGGTGGACTTCACAGACTGATCTTACCAGAAACCATATGGCAGTCCTGGGAGCGAGAACCATTCTTTGGCCTCATGTGTATTCTCAGCCCTGGTTTCGATGAGTGTCCTTTCAGTCTGTGTGTTTACATCCGGAGCCAGGGTTTCGTTAGTTAAAAGAAAACGGGGTCCAGGCAAAACCTTGAGGGCACGGGGCCCTCCCACATCCTCTTTGACATTGCTCTTCCCCTCTGTCTCCAAAGACACCCTTCACCTAGTCACCTGCTGCTGTCCCAGTGAGATGTTGACACAGCGATGACTTTTCTGCACAGTCACTTTGTTATCTCTCGTCCCTAAAACCAGCTTTCTCTGAGCTGTGTTGGAAAGATGCCGTCAGTGACTTCATGCTTTGCTTGCGTTACACTCCTAAGAGTAACAGATAGAGATGCCTTCCACTTCCCGCCCCCTCCTCAATCCTGACTTAGCTTTTCAAAGGAGATTATTCCAAAGAAATACAGGTGGAGCATGTTGGGGAGGGGGCACGCAAGGATGGGGTGAAGGGATTCAGGGAATGCTGCAGAAGCGGGGTCTCGCCTGCGATCTCACACTTTTGAGCCAACCATACCACACAGATAGCTGCCTGAAAAACAAGCTGTCCTTCCAGCTTAGCAAAGATGTTTGCTCAGTGTCCTTTCGAAGGGAACCTGCCTGTTTGGTACCTGAAGCCACGCGAGGAGAGGGTAGGAATCCTTGTTACCTAAGAGCTATTGTTCAAGAACAGAATCCTGTGAGGTTTTGTTCTAAGAATTGGCAAGAAACTCCTGCAAAAGGCCAGGGGGCAGGTACCATGTGCGGCATGTATTTGCGACAGACAAGTTCGGAGAGTCTCATGCTTGGGAGAGCGCTGATTTTTACACCTAGAACTCTTCGGTTATTCCTCAAACCCACCTGCTGCTTGCGTCTTAGAGATGTGCAGAACTGACCCTGTGTTCAGGCAACGTGACATAACCCTGCAAGGTCTCAAAGGCAAACGAGCATGTCTGTGGGAAGGCCCAGATAGTCTCCAGGGCTGGCACAGCCCAAGGCTCTGTGACTCAAGTATTAATGGGTCAGAGGAAGTGGGTGGTTGGGTTATCACGTCACCCCCTCCATCTGCTCTGCTCAGGTCTCTCTCAAGGCTGCCCTTTGGGTGTGAGCTGGGGGAGGTTGCAGTGGGGGCAGCTGCTGCGTGAGATGCAGGCAACATGCAGGTGCAGCTCCATCACTCCCCAATGAGTTCTATGGTAGTTTATCCAATTGGATACGTTTCTTCTCACCATGACACCTAGCTTCATGTTGACCCATGTCAATTCAAATCTCTTTTCCTTCACTCCCCCAAGAAAGCCGAATCTGGTCCAGGTGTTGAGATTAGGGCTTGCCATGTCTGTTGCTTCCTCTATCCAGAGTAGCAGAGCAGCTAGAGTCCCCAGAGGAAGGGCACCCCAGCCAGTTGGAAATACCAGTGTGGGTACCTTCTCTTGCCACACTGGACTAGTATGTGATCTCTTCCAAATCCTGTCCTGGATACTCAAATTCCTAGCTCTGTCCTAAAGATGATTTAATCCACTCAAGTACTAAATACTGGGCAGGAGGAAGAATAATGATCCTTCTGCATTCTTAGCTGGGACCCTCCCCCCCCCAAAAAATACAAGACAGATTAACAAGAGAAGAACAAACAAATCTGTTATACGCAGGAGATTCCCCAGGGGAAAATAACTCCCCAGGTGGCTGTAGAATTTAGGATTAAATACCAGCTTAATAAAGAAAGAAGAGGGAGGAGATAGGCCTCCTAGGGGAGAGTAAATAATTTGGGGGAAGGATGAAGGGGAAAAGATAGAATAAAGGGGAGGTGTGTAGTTTGGGACAGAGTTTGTTTGGGTGTGGTGTGGGCTCCTAGTTTCCTCCGTACAATAAGAGTCAAGCCGCCCTGGTTGATGAAACTGTGGGAGGGGACTTATGAAAATTGAGTTCCTTTTCAAGGATCTGTCTTAAGGCTGATAAGGGACATTCAGAGAAAGCCCCTCCCTGCATTTGCTATTCCCACGTGCCTGCAGCTCAAAATCACATGTGAAATTGGCAGCATTTGGAGGTAGCAGGCCCTGCTACTCTTCAATAATGATACATGGTCATACTAAAATCCTTCCCCAACAAACAGCTAGATTTCACTTTTTTAAAATCAATGATAATTGTTCATCTTTTTCAAGTTTGTTATTGATACTGTGTTATCTTTTTTTTTAAAGTCCTCTTTTTAGAGCTACAGACCCCAATAATTACAGATATGAATATAATGGGATTTCCTTTAAAATAAATTAGAGGTGAGAGGAGTAGGCAGAGCTATAGATGAAACAAGATGGGCCATGAGTAGATAATCATTCTTCTGCCTAATCTGTATGTCATAAAATTTTCATAGTAGGCAGTTGGAAACTTTTATAATTATTTATGAAAAGAAGTGAGTACCATCGCTTGCATCAGCTATGATGCAAATTAAGTAGTAATCCCCAAAAGACCAGTCTCAGTTTTCCTAATAAAATCTGTGCCAAGTCATCAAACGTTGCCACTGTTCCTTTTGCAGTGCCACCTACCTTCATTGGTCAAATAGAAAATGCGTGCCATCCCTTACACTCCAAATTTTTAAAAAATGAAAACCCATGTGTTTTCTTTTTCTTTTTTTGTCTTCCATCCTTCTGGGGCTGCACCCACGGCATATAGAGGTTCCTAGGCTAGGGGTCGAATCAGAGCTGTAGCCACCGGCCTACGCCAGAGCCACAGCAGCGAGGGATCCGAGCCGCGTCTGCAGCCTACACCACAGCTCACGGCAACGCCAGATCCTTAACCCACTGAGCAAGGCCAGAATCGAACCCACAACCTCATGGTTCCTAGTCGGATTTGTTAACCACTGCACCACGACGGGAACTCCCCAGTGTTTTCTAAATTCAAGTTTGATGTGATAGAGAGCAGCTCAGCCGTGTAACACATGGCTGTGGGTGAGAAAGCCGGTCTCTTATTAAGACACTGAAATACTATAAACCTCCCTTAGGAAGTTGCTGCTCCCAGGAACCGTGCATTAGGCTCCTCTTAGGAAGCCACAGATGATGGAATCGATTCTTCTCCTCAAGCTTTGTCCAGTTCAGAGGTGTCAAATGAAGAAAAGCAGCCCTGTTTTCTTCTTCTTCTTTCTTTCTTGAACTTGGCAATAACCAAGCCTTGCCCTTTATGTCTTTTTCTTTTTTTTTTTTGTCTTTTTTGCCATTTCTTGGGCCGTTCCCATGGCATATGGAGGATCCCAGGCTAGGGGTCGAATCAGAGCTGTAGCCACCGGCCTACACTAGAGCCACAGCAACACGAGATCCGAGCTGCGTTTCCAACCTACACCACACACGTACGGCAATGCCGGATCCTTAACCCACTGAGCAAGACCAGGGATCGAACCCACAACCTCATGGTTCCTAGTTGGATTTGTTAACCACTGAGCCATGACAGGAACTCCAAGGCTTGCCCTTTAAACTCAAAGTAAGGCCAGCTCAGGTGTGATGGCCCCTCAACCAGCAGGGATGACAGCTCCTTTGGCCTTCCTAAAGCAGACCCCACTACCTTTAGCCCAGGCTGGTGGGAAGAAATGGGCAAGCCATTCATTGCCTCACGGAAACTGCCCCTGACCAGTTTAGTCCAAGTTGGGACGAACACAACCCAGCCCCCAGCAGAAAACTTCTCTGGCCTTTCCCATGCCAGTCTTTCTAAGTCCAGGAATTCCTAGTGAAGTACATCCCTTCCTGTTGCTATGTGTATGGTCTGGTGTCGTCAAGAAGGGCTCTGGCTAGAAATCGGAATGCCTGGCTTCTAGTGTGAGTGTAAGGAATGTCAAGGACTTAAGGGAACTGAGTAGAGCACCCCCCCACACACACACACACACGTCCCCCAATAGAGAGAAGTGATAAGACCAGGGACCAGGCGTCCAGGGGTTATGGTCTAAGGAGAGTGAAGACAAGCAAAGAGTAGCCCACTCCTCATTTTTAAACAATCCCCATGTTAAAGTATACAGTTTCCATGGCAGTCATAGCTTTTAGGGTATTGGGGGAGGACCATTAAAGGGGGGTGGGTCCTCAGGGCACAAAGAGGGCTGGGGAAGGCTTCCGATAGAAGGAGGCCCCAGCCAGAGCTACATCTTGGAAGATTGTCCAGTGCATGTCGGGACCAAGAGAAATGGCCTGGGCAGCCCAAGCACAGGGCTGGGTAGACCATGCAAGAGGTTAAATGCCAGGGAGGAGGCTCCAGATGGCAGAGAGCTTCCTGTATGTAACATCGGCTTCATCTTGTAGGCATTGGAGAAGCAAAAGGGTTTTTCACAGGGTGGGATTGGATAGATGATGTGACTATCATGTCATATTTGGACTTTCCAAAGATCACAGGGCAGAGTGATCTTCCATATAAGGCAATATGAGAGGCAGGGAGGGAGAGCTGCATCTAACTCAGACGAGGTGCGGATGTTTAGGGGTCCAGGCGGGAGACATTGAGGATCGATGCTAACCCAGCCGAGCTGGGAGGGAACAAGAGGGGACATAACTAGAAATTACTGGAGGAGATGAAATCCACAGGTCTCTGTGTCCGCCTAGGTTTGGTAGGAGATGGACAGTCAAAGCATGAGAGCAGCGGAGCCTCCGTTCATTCATTGTTGTCTCTCAACACTCTCATCTTAGGTTCCTGGTTTGTGAAATATGGATACTGCCTGTCTTACACACCTGCCTCATAAGGTTGGCGTGAGGACTCATATGGTATCATGGAGTGGGTGTGGGTGCCCTTTGAGAACAACAATGCCAAGTGTAAAGTCATCTGGAAAATCCAGTAGGAAAGAGTGACAAGGAAGAAGGAAGGAGCCACAAATAGATGTTTTCCCAAAGCAGTATGTATATTTTTTAGCACAAGGAGAGAAAAATCCATATTTGTAGTGAGGAAAATAAAGGACAGGGAGTAAGGCTATCAGATGTAAGGTTACTTAGACTTGGTGCTTATTTCCTCGAAAGAGGTACTAATTATCATGTATAAGTTACTCTAATTCTAATTCTTCTATCCTGTGCAAGTCAGCTGCCTTTAAGATATTGAAAGAAACCTTTCTTTTCACCAGCAGTGAGGAGTTCTCAGTTTTAGAGTTAATCCTTATTTTGATTCTGTATAATGTCAATTATATACAATGGCATTTATCATGTATGATTTTTATGATACTTTATGATATAAATAATCTGATATGACATTGTTTATATCATATATGATATATTATGATATAATTATGGAATTGATTCCATCTCGAAATAACTAAAAATGTACTCTTTTATTTTCTGCCATAGGATAGCATGAACTATTTTTTCTTTCAGTGTATTTTGTGTAGACGTGTTTTGGTTAAACCAAAGCCTTTTTACAGAAAGCTGTTCTCGCTAACGTAGAATTATCCCATTCTTTAAAAATGACGGTGTCTTTCTTCTCTAGAAATTGAATCCCATTAATTTTTCATCCGAAACGAATCCTGAATTTCAATAATGCCACCTAGCATTTAAGCCAAGAGGATTTTGATGTGTGCTAAAAACATCCATAATGTCTCATGTCTGTTTTGATCACTGGGGATGACATGACATGAGGTGTGAAGCTGACCTTTGGGAAATTCCTGGATGGCACATCCTGAGCTGTGCTCGTACACGTGCAGTTCTGAGCCATGAGATCAGAATGTAGAACGAGGCAGTGGTACTGCCAAGTTTGAGTCAGGGAATCAAAGGACAGACAAGTTTCTGGACTGCTCTCTGTTGCAATTTTGGACTCTTGCGGCAACTTTTAACTCTGCTGCCATGCCTACGCACCTTGGTCTTTTACGTCTCTGGCGACTGATCTTTTTATCCCCCTACGTGGAACAGAAAGCCTGAGTTCCAGGAAATAAAAGGTGTAAGCGGAAAGAAAGCACTTTAGTCATCAGAGATGACAGCCAGGGTGGTGGGAGACTACTGCTCCGGTATCTCCGATGCTCTGAGCCCAAATGCCTCCTGCAACAGCTACGGGCCAACATAGCGTGGCCATCTCCGTGGAGACGAGGCTTCCTCAAAACAAAAGCAAACATTTCTCTCTTCCCAAGTTGGCTTCTAATGGCCTTGGGGCTTAAAAAATTTTTTTTACTATTTTTTTTCATCTTAAATGTTACTGTACTATTAATAAGTAAAATATTCCCTGCTGGCTAAATACATGTATTCCTGGCATCATACATTCTCTCTCTCTCCAAATAAAAGTTCGTATCGTAGGTATGGTAACAAGAGAAAGGCAGTCGAACGCAAGAGGAATTTCTGTGAACAGAAAGGACTGTTCTGCCTGTGACGTTTCCTCGGACCATCTCCCTTTGGGGTGTCTCTCCCTCCGCCCTTTTCCTTTGCCCACTTCCCACCTGGTGCTCCTTCCTTCTCTCCCCTGCAAGAGTACCTCTAAATTGGGTCCTGACACGACTCCCTTCCAGGAAAGACACAGTGATCTTCTCTCAAGAGTCACATTTTCACAAAGTGGAGCCTCATCTAAGGATACCGTGGCCGGGCCCCATTCATCGCTTGCAAGCTCCAGGCTCCTCTGCCCAGCTGTACCCTCCCTCCTTCCTCCAGCTGTAAGTACCCACCTCAGATGCTCAGCTCCTTGTGGTTCGAGGCACCTCTCAGGTTCTTACAGTACACATGCCATCTTCGTGTTGGCATTCCCGATGCACCAGTTACCTGTTCTCTCCTTTCTCCTTCTTTGCCTCCTATCAAGTTTTTATGACTTTTGCCTGAGGGCCTCGTCCTCCCATTTTTGGACCATCCTTGATCCTCTGTTCCTATCAAGTGAAGTTCCAAAGTGATAATGGTGTGATGGATTCTGCCTATTTCTGAAAAATCCAAGACCTCGGTCTTGGGTTCGAATGGGGTTTGGGATGGAGGACGGGGGTATTTTTTATGTGTGCTTCATCTAAAGTGCCTGAGGTACTCTGGAATCTTCTTTGATGTTTTGAATATTTGCCATAATAGCCAGTGGTTTGTGAATAGTGTACTTTCTCGAGAAGCGTTTTCCTGGATGTCATGCCCTGGCCTTTTGCATTTTTATCTTTCTGTTCTGGAAGTTTCTCGTTAAGTTTTAGAATCTAGTTCTTCCTCAAACCCTTCCTTCTGGCTGAAGGCCTCAATTAAATAGATTGCCTCTAATATCTCTCAAGTATATGAAAAGTGGCTTATTCTGACATTCAGCTGTTGCTGGTGGAAGAACACCTTCAAAAAGGAGTAGAGATAAAAATGCAAAAACTATTTAAAGTCCTTGCCCCTGAGAAGAGTATTAGTTGGAAGGAGATAGATATTTTTAGAAACTTGGTTAATACTAAGCAATGCAATATACAGAGTCCTATGTACATGCTGATGGTGTAAATAACAAAAAGGAAAATATGAGCAGCATCAATCTGCTTTTCCTGGCAATTGAAAAAGTCGACTGCTCTTTCCTTGATGCAGTTTCTTGTCCTTCTCCTATCGTGCTTGGCCTCAAAATACCACCGCACGGAAGTTACTTAGTTTGATTATGATTTTGCTTAACAATTGTTGATTCTTCCAGCTATGAAGACAGTCTGTTGACATTTCCATTTAGTTTCAAATTATTGCCTACTGAACCAGTGATCAGATGGAAAGCTAAGTTCACACACAATGGGGATTCAGTGAAAGGGAAAGTGGAGACACAGCCTTTTTTTTTACTGGCTTCCACCTTCAGCATGGCCCTCTTCCAGGAGAACTTGTACATCAGACTTGGAAAGGAGTTTACTGCTTAGGTCTTGAGATAAAATTTAAGCCCAAGCCCCTTTGCAGGTGCTGATTATTGTTCTGAACCACAGATGTTCTCAAAGTTGTCCACACAACAAGTATCGATTGAGTCATTTCTTATATCCAGACATTGGCAGTAAAGACTTGGGGGCCCATATCAAGAGGGTGTGTCACCAGCCACGTCCTGGGCACTGGGCATCGGATAGTTGGGGGTAGTTAGGAAGGAGCAGAGGGGATAGTCCAGGCTACAAAAGCCCTGCTCAGAGGGAGGATGGAACGATGGGAGCAAGGCTATGGTGAGAAGACTGACATGCCTAGAATGGAGAATTGCTTTTAGAAAGTGGAGGGGATAGGCGTTCCCGTCGTGGCGCAGTGGAAACGAATCCGACGAGGAACCATGAGGTTGCGGGTTCGATCCCTGGCCTCGCTCAGTGGGTTAAGGATCCAGCGTTGCCGTGAGCTGTGGTATAGGTGGCAGATGCTGCTCAGATCTGGCGATGCTGTGGCTCTGGCACAGTCCAGCAGCACAGGCCCGTGGCTCCAATTGGACCCCTACCCTGGGAACTTCCGTATGCCGCAGGTGCAGCCTGAAAAAGACAAAAGAGAAAAAAAAAGAAAGTAGAGGGATAAAGTTCAGGAAATCTGAATATCCCTCCTAGCCTCTCCTTGACTTCACTTTGGATCATATGGAAAAGCCTTTCCATTTGCATTTAGATGATTCCTTAGTGAAAGGCAAGATACAGTCTGTCCTAGTTTGGAGAAATTGGATCTTCAGTTCTGACACTTGATGTGCAATGAATAAGTCCTCTCCTGATTAGAAATAATATTAAAGTTAACCTCTCAAAAAAAAAAAAAAGAAAGAAAAAAGGGCCACTGCACAACCCTGGAGGGTCTTGGCTCCTATCCAGATGCCTCCTCTGATGCTCAATAGAAAGTCATTGTTGGTTCCAGAGCCAGGGCGTGACGTAATGGAGGCGGCGTCGCGCGAGGATGAATCGGGCATTGATGTCCCCTAAGGACTTGGAGAGCGCGACCTGGACATCACAGCTGGGGGTGTGTTCCCGAGGTTGAGGGGACACATCTGCAGATGTTCTCTGCTCATCTCGACACCATCTCCACTGTTGACTTCATCTTAATGCAGTGACAGAAGCCCTTGTGAGTGGTTTTTTAAAAATAAGCCAGTTCGAGCTGGATTTCTACCCCCTCAGGATCAGAATCTCGACATTTAACCTTTTTTTGGAGTTACCCGAGTTGCCTTAGGCTATGAAAGAAAAGCAGTGATTTAGGAAAACAGCATTGGAGGTAGACACAAAGGTGGAATGAATCACATGATGGCTCATGGGACCAGGTTAAGGAGGCGTGTTGGGGCCGGTGGGTGGCCTGTGCTGAGCCGTCGTTCCTCCAGCCCTGAAGTGCAGCTGAGATCGAGGTACTGCTCCCTGCTGTGGCAATGAGCTGGGGAGCCAGCCTTTGCTTGGCAGTATCTCCTTTTGTTGTTGTTCTTTGGGGGCACTTCTGGCTTTTAGATACAGGTTTTTACCTGCGGGCCCTGTGTGTCTATTACATCGCAAACCGGATTTGCAGAATCCCTCCCAGCCCCACTGCATTGCCTCTTGCTGCTCCCTGTAGCTATTCGTGCTGGTGCTAATTCTCCACTCCCCAGATGCCCTTTGCCTTATCTCGGATGTTCCTCCCCCATTGCTGGCCCTCCCACCCTGTCCCGGGATTATCTCTGGATTCTCTGCAGTGCAGGCTCTGCATCTTGGCTTCAAATTCCTCCCCATCCGCCTCTCCATTTTCTCACCGTCTCCAGCTCCACCCCCACCCCATCCCCATTCCTATACACTGAGGCCAGTGGAGTCTTCAAGAAGCACCTGTCTCATCAGGCCTCTTGTGGTATATGCGTGGGCTGAGATGGGCACTCAACACCGCATCCTCCTTGTTGCATTCCTCCTGTCTAAAAATCTTCAGTTAACCCTTACTGCCAACCAAGTGAGGTCCAACAGCAGCCGCCTCTCATTAGGAATCAAAGGTCCCAGCAAGGGTGATGTGTTTCTTTCTGCTGCCTTATTCTAGAGAAAACCAGACTGCTGGGTTTTTCATCTGCCTCCCCCGTCGCTCTTTGCTGTACCTGATTTTAGTGGTAGTGGTTACTTGAGTATCTCTAAAAATACATGCATCCTGCTCTTTCTTGCTTACTTATTCTAAACTGTATCTCTCAACGTCCTGTTTTGATGGAACAAAAGAATGAATGCACTCATACTGATTCCCTGTTTCCCTTTCTTCCTGCTCCATGTTTTAGGTAGGCCTATTGCTTTCTGTTTCCTATTTTCATACATTTGCCTCTTTAAATAATACAATGACTTAAATCTCCTAGTAGATTAATTTGACACGTGACTTTTTTAGAATAAGAAATGCGTAACCTTTTTATCACTCCCATTTTTTTCTTCTTCTTTTTTTTTTTTTAATCTTTTTAGGGCCTCACCTGTGGCCTATGGAAGTTCCCAGGCCAGGGGTTGAATCCAAGCCACAGCTGAGGCCTAAGCTACAGCCGTGGCAACACCGGATCCCAGCCACATCTGTGTCCTGTGCTGCAGCTTACAGCAACGCCGGATACTTAACCCACCGAGTGACACCAGGGATCAAACCCGCATCCTCACAGAGACAACGTCAGGTCCTTAACCCACTGAGCCACAACGGGACCTCCTTGTTTTTTCTTTAATAATAGCTTCTCCTTTTTTTTTTTTTTTTTTTTTTCCTGTGTAGAATTCCTGTTCATTTGAGTTAGAAGTGCCTGGCTTAAACATGTCTTGTTTTTCCCCTCTTACTTTTTCTCCTTTTGAATTTGATTAAATAAATAGGTCTCATTGAGAAGGTGACACTTGAGGGAAGCCTTGAAGGAGAGGAGGGAGATAGCCACGTGGCTTTCTGGGGGCTACAGCGTTCTGGGCAGAGGGAATAGCCAGTGCACAGATTTTCTTGTGGGAGCCCAGACTGAGGAAAGGTTAGGGTTCAGGGAAGTCCGGAGGGGCAGACGGGGCAGGTCCTGACTTGCCCTGAAGGCTAGTAAGGATGTGGACTCCAAGAGAACCAAGGAGTCAAGGGAGGTATCCATCCCCAGAGTGGTGTGATCTGTTTCATGAGTCCCCCGTTCTCTCTGAAGATAGCAGTTAGGAGGCTTGAGGTTTTTGTTTTTCTTGTTCGCTTGTTTGTCTCAAGCTTTCTTCTGTTTCCTGAAGTCAGTTTTCTAAGGGTTTTACTTTCTGGTTGGTTTATCTCAAGTCTTTAAGACTTAAGATTTTCGGAGTTCCCGTTGTGGCACAGCGGAAACGAATCCGACTAGGAACCATGAGGTTGTGGGTTCAGTCCCTGGCCTCACTCAATGGGTTAAGGATCTGGCATTGCTGTGAGCTATGGTGTAGGTCACAGACCTGGCTTGGATCCCGAGTTGCTGTGGCTGTGGTATAGGCTGGCAGCTGTAGCTCTGATTAGACCCCTAGCCTGGGAACCTCCATATGCCATGAGTGTGGCCCTAGAAAAGACAAAAAAAAAAGAAATATTAATAACAGGAGTTCCCGTCGTGGTGCAGTGGAATCCGACTAGGAACCATGAGGTTGCAGGTTGGATCCCTGGCCTCACTCAGTGGGTTAAGGATCCGGCATTGCTGTGGTGTGGTGTGTAGGTCGCAGACTCTGTGGCTGTGGCTTAGGCTGGCAGCAATAGCTCCGATTAGACCCCTAGCCTGGGAATGTCCATATGCTTCGTGTGTGGCCCTAAAAAGACAAAAACAAAGACTTAAGATTGTCTTCAAGGGTCCTACGAGTCTTTGTTGTCATTTCATATTTAAGAATGAAGGACTAGAGTAGCTTTGGCAGAACGTGAACAGGGAGTTGACACTTAACCTGGGACCATTTTATTCAAAATGGAAGAAGGAAAAGAAGGGATTTACTGTGGGGTTCTGCCCCCCACCCCCACCCCGCCATGCTATGTACCCTGATTTTCTGCAGTGAAGTTATTCAGTTTATTGACCAACAATTCTTCTCTTATCTTTGCCTCACGACCTAAGTAGCTGACCGCCTGCCATTTAGGTCTTGACGACGAGGGTGGGGGAGTAGTCGGAGATTCTCACACACACCTTTAAATCTAATCTAATGTTGTGGGCAACTTCTTGTATCCTCCTCCTATAGCACCTTGTTGGACTCTGACGAACAGATCACTATTCTTTTATCTTCCATTGATGCCCAGATTCTGAAATAACAAGCTTCCTCCACTTGGCTGCATGGATGAATAGTGCACTTTATTTTCTCCCTTCCAGTTTCCAGAAATTTGGGGAAATCAAACTGGTTGATGGTTCCCCCCCCCCCATTATTATAAGCAAACTCATTACCTCTTTCATAAATTCTCATCTTAACAGGCCTTGGAAAGGAGAGGCAAACGTCTATGTTCTTTCCTCCGTCTTGAACTGGAAACCTGTTGGGGTTCATCACTGATTTTGCTGAAACCAAAGAATGCTATGTTTTTGGCATTGCTTTTTGTTCTTCCTGCCAGTAAGCCTTTCAAGAGAAAAAAATATTAATTTGTGATTGATGTTTTAATGTTATGCTGGCCACTAATATCCATTTAACTTTCCTAAATGTTTATTTATCTAATAAATCAGTTCTAGAATATTGCCAAGCATTGGTGATACAGTTATAAGAATTGTTTTCCCTAAATATTTCAATCAACAGCCCACTAGAAAAATTGGCAAAATGTACATACAAACAGCTAATTCACAACACAGGGGATTAAAAAAAAAATACTCTTAAATATATGAAAATACATTCAACCTTACTCAGAAGAAAAATGTAAATCAAAACTATAGGGGGACTTTTTTTTAACTTTCACATTTGTAGAGATCAAAAAGTTTAACACTTGTCATCACTAAAACTGTTACTCTGTGTGCTAGGTACTGTTAAACGCTTCTTTTTTTTTTTTTTTAAGTGTAACACTTTAATTAGAACGTGAAAACACTTCTACGTCTTATGGGTGTGAGTCACAAAACCTCTACTGAGGGCAATTTGGTAAAAACTATAAATTTTTTAAATTTGTACATTTAACTCCGCAGTTCTATTTCTAGGAAATTATCCTATGGATATATTCACACATAATAAACATGAAAGACATCTTATGCAATGTTGTCTGTATTTGTGATAGGACTGAAAATCATTTCAATGCCCATCCGTAAGGAACTGGTTAGATTGTACTTCTGCCATTACAGTGGAACTCTATGCAGTCATTAAAAAGCATAGGGAAGCTCTATGTATACTAATAGCCAAAAGCACCACAATACTATAAGTTCCCAAAGGGGTGGGGGGTAGAACAGCATGCTATCACTTGTGCTTAAAACATAAACACACATATGCACTTAGACTCCCAGTGGCTCTCTCGAGAGAAACAGGGCCACCCTGAAAACGAGGGTAAGTAGAAGGGAGATTCATTTTTTCCATTTGTAACTTTTGAAATGTGTTCTCGTTCTTCTAATACCTATTCAGAAATAAATATGTAGATGGATAAATACAACTTAAAGTTTCCAGAGAGTTCCTATTGTGGCACAGTTGTGGCTCAGAAGGTTATGAACCCAACTAGGATCCATGAGGATGTGGGTTCAATCCCTGGCCTTGCTCAATGGGTTAGGGATCCAATGTTGCCATGAGCTGTGGTATAGGTCGCAGACGCAGTTTGGATCTGGCGTTACTGTGGCTGTAGTATAGGCAGGCAGCTGCAGCTCTGATTTGATTCCCCCCAGCCTGGGAACTTCCATATCATGTACCTGAGGCTCTAAAAAGAAAAAAAAGAGAAAAAAAATTTCCAGACAAAAATATACTTTCATCAGAATTGCAAATGAGTTCCCATCATGGCTCAGCAGTAACCAACCAGACTAGGATCCATGAGGATGCAGGTTCAATCCATGGCCTCGATCAGTGGGTTAAGGATCCAGCATTGCCATGAGCTGTGGTGTAGGTCACAGACGCGGCTCAGATCCCACATTGCTGTGGCTCAGTGCATAGGCATTGTCATGAGCTGTGACATAGGTCACAGACTCTACTTGGATCTGGCATTGCTGTGGCTGTGACGTAGGCTGTTGGCTGCAGCTCCAGTTTGACCCCTAGCCAGGGAACTTCCATATGCTGCAGGTGCAACCCTAAAAAGACACACAAAAATTGCAAATGAAAGGCTCTTCTTCCTGACTTAGAAAAATCTAATTTGAGGGACTGAGTTTCCTTTGCAGCTGGAGAGGCCTGGTCTCCATCACTGACCTTCTGCACCCCATTCTGCTTCCCACTTACTGTGAGGTCTCTGTTTGTGCTGTCCTGCAGTCCACAGAACTCTCCTCCATCCCAACAGCCCATCTCTCTGCTCCCCAAGTATTGCCACCCTTGATTGCCAGCCAGGGAGCCGCCAAACGGATGGCACACCAAACGCAGGAGCCTGTGAGAACTTGGCGAGTCCAGGTGCGGCTTAGTTTTCAGTACAGGGTTTCGGTGACGCTCTACTTTCACAAACCTGACCGTAGTTGTGACCATCCCATTTCTAGGATTTTATCTTCCGGAGATCCTCGGTGGAACATAGCCTATTTTCAAGTCACTTTTTAACCTGTGTTGGTCCAGACTGGTTTTGAGAAGTGATAATCCGGGAGGTTTTTTAAATGATCATGCGTGTAAAACTATCTCACCTGCACTACCATGAGGGCATTTAGGGCTATTTTTCTGCCTAAGCTTAGACCAATCCAACCCGAAGGTAGACAAACGTGGGTTTATCACTGGAATTAGGCAGGAACACAGCTTCCTGGATGGAGCCACAGTGAGGCTCTTGACTGCATTTACCGGAGGTACAACTTGACTCACTCACTTGCGACAGATCTTAATCATCACTTATGTGTGATGATGCCCAAGCCCAGGACATTCCCAGCAAGAGAGACAAAGAGCCTGGGCGACTGAGATGATGGGAAACAGGAGGTTACTCTAACCCTACAGAGTCTCTTGCCAAGAGCAATGACCGTGAACCCCGTACAAGAATTCAGATTCTGAAAAACTGAAATCTGAATCAAGCCATCAGCAGACTAGTAAGGTTTATTAAGTGATGAAGAGTCGATAGGCATTGTCGCACCTGCTTTTTGATTTATAGAGTGGGGAACGGTGTGTGGCAGTGTCTTATTGAAACCAGCACTTCTTAGCTGGCCATAAAAATGCTGTTGCCTCGTGGTAAAGTCAGGCTTGGTTATTAGACATGTGCCTCACTGCTCAGAAATTCCTACTGAAGAGCTTTCAGGGCCCGTAACTGATGCTTAAATTGGGTGAGAGATGGGAGAAGAAATACCTTGCCAACATCAAGTGAAGGAGGGCCCATGTTCCCAGCATCTTCTGCTGCTGCTTCGGATCCTTAAAACTCAGTGATCTGTCTGTCCTGCCCAGCCCTGAGCGTCCTGCCCAGTCAGCAGGGACTCTTCAGTAAACATTTGTTGAAAAAAGAGGATTGTTGGCTTGGTGTTTTTAGTTGATTCTTTGAGTCAGTGTCCTTGAAAGAGACTTATCTTCTTGTTTAAAAAAAAAAAAAAAAAAAACTGATTTCTTTATTTTCATGACTGTGGGGACTATTTCATCTCCCTTGTCAGGGAGAGTTCAGCTTCACTGAGAGAAACTTTAAAATTACTGAGAGGCCTTGGGGAAGCGGTCCATTTGCCCTCCCACGCCCTCCTCGCTCAAATACAGGCATCTCTGCTCTTCGGATGCTACATTTTTCCATTTGCTGCGCCCAAAAGACCTCAGCTGTAAGGGGTCCCTCCAGGAATCATCTTGCCGATGTGGGGAATTCACTAGCTTGGGTTTCCGTAGCATCTTTAAGTAAACAAATGCCTAAAGTTGTATTGGCCCATAGATGACTTTCACTTCCGTTCTAAGATGCTACAGAATTAATCCTGCATCAATCAACTCTTAGAAATGAGCACAGTGAACAAAATGCTGAGCCAAGTGCTGGGGGAAAAAAAAAAAAAAAAGGCAGAAGTTTCCTGCCTTTAAGGAACTCACTCTCCCAGTTGGATGCATAAGCCAAGTGGGAAAGAAGAGTTAACAGTCCAGAATGTAACTGGTTAGGGGCCCAGGGAGTTGCAGAGCCAGCAGCAGTAGGGCCCAAGACACTGGAATGGAAGGCTCTGTGGAGTTCATGCACGCTGGGAAGGGCCTCCAGCCGAGAACCAGTGCTGGAGACCGGGCGCCCGCTAAGGGAAGCGAGGGGAGGAGACTCTAGAAAGAAAGCATTTTAACAGGTGCAGACCTCCATGCTCTGTTGACCTAGAGGCTAGCATGGTCATCGTGTGACAAGCTAGGGGCCCTGAATCAGGGCCGGTACTCGCACTGAAGGCTGAGTGCCTGCCCTGCACGGAAAGGCCTGGCCAGGAAAGTCTGAAATCCAGTGGCTTGGCTACCTCTACACCTTGGTGCTGGGTTCTTTTTGCTCAGAGCCAGAGGCACCATTTCTCTGCCAGGCCCTGTGTCCCTAGAGCTATGTCCTGTCAGAGAGCACCGTTTTATGAGTGCTTCTGGCCAGGAGTGGCTCTTTCTGAGTACACAGAGAGGCTGCACAGATCAGCTAACGCCCAGCCTCTTAGGCGTCATCTGACCCTGCATACAATTCGGTAACTATTTGAATGAGTGCTCAGGTGGATTATTGAAGTTCCGCACACACTTCATCTCCCTAATGAAAGAGGGACTCTCTCATGGATTTTTTTTTTTTTTGGTTTATTGTATTCAAGTTACTTGACTAGCATATGAGAACTTTTTGAAGTGATTTTCTGATTTACTTTTTTTTAACCATTTAAAAATATTTTTTGATTTTTATTTTTTCCATTATACTTGATTTTTTTTTTTTTACCATTTTTTAATTGAAGGATAGTTACTTTACCATGTTGTGTTAGTTTCAGGTGTACAGCAAAGTGATTCCCTTACGCACTTATATACTTTTTCAGATTCTTTTCCCATTTAGGGTATTACAAGATATTGAAGATAGTTCCCTGTGCTGTACAGGAGGTCCTTGTTGGATATCTGGGGGTTTTTTTGTGTGTTTGTTTGTTTTTTGTCTTTTTGCCATTTCTTGGGCTGCTCCCATGGCATATGGAGGTTCCCAGGCTAGGGGTCGAATCAGAGCTGCAGCCACCGGCCTACGCCAGAGCCACAGCAACGCAGGATCCGAGCCGCGTCTGCAACCTACACCACAGCTCACGGCAAAGCTGGATCATCAACCCACTGAGCAAGGGCAGGGATCGAACCCGCAACCTCATGGTTCCTAGTCGGATTCGTTAACCACTGCGCCACGACGGGAACTCTGGATATCTGTTTTATACATGGTAGTGTGTCTATGTTAACCCCCCCACACCCCCGAACTCCTCATTCATCTCTCCCTGCCCCCACCACATCCCCTTTGGTAAATATATGTTTTGTTTCCTCCATCTGTGAGTCTCTTTCCATTTTGTAAATAAGTTCATGTTTGTGGATTCCTTATGCTGTTGAAGGAAGAATCGGAGTGATGTGTGTATGTCTTGAGGGGTAGAAGGAAAAAGGCAGAAAGGTACTGGAAGTGTTCTTCATAGTTCTAAAATTCTTGGAGTCCTTAAATTAGACCTGATGCTAAATGAAAATGAAATCCTCTGTTTGAAACCAAAGCAGTGTTTTTCTTTTAACATTTCAAGATGGGGAGTTCCCATCGTGGCGCAGTGGTTAACGAATCCAACTAGGAACCATGAGGTTGCGGGTTCAGTCCCTGCCCTTGCTCAGTGGGTTAACGATCCAGCTTTGCTGTGAGCTGTGGTGTAGGTTGCAGACGCGGCTCGGATTCCGCGTTGCTGTGGCTCTGGCGTAGGCCGGGGTCTACAGCTCCGATTCGACCCCTAGCCTGGGAACCTCCATATGCCTCGGGAGCGGCCCAAGAAATGGCAAAAAGACAAAAAAAAAAAAGTTTCAAGACTTGCTGTGTGCTTTTCATCGTGTAATGCAATTCAGTTATGGCCTCTACCCTCTTCACACACGTAAGTTCTTTAAGTACGTTGAAAAGAATTAAATAAATTGAAGGTTGGGTCGACGTTCTCAGATACTTATCTGCTTAGGAGAAGAGAAATGCTTAGTACAGAAATGAGAGTATCAACCATTTGCGGGCATGATTACTCAGATACTGGGTCAGATACTGGGTCTGGGTTTTTACTCAACAGTGGGATACCGTAAAGTCCTATTTCCGTAAGCAAGTAGTCCAGTTTCCGTAGGTGGTCAGCAAGCAGCCACAAGTCACCAATACCATTTCCTGCCTGTGCAGTCATCTGCAGGGGAAGATACCAAACGAGTGGTAAGTTAGAGTTAAAATTAGCTCAACGATCACAGTAATGCTGCCTTCCTTTGCCCTCGGCCACTGTGGAGTTCTCACGCTCTGCAAGTGAGTCCTCTGCTGTGCAGGCTGACACCGCAGAGGGTCTGATCCAGGCAGAGCACCCTCACCTCGTTCCTTCTTCTCTTCCCACGGTGAAGTGGCTTCCCCATGTTCCCCAGACCGAGAGAGCTCAGCTCTGAGTGTCCCCATGGGCTGTCCTCCATCTGTTGTGGTGCGGCGCACAGACCCTCCTGACTTCCTGTCCCCTCAGGTCAGACCTCGTCTTGCCAGAGCGTATTGAGCACGATGATAGGCCAGCCCTATCTTTGACCGTGTGGTCAGCATAAAGATCAATGATTTTCGCACCCCAGCCCAGGGTTCCCACATGAAAGAGCTAGTAAGAGGGCTTGAAGGACAGATAAGTGGTTGGGGAGATGGCTGGATATGGATTAAAAAAAAAAAAATAGGAGAACGGGGAGTTCCCATTGTGACTCAGCAGAAACAAACCTGATTAGTATCCATGAGGATGTGGGTTCAATCCCTGGCCTTGTTCAGTGAGTTAAGGATCCGGGGTTTCCGTGAGCTGTGGTGTAGGTCACAGATGTGGCTCAGATCCCGAGTGGCTGTGGCTGTGGTTGTGGCTCCGATTCAACCCCTAGCCTGGGAACCTCTATATGCCCAGGGTGCAGCCCTAAAAAGCAAAAAAGAAAAAAAAAAGGGGAAGAAAAAAAAATATGAGAATGGGCACATACACAAAAGGTCTCCCGGGTGGATAGCCTGAGTTTGAATTCCAACTCAGATACTAGTTCTGTGAGCTATTCACTCCCTGAGAGTCTCAGATTGCTCAGATTGCTCAAGAGTCTATGAAATGGGAGGTAATAAGTCCCTTCTAGCCTGGTTGATGGTGCAGATCTGAGACTGTAATTGCTGAGAGGAGCGCTTGGTGACATGACCAATCACCCAGATGGGGACAAAAGGTGCTAAGTGACACAAAGGTGATAGGCAACACAAAAGGCGATAAATGACGCGAGTACAAACAAAGTGGGGTGGGGCGGGGGGGGGGGGGGACTTCGAGCCTCTCTGGCAGGAGGCCACATTGTGTGTGTGTGAGCTCCTGTATGTGTGCTTGCACAGAGGCCCTCCCAGCCTCCAGGTGATCTGCCACCTCTCTGCTGGGCAGGGCAGAGCTGGGCAGCACGGGGCCAATGGGAACCATTGAGTCCCGACAGAGCTGGGCATTTACCTAAACATAGGCCTGCAGGTGTACCTGAAGCAGCCATGACCTGGAGCCCCTCCCCTTGGGGCACCTGCTGAGGGCAGGTGGGATGGAGAGATGGAAAGGGCACAGCTGCCCAAGTTGATTCCAGTCTGTTGTGGGGATGGAAGATCATTCCCCTCTCTGGAAAGCAAGGTCCCTGGACTGTTTTTTCCATCCTCCCCTCTCTGGATGGCTAAGGTGAAGCGTTTTCTCTTCTCCAGCTCAGAGGCTGAGAACGGTGTGGAGGAGAAAAAGAAGGTCTGCAGGTCGCCAACAGCCCTGTCCCCTGCCCCGTCCAGCGAGGCCGAGTCTCCAGACCAGAAGAGAATCATTTCCCTGCGGTGAGTCCTCACCTTGACCCTGTTCTTTTGGCCTTTGGGGAGGAGAGGTTTCTAGCTTGATGGGGGTTGTTAGGACTGAAGAGTTCCTACAGGCAGATAATGCCACTGGGAAAGAAATGGGGTGTTGGAGTTCCCTTGTGGCATAGTGGTAATGAACCTGACTAGTACTCATGAGGAAGCAGGTTCGATCCCTGACCTCACTCAGTGGGTTAAGGATCCCGAGTTGCCGTGAGCTGTGTGTAGGGTCACAGATGCAGCTCAGATCTGGCATTGCTGTGGCTGTGGTGTAGGCCAGCAGCTGCAGCTCCAATTCCAGCCCTAGCCTGGGAACTTCCATATGCTATGGGTGTGGCCCTTAAAAAAAAAAAAAAGAAATGGGGTATTTTTCCTTGATCTCCAGGCACAGGCACCTGCCTTCTTCTGTCAGCTCTCCCTAGCAGCCTCTTTTCTCCTTCTCACCCCAGAATTTCTGCCCCTTCCTGCAAGTACTGACTTTGCTACGTGATAAAGCCGGGGTTACCCCGTCTCTTGGAGCATGTGCTCCGCCCGTGGGTGTGCACACCTGCTCTCTCCCTTTCCTGGCAGCCACAGAAAAGAGCAGAGGGGAAGCCTGCCTGGGATCCCCGGACCGGCTGTGCACATCTCCCCAGGGCTGCCCGTTTCCTGGTGCTGGAGGCCAGGCTCAGTTGGGTTGTGTGGCTGTGAGGGGACAGGCAGTTTTGAGATGGGGAGCTGTGGACCCCATCACTCTCAGGGGCACCCATCGGGTACTTTCTTTCACATGGAAGATGTAGGAACTTAAAGTTGCTTTTTTGCCCTTAAAAGAAAATGATTAAGAAGTTTCTGAGTGGCTCAGGTGGGTTAAGGATCCAGCGTTGTCAATGCAGCAGCTTGGGTTGCTGCTGTGGTGTGTTCAATCCCTGGTGAGGCCAAAGGGGGGAAAAAAGAGTGGTTAAATCAAAGATTAATTACGAGTAACTGGGGTTGTTTATCTACACCTGGTTGAGGAGTGGTTACTCTCCTCTTATTAGAACTGTCAGAACTGCTGCCTTCTATGTCTTTTAGCCTCTGCTAAAGGATTGTTTTTTATTTTTATTTTTTGTCTTTCTAGGGCTGCACCCGCAGCATGTGGAGGTTCCCAGGCCAGGATTCGAATCGGAGCTGTTGCCGCTGGTCTACACCACAGCCACAGCAACGCAGGATCCAAGCCAGTTTTGCAACCTATACCACAGCTCATGGCAATGCCAGATACTTAACCCACGGAGCGAGGCCAGGGATCAAACCTGTGTCCTCATGGATGCTAGTAGGGTTCGCTAACCACTGAGCCATGACGGGAACTCCTACTAAAGGATTATTAAATAACATCTGCTTTTCCCTTCCTCCTTGGCTACCCAGCCCGTATCTTCTCTGCAAATCTATACCTCTCTCAGGACCAAGCGTAAGTCTTCCCTCTGCCCCAGGTTTTTCTTTTCTGATGATCACTCCCAATTCTCTCTCCATCTTTTCTGCATGTCTATCTTGATGCATCTCACTTTTTTTGTATTTTTAGAGCCACACCCATGGCATCTGGAAGTTCCCTGTCTAGGGGTCGAATTGTAGCTGCAGCTGCCGGCCTACACCACAGCCACAGCAATGCAGGATCTGAGCTGCTCCTGCAACCTACACCGCGACTCAGGGCAGCACCAGATGGTTAACCCACTGAGCGAGGCCAGGGATCGAACACACGTCCTCGTGGGTAATAGTCGGGATCGTTACTGCTGAGCCACAAGGGGAACGCCACGTCTCACTTGTAACCATTCTTTCCATGGCTGTTTGCTGTCAGAGCATCCTGCCACACTCACCCACCGAAGGCACCTGTTGTTTCTTGTCTTTGACTTCTTTGATCAGCTACCGTAGGCACTCTGCACCACACGTGTTACCTCCACCTCTCCCAGGCTTCAGATGAAGAATCATACACTCTTCATCAGGGCATGCTGGTTAAACTTCATGATGTGTGATCCATATGTTGCCAAGAGCCCTGTGTTTGGTTTAAGACTGTTCTCGCTGTCTGGAAATTCGGAATTTTTGAATAAACATGTTGCACTGGGCTTCGGGTCCTGCTCATAATCCCCTATGGGACAGTGAGACTAAGACAGCTGAAAAGACACAAAGAAAGAATGTATGTAAGTAAGCACCCCTCCCACCCCCACCTGAGAGGCCAGCGCTGTGCAAGCAAGTCCTTCTACTGGGGCACGGCCCAGGGCACAGCTGCCCTTTTGTCACATTTGCTTCCAGTCCATGGTTCTTCGAAAGGTCTTAGCATTGCCTTGACAGCACCATTCACGTTTTTTCCTTTGAATCAGGAGAGGTGAAATGTCAAAGCAGTGGACAGTATAAGTAATGGGTAATTTGACATTTGTCAAAACAATTTTATTTGCAAGGAGAGTACAAATATTTGCTCATAATTTTGTTTAAAAAAAAAAAGCGGCTCCTAGAATGCTAAAGGAATTTTTCTGTGAGCTAGTTCAGTGGCCAGTAGCTGAGTCCGGATCTCTGTGTCTTAAATTAATGATGGTTTCGGCATCTTGGACTCAAACCGCTGCGGCTGGCAGAGGCCTAAAATAGCATAGAGTCCATCTTTTCACAGCTGCAAAAACCAGAGCCTGAAATCTCTCTAACTTCATTTCTCTCTCTGTCACACCCATGTGCCACCCAGATTGCTTAAGAGTCTTCTTAATCACTTTGAACCAAACAGTTGTGTTTATGGCCAAACCCACATCTTATGGAAACTCCCCGGCCAGGGACTGGATCTAAGCTGCAGCTGCAGCCTAAGCCCGATCCTTTAATCCACTGCTCTGGACCAGGGATGAAACCCAAGCTGCTACAATTGGAGTCTTAACCCACTGTGCCACAGTGGGAACTCCAAACCAAACATCGTTTTTAACTGAGCCTTGTTCTAAAGAATCCTGTTGTGGAACCATGGATTTCATGTGCCAACCACTCCCCCCCAATAAAGAGAAAAAAAATCTACATAATTGCATCGTAAAACTTGTTCGTGTATATCCCTCCAAAAATCACGCATGCCTTCCGCTTTGAAATGGCTGCGTTTCACTGTAGGGTTGAAGATGTGTGCAAATTCTACTCAGATGAAGAGTCAACACTAAAATCATTTTAGTGCTATATAGCACAGGGAAGTATATATCCCTGTAATGGAACATGATGGAAGATAATGTGAGAAAAAGAATGTATATACATATATGACTGGGTCACTTTGCTATACAGCAGAAATTGACAGTACATTATAAAGCAATCATAAAAAAATTTTAATAAAATCACTTTAGAAGGAAATCTGGGAGTTCCATCATGGCGAAGCAGAAATGAATCCAACTAGGAACCATGGGGTTTAGGGTTCGATCCCTGGCCTTGCTCAGTGGGTTCAGGATCCAGCAATGCTGTGAGCTGTGGTGTAGGTTGCGGACATGGCTCAGATCCTGTGTTGCTGTGGCTGTGGTGTAGGCTGGCGGCTACAGCTCTGATTAGACCCCTAGCCTGGGAACCTCCGTATGCCATGGGTGTGGCCCTAAAAAGACAAAAGACAAAAAAAAAAAAAAGGAAGGAAATCTGGGAGTTCTGACCTCTGCCCTCATGAGAACAAAGGAAGGACTTCCAAATGTGTTCTTTTTGATCCTGATTTCACGACTCTTTTCCTCACACCTGATTCCTGCCCATCGTGTTAGGCCCAGTGTATTAAACCCACATTGTCCTACTGGTCTCTTCTCTTACCTCCTGTTGGACTTACTGTCTGTATCCCTCCTCCTAACGTCCATATGTGTTGTTTTGGTGCCACAGCAGGTCCTGCCTTTTTTAAAAGATGCTTGATGCTGGTATAGACTCCTGAAGAATAAAAACTGTCTTGTGTGCCCCAAGGCATTTAATGCACCGCCCCACTCAATTAACATGTGCCAAGTATTAATAGAATTCTGAAACAAAAATATTCTTGGATTGAGCTATAGCTACTATGTGTATAAGTAGCCTCTAGTACTCTTCTTTATATTGCTCAAATACTTTTTTTTTTTTCCTGTCTTTTTAGGGCCATACTCGAGGCATATGGAGGTCCCCAGGCCAGGGGTTGAATCAGAGCTATAGCTACCGGCCTACATCCGAGCCTTGTCTGCGACCCACACCACAGCTCATGGCACCTCGGAATCCTTAACCCACTGAGTGGTGCCAGGGATTGAACCTGCATCCTCGGGGATACTAGTCAGGTTCATTAACCACTGAGCCACAACGGGAACTCAAAATACTTCTGAGTCAAGACAACTATTTTCACAGCTCACCTGATACTTCTCCCTTCCATAAGGTCTGGTTTCTGAAGCTTGGAATCACAGCCTGCTTGCAGTCACCCCGCCTCCCTCATCACATGCTGGGTCACTGCCCTTAGAGTACTGAAGGGTTGTGGATGTCTTGAAGACAAAAATGAATGTCAGGTTTTTTCATGAGCTAGTATAATAATCCAGATGTACTACCATAAAATTAAGGAGTGGTGTAAAAAAAATAAATCTTAGCGACTCCCTGGATTTTCTTTCCTCAGGTCCAAATCCAGCTTTGACGGTGCCTCTTTAGCAAGCGAGAAGAACGACTGTAAGACAGAAAGCAAGAATGACGCGAAGATTGAAAGGAAAAAGTCCTCCTCATCCAGCCAGGTGATCCAGGAATGAGACGTGTATTGTCTCAGGGCCATGGAAGCGCTAAAGCCGATGGAAGGAACCCGACGGTCAGGACAAATATAGACAGAGATTTCAGACAGTCATGAAGAAAGGACAGGCTGTACTTCCTTCCAGAAATCTTTTCGTCAGTCTTACATTGCATAACTGACCTTTCAACACGCAGTGGGTGGTAGGAGTCCCCCACTGTGACCGCTAACTCTTACAAGTGCCCAGAGCACAGGGACCAAGCCAGGTCATGTGCTCGTCTAATAGCCAAGACCAGGAGAGGCATAACATCCTTGCATTATGATTAGAGTCGGATAAGGCACCATGTGAATAGAAAGCCTCCCAACTGCACGTGGAGGAGGAAAGCCTGGGAACAGGGTTGTGATTGTCCTCCAGAAGCAATGTGGGGTCTCTTCTACCACACACGAAGATAGGTAACAAAGCCCAGTTCTGTGTCACAGAAGGTGGCACACTCACTGGGGCCAACAGTTTGGGGTTTTTTAACCTTTCACCCCTAAATACTTGAATATGTGTCTCCTAAGAAGTAGAATGAGAAACTCTTGGCTCACCCTAGAAATTTAACATTACATGCAAAAATATTACCAATATAAAATCCATTTTCAATTTCCACAATTGGCCCAGTAGTGAATGTCCTTTATAAAGTTTTTTTTGTTGTTCCCCCCCCCCCGAATCCAGTCAAGAGCCATGTGTTGGGTTTGTCATGTTGCCTTTCATTAAATCAGTCCTTCCTTTTTTGTAGATTTTTGTTAATTTCACATTTTTGAAGACTCCACGGCCCAGGATTTTTTTTTTTTTTTTTTTGTCTTTTTGCCATTTCTTGGGCTGCTCCTGCAGCATATGGAGGTTCCCAGGCTAGGGGTCCAATCAGAGCCATAGCTGCCAGTCTACGCCACAGCCACGGCAACGCGGGATCCAAGCCACACCTGCGACCTACACCACAGCTCACGGCAATGCCGGATCCTTAACCCACTGAGCAAGGCCAGGGATGGAACCCGCAACCTCATGGTCCCTAGTCGAATTTGTTAACCACTGAGCCACGACAGGGACTCCAGGATATTTTTAAATAAAGTGTCCAACCAGTGCTCACCATAGCCTAATGACGAAAAGAAAATCTCACAAAAGCACTGCTAGGACACCTTGCTTTAATTAAGGAAACTTTCTGAATGCAAAGTGTATTCCTGGGACGCAGCACAAGCTAACCTCCCTTAGGAGATGTGTTCGCCTATAAACAGTTAACTTGAGGAATTCCTGTCGTGGCGCAGTGGTGAACGAAGCAACTAGGAACCATGAGGTTGTGGGTTCGGTCCCTGGCCTTGCTCAGTGGGTTAAGGATCCGGCGTTGCCGTGAGCTGTGGTGTAGGTTGCAGACGCGGCTCGGATCCCACATTGCTGCAGCTCTGGCATAGGCCGGTGGCTACAGCTCCCATTAGACCCCTAGCCTGGGAACCTCCATATGCTGTGGGAGCAGCCCTAGAAAAAGCAAAAAGAAAAGACACACCCACAAAAAAACAAACAGTTAACTTGAGGGAACTGTCTGTCATCTTCATGACCTGTCTGAAGCTCTTTATGGCAGTGCTAGGGCCATTTCTGCCATTGGACCTGCTCCTAGTTTGGATAATCAAGCATCAGGGGCCTCTGTGTCTCTGTTCAGCTCATTAGACCCTGCCTGATAGGATGCTTTGGAAGAAGATGGTCCTGTGGACAGAGGACCCAGCTCTACGTCTTGGTAGCTTTGTGGGGCCAGTGCAGTCACTCAGCATCCCTGAGGCACAGGGTCCTGACCCTATGGAATGGGGACGTCAGTTCCCAGGTTATTGTGGGGCTGGGAGTGGTGTTTGTGACATCACTTAACAGCCTGTAAATTTCTGTCCATACACTGTTGTCACAGCCGCAGAAACAGGTGCCTTGGTTTTAGACTCTTGGGCCTTCTACTGCCCTGGAGAGCTGAGAGTTTTGTGTGAACGCCTGCTTATCATCTGGCCCTGGCCCTGGCCCTGGCTGAGGAAATGCCTTCACAGCAGTGATAGTGATAGTGACAAACCAGGCAGCCGGGCCATGCGATGTATGACCCCATGTAATGCGCTGATGGCATCCGTATTTGGCCCTCTGGCACAGGAGAGAAAACTTGGGCCCAGAGAGGTTAAGTAACTAGGCCAGGGTCACATACTACAGAAGAGGCATAGCCAAGACTTAACCTCAGGCTTATCTGATACAGAGCTTTCAACCACTGCTCTCTTCTGGGTCCTTAGTGTCCAGGGATCTATAGCCTGGTGAGATTTCTTAGAATCTTATCTCCTTTCTTACTCGGGACATCCTTGTCCAGCCAGCAAGTCACTGATCTTGTTGGGAAATGAAACCTCTGTGCCCTGCTGGCCACTATTTTCCACTGAAGGGCTGTGTTGGAGACTCTAAGATCAGGGAGGTGGGAGTTCCTATCGTGGCTCACTGGAAACAAGTCCGACTAGTATCCATGAGGATGCATGTTGGATCCCTGGCCTCGTTCAGTGGATTAAGGATCCCAAGTTGTTGTGAGCTGTGGCCCAGGTCGCAGACATGGCTCAGATCCCGAGTTACTGTGGCTGTGGTGTAGGCCAGCAGCTGTAGCTCCGATTCCAGCTCTAGCCTGGGAACTGCCATATGTTGCACCTGCGGCTCTAAAAAAAAAGGCAGAAAAATAAAAATTGTTTTAAAAATAAAAATATAAGCTCAGGGAGAAGGGATTTCTAAGGATATTATATCCAGGGAGGGGAGATTTGGTATGTCATTTAAATTGAAGTTAAAATTTGTGACGTTTCATGAGAATAGCAAGAGCAGCGACCCCTGTGTTTTTTCCTCCTTACAGGACAAAGCCAACATGCATTTCCACAAGCTGTTTCTGGATGTCCCCACGGAGGAACCCCTGAAGCAAAGTAAGTGCTGACCTGGTGGATTTTGACAAGATGTTTATTGGTTCGGGAGAGAAAGAGTCTGGGGAGGGAGTCACCAGGGGGAACAGGTGAAAGTCCTGGTGCAACAGTAATGCTGACTACACTCAGCTTTCACCGAGCACCTGGAAAGATAAGGGAGCAGAATGGGAAACTGACTGTCTCCACACAATGTTACCATCCAAGAGGATTCCAGAAGGTCCTCGCCTTCCATATTTATTCACTGCTGAAATGCATTGGGATTGGATTGTGCTGAGTTGTAGGATAGCAAGACTGGGGCAGGAGGGAGTTCCCGTTGTGGTGTAGCGGAAGTGAATCTGACTAGTATCCATGAGGATGTAGGTTCAATCCTTGGCCTGGCTCAGTGGGTTAAGGATCCCTAGTTACCATGAGCTGTGTGTGTAGGTCGCAGATGCAGCTCAGATCTGGCGTGGCTGTGGCTGTGGCATAGGCCAGCAGCTGCAGCTCCAATTCAAACCCTGGCCTGGGAACTTCCATATGCTGCAGGTGCAGCCCTAAAAAGCAAAAAAAAAAAAAAACAACCCACCGATGCAAGAGGCTGTGCCATCCTAGGTGGACAGATACACTGACCCCTGTGCCATGCAGAGCCCAGGGGTTACACCCAAACACCTGGCCCAGCAGGCCAGTTCAGTACCTGTCCCACTCCACTGAGTGCACGGGGCATGAGGTTCCTTCCTGCCTCTCTTGGTACACAAATCCCAAGGCACCTTGCTGGATGTCTGCCTGATCTCCAGGGAAGCTGTGGGTCATGTGCTCTGTTTCCAGAGAGTCATTAGTGACCATCCCTGGGGAGGAGGGGCAGCGGTGCTAACATGAGCACAAGGGAGACACACCTTCCTAAATAGAGGAGATGTCTGAACCATCATTCTTGAACCGTCACCTGCAGTGATAGACTTGCCTTTCCATTTTGATGCTTATACCAAAGTCTGTAAGCCTTTGAATTAAAAAACACTCTCAGGGAGTTCCCCTCGTGGCACAGAGGAAATGAATCTGTCATCCATGAGGACGCAGGTTCGATCCCTGGCCTTGCTCATTGGGTTAAGGATCCGATGTTGCTGTGAGCTGTGGCTGTGGTGCAGACCAGCAGCTACAGCTCTGATTTGATCCCTAGCCTGGAGACCTCCATATGTGGTGGGTATGGCCCTGAAGAAAAAAAAAGAAAAAGACAAAAATAAGTAAATACATAAAAAAGACTCAGAACCATAGTTTTATTCTGGAAAATGAGGAGAGAGATCTTTAGAGCATGTGAGTATATTATCTCTGCTCATCCCTGAGTTACCAACATATATCACAATTTTCATTTTAAATGGAAATTCTAAATATGTGGCACCTACTTGTGTATATTTTCCCAGGTTTTACCTGTGCCCTGCAAAAAGAGATATTATACCAGGGGAAGCTCTTTGTATCAGACAACTGGATTTGTTTTCATTCCAAGGTCTTTGGAAAAGACACTAAGGTGGGTATAATTTTTTTAAAAGCAAGCTAACCCTGAATTTTCTTAATTATTATGAATGGCAATTGTTGTTACTTTATTTTATTTTATTTTGCTCATGGGCAACTCGGGATCCTTAACCCACTGAGCGAGGCCAGGGATCAACGCTGCATCCTCATGGATGCTAGTCAGATGCGTTTCTGCTGAACCTCAAGGGGGACTCCTGAATAGTAATTGTTTTAAATAACAGCAGTGTTTATAGATAGTGTCATTATTATACCTTTTTACCAACTTTCCTTTGCTGTAGTTCCAAATGCCACAGGTTCTAAATGCCTGTAAGCAACCCTCACTTCCCTTTTTCTCTAAACACCCCTCTCTCCTTCATTTCCTTGTATACGTATCTTTCTCTCACCTTCCTACCGTAAATCCTTTTTACCTGGATGTCCCTGGCAAACTCTCAAAGTTCTTTATATGGAAAGTGCCCCATGATTTGTTTCAAAGGCACTAAACAATGCCCATTAAACCCAGAACAATTTTTAAAGATGAGCAAATTTTACATTAAACCCCAAACAGTTTTTAAAGATGAGCGAATTTTACACCATATTCAGAGCTGTCTAGACAACATGCTGAGAAATCAGCTACTTGTTAGAGCTCACTTTGTCACCAGCACCAAATGAGCAGGCATTGGAGCATCTCAGGCCTAGTCGGGGAGGGTCCCATACCCACAGTCCCCAGTGGACAGTGATTAGCAGCTTTTCAGTCTCACTACACACAGATTGGGGAGAGCAGAGGCCCATGACACCTGAGCCTTTAAGAAGAATGACGTGAAGGAATTGGCAGTTTTCCCAGGGCCCCACCTTCTAAAATAAGGACCTTGGGACTTCGGCCTGAGAAGGGAGAAGCTGATTCCATCCCAATGACATTCTTCCCCTTTGAACCGCCATGTCACATCATAGGGTTCACGCAGGCCACCCGAACCAGGAGTCAGAGAAACCCCAGGGCTCTGCGTGACCTCAGTGAGTTTGTAATCATTCTGACTCATGATTATGAACAAGCAGCTTTAAGTTTATGAAGCAGCTGCTGAAAAATTCCTTTTGTTTTGACTGGTAGATATGCTTTATTTAAATATTCTCCCTAAAGCCTCTGGCAATCTTATAAACAGACTACTTAGCAAATACAATGGAAGTTCTTTATTTTGTTGGTGCTGAGTCAATGGAAGTTCTTTATTTTGTTGGTGTAGTATCAAGCATGTGATTTTTATTACAGGGTGATATTTAGGTAGACATATTTTAGATTCACAGCGTTATTAGCATCAGTATAATGCAATTCTGAGTAGTATTGCACCATATTTCTAGGTTTCTGCAGTATAAGCACTTATTCGTAGAGTGGGATGGGGTGGTGGTTTAAGATTAGTCTCCAGTTCAGTGGGATAAAGATAATTCTCAGGAATAAGAGTGAGCCAACACCTCTGACCCAACCTGCAGGGGGTTGAAACCATTAGTGAAGAAGGAACTAGGCTTTGTGAGGGAATGGGGGCTTCACAAAGCCAGCACATGCAATTTCAAGCTAATGTGATTCCAGCCATGGTGTCAGAATCTTCCCTCTCCCTAAGACAGACCTGACCAAAAAAAAAAGCTAAAAGGAGTGACCTGATTTTTTCAAGACAGGGACACACTGGGATGGCTTTTGCATGTGCTGTATCTAATCTCAGAGACCAGAGGGGTGGGAAGCTAAGAACTGGGATAGTGACACATTCCTTGCACATTCATCCCCGTGGAGGATGGTGTCCAGGAGATTTGGGTTTCAGCTCTGTGGCAGAAGGCGCTCACTCCCTGCAGAACTCGGTCCATCATGATCCAGTATGAACTAAAAGCCACCAAACAACCTGCTCTAGGAAGAGGAATTTCTAAGCACCCTACCCTGAAACATATTAATAAAACGTCATCTGAATTTAATCAGGACCTTGTCGTCCGCCTGTGTGTATTTTCAGATGCCAGTGAAATTAAAGCCGTGTATCACATTCCATCTCGTCTCAAACTGCGAGGTGATTCATGCTCTATTTCTCAAATGTTATCTAGTTGTCATCTTATACTCAGGAAGTAGTTGATTGAAAACTCCTTAAGGGTGTTCCATGCCTTAGATTATGCAAAAAAATCCAAAATTTACAGCCCCTTGTCACTGTGTGCTTGTGTTGCTGCTCCAAAACAAAATTAGACTCATTTTTATATCATCATCTATCTTGGAAGATCTTAAATTCTTTTTTCCAAAGTAATGCCATTTTATAACTTCTGACTTATACTTATCACCCCAACTTCAAAAGTTTTGTGTGTAGTGTTCTTTGGCAAAACAGCCTTTTTTTTTTTTTTTTAATGTCTAATTTAGATTAGCCCCTCATTCTTCCATGGTCTTTCATCTGGAACTTGGAAGGGGAGTAGAACAATTCCATTTCATAAACCTGAATATGAATGCAAATATTCAAAATTAAAATTTGAGAAGATTTGGAGTTCCTGTTGTGGCTCAATGAAAACGAATCTGACTAGCATCCATGAGGACTCAGATTCGATCCCTGGCCACACTCGGGGGTTAAGGATCCAGAGTTGTCGTGGGCTTCAGTGTAGGTCATAGATGCGGCTTGGATCCTATGTTGCTATGGCTGTGGCAGAGACTGGCAGCTGCAGCTCTGATTTGACCCCTAGCCTGGGAACCTCCATATGCCATGACTGTGGCCTTAAAAACACAAATCAATCAATCAAACAATCAATTTAAAAAAAATAAAATTTAAGAATATTAAAAGCTCAGTTTTGGACCTTCAAGCTGCAGTACCTACATAAAGCACTCCTCTCCCCCACTGAGCTTGCTGATCTCTTTCACAATATGTGAAGCTTTTTTACAGAATAGATGTTCAAGCGAGTGTGTGTACCTATGGAAAGATTCTGGTCCTTTTCTTGTTACGGGGGGTCGAATTTTACTGTGAGACAAAACCTGGTTGAAGGAATGCAGCATTAAAATAGCAGGAACATCTACTGTTCTCTGTGGCATCTGGTACAATGTGGTACCTTCTTTTGTTTTTTTAATTAAAAACAATTTTTTTTTCTTTTCTTTTTTTAGGGCTGTACCCACAGCATATGGAAGTTCCCAGGCTAGGGTCGAATTAGAGCTATAGCTGCTGGCCTGTGCCACAGCCATAGTAACTTGGGATCCAAGCCAGGTCTGCGACCTACACCACAGCTCACAGCAATGCCAGAGCCTTACCCCACGAGTGAGGCCAGGGACTGAACTCACATCCTTATGGATACCAGTTGGGTTCATAACCCACTGAACCACAGTTGGAACTCTATTTTTTTTGGTGGGGGCGGGGGCGTGCCTGAGGCACATGGAAGCTCCCAGGCCAGGGATCAAATCCACGCCGTAGCACCTACCCAAGCTGCTTCCGGGACATCACCAGGTCCTTAACCCACTGCACCACAAGGGAACTCCGATGAGACATTCTTTGTGGCCTCCAGTACATTGTAGCAAAATGAACCCTTATTTTGGGAGTTCTCATTGTGGCACAGCAGAAATGAACCTGACTAGTATCCATGAAGATGCGATCCCTGGCCTCGCTCAGTGGGTTAATGATCTGGCATTGCCGTTAGCTGTGGTGTAGGTCACAGATGCAGCTTGGATCCCAAGTTGCTGTGGCTGTGGTGTAGGCGGGCATTTGCAGCTCTGATTCGACCCCTAGCCTGGGAAATTCCATATGCTGCAAGTGAGGCCCTAAAAAAAAAAAGAAAGAAAAAAAGCCTGAACCTTTATTTTGGATCAGATTGGCTCAGATTTTGTCTTTGTAACCTTGTGTTTATAACCTTGAGCAAGTCATATACCTCTAAGGAAATATCCTTCTCTCTTAGAATATCTACTTTATGGGACTGTCATAATTGAAAGACACTGCCATCTGCTAAACAGGTAGAGATAATTGTAGCTGCTATAATTGTCATTGGTGTTCGTCTTTATTGTTTGAACCAGAAAAGAACTTAGAGTTCTTTTATTTCACCCATCCTCTTTTTATGAAACAAATGAGGAAATGAATGACATTTTGATTGAGCATTAGCCATTTTCAATCTATTACCTCATTTAATCCACAAAAAAATCCCAGGACGAAGGTAAGACTGTCTCTATGTTAAAAGTCAGGAAACTGAGGTCCAAAAAGGACAGCTTCCAAGGCTGAGTAGGTCACGTAGGTAGTAACAGAACTGAGAATTCAGGTCGCAGACTTCCCGTCCAATAATGAGTCGGCTACACCAGTGCTTTTCAGCCTTTTCCCCAAGGCCAGAGGAGAGCGAGGCGTGTGGAGATGGGCTCCTAGTGGATGCCATAAGCCTGTACCTTCTTTAGTGCCTTCAGCTGACCTTTCAAATGATGGCACATTTTGTGTTCTATTCCCATGTCTAAAGATAAAGGTTTCCCACTAAGCCCTTCGGTAAACCTGAGGGTCCAGATTTATCCTCCAGCTTTGTAAAGACCCCCTTAGGATCTCTGTGACACAGCCTTGCCTCTCTTTAAGAATCCCTTTTTTCCATGGAGGGTGGAGAGCTTGCTGCTGGTTTTGATTTATTTTTATTTTTTCCGTTAACGTAAAGATTTGAAGTGCTGCTCTGCGAAGCCCGATCCCGTATTAACTCCGCGATTCTGTTTCAGATCTCGATTCCAGCTTTCTCGGTAACCCTGATAAAGAAAACCAAAACTGCCCTTCTGGTGCCAAATGCCCTGATTATAGCGACGGTCACAGACAGGGTGAGTACGCAGCAGGCCTGGCACCCAGCTTTATCCTACTCTGGGTCTCATTGCCTTTGGGGCTTCTTGCCAAGGACCAAGACCTTGAACCATAAATACCATCACCTCCGATGCTGAATCAGGAGACTCATTTTTAGGAGACTCATTTTTGAAATCACAGCCTTGAGACATTTGTGTAGTGTTGCTTCCCCTGACAAGGTGATTTATTCTAATGTGATTGCTGCCAATTGTGAATTTCCTGCTGACTTCATTATACTTGTTTGACCAAGGTCAAAAAAATAAAATTCTTTCCCTAACATCCATCAGGTCAGGTCAGGCTAAATGGACCTATTTCACGTCTTTAGCATTATTTATACCACCACCACCACTATCTTGTTCATGGGGTGGGCTTGGGGAGGGGGGCGGGGAGGGTGATACTGGGGAGTCCCTGGGGCAGGGCCAGCCAGCCTCTGCATAACCTTCATCAGTGCGGCTCCAGAGCCAAGCCGGAGACATGAAACTTGAGCTTGCTATTCAAGTGCAGCTTCAGGACCAGTTCCCAGGCCCTCTTTGTTTTCAGGTTGCCTTAACTACTCCTCTGCGGTACAGAAGTTCATTGACTATTGGGCTGCCCCAGGCGTGTGCAACCTGAAATATTTGCACGGGGAGTGGTGTTTCACCTTGGCAGGGGGGAGGGAGTGGACCAGTTTGGTTACTCATTTTTCCCTTGAAATTATTTTTTAATATTTTCCCTACTGTTTCTAGGAAAACAGAAAAGCTGCATTTCATTTCTAACCACACTGAATAATTTAAGGAGGGAAGGAGAGGGAGAGATAATAGAGGCTATTCTGACGAGCTAGGACAGACATTAATATCTACACTGAGTTTGGGGTTTTTTTGTTTTGTTTTGTTTTGGTTTTTTTAATAACTCACGACTAACAAGCATTAGGTACTTGTTGCCAGGTGTACCCAAAAGGCTTTCCTTATTTATACACATTTATGCCACACTACCACACTAAGAGAAAGGTAAGGAAACAAACCAGGAGGGACTAAATAAGCCATTTGCCCACTATCACCCACTTGGTTCGTATCAGAGCCAAAATTTGCAACTCGTTCTATGCCAGAACCCATAACGTTACCTACTTTGGAATAAGGTCTTTGCTTGGAAAAGTCCATCAGGTTCTCTCATGGGAAGTGAGAGGGTAATTACAAACTTTAGAAAGGGGGTGTGAAAAGATTCTGTGGCTCCAATAGGTGGAACAGCATGAGCATTTTTATTTTCTCAATATACGGTTGATGGTAAAATCGTTTTTATGTTATTTGTCTTCAAATTACTTATCTAGCTCGGATTTTACTTCTTTCCCATAACTTATTTCAAAGCATCCACTCAAAAATCTCTATATTTGTACAAGAAAGAATCTGGAAGTGGCTTGAAAAAGAGTAAGCCTATTAAGAGCCGCTGGGAAATTTTCAATGGAAAAAATCTAGGTCAGAACAGAGAAAGCAGACCCTTGGGAATTGTTAAATACCTTTTTTTTTTTTTTTTAAAGGGGGTTGGGGAAGGGAGGGAGAGAAATTTTAAAGAGGACCTAGCAAATACTTCTGGCTTTTCTATATTATTGAAAGTGTGTTTGAGGGTTTTGTTGCTATTGTGGGAGAACAGATTCACTTTATGCCAGGAATAGAATAAAAGCTGTGTGTGAGCAGAATGAGAAGGTAGACTCTGCCCAGAATATAGTCTACATCATTTGAAAATTTTTAAAAATTATATATATATATACACACAGATAAGTTTAACTCTCACTTCTCATCAGGCAGTATCTGTTAACAATGATGGTTTTGTTTTTCAGTACATATTTGTCTCCTTACTCTCCAGAGATTCAACTTACAAACTGCTAAAATCTGTGTGTGGACACTTAGAAGTGAGTATGACAGCCCTGAGCCTCAGTGGCTGGCTCCGTTCTATATTTCCTACAGTTTCGTTGTTGATCTGGTTTTTTCATTTTGTGAAAACAGTTTCGTTTCAATCATTGCAGAATGCAAGTATTGGCAACAGCCCCAATCCGTCTTCCCTTGAAAACAGTTTCCGGGCAGACCGCCCTTCATCTCTGCCTCTGGTGAGTTGCCTGCGTAACTGACTATCCACATGCAAAGAAAGTGAATACGGCAGCCGCAGCGTCTCCTTACACATGACCAGGGTGTCAAAACATTTTTATGTTTGGAACTAAGGACAGCGATATTTGAGGCAAAGTTGAAGAAACAGAGCATTTCTGCCCTGAAGAAGCGGGGACTGTAAGAGCCCATAAACTTTTCCAAGTAAACTGAAGGGGCGTCCTGCAAAAGAAAGGTGATGGTGGGCACTCCTGGCCAGTTACTGGTCCCTGAAGGTATTCTTAAAATTTTGCAGTTTGTCGGTGTTGTTTTAGAGGGATTCACCAGTCTCTTTGGGTAGGGCATGATTCATTCCAAAAGTCGCTGAGTGTCTTGTATGTTCAAAGCACCAGGCTAGTGTACCCATAAGAACACCAGGAAAAATCAAAACGAGTTGCTTTTTTAAAAACTTTATTTAACTTTGTATTGAAGTTGATTTACAACACTTTGTTAGTTTCACGTGTACAGTGCATTGATTGTTATATGCATACATAAACCCATTCTTTTTCAGAGACTCTTTCCATAAAGGTTATTACAGAATATTGAGTAGAGTTCCCTGTGCTATACAGTAGATCCTTCTTGGTTATCTATTTTATATATAGTAGTGTTTGTAGGTTAATCGCAAGCCTCTGATTTTTCCCTCTCCCCTGTGGTAACTTTAAGTTCATTTTCTTTGTCTTTCCAATTTCTCTTTCTGCAAAACTAGTTCTTGCCTTCATCACAACTTAGTAGAGAAGATGAGGGATACCCAGAAATAACTGTAAAAGAAGAAAGCTGTAGTGGCCAAGTGCAAGGTAGAGATTCTCGGATTCCCTTAGACTTTGTTGATCAAAGACTAAATTTCCAATGGGAAGTAGATCCCCCCATTTGTACAAGATTTGTACCTGTGATGGTAAAATGTCAGCCCCAAAGAGTCCTATTGTTCAAATTATTGTTCCCAAATTGATTACTGTGAATAGAGACAAACTATTACATTTAGAATGGATAAGCTGTAGTTACCAATATGGCTCAGCAGCTTAGAGACCTATTGTTGTCTATGAGGGTTTGATCCCTGGCCTCACTCACTGAGTTAAGGATCCAGCACTGCGGTAAGCTGTGGCAGAGGTTGCAGGGGCAGCTTGGATCCAGCGTTGCTATGGCTGGCAGTATTGTTGCAGGCTGGCAGCTACAGCTTCAATTTGACCCCTAGCGTGGGAACTTCCATATGCTGCAGGTGCAGCCCTAAAAAAAAAAAAAAAAAAAATGGATAAGCAATGAGGTCCTACTATATAGCACAGGGAACTCTTCAATCTCCCGAGATAGACCATGATGGAAAATAATATAAAAAAAGAATGTATATATGTTTATGACTGATTCACTTTGCTGTACATTTAAATCAACTGTATACTTTAATATAAAAAAGTGGAAACAACCCTAATAGCCATCAGCTGATAATGGATAAACCAAATGTAAGGTATCCATACAATGAAATATTTTTTGACCAGAAAAA